>NC_084602.1:20021756-20647239 GCF_033807715.1 Cololabis saira
GAACGCAACCAAGGGAAGGGGGAAAAAATAACAAAGTGAAAAAATGTAAGCTTGAGAAACCCAAAAAAAAAAAAATATTTTATGTTTCATAACATCAAAATTGGCATCTGCATTAATGTCTTAACTCATTTTAGGGATGAGTTGAGTCTGAGGTTGATTTTGAGGTCAGGTGTGAAAGATTTACAGGAAGCAATCTTTGGGTGTAAATCATTTGTTCAAAAAAATAAACCAGTGTTTTAATGTTTGACTTGTTTGACCTTTTTTTGTTTTTTGAAGAATATGGTCAACACCTCTGACTGCTACAATTAAAACGCATTTTATTCCTAGTTTTCTCATTTCTAAAGCAATGAAATTTGAATAAAAGTGTAAATTTCAAGTTTCAAAAGTAACATTCGTCTCCCACATTTATGTGAATTTTAACCATGGGAACTTTTCCTCTAACATAGTTTCTGATGGGATGCTTTTATTGCAATGCTTTTTACATCTCCAATGTCCCTTGCTGGTTAAGACGCTGCTTAAAAAAAAATCAATTTAACATTTCAAAATCCAATTTGATTATTCAAATCTTCCATCTGTTTTCATTTATGATCTGACCTCCACTCAAACATAACGTATTTTCTGTTACACAACCACACTGAGGAGTAATCTCTTCTTTTAAAACCACTCTCTGACCACACGAGGGCAGCATATTAGAAGAAAGTTCATGTGTGAGCACCTGGAAACAACAAAACGCAGCTATAATGGGAGAAAGTAGAGTTACAAGACATGCCTAACCGTCCCCTTTCATAGGCACAGTATTCTCAGTGGGTATTTTGTCAACACTGCAGAAATGCGTGCCCCCTTGCGGTCAGAAGTGGTAGTGCGATATAAAGTGGCTTGAAGGCTGATGTTTATACTTTTTTGTGTACCGTATACACAATAATTTACTTGAAACAACGTTGGGCATCTTTTCATAAGCATCACAGAGCCGACTGCATTTTTAATTTGTGCAACTTCTGAATCAGCAGTATGCAGCCTATCTGCACGTCTCTGATATCTGCTAAGACCATCTGCATGGGTCAGCAAGATTCTTCCTCCCAAAACATGTTTCCACATTGCGTCTGTTTAATCTGCAGAAGAAATTATTGTAACTCTCTATCTGACAATCATCCAACTCAGGACTCCCGTTTGTGCGCGCAGAGCGTCTTCGCACTACAAGATATTTGATTCAGGACACTGTGTCTGCTTGTTGTTCTTCTTGTAGTGAGGAAATGTCTCAGCAAGGTCCCATTTAATCTAAAACCAATCAGTCGGCTGTTTGTACCAAATGCAGATCTGCTCTTTGAGAAATTCTTCATCTTTTACAATTCTATAAAACATGCAAGCCTCGACCAACGTTACAGACCTTCTGATGTGAGTTTGTTTCTTCCAGAAACACTTCAGATAATCCAATAAATACATTGTGACCTTTTGGATGTGCAAGACTGCAGATGGATCCGCTATTCTGGGTGAATGTTGAAATAATAACGATTGCTGTAAACTAATCCTAAACCTGGGAAGCGAGAAGCGAGAAGCTCAGTGAGCACAAAAGGAGTTTTGCTGAGCTTCGTCCACTTATGGACTCTGTTTTGTTTGTGAAGGTTTGCAGAGAAGGAGATGTGCATTTGTGCATGCCGGTACTCACGTCTCTGATGTGCGAGGCCTCCAGAATGTGGCTGCTCTCCAGGATAGCATTGAACCCCTCAGGGTCCCGGTCAACGGCCGGGGCCGGCTTGTCCTTGCCCTCTTCCATCATCAACACCATCTGCAAAAAAGAAAAGAAAAGAAAAAGCAATTAACTCGCACGTTATTCATCATTGCACGTACCAAAGTGCCAGCCACGTCCGAGTCTCCTCTGAAGCCAATAATGAACGCGCTCACCTCCCAGTCATCCCCTGAGCTGTGGTGCCTCTGGAACATCTCTTCATCCTCCTCCTCTTCCTCCTCCTCTTTGTCCTCAATGAGAACAAACCCCTCTTCGTCATGTTCTGCTTCGCCCTCCTCCTCTCCCTCAAGTATACGCAAGTCTGGCCGACAATGCTTCAGGTAGGCACGCAGCTCGTCGGAGCTTCAGATATAATTGTGATGACAAAAAAAACAGGAGCGGCAGCTGCATCAACACGCTGAGACATCAGACACCACGACGAGCAAACTGAGCAGCCTTTGTCAATATACAGTACAATCTCACGCACAACCTTATTTTGAAACGTAAGCAGATATTTCCAAAAGAAAAAACAAAATAAAAGCTTTTCTTCTATGCAAGTTTCATGAACCTCATTCATCATAAAGAATGTTTTCTTAAAAATTTCTCAACGTTCTGGGGAGGATTGTCTGTTTAAAGAGTCACTCATTGACACGAATGAGTGTTTCATTTAAATAGAAGTAGAACCATTAACTCAAGTTAGAGCAGCACTGCCACATTATCAAAATACACAAAAGCAAGTAACTGTTTTGAAAATTGTACACAAGCTGGGGCTCAGTCTCTCAGTTTTATCTGGTAAAGTGTTTAAAAACGTCAGCTATTTATTTTTAATGCAAAACATCCTGAGAATATTGTGTTATTCCTGGGCTGGATAATTAATACTTCTGCATTACAGTTTACAAGGTTAGTTGAGTCATAACTAATAAGTGTTGTAGTTGACCAGAAATGCAGGCTACAACAAGTTTAATAAGCATAACTTATTGAATGGAAATACTTCTATATTGATTATGTTCTGTGACAAATTTTAAGGGAACGTTATGGAGGAAAAACATAACTCTTTTGCGCTTGGAAATATGTATTTTGAGTGTCTGAAGTACCACAAACTTAAAAAAAAAAAAAAAAGGGTAACACATCCTTGCAGCTTTGATGGCACAATTAAAGTCTGACTATTTTTCATTCAATGAGCAGTTGAGGTTTACAGAGGACTGTGACATCACAGACCCGTATCCTAGTAGAAGTCTCCTTATTTCACATATTCGTACACTAGCTGTATCTTTGAGGTATGTGATACAAAGCTATAACACTCATTTTAAAAAAGCTACATTTTGAGTAAGAGGGAGGTGGAGTTAGGTCACGTGGCTAACTCCTCCCCTTCAATCCAGCTGCTATTAAGAGATCTTTAGTACTGTATCTCTACGGTACTGTAACTAAAACATGTCATTAACGCTTCAGAAAATCGTGCCAATAACAAAAACAAAACAAAACATGGTAATATGTTTTCCTTGATGTTTGTAAAAAGTAATACCCAATATTTCTGTATTGAAATATGAAATATGCTGATTCTGAAGGCTACAGTGACCCTATTCCAAAGTTTTTAGATTCTAATAACTGTCATAAAACCCCATCAAGAAAGAAACGTTTTATTAAATAAGTCGGCTGATGAATCAGAATCAGGTCATAATGACTTACAGTAACCTCATAAATGGACTTGAACGTAGTAAAGCAGTAAAGCTATTGTACAATTCACCTCGTTCATGAATGCGGTGTAAAACTTTAAATTTAAATTTAAACATGAATGTGTGCTTGTTTATGAATGCTGTTGTAGTAATTACCATATATCACCATATATGGACATGACTCATATCGAAGAATCAAGAAGACGGAGCAGTAGAGGGCATTTTAACATGAGCGGAACAAAGAATAAAACAATTTAAATAAAGCTAAAGCGTGTCAGGGACCATCAAGGAAAACACCTGGAAATGTGTGACTAATGCAGTTAATGTTTTGTCTCCTGTATTACAAAGGTGGTGAAGCAAAAATGTTTTTATGTGATGTTGGATCCATTGAGACAAAAAGGCCCATGCATTTTTCAACAAAATAATGCAAACCACATTATGCACATATTAAAAAGGTATGGCTGAGTAATAAGAGGCTGTGGGTCCTGGACTGGCCTGTTTGGGAATGTGGGTAAAAATTATTCAATGAAAAATGTGAAAACTGCAAAGCTTATGACATGATTGAAAGCTAAAAAATATAAGTCTAAAAGCCATAACTGCTTGGTTTGCTCAGTGCCAGAACGTCTTCTCATGTGCCGTGAGAAGAAATGGCAGCTTTACAAAGTGGCAAGACCTTTACTGTCCAAACTACTTCTGGGAATGTGACAAAGGTCTGAAATTCACAGACATGAATATGTGATCTGAAGCTGACGAGACTAAACACTTACATTGTTTAAACATTTTCTAAGCAAGGGTTGCACCCTTCCCTCCTGTTAAGTACCTCTCCTGTGACAGTGCGAGCCAGGCATCCCTCCTCAGCGAGGACTTTGATGACCTCGTCTGCAAACTTCCCAAACCCCTCTTCTTCCCTGGAGTCGGCTGAACCCGCAGCCGCACAAACATCACCCCCCCGAGGCTTCCTGCTGACGACATCCGAAGTGCTAAAAAAGAAAGAAAAAAAAACAAAAAAAATCACAATTAAATAAAAATGTAAATAAGAAAATGGAATTGATCGAGCTGATGTATCCATGTGGACAAATTTATTTGGAGTGGACCAAAATACCAGCCTGCAGGTGCAGAAGTGTTACATGTCATTTGATTGCACTGATTGCTTCAAAAGGTTATGATCAAACAAATAATTTGTCAAGGCCAGTTGTATATATTGTTTTTAAATATTTCAATTAAACCACAATTCAAAAGTCTCATTTTCATTAGTTAATATTTATTAAATTACTATTTATTTTCATTTTTCCAAGTTATTTCAATAACTATTGTGGATTTTTTTTTCTTCAATAAAAAAGGTACCAACAAATTTGTCCACGTCTGTAATTCTCACTGTCTTAACTCTTTGTGTCCTGCAGCTCCGTCTTCCCTTGACCCATGGACTCTTGACCTCCACAGCAGAAGGTGGCAGCACTGCTCAGGACATCCAGCCCACCTGAAGACAGCTCCTCGTGAGGGCTGTTCTCCAGCTCCTGCTCCACCTCCGCCATGTCTCTGCTCTCTGCCTCTTCGTCCTCACAAACCTCTTTGCTAAAGCTGAAAGCCACACTGGGCAAATTGGATGGAGCGGCAGACACCGGGCCAGGAGTGGACTCCGCCACCTTGTGGTTCGGAAGGCTGCCTAACCTACTTTTAGCATTTTTCAGCTTCTGGAAAATACTTTTTTCTTTTTTCCTAAAATCAAAGAAAGAAAAAGTGGCTGTGTTAGTTTGTCGTGTATTTTGAGTCTGCGTGTCTTGTGCGTTAAAGAATAGCGAATCAGTGCTGACCTCTGCTGGAAGGTGGTGAAATGCATATGTGAAATGTCAGAGAAGAAGGAGACGGATGCCAAACTGTCAACAGAGCAAGACAGTAGATACTCCTCACAGCCATGCTCCGTCACCAGAGGGTGAGTTTTACACGGGTCAAAGAAGATTTTATTAGAAGTCACCAGCAGGATGCCTGAAACCACGCCCTGACAAAGAGAGAGAAGGTGGTGAGAAAAGCTTATAAATGCCCAGAGAAGCGAGGTCAGAGGGATGTTCCTCGTGGCTACCTTGCGGTCAGTTATGTAGCGGCAGAACAGTTTGAGGTACGGCGTGGCCTCTGGTCCCTCCCCCTGACAGCACTCAGGTGGAAGAGCCAACAAGCAGAGCTGTCCGTCAGGCAGTGGCACCGCCTCCACATCCTGCAACATCAAAGTTAAAGTGTTAAAGACTTTCTTTTTTCATTTTCCTAGCGTTAAAAAGGAACATATTTGCTTGCTTTCTTGTATCCTAATGGCCGTACACTATTTACACTTTTTTTTTTTTTTAAAGGTGTTACGCAGGCTTAAAAAAATACAAATGAATTAATTCTGAATTTTGTAACACAGACTTGTGATCAAGATACAGTCACATGCAAAAGCAAGTACCTCCTCTGTAAACTAATGTTTTTGTGTAAAACACAATAAAAATCAATTGTGGAATCATACAGGTCACCCACACGTTCCCAGGTCCTGCAGCTGCAAAACAACCACAAATCATCACCGGCCCAAACCCGCGCTCGTCAGTAGGCATGATGTGTTTATGATGAAATATGTTTGGATTTGCAAACAATTCCTCTTTGGCCTCATCTGTCCATAAGTTAAATGTTCCAGAAACCTTGTGGTTTGTTGATGTGCAGTTTTTCGCAGCTGTCTTGAATGTTTTCCACTTATGAAGACTCATTCTCACTCTAAACGTTGAACTCCAAATTGTTTGTTTTATTAAAACTTTCCTGACTGATGTGTTGCAAAAGTTCTTTTCTCTATGACCGTTGCTTATGTCATTCCCTCTTAGCATTGTGTTAATACATGACTAAAATGCTTTGAAATGACCGAAAAGTTGCTTTTTATAGAGTTGTGGAAACCTGTTAATGATGATTATAATAACAGCTGAACATTATCAGTGAGTATCCACAACTTATCCTTTTATATCCGATAAAAACACAAAAGGTGTACTTGACTTGATCATGCTGTATTCTTTCCAATTATTTATCTAATATGATCACAGTGCAGTGTATATTTAAGACCTGATGGGGAAGTAGAAAAACTCAGTAAGTTTGTAATATCTAAAAGATCCACACAATATGTTTTGGTAAGTTAACATTAAATGTATAAATGACTTGTTGGGTAAAGAACTTTTTTCCCCAAAAAACTCCCAAATTCAGGGAGTAATGCCCAAGTAAATTAATCAAAATGGTTAAAGTCAATTGCACTGGTTCAATTATTTGTTTTACAATGCAAATAAATAATACATGATCATGTTATTTAACCAGATATGATCAACTAAATCCCAAGATTAAACTGTTTTAAAACCATTATTCTTCTTAAAGTAATGGCCTAAATTATATTTAAGTTTTTTAAAAAGCAAAAACTATAAATATTTGATTTAGTTTTTTCTGTTGTATGCAAAACTTGAGAAACATATGACTTACACCATTATTTTGAGACGGTGATGATATTTTACAAAAGCATACCTTTCAGTCCTTAGCAGTGAACTGAACTGCGACCTGCAAACTGTGACCTGTAATTGTTTTTTTTTTAACAGATCAGGCTCTTTCTGGTCTAGTTTGGGAGATTTCCTGAGGCGGCGTCAGAATCATCTTGCATGCATTACTCTTTTCAGGTGTGTGTTTAGGTCAGGGTGCTATGCGTTTTAGGAGGAAATCCCCCCTTGCAGGTTTTGTGGATTTTTAAAGGTTTTCAGGCTCTTAATGATGGGATTTTCAAATAATTGCAAACAGCCACACTGCTAAATAGCTAAGTGAAGGAATGCTTTCATATTTTCTATACATTTCGTTTGTAAACAACTTCCTAAAAGTAACACTTTTTAATTGGGAGACCATGGAAATGGTTGGAAGAGGTTGTCCAAAACATTACATCTAAAAGCCCCATTTCTTCCTTTGACGATTCTGAGAATAATGCAGAAATTGCTAAAATACACAAACTTCAACACGAACATGCATAAAGTGCAGTTATCTTTCCACATACCAGCAGTTTGTCATATTCTGCCTCTGGTGACGGCGACTGAGGCTGAGCCGCAAGTGTTTCGAAACAGCTCTGGGCTCCGTCTGCCTCCAGCTTCTCTGCAGGTTGGGAGTCTGGGCCTACGTCAGCCTCCAGCTTCTTTTGACGTTCGACGCCCGAGCCCCGTCCCGGGGGAGACGATCCTTCGCTGGGGACGGCCTTTTTCCCCTTCATGACCAGCTGCTTCAGAATGGAAGCCATAACAGGATTAGCTCTGACCCTGACATGGACAAACTGCGCAAAGCAGAGACGGTTTGCTTCCTCTTTTGCTGGCCTGCATTTCTCCTCCTTTCTTTGTTTGTAGTCACATCTAACTGCACAAGATATATGAGGGTTGTACATGTGAGTTTGGACATCATTTTACGACTATTATTCATCAATTACTGGCATTAACTCGAGCTCACTATTGATCAGCGTCTGCTCATAACTTCCTGCACATGTTTTCAATGAGGAACTGATGCATGGGCATATTAAGGGGGAGCACTTCCTGCTACATCTCAAAGTCATAAGGCAGTCAAGTGGAAAGTCTTGTAATGCACTTCAAATCGGCTTCAATATATCATTTTTTACCCATTAGCACACATAATACAGAGTAAATATGCAGTCACATGCCAGCAGCCATCATGTGCTTGTAATTAGCTCCTACCTCTGCAGTTATGAGGGGAGCAGATGAGCTGAGTTGTGTGGGGGTCGAACCAGTACCATTGAACTTGGATGAAACACTGAACACCGTGTCTCCGGGGAGACCCTATATGTACAAACATAAACAAGACAAATGCTGTGTGTTATTTTCATCTGAAAATTAAAATCACTGTAAAAAAGATTCTGTTTTCATATGTCCATCAATCTTCAACTTCAGTGCACTTTTTTTTAATGTTTTTTATTTATGTAAAGTTAAAGACAGAAAAACAGGTCCAAACCATGATACTATTTAGGATTTTATCCTGACATGGAGAGTTTTCCTCACTACAACAAAATCAAAAAGTGCCAAAAACCTTTTTTATTAGATTGCATGACTTTTTTAATGTCTATTTTTTTAGGCCTGGCATGGACACTGTCTACGTGTTCTTCAGGATTGTCCTGATGGTACATTTATGACCAGTCTCATTAGATGAGATGTTTTAGTTTCTCAAGGGAAATCCTGGAATTTTGTTGAGACCTCACAAACTTTAATCATCTTGCTCTTTCGTCGCAATAGTTTTTTGTTGAATATTCCTGAATTTTAACTGTTAAACTTCAAGTCAATGAGAGTTCAAACACTTGAAAATGCTTTTGAAGCCTTTTCAAGTCTGATGAGCGTCATGATCTCTGTCCACAGAAACCCTGAAAATATTGCAAAGATACTTCAGCCATTTTAAGCTCAGAGGCTCCCCCTGCAAGCACGGAGGTACAGTCGCTTTTACGACACTCATATTGGCGCTTTTGCATTAGTCTCACTTCTCCCCGGTTCTACAGGCTATGGCCCCATACTCGTTTTCTCTTCCATTGTTTCGTTCTGGAGTCTTTTTCAGTCGTCACTGCAGCTCTGACCGCTTTCATTTCTTTGGAGTCCAGTTACTTGAGGGTTGTTTTGGCCAAAAGTAAGGAGAGGAATTCAGAAGAGCTTGATGACACAAAGTAATCAAATATTCATTCAAATGAAATTGATACTGACATTTAAACATGGAAAAGAAATCTCCTTGGTGTTGCTTTAAGTCAAATAGGCAAACAAGAGGAAAACATTTTCTTTTGTGTCTTATGATTACTTTTCTAGTCCATGTTTTTGCTTGTTCTCAATTGTGAAGCACTTTGTTCAACCCTGGTTGTTTAAAAGCGCTATACAAATAAAGATTGATTGATTTGCCCGTCATGTACCGGTATGTAATACTGAAATATTTCTCTTTAGAAATAACTTACAAACACAGTAATTTACTGTTATTGCTTTTTACATTGTTCTCTTTATTTACTTTATAACTTATTGCTGCATAAGACCTTATTTTATAAAAAAAAAAAGAAAAAAAAATCAGTTTCAATTTCATTTCAAGGAATATTATGTTACTTTAAGGAAGCGTCATGTAGCTCTTCCCGTCTCCTGGCAGAAAACAGCCAAAGTACCTTTGGACTCCCGTCCCAGTCATCGCCTACAAATGCATATTAGGCGACCGTGTACAACATCAACAACGACGAACTAACTGACCGGGACCTACTGAGCTAAAAAAAAGCCAAAAGCTCATTTAGTGCTGTTTTAAGAGACAATGCATAATAAAAGTTTGCAAACTGCCAAAACATCACTGCAATTCCAGATTCTCCCTGAACAAAAATATAACGACTGCTGCCTGACAGATTGTGTGATCACATTTCGTGGGAGTGAGCCTGTCGATATCTCATGACATGTACGTTTGCATTCTTGTAAATACTGAAGTGTTTTCAATACGTAGACATCTCTTAAAAATATCTCAAATGGAATACAGTTCACCAAAGCTGGCTCTAGTTCACCTTCAAAGTCATTCAACTGAGTCAGAGTTGACTGAAAAAACAACAAAGATGTGTAGCGATAGTAAAAAAATGAAAAAGAGCAAAGCAAGACAAGGATGATGATGATGTCTGACACAAATACAATAAATCTGACACATTAAAGTAAGCACTTTAACTATTGAGCTCTATTGCAATCTTCCGTGAACCCACAGCTGATCGCAGCCGATGGTAAGATAAACGCTTGCTACCTTTTTACAACTTTTTTACAAGCTTTCTTGTTGACTTTTCTTTAAAAAGCGGACAATTACCTTGGAGTAAATGCCTGAAAAAGCATCTCTGCGGCTGTACTTGTCAAAGAAACTCTTAAATAGACTCGGTTTCCCCATCATTCTTAGCCCTTTCCGCCACTCGACTCATTTTCTGAACCTTGCACTCTCCTTATCAAAATTTTTCAAGATCATAAATAGCTAAAAAGAGTGCCAACACAAAAGAGCTTTCCCTAGCAACCCTAATCGAGTGCTACATAAGCAGAGCAGTAAATCTATGTCGACCCCACCCTTCCTCTTACCTGTTCCCACGGCTGGGCTACTCGCGTCCCAAGAGGACGTCAAATAAAGTCTGTAAAGCCGAGAACCACGGGACTCACCCTGTCATCTGACAGTCCACCCACTTGCTCTTTTGTCACTCCAGTATTGTTTAGTTCCCATGAAGTCCCTGTGAGGGGAAAGAAAAAAAACAACATATTTGTCATGCCTTGTGACAAATGCAGCAGTATTCAGCAGAAAAGTGAAGAAACAAGAGGAAGTTAATGACATTTAATTCCGCCTGATACCCCTGGAATGCCTGTCCGTATGAAAATGACTTCATGCAAAAAAAACTAAACTGCCAACAAGCTCGGAGTTATATGTAAATTCCTCCCGCGGTTTTTGGCTGTACATGATGCTAACGGCCTTTGGTTCTGCATGAGGACAGCACCTTGCAGGTAGTACTGTCGCAGCTTGGGGTTTCTGATGTGAGGGACGTGGTTGAGAGGCCGGGCGGCAATGGGTTTGTTCTGGAGCCGGCCGCTGACTGTGGCCTCTTGGATCATTTGGCCTCGAGGTTGTGTCTCCCAGGGGGGCTTAGCAAACTGTGGAGGCTGCGAGACGCCAGCAGGCAGCTTGGATCCCAACCTGAGGGATGGAGCAACAGAAATTGATTTAATACTATTATACTGGTACTAAGCAATAATTCATCAGAACGGTCATGCAATCTTTTTAATATAATGCATTATTTTACCCCCTACACCATTTTATTGCACATATAAAGTCTTACTGTTCAAATCCTCCCTCTAAATAGAAGCCTAAAGTAGGAGACAGAGGATGGATTTTACAGACACACAGTAATGTTTGATAAAATATGGAGTTGAGCATCTGGCTTAATCCTTCTGGCTCAGACTTAACCCTTGAGAACCTCGTCTGGGTCCCTGAGTGTTAATAAATGAGCATTGATCAGTTCAGCTTCACGGGCAAATCCCCCCCACTCACACGCACATTAGCCTATGCATCCTCTTGTTTATGGTTATAAAAAGTATAACTGGTTGCACAGTTCATCCAGCTTGCATATGAAATAACTTTGTTTTTTTCCATCCTGGAAGTATGCCAGACGAGATTCAGGTCGCAGTGATCCGAAATCAGCAGACTGTTGAGTGGAAGCTAACCTGCTCTGCTGTGTCGTATTAATCTGCACAAATATTGCCATCATAAAACAACCATCAAAACCCCGTCTGACTCATCACCACAAAATCTGCTGACAGAAGTTCATAAAAGAAGAAAAGTAACAATCCTGTAGAACTAAACAGGCCATATTGTGCTCATTTCCAGCCATTTTATTTCAGTCTTCAGTAGCACGAAAGCAGCTCTGCACCCAGCTTGAGTCCACAAAGTCACAGACTCACAAAAACCAACAATTACAAGGAGAGTTAGGTTAAGTGTCTTCAAATGTCCTCTGATTGCGACGTACAGCCTTTAATGCCATCTGGTGTCACAAAAGAGCAGCAAACTCACAGCAGCCTGAGCAGCTCTCCAAATAAAATCATTAATAGCAGGAAATATGCTGCAAGCAAAAGAGGAAAGGCTTATACTCTGGTGAGAACATTAATACATGGCTATGCTTATGTATTAAATTATGAAATATTATAAATCTCTTGACTTCAAGCACCAGCAGTTACTGGGAACAAACATTACAGTGTCTATAGCAGAAACGTAACATGAAATGAGGATGGCTTCTACAATAAGACCCTAATCATATGTTAAAATCCTCAATGATCGATCTCCAGGGGTGAACAATAAGGGATTGAAACATTTAAAATGTGTGAACAGACATGTGCAACATGGCCAAAAGATTTGACAGACCTTGAAAACTTTTGAAGAATCGGAGAAAATGTGCCAAATGAGAACTGAAAATGTTTTATGGTATTTGAATATAACCGATATAACCGACTTGAGCAGTGTTCACAGTCTGTTCTGGGTTATTTATAGTGGAGTATGAGTTGTCTGTCAGATACAGAGCCACGGTTTCTAGAAAGATGGTGTTGTTTTCACGCACATGATGCTCTGTGATGGGGTCCTTCTGTCACTTGATGGAAATGTGCATTTTGTAATAAAATGTTTGTGCCGGAACAGTAATAGTGCTTAACACAGTCCTAATCTCCCGTAATGAGATCATTTCTCATACTAATCAAAGACTGGATTGCAGCATGCTTAAATCTGAGAAGCAAATGTCAGCCAGACTTGTCACGTGTCTGCTTTCTCTTTTGCTTTCCTTCAAACAACCCACATATTTAGAGGTCTGACCTGGTCTTCACATTGCAGAAGTAGCTAGTCCTAGTTTTGTCCCTCTGGGGCTCAAGGTTCACGGCTCCCAGAGTCTCTGGTCTCCTCACAGACTGAGCCATTTTCTGTTTTTCCTTTAGTCTGATGCTGGCTGCAGTGGAAGATGCAGAAGGATGAGGGACAGGGCTGGCATCCTTCCTCCTTTATGCCTCATGTCTACCTCCTTCCCCAGTTACAGCACCTATGAAAAGCAACAACACAAGTTATAAAACGGAAGCTGATTTTGCAAACATTTCCCGGGCTTAGTGGAGGAAAAGCTTACTCCACCTGCAGCCACATGACCTCTGTAAGGAGGCGAGCCACACACTCATCAGAATAATGGAGCTATGTTTCCAGTTCAATAAAAATGTCAATGAAGCTATGTAAGTAGTGTGTGTTATAATAAACTTGGAATCACTGTTAGGTTTTGGTTCCAAGGTTGCATGGCATATTCTGCACAAACTAAGACAGAATATAGGATCATATCACTATGTTGCTTATAAAATGGATAAGAAGTGTATTTCCTGGTTCTTTTGAATGCAGGGTGTGGTTATGTATAAAACTATGTGCATAACAAGAAAGAGAAATATATGTGACACCACACAATGTTCCTGGGATCATGCTCCCTTGGGTGGTGATTTGTAACCATAGTGGAGTCTAAAAAGGGCAGGGAAAGCTTAGCTTTATCCTGCATACTAAAGGGCCTCCTTAATTAATTCAGTCATGTGGCAATGAGAAGGTAAAAAACTTGCTTCTCGTAAAAATGCTGTGGGTGATACTATCGTTGCGGAGGAAGTAAGCATTCAGGCGACATTGCAGAATGATCGAGACAGCAGCTACGACAGAAACACATGATATCAGCAACGGATGAAACAAAGATGAGGCACTCAAAGAGGGTACACTGAGTAGTATCTTCACTGACCTTTCACTTGTGCAGGGATGGAGGGGGCGGCGGTCACATGAGTGCGTCTTCATATTGCAGTGTTATGATGGTACCACTGCAGACAAACCGTAACAAGTTCAATATTCAAGCTCCGCCTTGTGCTTATGGCGCTGGTTAAGAGCTACGTATCAAGATAATTCCCGTCCCTGCTGGCTGAAAGGTGACAACGAAGGCGGAAGTACGTCACGATGTTTTATCTTGTATCGTTACTCATGTTGCGGTAGGCCTTTTTTTAATTTTATTATTTTTTTATTGAGAAGAAGTTATATACAAAGATAATAAGACAAGTGCTCCAATATATATGTAACAAAAAAATAAATATAAGATTCCAGTGAAATTAACAGAAGTAGGGAGAATGACACATAAATTAGTGAAGTTAATGAAAAAATAAATAAGTAAAATGTAAATACAGTATTCATCTTTTAAAAAAAACGAAACCACTTGTCGAAATTGAAATGTTTAAATTCTTCTTCTTTTTTTAAATTTTGTATTGTGCCTTCATCCAAAGATCTGAATACAAGAAGAACAACGTTGAGAAGCTTAAGGTATCAATGAAATGTGTTGACCTCTGACAGGAATTAGTTTTTATAGTATTTTTACTATTATTTTCACATACACATGTCACAGAGGAATTAATACCAGCAAACTAAAACTAGAAGTATTATATACTGAGTGGTTTATTCATAATGCACACCTGTGAAATATAACATGGTCTGATAGAAGAGCTGTCCAAAACTAAATTTCTTGCCCTGTAAGAAAAATTACACAAATATGGAGTGTTATATAAATATACATTAATATGTAAACATCCTGCTCATTCAAACTTGACCGTAAACCTTGACTGAATTTGGATTTAACTTTCAGTCAGAATTGGGTCACTTTAAAGTTTAAACAATAGAAAAAGCTCAACAGTCTCTGCATAGCCTCAGACAATAGATTTCTATTTGTACTTCTTCTGTAAGATCTGAGCTGCATTTGATATGATCGATCACAACATTCAATTACAGAGGCTTGAAGATGATTGGAAATTAGAATTTAATATAATACAGTATATTCAATGTTTTTTGTTACTGTTGCATGAAATACAGTTTAGAATCAGATTCAGAATCAGGTTTATTGGCCAAGTCAGGTCAAACAGGACAGGGAATTTGACTCTGGTTATTTTTGCTCACTGTACAATAAATAGACAAATGACAGCTCTTATTGACATATATACAATAAAAAAAAACTGAAATGTGCAGCAGTATGAGGTAGACATGGTTATTGAAAGCTGCATTGGTACAGCATATGATTGTGGTTGTTATTATTATTATTATTATTATTATTATTATTATTATTATTATTATTATTATTATTATTATTATTATTATTATTATTATTATTATTATTATTATTATTATTATTATTATTATTATTGCACAGTGATTGATTACTCTGAGACTCAAACAGACTGTGTCCTGGGTGTGAGGGGTCTGCAGCTTCGTGTGCAACATATTGTAAAGTGCAGTATAGCACAAAATTAAACACACCAAATATATTATATACACCAAGTAAAAACTACATTAAAAATGAAAGCAGAGTAATCAACCACTGTGCAATAATAATAATAATAATAATAATAATAATAATAATAATAATAATAATAATAATAATAATAATAATAATAATAATAATAATCACCACAATCATATGCTGTAACAAACACCTTTCAATAACGTTGTCTACCTCATACGGCTTCACCTTTCACTCTTTAAAAAAAAATTGTACATATGTTAATAAGAGCTGTCATTTGTCTATTTACTGTACAATGAGCGCAAATAATCAGTCAAATTCCCTGTCTGGTTTGACCTGACTTGGCCAATAAACCGAGTAACCTGATTCTGATTCATTCCTCACTTCCGCCTGCAGGGGGCGCTGTTGCGCGACTCGGCTGCGGGAACAATAGAAGGCTCCAGCCAATCACGTCGCAGAAGGCTATGCGCATGCGTAAGGCCTTAGGAACGGCAACAGAGTGAAAGACGAAGTCGGTCGTTTTCAGTGACACGGAGATATTTCACCTCCAACTACGTCGCTCCTCTGTAAGTTAAAGCGTTATTGCATGGATTTAAATCCACCCAAACAAATTATGCGTCCGTGAAATAAAACTGTTTCTAGTTGTCAAGCTTGCAGCTCAAGCTAACTTGCTAAGCTATCCGCGACTGTTGTTAAACTGAGCCAAACCGGTCAGATCATATCATTAATATCATCAACATGCTCTCTGCCGTGCAGTGTCATCTTTTATAGACGGAATGTGTTTGCAGAATGCAGCGTTGCTCGTCTGAGTCGGGTGGCTTATTTACTTAATGATTGTAGTAGCGTCACTAAACGTGTTTATTGTGAGAGTTTAATGCAGCCTCATGTTACAGTCTCTAAATACCACAGATGTTTCCTTTCAGACATCAGGTTTACATGTTGATCTTGGGTGTGCACATGTTTCCTTCCTTAGGGTCATTCTCACGTCATTGAGAGGTTATCTACCAAAATACATCCCTTTATTAAAGGTTATTGGGAGTGTCCATGAGCACTGAACACTCACATCTAGGGGTGGGTATTGGGAAGGACCTCACGATACGATACGCATCACGATACTTGAGCCACGATACGATACACATTGCGATATCCCGATTATTATATTCTACATAGTTCACCGAAAAATGTAAAAATGCATTACACATCTTAAAATCCAAGTTGTATACATGTACATCAGATGATAGTGATGGATCTTAAAATCCGAGTTGCACGTTCATCAGATTATAGTGACAATTCATGGGACAAACTGAGTCAAAACAATGTTTTATTATAACTATACAAGCTAAAGTTACAACATATTTGTATATGTTTTTCATATTATTTACATCATATGAAATTAACATTAAATTTAGTATGAGGTTGCTTTAATTATGTGGCAAATGATAATAAACACAAGAAAGATGGTACTAAAACCAAGGACAGGATCAGTGATCAGTCAGTATAGATATAAATCCATAAATAAATAAACCTCTGTCCATTATTTTTCATTTTTTAAGGACAGGCAATTGTGTTATATAAAAAATAAATTATAAAATTAAATAAAACGTGAAATAAAACCTGAGCTCAGTGCAGGGCCCTCCCAGGGTTGGTAGAGAGTGGCAATGCCCAGGACTGTCACTTAGGTAGGAGCACTGGGTGATATAATGGGAAAAAAATCGGGGATAAAAAAAAAAATAAATAAAAAAAATCGATATTCAAATTTTTAATATCGATATTGAATCGGCTGGAAAAGTATCGCGATATATTGCCATATCGATATTTTTGCCCACCCCTACTCACATCAGAATCATCTTTATTGGCCAAGTTCGAACATTGTCCAACAAGGCATTTGACTCCGGTAATTTCGATCTTTAGGCAGTAAAATAAACAAATAAACAAATGTGGTATTTCTTGTCATATGTACAGAATAAACATTTAAAGGTGCAGCAGTTTGAGGTAGAGAAAAGGACAGTTCTGAATAAAAATAACCTATTTACAATTTTACAAGACAAATTATACAAAAAATACAAAAAATTATACAAAAGAAATACAAAAGTGAGAGGTGCAGCAGAGTGAGGCAGACATGATTATTACCGAAGGTGCTAGATGATTATTATTGCACGTGTTTGGTTACTCTGAGACTGTTATTTGTGAGAGTTCATCAGAGCAACCGCTTGGGGGAAGAAACTGTCTCTGTGTCTGGAGGTTTTAGCGTACAGAGCTCTGTAGCGCCGTCCAGAGGGGAGGAGTTGGAACAGACTGTGCCCTGGGTGTGAGGGGTCTGCAGAGATGTTACCTGCCCGTTTCCTGGACCGGTACAGGTCATCGATAGATGGGAGATTAGTCCCAACTATCCTCTCTGCAGTCCTGATTGTCCGTTGCAGTCTGTGCCTGTCCAGTTTGGTGGCCGATCCAAACCAGACAGTGATGGAAGAGCAGAGGACGGACTATATGATGGCAGAGTAAAAGGTGATCAACAGCTGCTGTGGCAGGTTAAACTTCCTGAGCTGACGCAGGAAGTACAACCTCTGCTGCGCCTTCTTTCTGACAGAGTTAATGTGGGGGGACCACTTCACGTCCCGGGAGATTGTGGATCCCAGGAACCTGAAGGAGTCTGAGCTGGAGACTGTGCTGTTGAAAAAAAAAAAAAAAAAACTATTATGTGCAATAGTTTGGATATTGATATAACTCTCAGGTTATAGCTATTGCGTTATATTTGATAATTGAGACGAAAACCAATTGGAATGTTTTAACATTTTTGATTTATCACCTAACTGATTAATTTAGCAGTTATTCCCTCATTCTGTAAAAGCTGTGATATTTGAAGGAAAATGGTGCAAAGAAAACATTTCAAATGCTGAAAATGTGAAAAGTCATTGTCTTTGAAAAAATAATTATTTACATTTTGAGTCTTGACACTAGTAACGAGTATAAAAAATGTTAGGATAGACCTCTATCACTCATGGAGTCTCAGAGTAATCAATCATTGTGCAATGATAATAATAATAACACAATCATATGCTGTAACAATGCACCTTTCAAAAACCATGTCTATCTCATACTGCTGCACCTTTCACTTTTTTAAAATTGTAATTGTATTATATGTTAATAAGAGTTCCTATTTACTGTACAGTGAGCGAAAATAAGTGAGTCAAATTCCTTGTTTTGTTTGACCTGACTTGGCCAAATAAAACAGATTCGGATTCTGATTCTTCAAAACACAGGAAAGATTTTGTAAAACAAAATAAAAATACAGTGTT
The DNA here is from genome assembly GCF_033807715.1 of Cololabis saira. Lineage (NCBI taxonomy): Eukaryota > Metazoa > Chordata > Actinopteri > Beloniformes > Belonidae > Cololabis > Cololabis saira. The sequence goes on from NC_084602.1 coordinate 20,040,279, forward strand.
TGTCTCTCTGTCTTCAATTTGCGGTAACAATACATTGAATTTCTCCTGCTTGTGTCTCAACAGATCTTTGAGCCAGTTACTTATTTTAATCCCCAGGAATAATCCCACTAACATGACATATGGTAACTGAACCACTTCGTCTAAAGACTCTGCAAGCACCAAGCATTGGTGTGCAACTTCCCACCGAATGAGACGTACCAACTCTCATCATGGAAACAGGAACAGTAAGTTTGTGTCCCAACTATTATTGACAATGCTATTGTAATATATAAGTAACACTAATTTTTAGCCATATGATTGTAAAGAAAGCCCTTCAATGATTTTTTTTTTCTGTGTTTGCATTTTTTGCAGGAAGTTATACCGATTTGGCAGAATAAGCCTCATGGATCAGCCCGTAGTGTTGTGAGAAGAATAGGTTCTACTCTTCCACTTAAACCCCCTCAAAGAGCATGTTTCCAGGTAGATCTGTCATCCTGTGTTACCCGACTCTCTTGAAACTATCCTGCCTTATTCAGGGTGGCCGGGGTCCTTAAAAAGTCTTAGATTCCAATTACCTAAAATAAGGCCTCTAAATGTCTTAATTTGTGTTGAATATCATTCCAAGGGTCTTCATTTTTTCAACATAATTTTAGAGGGAATTTATCCAGTCATCATTAAAACGTTTTTTTACACTTTGAATAGGAATGTTTTATTTAATTGTTCTAGGAGAATCTGAATCTAAATCTGTTTACCAGTTGATGCGTTTGCTTGACGGTGTTGCCAGATTGAGCAGGTTTCTGCCCAATTGGGCTTCATTTGGCTTTGGGCTGAAAAATATAGGCCTGGGTGGGTTGATAAAATTTGGACTGCTTTTCCTTGTTTTTACCAAAATATTTAGGAGAAATTATCAACGAAAAAGTTGCCATTATGGCAGAGAAAAGTACAAATGTACACAATAAACTCACTGATATTTTCTTTGCCTAAATCTTCTCAATTTAATTGTAGTCTTTGTTTGGAGCCTGAACCTTTCTTGGCTATTTAGTGGTGTTCCATCCATCCATTATCTATACCCGCTTTATCCTTTGCAGGGTCACGGGGGTCTGCTGGAGCCTATCCCAACTAATTTTCAGGCGAGAGGCAGGGGTTACACCCTGGACAGGTCGCCAGTCCATCGCAGGGCCAGTGTTGTGTTATTTAGTGGTGTTGTGAAGCTTAATTCGCTTATGACTTGAAATCTATTATGCATTTAATAATTTATGGTTATAGAGAATGTATCATTTGGGCTGGTGTTTCATTATTTTGCCAGGCTTTACATCGGGCTAGGGCTGGAACCTGTGAGCCAGATCTGGTAACCTTGACTTCAGCACTAGATTTCTTAGTAGTCTTGTAGTCTCGTGACAAGGCAAGCAAATATGGGTAAATGTAAATTTAGCGACAAATGGCTCGCAAATTCCAGTTCCTCGTGGTGGCTGAAAGCTGTGCCCAAAGATGCGAGGGTTACTGTGGTTTTCTATAAACGTTTTAAGTTGGGCACAATGGGGATCAAAGCGCTGGAGTCTCATATGCAGAGCGGAAAACACGTAGCTTTTGCTACAGCCGCAAACGCCAGCCTCAAATCAACATCTTTTGCACCGCCACCGTTAACGGAGAGCTTCAAGTAACATAAGTGATATTACGTTTCAAGTGTTTGTGCATTTACATAGTTACACTGTTACATTGTGTTTACAGTGTGTGACTGTCTTTTTAGTGTTACATTTAGTTTGAAAATTGTATTAAAAAGTCTTAAATCTAACTTAGTCAAACCTGTAGACACCCTGTTATTACTTCTGCTAAATGTACTATTGTTTAAATGGCCTTATCCTATGTTCTTGTGCAACAGGAGTTGCCTGGCTTGCCTACTCTTCGCCCAACAGACGGCCCCCTTGTTCCAACTCTGGCAGATATAGCTTGGATTGCTGCAGATGAAGAAGAGACATATGCCAGAGTGAGGTAAATGTGCAGTCATGCCCACAGACAAATGGGATAGTTATGCAATAGTGCAAAGTCATTCCTCTTTTATATCATTTGACCTCAAGCTGATGTTCCAGCTTATTAGTTGCACATATGTAAATGGTAGAAATGCTGTGCAATATGTTGATTGGATGTGGTGGTTTTTGCTGCATTATAGCTTTTGGTGACTCTTATGACTCCTCTGTTTTCAGGAGTGACGCACGTCCTTTGAAACATGAATGGCGGCCCACACCGCTCCTGGTGCTCCACAGGAACTCGTCTGTGCCCAACTTTCGTAGGGAGGGTAAAAGGATGGAAGGGCTAAGGAAACCTGGGGTAACAGCACTGAATCGCACCACAGCCCTGCAGGATGAGCTCAGCAGACTCCGAGCTCAGATTGCCAAGATTGTTGCAAGCGATTCTGGTACGTAACCCTTGTGAGACATGTACCACGGTATTAGGGCTGGGCGATATGGACCAAAAGTCATATCTCGATATTTTCTAGCGGAATGGCGATACTCGATATATATCTCGATATTTTTTCTGTGCCATAATTGGGGTTTCCCCCAAATCATTATAGCATAGCATCTCTGTTAGCTTCATTTTTTTCTGAGGCAAACCCTTAAAAAAAACAGTCAGTTTTAATACAAAGCCTCGTGCCAAATGTCACACAGGTACATTTATTAACTGCACAATATCAAAATGTATAAAACAAATGAAATAAAAATAAACTGCCTGCCTATATAGAATAAAAATGCTTCTTGAATAAAATAAAACAAATATCCCTTTCCTGCATAACAATTACATTCAAATACACTGTACAATAACAGGCAGACTTTTCAACTGAGGTTGATAGTTGTGCAAATAACAAAACATTTGTGCAAATCTCAAATAAAACATTCAAGTCAATTTGTCACAAAATAAGCTATATCAAAATCATAATTTTTTTTTTTTTTTTTTTTTTTAAATCGATATAAACGATATTTTCTCGTACCATATCGCGTTTGAAAATATATCAATATATATTAAAATCTATTAAAAAAAAAAAAAAAAAAAATCTATAAAAATATATTAAAATATATCGCCCAGCCCTACACGGTATATTCTGATTCTTGGACTCAAATCTGCAAAATCGCTGCAGCACACTGAAGCATACAAGGTATTCTTTGATTTCAAAGACTATGGCTTGTGAAGCTGCTCAGAGCCCTGCAGATTTAAGATTCTGTTGATCTGAGTTGAGTGCCTTTAACACTGAGTTATTGTCTTCTTGAAGCTGATTGTCCTGTTGCCAAGTCAACTGCCCTGATTCTCCTTTAGCCCTATTCTGCTGAGATGTTGTGGCCTCTTAGTAGCAGATAGCAGGTTTGTAGGTCAGTGAGTAAAGATTACCTCTGCTGTAAGGTCACAGTTGGTTGTTGACAGTTCAGCAGTTCAGCATACACAATAAAAAAGTGGAATAGTTTCATGTTTGGTGCTGCTTTTGATTTTAAACCGAAATGTTTTCGTGAACGGCAGAAAAAGGATGAAGCAGATCGTCAGCTGTCATAGGTAAACTAAGTTCACAAAGTTAACTCAAAAATTGGTACACTTTCAATGTGTCAGTCTGCTATTTCACATTTGATGGATGTAAAACAAAAATTGTGTCATGCAACTCTTATCAATCATAAATTGTTTTCTCATGAAATAATCAAATTCTGTCAAGAGAAAATTTGATTTACTTGGAACTGTGAATAAGTCAGATTGTAAATGGTCAGTCCACTCATCAACAAACATGGAGAAATAGCGGACTGAAAGCAGCAGTTGTATAACCTTGTTTATGCTTTAAATTCACATTGGACACAACTGATAAAAGCTGAAAATGAAAAATATCTCTAATATTTCAATGTTCAGTCATGCAATCTGCATGGAAGAGTACTGAGAGCATGAAAGTCACCGGATGAAAAAGAAGTGAACAGACGGACTCATTTGTGATCTTTTATTTCAGGCTCCAATCCCCTGACCCCCGATCTGCTCTCACCAGACGACACGAGCATGAGCTTTTCCATGGCGCCTTTTGAAACCGCGTCCTACCTTCCATCCACCGCGGCTCCCGCTTCCTTTGTCATAAGTGATGTCACGGAGGAAGAGGAGGAGGAGGACGAGGAAGAAGAGGAAGATGTTGTCTCGGTGGTGTCGGAGCTGGTCCCTGACCTGGTCCCTGACCCTCTGCCATCTGTTTCCATGACGGCATCGGCAACCTTCGATCTGGACAGGCCCACCATGGACTTCCAGGAGGCGGAGGATGATACAGTGTCCCTATCAAAGTCCACCAGTTTTGCTGATGTCATGGACATCCTGAAGGACATGAACCGCATGAAGATGAGCAAAGACAGGTGAGAGAAGTTTTCATAATAAAAAAACAGAGTTCACAATTTGTTTATTTGCAGGTAAAGATTGTGTGTTTGGTGTTTGTGCCGTTTAGGTACAATAGAGGCTGCGCGTCCCTCAGGGAGGAGGACTCGGCCCTGCTAATTTCTGAGGCTCTAAGGAAAAAGTTCGTCCTGAAGGAAGAAGATACTGCTGCTGTGAAGATGAAGTAATACAATAATCAAAACTGATCTTGCTGCTCTGTGCAAGTCAGGAGAAAACTGTAGAGTTTTGTGTTGCATCGTTTCTTTAAGCTTATTGACTTTTCCTTTATCTACTTCAAAATGCTTTTGCTAAGCTCTTTTTACACCTTCATTCTAATATTTTAGGCCTTTTCCCGTGGAACATGTACCCATGGATCCATAGCCTCACCCCTCAGAGCCAAGGCTATAATGGTCAGCCAGAGTTGGAACAAAAAAAACCCAGTTTGTCCTTGACATCCCAAACCAAAATCCACAGCCCTGGTTCAGTCTGAGGACAAACAGCCACATAATAAACATCAGCACTGAGTTGCACATTACGTTCAGCTTATTTCTCTCTTTCATTAAAGACTCAACACCTAAATCTACTGGTGACCAGTTCGCTGGCCCACATGAATCTGGGAGATTTTATAGAAAGCCACAGAAGAGGCTGTTATTGAAGCCATTATCATTACCAACATTTCCAACTTTAATTAGGTAATTTGTCTTCCTGAAAGGATGTTGTTAAAGTTACCATAAGGAGTCCTATGTTTGTTTCTTTTCACTGCAAACTTTTTTTTGCGTGTGTTTTGTTTTTAGTCACTCACATAGGGAAGTCTATTTACTAGAATATGTTTTATGTCCCTATGAAACAGCTCTAGTGTAAATGCAGTGACTTACTATATCCTATCTTGGTGTGTATGGGAAAATATAACATTTAACGTTTCTGCTTCTGATCATTTCATTTCCACAACTTAGTTTTGAAAATGTGCGCCTCTTTTGCCTCGCCTTTTGTTTTTCATTAGTATATAGATTGCAACTTAACCACAAGATGCTGATTTGAAACGTGAAAAAACTTCAATGACGTAGCTGAAAGACAGAAGCGTGTCCCTGTGTGCTCAGTGCCCTAACTGATTGACGTAACAGGCGGAAAAATATTAATGAATGCAACAATAAACAAGCCGTTTTCCTTTGAACAAATTAAACCAAGATTTGTGTAAGGCAGCTTTTTCCTCATTTTGTGTGCAGAAAAGCACGTGTGATAATGGATAAAATCTTTGTTTGAAAGCCTTACCACTATCTTACTGCCTGTTTTTTTTGTTTTGTTGTTTTTTTACCCCACCTCTTAGTGCCATGGGTATGTTTTAACCAGTCTGCCCCTCATTGTTTGACCTGAATGGTCCATCACCCTCAACTTTAAATGTTTCCAAACTGTTACCATCTCTATCAGCTCTGTGTTATAGTCCTGAATGTTTTTCAGTAATTACTCCTGAGATATTATATGGGTTGCAATGTTTGGAGTGAACAAAGATGATGTCCTTTAATGTAAGTTTTTAAGTAATCATCACTGGAACTCCCCTGTAGCTTCTACTTCTCAGCAGTTCATTTCACCTTTTGAGAAAGCGATAAAATTCAAATATGTAGGCTGTCCGTACCTGAAATGCTGAACCTTACACAGCTCACTCTACCTACTGCATCCTGATAAGTTGGGGAACTTTGCTTTGTTTTGACTTTCTATTAGTTTGAGTGCATGTAACCACCATACCTCTCTGTAGCAATGAACTCTCTGTCACCACCCTGTGTATCTTTATTTTAGTTTTTGTCATGCTTGTAAATAAAGACTGGAGATGTTTTGAAATTCTGAATAATTCTTTGTTGTTTGGTTGCAGTAATATACATGGCCGCATGGGGTCAGTGCAGGCAAGCAAAAGACGTGATCTGTTTTTACAAGAGACTTACAAATAAAGCAAATGAAGATTTAATGTTTCATTTTACATGCCTCATTAATCAAAGTCATGAGTCTTAAGTTATTTTTCTTTTTTTTCAATCTGATTCCAGCAACACATCTCAAACAGCTAAAGCCAATTGGCTGCAGGTTTAGGCCGATGACACGATTCCTTTTTAAAGAACATCCTGTTGTGGCAGTTTAAGTTCATCAGTCATTGAAAGGCTGCACGGGCAGTTCAGCATTTTCTTTCCCCATGGAAAGTTAAAACTGTATGGAAACAAGTTCAGAAACATTGCTTCTTCCTCAAGTCCAGATCTAAGAATGAAAGTTAAAATTGTATTTATTTATTTTCTTAATTGGAAAGCATGTGCACCACATCTTACAGGCTGAAGTGGGAAGAGTTCATCCATTTCCTCTCTTTTTTTTCTTGCACCATTGTACGATACAAAAACCGGCATCCATGATAGAAAAGTGGCTTTCTGGCATTTCCAAGAATCTGAAGGCCTCAGAGAAGCTGAATGACATATTCTGCCATCCAAATGACATCTCCTTAACAGATAATGTCCATGAAACAGCTGGTCTTTTGGTAGTTGAATAGTCTTTCTATTGGAATTTAGCTGGTTCCATCCCCACTGGTTACCCACTTCACAATTCCGAGTGTCGTTGGGGATGATACCGAATCTCAAATTTCTCCAATGTGTTCCTTACTTTCGAGTCGCTTTGTATTCTTAATTAATCTCATGTCAGATCACATTATGCATGTATTAAAATAACACATATACAAGTGCAAAACTCCCTACAGTCAAACCGTATCAGTTACTGAAGACAGTAGGTTCATTATGTAAAAATAATTACAACAGTGTTAAGCAGCAGAAATCCTCCTTAATATTGCTGTTTTCTTGGGATTGTTGTGTCCGTCACTAGAGCTTTATTCTGGAGTTTGCCTAACACCACAAAGTCTCATTGGTCAGCCATCACCAGTTTATCAGACTGGATTTTGAAACTCTGCAGGATCTTGGCTCTTTCATTTCCATCTACGCCGTACCTTCATGTCACACCCCAGCGTTGAGTGCTGGCGTGTCTCCAGCATCTGGGATCTCGTCTGGTCTCCTGTTCATGGTTTTCCTGAAGTGTGTGAGCTTGGTCCCCTGCCCTGACCAGCTGCTGAACATCTGCTACAGGTGTAAATTCAAACAGAAACCTACCGCACCAAAAGCAGTGCACTGTTTCCACTTAAACATTGGCTTTAAAAGGTTTGCAGATCATTGCATTCTATTTATTATACATTTTGTCATCTCAGTTTATTTAATTGTATTTTTTTTAAATTACAGTTAAAAACAACATTTTGTCAGATATTATACACCCCTCATTAAGTGATATATGAAGCCTATAAAAATATTTCAATAGCATGTTTACGGATTAGCGTTGTTAATGTGTTTAGGTGTCTGAAGAAGTTTAAAGTCACCAAGTGAATTTTGTCATTAAAAAAAGTCTAAATGTACAAATACATAGATTTTTCCACTGACACTACTCAACAACAGCCTTCAAACAAATGACACATTGATATTGTCCTTTTATTTATATTTGTCCCATTATTGTCCTTTGGGATGACAATGCCATCACTTGCGATACCTCTTGTCTTTATTCCTTCATCAGCGCTCATGCGCCTTTAATTTCCAGGATTATTGTTAGCCCACATTATTTCCCATTTCCTGTTCTTTCCCAGGATAATCCGGCTCCTCTGTGATTCACAGTCTATTTTCTGTGAGTCCTTGGCCTACTTTGTCCCTCATCACCTCCATGATGGACCTCCTACCTATTTTAGATGCAGGGAGATGTGTCCTGTGTCAAAATTAACTTAGTTAAACCTATAAATACAGACCCTCGGTTCAAAGTGACATTGACACATTTTCATCATTATGGTTAGAAATAATTCAGAGAAGTCCTGCACGCTCTGAGGGATCCTGCACTCTAAAAGAAAACGTGCAAGTCTGATCGGGGCCTGACGAGTTTCTGCACTGATGACGTGGACTTTCACCTAGAACCTTATGACCGGCAATAACTTGACCTCCACTTTAGTGTTCAAATAAAAAGTATTTTCTTAATATTTATGACATCAATACTTCTTCTTTCCACTTAGCAATGATTCTCTTCCGCAGTTCAGAGAAATTTCATCACATGGAGCAGAATCTCCAGCCAAGCTCCCGTGCTGCAATAAGGGCTAGTGAAGCAGAAAACACTTTACGAGAAAAAGCATCCGTCTTTCTGACTGGTCAGCATGGCACCTCCATCTCCCTGAGCCTCAGAGCTTTCCATCAATGCCCTCTTACGTTGCAGAGAAGCTTTTTATAAGAGGTCCTGTCATTAGAAAAAGAAAATTCCCTCTAGTGCGCCATTCTATTTCCCATGCTGCCCAGAGGCAGCAGTATAATCAGAGGACGTGCTTTTGTGGTGAAAGAGTTGGGTGAGGTTTTTCTCTGAACGGGGCAGGCTGAGGGTTTTTTGGCTTTGATTAATCCGTCTGACGAATTTGCCAAGCACGGCTACAGCAGGGAGGATATGTACCAGCTGAGCAGAGCCCAAGGCAGCCCAGGGGAAGACGGATGAGTCTGTCTGCCATCACTCCCACAGCCTGAGTGTAACAGACTGTAGCAGTAGGTATTGATTATTGACACATGGCAACTTTATGGGAATATCCTCCACAAGCTTAAGTATTCTAAAATAAAGAGGCTGATCCTATTTTGATGGGGCATCATTTGAAGCAATTCATATCTTTAATGTGGAATAGGTTCCTAGGTAAAGGCCCAAGACCCCAAGATGTGACAGTTAACATGTTTTGTTGGTAACAAAAAGACTACAATTGTATCACAAATTAACACAAACTGATGAAGACGAGTCATAAAGCAAGTTTACAGCATATACACAGAACATTTTACACAAATAATGTTATGTAATGTGCTTTATTTATTTGGCACTTTACAACAGCCTTTTGGTGTGCCAAAGTGCTTTACAGCAAGTAATAGATATAAAGGAGGATAAATAAGAACAATCAAAAACAATAAAATACAACAAAATCTAATAGGATAAAAGTTTCCTCACCCTACTGGGTGTTAAAAGGCTTCTTAAATAGGTGGGTTTTTAGCCTAGATTTAAAAATGCAGAGGTCAGAAAAAAGCCGCATCTCGGCGGGGAGCTTATTCCAGGGACGCCTGGGGGACGGCACCGGAAACGGCTCGGTCACCCCAGTGTTTATATTTTGACCTCAGGACTTCAAGCAAAAGTTGATTAGTTGACCTCAGCGCTCTATTGGGATTACAGACAGTTAAAAGCTGGATAAATACAAGCGTGCAAAGCTATTAAGAGCTTTAAAAACAGACATCAAAAGTTTAAAATCAATTTTATAAAGGACAGGAAGCCAATTAAAGGAGTTAAGAACAGGGATGATGTGCACACGCCAGTTAGTGTTGGTTAAAAGACGGGCAGCAGCATTTTGCACGAGTTGAAGACGATTAAGAGAAGACTGGGAGACTCCTAAGTGCATTGCAATCTTCTAACCGCGAGCTAGTTCCGGGCATGGAGCGCCTTATACTGGTCATGTCGACTTAGAAACATTTTAGCTTTGACTGTCAAAGGTCACTCCCAGATTTATGACGGTTAAAACTGATCTTTGTGCCCTTGCATCTGGGCGCGCCTTTGGCTCCGGGGGGCCCGCTTTCGTAGGGGCTGGTGCACCTGCCCCCGTCGGCGGCCTTTTTCAAGGCAGGATGCCTTGAAAAAGGTCTATGACCGAAACGTTGGCCTAATAAACTAGTGTACGGTGAGAAGAAGGTGTGCGGGAGTTTTCTTTTTTAAATACAAGAACACAAAACAACAGAGACATAAAACCTTTCAAAATTACTATTAAGAGAGTGACGACAAGGAGGGAAAAAACGACTACAAACTGCACCAAATGGGCACATACTCTCTACGGCTGGCTAACAGATTGTGTAAAATCTTCATTTCGGTGCAGTCCCCCACTCTGAGCAAGAATGAGGGGATAATGGAGAGGAACACACTCATTCAAGTTAAAAAAACAAACCTGGAGCAGATTCAGGGAGAAAGGCCATCTGCCTTGACCAAATGGGGGTTTGAGATAACAGGAAAGGGAGTCCGGGTAGAGTGGGTGTCTGCATCCCAAACACTAACTGGGAGGTTATTCCACAGAGAGGAGCCTGATAACAGACTTCTACTTTTGGAAACTGTAGGAACCACAAATAAGACACCCATCTGAGAGTAAAGTGCTCAGATGGGATGATATGGAGCTACAAGTTCTTGAAAAGAAGATGTGGAAAGGTCCTTTTAGGGTTCTTTGAACAGGTAGAAGACTTTTGAAAACTATCCTGAGTTTAACAGGAAGGCAAAGAAGGGAAGCTACTGCTGGGTTAAAGTAATCTCTTGAAACGTGAACCAACACAACCACATTCAGAGTATGATAGTTGTAGATAAGGAAGCAAAATGTTCACCAACAACTGCAAAAATGGCATAAATACTCACAAAGAAACATTAAATACACCACATGATTTTTAAGAGATGAAAAATAATCACATTATTGCACCGACTGCACAGAGACAAAATGAAAACAAAGAAAGGTAACACAACGACAGACAAAACAATTGCAACAAAAGGTTAAGCAAAAACAATCACAAAGTCTCAAATCAACTACGAAAAAGACAAAACGACCTAAAAAGCACAAATGAAACAGAAACATGGAGAGGCCACATGTCGGTTTAAGTCTCTGAGTTCACATTTGTCATTTTTGTGTTATACTTTTGTGTTTTTGTATTATGCTGCTGCAGATTTTATCCAATAGATTATCTGGAACTTGCTCTCAATCTTGATATAATTTACTCTTATGGCATAATACATTATAAAGCTATCTTTTCCTATAAGTCAGAATATTCGTGGGAAAAAAATACATGTTTTAAATTGGTTTCAATTTGAACCTTAACTGCTGTTAAAAGTACGTCAAAGACAGGACAGTTAAAGGTTGTGAAGGTGCATCCTTTTTTTTCTCCAAGGTATGTTCTTTTCAAGACTGAATGGCTTATAACTTTGGAAATAGCACCGAGCTTCATGATGAACCTCCTCATTAGGACAGAAAATGTTCCTTTCAAATGCTTTCAAAGTGTCATCAGTTGGTTAAAGTAGACATATTTAAGCTAGTGAATGATTTTTGTTGGCTTAGCTACCAACATGTGGAGTCCCCAATGCAAAAGAGCCCATCTTGGTCTTCACATTGCCTTGATATGGGCAAGACGCTTCAATTGTGTCTGAAATAGAAAGAAAATTTCCAGAAGGTGCAAATACGTACCAGCTTTTATGTGTTCATCTGCGAGTGTCATTTTCCAAACTGTATCATAGCAACGGCCGTCTGAATGAAGCGAGTGAGTGACAAGGGTCTGGGGGAACACAAGTGCTCGTCTGCGGCTCCCAGTCGCCCACCTCCCCCATGCGTGTCACCCACGCACACACACACCCCCGCTCGCCATCAAGACACACAACTCACACTTATGACTCACAATGGTCACCAAAGCTGCTGGAGCTCAATTGAACTGACTGTGTTTCTATTTTTGAGCATCTGAAGTGTTTCAGTCTCATTAGTAGCTTTGCCCTTTACAGACGGTGGCTTTGTGATGCAAAGTAAACTGCGTGCGTACGGTGGAACTGCACATACTTCAGTGCGGCATTGCTTGGCCTCTTGATTTTAGAGCGCAATGAACATATTTCCCTTTTTTTCAGTTCAGTGCTGAAGTTCAAAATCTTTTCAGAACAAGATATCTCTCAGTCCTACGACGGAGTATTAGGGCCAAACAAAAAAAGGAAATTACGAGAATAAAGTCATAATGTAATGAGAATAAAGTCGTAAAATTATGAGAATAAAGTCATAATATTACGAGAATAAAGTCGTAATATTACGAGAATAAAGTTGTAATATATTATAAATATATAAATATAACTTCACAAGATGCTCAATATTCTTCATTTTAACACAGGGAGAAGATGCTCTTCCTGTTAGAGTTCTCATAAATTACCACTTTATTTTCATAATATTATGACTTTATTCTCATAAATTACCACTTTATTCATTACGACTTTATTCTCGTAATGTCACAACTTTATTATCGGAATTTTACGACTTTATTCTCGTAATATTATGACTTTATTCTCATAATATTACGACTTTATTCTCATAATATTACGACTTTATTCTATTACGACTTTATTCTCACAACATTACGACTTTATTCTCGTAATTTTACGACTTTATTCTCATTATATTATGACTTTATTCTCGTAATTTCCAAAATTTTTTTGTCTTAGTTTGGGCCTAATACTCCGTCGTACAGTCCTCCAGTATTGCCATCGTGTTTAAACCCATCATTTTACATTTAGAGCAAATTGGCCCATTCTTGGTGGACACCCTCCAGACAGAGGACCACGCCAGAATTTTTCAACGGCCAAGAAAATAGAAACAGGGACGATGGTATGTAATATAAATAAAAGCTGAAAGGGTGTCTTTCCTTTTCCCTTTTCTGTCTTCCTTTCCCGCATTCGCCCCACAGCCCCATGTCATGTTTTAATAAGTAATTGATGAGAAATAATTTGTGTCCTCCATATGGCACCCTGGTATCCAGGCTTACGTAGCAGTCATTCATAAATGATGAGGCAATCGTAGCCAATAGAAAATCGCAGAGGCTGAAATGGCCTGTATGTATCAAAGACGCTGTTAGGAATCCTCCTCCTCTGGCTGGGAGAGCCAGCAGCACAGGTGCTGCTGATCTGCCATCTACCTCAGCTGCCACTAATCGCCAGCCCAGGCTTAAAAGAAGACCTGGACCTTCACTCAGTGCTTGATTGTACTGAACCCATGCGGTAACTAAATCAGGCCCCTCTGGAAACTTTCTCTAGCTTTTTTCAGCCCTCGAGCTTGAACCTTTGTGTCGTACTTACTTTAATCCCGCTTTGTTTTTTGTCCCAAGGCTTTTTTGTTCCTGTGTCTACGTTGCCTCCCTGGTCCCCTCCTCGACGCCTCTGTTCCCCTCGCAGCCATTCTCGTGGATCTCCGTGACCCCCCCCCGCTGCCAACTCTCGACTGACCCTGGTCTCCTGGACCCCCAACCATCGCTCCCCCGTTTCCTCTGCCTTCCCCTCCGGATCAACCCCTGAGTCCGTTTTTTCCCCTTCACCTTAATAAACAGCCATCTGGCTCTTTATTTCAATTGTCTGGTCTCCTGCCTGTTTGTGGTTGGCTACTCGGGTTCACCTCAGGTTTTAGGGGTTGGACCCTACAGAACAATCAAGCCAAGTATGGACCCTAGCCAACCCAGACAGGCGGGTGCCCCACCCGCCACTATGCCCAAGCTCCCTGACCCCGAGACCCTCCAAACCAGAGTCCGCGAGCATGATGCCCAGCTAGCAGGCCTTAACGACCAGCTCACCCAGGCCTTCACCCTGGTCACAGGGGAGGTTTCCACTCTCCAGACCACTTCCCAGACCAACGCTGCTGCCCTGGTGACCATTGGCGCTCAGCTCGCTTCCCTGACCGAGGTCGTCTCTCGGCTTAGCGGCCCTTCTGCAGCCCCTCAGCCCAGCCCCTTGGTCTCATCTGTTCATAACCCTCCTGAACCTAGCACAGAGCCCAAACTCCCATGTCCCAAGAGTTTTTCTGGAAATTTTGCCCAGTGCAAGGGGTTTCTCGGTCAGTGCCAACTCCTGTTTACCCACCAGCCCTCACGTTATGGGTCCGACGAGGCCCGGATCGCCCTGATCATATCCCTCCTCTCGGACAAAGCCCTCAGCTGGGCCATTGCAGCCGTTGGCCAGGATGGGTCCCTCTCCAAGGACTATGAGAGATTCCTTGCAGAGTTCAGACTGGTGTTTGATCACCCGGCTGACGGGGCGGACGCAGCCAGCCGGCTACACACCCTCCAGCAGGGGACTCGCTCTGTCGCCGACTACACCCTGGACTTTCGGGTGATTGCCGCAGACAGTGGGTGGGGTGACCTGGCTCTCCGGAGCGCGTACCGGAGAGGTCTGAGTGACGCAATAAAGGATCTGATCGTCGGAAGAGAGCCACCCGCTACCCTCAACGCTCTGGTCACCCTTGCTCTGCAGATGGATGCACGCCTGAGAGAGAGACGCCAGGAACATGCTCAACGCTCAGGGGCTACACCCAGAGCATACACAGCCCGTTCCCCTATTAACCCCGATGGTGGGGGAAGTTACCCATCGGGCCCCACATTCCCTCTCTCACCTAAACCATCATCCGGAGGAGCCTCTGATGAACCCCTGAAGGTGGCCAGGTCACGCCTCCGGCCTGAGGAACGAGAAGAGCGTATGCGGGGTCGACTCTGTCTCTATTGTGGGAAGAAGGGGCACTTCATCAGAGCCTGCCCTGCCTGCCCAAAAATACCTGGCTCACTAGCTAAGGGGATCCTGGTGAGCAAGACCACAATACCCCAACCCAAGAACCATCTTTTCCCCGCCACTCTTTCTTGGGGCACTGAGTCACTCTCGGTTAGCGCACTGGTGGATTCAGGGGCGGACGAGTGTTTGATAGACATCTCCCTAGCCCGTCAAGCTGGTATCCCACTCGTTCCCCTTGACTCCACCTGCACCGTCCAAGCCTTAGATGGCCACTCTCTAGGTAAGGTTACGCACTGCACTGCTCCTCTCACATTGACGCTTTCTGGGAATCACGTGGAGACTGCACGTTTTTTGGTGTTACACGCTCCCACTGCTCCCCTGGTGTTAGGTAGGCCCTGGTTGGAGAGACATGATCCCCACATCTCGTGGTCGGCTGGACGGATTTTGGGCTGGAGCGTTGCTTGCCATGCCAACTGCCTTCGCTCTGCCCGCTCTCCGTCCAGTAGCCCTCGGCGATCGGTCTCTCCTCCAGACCTTTCTGGTGTCCCCTCTGTCTATCACGATCTAGCTTCCGTGTTTAGTAAACATCAGGCCCTTTCACTCCCCCCTCACCGCCCTTATGATTGCTCCATAGATCTCCTTCCTGGGGCAGCTCTTCCGGTGGGTCGGCTGTATAACCTCTCTGTCCCTGAGAAGGAGACTATGCGCAATTATATCACCGAGTCCCTCGCCTCAGGCATCATAAGGCCATCGTCCTCCGCGGTAGGCGCAGGCTTCTTCTTTGTGGCGAAGAAGGATGGCAGCCTGAGGCCCTGCATAGATTATCGGCAGTTAAACACCATCACAGTTAAGAACAGGTATCCACTCCCCCTCTTGAGTTCCATGTTTGAACCCCTGACCCACGCCTCTGTTTTCACTAAGTTGGACCTCCGCAACGCCTACCACCTAGTGCGCATTCGGGAAGGAGACGAGTGGAAGACGGGTTTCAATACCCACCTGGGCCACTTCGAATATCTCGTCATGCCTTTCGGCCTGACGAATGCCCCAGCCGTCTTCCAGGCATTGGTGAACGACATCCTCCGGGATATGTTGAACATTTTTGTGGTGGTCTACCTGGATGACATCCTGGTGTTCTCCAGGACTGAGGAGGAGCACCAACAACATGTCCGCCTCGTCCTCCAAAGGCTGTTGGAGAATCGCCTCTTTGTTAAGGCTGAGAAGTGTGTGTTCCACTCCGCCTCAGTGGAATTTCTGGGCCATGTTGTGGAGAAGGGTCACGTTCGTGCTGACCCCAAGAAGGTCCGGGCAGTGGAGGACTGGCCTACCCCTACTGACAAGACCCAACTCCGGCGCTTCTTGGGGTTTGCTAATTTTTATAGACGGTTTGTCCCAGGGTTCAGTCGGGTCGCTGCCTCCCTCACTGCGCTCACCTCCACCCTTCGTCCCTTTTGCTGGACCCCTGAGGCAGAGTCAGCATTTGGGACCCTGAAGGGCCTATTTACTAAGGCGCCTGTGCTCTCCCATCCTGACCCTTCACGCCAGTTCATTGTGGAGGTGGATGCGTCGGACACAGGGATTGGAGCCGTTCTCTCCCAGCGGTCGGAGGAGGATCAGAAGATCCACCCATGCGCATACCTCTCCCGGCGATTCTCCCCAGCAGAGAGGAACTATGACGTGGGTAATCGGGAACTTCTAGCAGTTCATGCTGCACTGGAGGAATGGCGGCATTGGCTGGAGGGGGCAAAGGAACCTTTTATTGTATGGTCTGACCACAAGAACCTAACCTACGTGAGGACCGCCAAGAGACTTAACCCCCGACAAGCCCGCTGGGCGCTCTTCTTCAGCCGTTTCAATTTCACCCTCACCTTTCGCCCAGGCTGCAAGAATGTGAGGGCTGACGCCCTCTCCCGCCTGGAATCTGAGGAATCCACCAAGGCCCTTGCTACCACGGACACCATTCTCCCCCCAGCCCGGGTTGTGGGTGCCGTCACCTGGGGAATCGAGACGGTGGTAAGAACGGCTCAACGCACCCAACCTGACCCTGGCAATGGACCCCGTAATCGCCTGTTTGTACCGAATGCTGTCCGGCCCCAAGTACTTCAGTGGGGTCATGCCAGTCGGTTCGTCTGCCACCCCGGTGCTCGTCGCACGGCGGCTTTCATCCGCAGGCGCTTCTGGTGGCCTTCCCTTGAGGCTGACACAAGGGAGTTTGTAGCTGCCTGCGATGTCTGCTCCCGCAGTAAGGCCTCTCATCAGCCCCCAGCAGGTCTCCTACGCCCCCTCCCAGTCCCCAGTCGGCCATGGTCTCATGTGGGGGTGGATTTTGTGACTGGGCTCCCTTCATCCCAAGGTAACAATACCATCCTCACCATTGTTGACCGGTTCAGTAAAGCTGTTCACCTTGTTGCCCTGCCCAAACTCCCCACAGCTGCTGAGACCGCAGAACTCCTGGTGACCCACGTCGTACGCCTCCACGGGATTCCCCAGGATATTGTCTCGGACCGTGGCCCCCAATTCACTGCTAAGGTGTGGCGGACTTTCTGCAGTGGAATTGGGGCCACGGCCAGCCTTTCTTCGGGATACCACCCACAGACCAATGGGCAGACGGAGCGAGCTAACCAGGTTGTGGAAGCGGCCCTACGTTGCGCTACCACCAGCAACCCCGCTTCCTGGAGCAAGTATCTACCTTGGGTGGAGTATGCCATCAACACTCTGGAAAGTTCTGCTACAGGGCTGTCTCCCTTTGAATGCTCCTTAGGTTACCAACCCCCGTTGTTCCCAAGCCAGGAGCTAGAGGTGGCGGTCCCTTCCACCCAAGCTCATCTCCATCGTTGCCAGCGCATCTGGAAGACTGCACGGAGGGCCATGCTACGGGCCAACGAGCGGTCTCGGCGGACTGCCGATCGACGGAGGAGGCCAGCACCAAACTACAGGCCGGGTCAACAGGTGTACTTGTTGGCCCGGGACTTGCCACTTCCTGCCACCTCCCGGAAGATGGGACCCCGCTATGTTGGCCCATATACCGTTGACCGCATCATCAACCCCATGACGGTACGCCTCCACCTTCCAGCTTCACTCAAGGTTCACCCCGTGTTTCATGTGTCACGCCTCAAACCCGTAGTCTCCAGCGTTCTCTCTGCCCCTGTTCCCCCTCCCCCCCCACCACGGGTCCTGGAAGGGGGTGACCTGGTCTGGGATGTTAAGGAGCTCCTTGCTGTCCGTCGTCGGGGCCGGGGCTATCAATACCTGGTGGACTGGGTAGGGTACGGCCCCGAGCACCGCACCTGGGTCCCTCGCTCATACCTGGCGGACCCCGCCCTCCTGAAGGACTTCTATCGAGCCCACCCGGATGCCATCGGACGGTCGCCCGGTGTCTCCCGTAGGAGGGGGGGTCCTGTTAGGAATCCTCCTCCTCTGGCTGGGAGAGCCAGCAGCACAGGTGCTGCTGATCTGCCATCTACCTCAGCTGCCACTAATCGCCAGCCCAGGCTTAAAAGAAGACCTGGACCTTCACTCAGTGCTTGATTGTACTGAACCCATGCGGTAACTAAATCAGGCCCCTCTGGAAACTTTCTCTAGCTTTTTTCAGCCCTCGAGCTTGAACCTTTGTGTCGTACTTACTTTAATCCCGCTTTGTTTTTTGTCCCAAGGCTTTTTTGTTCCTGTGTCTACGTTGCCTCCCTGGTCCCCTCCTCGACGCCTCTGTTCCCCTCGCAGCCATTCTCGTGGATCTCCGTGACCCCCCCCCGCTGCCAACTCTCGACTGACCCTGGTCTCCTGGACCCCCAACCATCGCTCCCCCGTTTCCTCTGCCTTCCCCTCCGGATCAACCCCTGAGTCCGTTTTTTCCCCTTCACCTTAATAAACAGCCATCTGGCTCTTTATTTCAATTGTCTGGTCTCCTGCCTGTTTGTGGTTGGCTACTCGGGTTCACCTCAGGTTTTAGGGGTTGGACCCTACAGACGCTCTGCTTTTAATAACCAACTCAATTCACGTAGGCTGAATAACGCAGGGAATTTCCAGTTGTTCCAGTTGTTTGCAGGTCACATGTGACCAGGACAACTACTTGAAATGCATCATATTAAATATTTGTCTTGCAATGTTGGAAAATACCTTCCTTGAAAATGTCAGCTCTAAATAAACTAAATTGAATAAAGATTTACAGCAGATTGTGTCGATATGTTCTAATTTTGACAAATAGGTCAACATGATTTTTATTATGATGACCTTTCTGTCTGTACACACATCACATGACTTTGTGTCCCTTTTTGACCAGTTTACCCAAATATGACAATCATCCGTGTCTCACTGACGTGGTTAACCTGATTTAAAAGAAAAAAAGACAAAAAAAGTTGTGCCTTCAAAACATTCCATCAATTTTTTTTCTCCCTATTTTAAGCATTTAGGTCATTGACATTTGTGATTTGCTATTGGGTATATCACCGCTCAAAATCTCAAATTCTTGCGTCAGACGTTAATCTGGAATGTGGTGCTTGAATGGCTCCAACCAGAGATCCAACAAATGGTCCAAGACAAATCGTTCAACCAGATTCCTCACAGAAGGAATTATTGTAGATGAACACGTGGAAACAGAATATCTATTAGCATCAACTGCACAGTTCATTTACAAGTTGTTATGGGTGAAGCATCCATGAAAACCATGACTCAATTGCAGCAGACAGACAGTTAACAAGCTCTCTTCCTGCCAGAGGAACTGGCTCTCCGGTCAATAAAACCTAGCCAAACAGCACGGCTGCAAAACATGTTTAAAACGTAATCGTGCTTGGTTCAAGTGCATAAATGAGATAATTAAATTCTATCCATTTGTGTGAATGAAAGAACATTGAAAGAGCATGATTTAGTGCTTTGTTTGACAGTGGATATTTGTTTAATGGGCATTAAAGCCAGTCATCTCCACTTTGGTCTCATCTGTCCAGATGACTTTGTTCCAGCAGTCTTGTAGTTTCTTCAGATGCAGTTTTGAGAACATCAGTCGTGTTTCTATGTTCTTTTTAGATAAAAGATGCTTTCTCCTGTAAACCCTTTCAAACAAACCATACTAGTTAAGTCTTCTTCTCATTGTCATGTCAGAGACTTTAACGTGGTAATTGAGGACTCAAGAGTGTGAAATTGAACTATGTATATTTCGCTGAGCATTGCATGATTTGATCTTGAGGTAAATTTGCTCTTCTGGGAGGACTACTAACTGTCTTGAATGCTTTCTGCGTGTGAATAATCTTTCTGATTGTAGAGGGCTGAACTTTTACCCTATCCAGATCAAGGTACAGCAACAGTTGCTTCTTCAAGACTGTTTCCTGGTGTCTTTACTTCTTGGCATCGTGTTAACACGCACCTGAATGCTTCAGACCAGCAAACTGAATAGCTGTCTGCTTTTACAAAGGTCTACACACCTGCTGATAATCAACTGACGGAGGCTGATTAGCAGCACCCGACTGCAGTGAACCATCTCAAACTCTGTTGAACCAGTAAGAGGGTACTTTGTATTGCCCACAGGATTTTTAGGGCCCGAGCATTTACAGTGCGAAGGCCCTATTGTATCTGTAGGAGTTCTCGTTCTTTTTCTCGGTTTTAGTTTCTTCTTCCGAAGAAATGAGGGCCTTTTTTCCCCCTAAACGTGCCCCAAAAGTCACCAAATTTTGCACGCAAACCAGGCCTGGCGATAAATTTGATATTTAATGGTTTGCATTAATGGGCGTGGCCTAATGGCTCAACAGCGCCCCCTAGAAAACTTTGTGCCTCAAACCCCACGATACGTTTTGACGTACATGCACAAAAATCGGTACACACCTGTATCATGTCGCAACTTAAAGAAAAGTCTCTTGGCTCCATGGCCGAAACCGAACAGGAAGTCGGCCGTTTGGAATTAATCGTGTAATTTTGGCGCAATTTATGCCACTTCTTCAGCCGTTAATACGGCCTGAACCGTAACGTACACCCAGGTGTATTATACATCAAAATGTGCGTCTTGATCCTACGACGACGCACATTACTTTTCTCAGTCAAAAGCGTTACCGTGGCGACGCTAGACGCCAAAAAGCGCGCCCCCCCCTTCATCTGATTGGTCCATATTTGATAGTTCCTACTTTCTGCCATGACTTTTGAATGGTTTCACATAGAGAGTCGTGGGTGGTGTCATCGGACTTGGTTTTGACTCCTTCACCTTAATTGGTGCAAAATAGCCCCGCCCTTTCTTCTAATTGGTCGATATTTGATAGTCCCTCCCTATTTTATGGCATAACTTTTGAATGGTTTGATATAGAGAGTCGTGGGTGGTGTCATCCGGTAAACGTCCAGGCCTGAAGAATCTACATACAAGTCATACAAGCACTTCCACTGCAGCACGCCTGAACGTGCACAAAGGTGCAAGGGCCCGTTCATCGCTGCTTGCAGCTTTAATTTTCCCTTAGTTTTGGTTTCATTTTTGTTCAAACGAATAATGGCATGTTGAAAAAAAGTTATATGTTGTTTTTTGTCTGAAATCGTACCTACCTAAATACCTTCAAATGTCTGCTTATCCACTAGTGAAAATAATTTCAAACCAAAGCTCTGTTTCTCTGTCAAGGAATTTTTTTCCTTCCTTTAGATACAGTTTCTTTGAAATCTCAGTCAGTTTCTTAATCATGTGACTCAAGCACTGCTGCTTTTTCTGAAAACAAAGAGCGTATTTTGTTATTTTCGTATTTTACTTTTTGCAGAACTTATGTAAGAGTTTAACATAGTTTTTTGCCGATTCACTAGATCAAACAAATCCTTGCTCAATTTGCTAAATTATCCTTGGAAAAAAGCACTTTAGGAATTGTCCATTTGTATGCAGCAAGCACAAGTTGTGTTCTGTCATTACACTTTACAAATACTCTAAAGAGACGAAAAGTTCACGGATCTGACTGGGGCACACTGGTTCTTGGAAATGACCAGCTTGAAATGGTCGACAGGGGGTGAAGGGGTGGGGGGCGCAGAGAATCATTGCTGGATCAATCACCGCAAGAAATCCAAGCAGCAACCCTACCATCAGTCAGCGTCCAGCGAGCAAAAACTGACAGAATGTTCAATATCTCAGTCAGTTGAGATTTACACTTCTGAGGTGTGAGATCCTGTGGGGTGGCACAGATTCATGAATCAGCGCATATCGACGAGGCAAAGTTCAAAAACCTGCCGTTGATATCAACCTGCTGTTTTTCACAGAACATGGAAGTACGCCCGCTTGCAGGCACATATGTGCACACGCCACAAACACGTCGTCTTCGCATTCCTCTGGAGAGGTTAGAAGGAAGATCGATGCCAATCTTAAAACCAGAGTCCGGTTGTCCCTGTGAGTAACCAGGCAACCAGCTGGCTCTCCACAGAGTCTTTCCAGTTTGGCGTGTAACCCTCGAAAAATCTGCAACCGACTGACTTTCCTGTTTTTTAAAGAAGGACCATGTCAGCAAAGTGATAAGCTTTAAAGGTCATCATAACCCAGCTTTTGCAAGTGTCCAATCTGTAAGCTCAGATAAACTCATCTGTTGCTTTTCTTTCGTAACCTTATCTTGCTAAAACTTGTAGAATGATTATGAACTCACTAGTTTTCCTTGAGATGGCACAGTGTGTTCTTATTGAACCATAAACAATACTATTGGCAGGCCATGTGGCGGCATTGTTGTCATGAAGAAACAGAGAGGAGCTTTATCTTTCACTTGAGGGATAACGACGGGCAAAAACTGGAAGAAATAAGAAAGAAGAGACAATGTTGAGAGTAAAATCAGAGCAAAACCTTCAACCAGTTTTAATCAGGCTGTAGTTATTTTGGTTTAGGAAGAGATTATGGGTTTGAAAACAAAAAATACACTTCAATTATACCTTTACAATACAGGTGATTTAATGAATCTCTGTGGCATCCGGACAGCTCCTTCATGGCCAACAAGATTTGGCTCTAAAAGTCTCTAAATCATCTAGATTTGATAAACACTGATAAATCTGTTGGTGCCCTTCTACCGAAGAAAGAAAAACTCACAATGGTAAATGAAATTACTTGAAACTAACCAAATAATACAAAATTCATTGAAAAATAACTTACGAAAATCAAACATTGCTTTTAAATTACCATTCAGCAAAATCATTGGTGATATGTTAATTTGGCCCAATTATTTGGTATCCCTTGAAAAAGGGATACCAAATAAGAAGTGTATCTTGTAATCACAGCATCACAAGTGTGTTCAATCTTGCGGTCAGTCCGACTATTTAAGGGTTAAAAGTCACCACTCTGCCCTTTGGTATCATGACGTTCGCCCTCTGAACATGGACCAGAGAAAGCAAAGGATGGAGACAGGAATTTGTCTAAATGCCTATTGACAATCCACAAAGCTCCCGGGAGAATATCCTTTGAACAGACGAGGCAACGCTGAAGCATTTTGGCGAGTCACATCAACTCTATGTTTGCAGACTAAAAAAAATGAAGCATTCAAATAAAATAATACTGTCGCTACTGATAGAAATGGAGGAGGCTCAGCTGTTCTGGGGCTTCTTTGCTGCTTCTGGCATGGAGCGTCTTCTAACTGTGCAGGTACAATGACACCGCAGGCCGGGACATTCTGGAGACCAGTGTCAGAAAGCCTGTTCTCAGTCAGAGGTCATGGGTCCTCCAACAGGATAATGAACCAAAATACACAACTAAATAAAAACCCACGTAAGAACAAAACATTTGACTGCTTTGAAGTATCCTTCTATGAGTCCTGATCTAAATCCCACTGCAGATCTGGGAAAAGAGCTAAAATATGCAGTCTGAAGAAGATATCCTTTTAAACCTGAGACATTTGGATCAGTTTGTTCAAGAGGAGTGGACCCAAATACCCGTCCACAGGTGCAGAAGTCTCATTGAGGCTTACAGATATTACTTGATTGCAGTCGTTGCCCTCAAAATGCTTAATATAAAGGGGACCTATTATGAAAAACACGTTTTTTCTTGCTTTAACATATATAAAGTGGTCTCCCCTCAGCCTGCCAACTCAGAGAAGGAGGAAAGCAGCCAAATTCTGCAGTGTCTGTACAGCCGCCCGGATGAGCCATCCAGTGTGATGTGGATCTACGAGCCTCCGATGCGTGAAGCCACGCCCACAACTAACTCCGCTGGCCGGAGCTTCCGCCATTTTTTCGTAGCGGTGTATCGCGTCATTCAGGCAGCCAATCAGCACAGAGCCTCATTATCATAGCCTCCCCGCCCACTCAGAATCCTGCATAGATAATGAGGTTAGAGAATGGGAATATAAAAACATGGTTTAGAGACTGAATTTCTAATTTATTTAGCAAAAACAATCAAAAGCTTGTTTTTAAGACATTCAAGGCCTGTTTAAAATAGGTATTAGATGCCATAATAGATCCCCTTTAAGTTGAGGGCACCAACTAATCCGTCTGGGTCAGTTTAATTATTATTATGATTAATTATTATTCATTTCTTTTTGAAATTACTCTATTAAACCACAATTCAAAAGCCATGTCTGATCTCCATTGGTTGGTTCTAAGTAAACTATTATTTTATATTATATTATTTATATCAGTTCCAAGTTATTTCCCTGATCAGTGTTTTTTTTTCTTTAATGGAAGAGAACCAACACATCTGTCCACATCTATGTGACCGTTCTGATCAAAGCAAAAGTGGGTAGAAGGTTGCTCTAAAACATCACATACGCAATTAGTTTGTCTTTTAACCATGAATACAAATATAATTAATTTCTCAAAAGTATTTTTTCTCCTTTACACACACACACACACACACACACACACACACACACACACACACACACACACACAAATGCAGACACGGATACACATATTCTGTACATTATATTCCTGGCTTTCATTAGTTTGTTGTACCCTGCAGAGACTGTTCTGAGAGTGGCTCATAATAAGACAGCTAATTAGCCTTGGTTCTTGGGGAATCCATTTGCCCATCACTGTGCTACCTAATGGGATATATGTGTGCGTGTGTGTGTGCATTTGTGCACACATGTGTGTGTGTGCGTATTGCAAAATGTCAGACTGGGTCACTGGTAATTGCTAACATTTTCAGTTTGAGCTGGAACTGAGGACAGAGAGAAACAACTGATGACATAAACTTTCAGATGACAGGCATTGAAGGGCCATTTCAACAGCTACTTATAATCCGGTAACATACTTTTCTCTTGACTGCCCCCCTTTATCTGGAGTGAATACAGTTCAAATTACAATTTCTGCTACTACACGTCACATACCGGTATTTGATAATTGTCCTGAAATTATTACGTTTGCAGATGTCTATAGATGCTTAAATAAAAAAGGATTATTACATGAAACTCGACTAATATAGTGAGAATAATAATAGGATTGCTAATTAAAATTCACAGTTGTAATGATTCTTAATGATGAATGGATCTTGATCTTGAACTACATTCAGCCCTGAATGCGCTCATGACAAGAACCAACGTTCACCAGGTGTTCTTGGCACCTGAACCTTATGCAAACAGCATGTGCGTGAGCTGGAGACTCCAATCCCAGAATAGCTTGGAGACATGGTGAGTGTCCCAAAGGAGCTGAGGAAGAGGCAAAATGTGAATGTTTGCACATATAAGTGTGATCTAATCTGAAAGGGATTTCCATAGCGTCCATCTCTTGAAGACGCAGTGAGGGGGTGCTGGGGTGGCAAACGATGAGTGTGAGATTCAGGCTTCCTCCTGTTCACAGTCTTGAGGGCTGGAAACCATCCTATCGGGTGGACAGTCACAGCAAGTAAAAGTCATGGTCTCGAGAGTTTGATTTCAGGTTCATTTCATTGTTATGGGGCTCTTTTGCTTTGGTAGGGCTGTTGGACTGTATTGTAGGCTGATTTCCTGTTTATCTTGGAAGTACTTTATCTGTCTGTGTCGCTACTTGTTTGAATTCCTGTACTGGTCCTCTCTGTCCTGATTGTCAAAACCTGTGTCTCATCAGCCTTTAAGTGTCTTCAGTATGTGCGTCAATATATTCCCCTGTCTCCTTCTTGCTCGCTTGTCTTCATTTTGTTGCAGTGTTCTTTGTGCAGGTTCATTTGTATTTCTTGTTCTTTCTAGTTTTGTTTTGTGTTTATCCAACAGGTTGCGTAAGGAGAACTGGACTAACCCTCGGTGACATCACCTTCTGACCAGTCAGTCTGAAGCCTGATTTTATTTATTTATTTTAGGGCTCAGGTTGAAACTATATTGGAATGAAGTGACTCTTATTGATCCGACCCTGGTTCATCCAAAGACATTAAGGCCCAATCCCAATACACCCCTACTTTCAGTACCACCCCTAAAATCAGGAAGCTGAGAGCCAAAAGCTGTTTTAATTTCCGCTGTAGCGCTGTTAATATGCCACTTTATTAAGTTTTAATATTTTTTCAGGCATAAAATTAACCGTTAAGATCCCCAACCGGGGCTCAGTTTATCCAAATAACGCCTGTTAAGAAATTTGACCCGATGTTTTCGGAGATGAGAAGAGCCGCCGGCTCGGAGCAGCAGCAGCCGGAGTACAGACGTGATCGCCCTGCGCCGTCGTCCCGGGGGAGAAACCTGCAGCTCTGTGGAGAATTACCGCTGGCTGAAATAAATCATTTAGGAAGATAAATGTTGGTTTAATAGATGAAATCTAACAGTTGTAGCTAAGCCTGTTAAGGAATTTGCTCTGAAAATGTAGAGATTTCTGCCTGCAGGCTCCGGAGCTGATTTATGGGTCTGCGTTAAATCGACGCAGAGCCTATGGTGAGGGTACGTAACCTACGCCATAGGCTCTGCGTTGGTGTAACGCAGAACCATAAATCCGCCTTTATTCTGGCGTGATCTTCGGCAAACGGGCAAAAGAAAAAGTGATTTCTTTTGCCCGTGATTATGTACATTCACTGAGTGAATATTATGAAAGTAAAATATATATTTCTCGCTAGAAATGTAATCAAAATGCATTTTTATGCAGAAACTAACTCAAAATATTGATTTTATTCACTAAAAAATAAGAAATGTCCGCCATGTTTTTTTTTTTTATTCAGTCCGCAAATGACGACGAAAAGCATTCTGGGAAATTTTTATGACCCTAGATCAACTAGTGAGCATCGGAAATCCCTCGATCCTTAGGAACAGATTCATAGCCACTACACTAGTTTTCTTCACCAACCCTAGGTGAAAAGAGGAATTGGGACACCACTACCCTCACGGGAATGCTCAAAATTTAGGGGTAGGGCTGAAAACTAGGGGTAGTGGGAGTATTGGGACAGGGCCTAAATGGGCGGAACAAGCACCTGGAAGCCACTCGGGCCACATCTGCCTGAGCAACTGCATCCAACTGTTTCCTGCTTAGCACCGGCCTCACTAGGTGGCTCGGTCAGTAAAAGCCGACACCAGCAGCCGTTGGACCAAAGCTGCAACTTGTACCCTTCTAGGTTGGCCTTGAACGTTGTGGCGATGGCTCACAGGGAACAGGCAGCAGAAGTGGAGACCACCTTCACTTACCCAGCCTGGTTATCTCATCATGTGACAAGTAATACATCAACTAAGGATTTTATTTTGGTGTATTTAATTGCCACCCTTCTTTAAATCATAGATGGTTCATTGAGACTTAAAAAATATGGTGACTCTAAGAAGAAATGAAAATGGAGGAAATTAATCTTGAAATGATCAACAACTTTGATCCTGAAACTGCCCAACTTGGCTGTTCAGGTTTCCATAATGCAACCCTTCATTTGGACTAATTAACCCCTATCAGTCCCATCCCCCCTTATCTCTCCATCTTCCTCTCACGCCCTCTTTCTCCTGTGACGGTCCAGCAGCTGAAGGAGGAAATTATAATGTCGCCTTGCTTTCACACTTGATTCTCTCCTTCCTCTCGCTTCCTGGAACAACTGGTCATGCATTTAGGTCTTTCTGTTAACACGATTCACAATAACCACACACCACATGAGCAGGCAAGCACCAATGCAACATTGACTCACACAATGGCTGACTAACTCGGAGCATTGTCTTGTCTCTCCAGGTGGTGGGTTACTGTGTGAAAGCATGAAACCCCAGCTCATTTACGAAGTCTACTCTAATACTAGTTCACTGCAAGACAAAAAGAAAAGCCAAAGAATTCAGTTTCTCAACAACTTCATGTGTTTTCTTTTACTTCTTTTACAAAAACATATTCAGGTCTAAGTTGTGCTGAATGAGGTGTTTTTAAGTGCATTTTAAGTAACTCAACTTCAATTTTCATGCAAATAAAAAACGTTAAATTTAGATATTCATAATTATAAAGTGGACATCATCAAAAAAGTATTTTCTCCTTTGTTATGCTTTGTCAGGCCTTCACACCATTGTTTTCAATTATTGTCTATTTCATCTCTTATGTGAATTTTTGTTTGCAGCAACTCGTTTTTCTCTTTTTTTGCTGTTAATGTCTGTAGTGTGAAGTAATATCTAATGAGCGTCGTTGCATTTGTGTGTTTTGCCCTTTTCGTGATTCAAAATGGCGCTAGTGAGGCAGCCAGCTGTCTTACTTGATCCTTTGAGCATTTCACTGTAGATTTTAAACCTGCGACCCCCCTCTCCTCCGCAATAAAACGCGTGTCTGAAACGCAGCAGGGCGCTATTAGCACGATGGGACCACATGGTGCAGTAACTTAAATGAACTTGCTGGAGACGGTGGTGAATAAATGTGACAAATTGGAAAAAGAAATCAAACTGGAATGACAACATCAAGGAATTCCTGCGTGCTTCGGCGAGGAAGATATTTCTCTGCAGATGAAATCATCTTCTGTAAAACTGCTGAAACTCTCTGTGAAAAATAATACAGCTTAGATACAGTAAGAATGAAGAGATAGGTGACAGGAGTAGCCAGTCAGCTTCAAAACATAAAGTAATATATCTATGTCAAACTAAATAAGATAAGATAAGATAAGATATTCCTTTATTAGTCCCACAGTGGGGAAATTCGCAGTGTACAGCAGCAAAGGAGATAGTGCAAAACAAGAGGCATCAATAGAAATAATAATAATACAATAATAAATAGGTATGACACACTATAAACAGTACTGGTATATACAATAATAATAACAATGAAAAATACTGGTATATAAAATAAGATAACAGACGGATATTTACATAATTGCACGTTGCAGTGAATGATATTGCACATTATTTTCCAGTATGTACATTTATTGTCAGGTTGTTATGTATGTGGTCTACTGGGAGCAGTGCTGGTTGTGTATAGGTATGTGTAGGTATTAATGAGATCATGAGATCATGAACTTGAGGACTAACAGATTTGGGTTTTGTGATGTATGAGGAGGATATGGTTCAAATTTCATGAGCTAGTTTTGGTTGGGGTACAGCAAATTATGTGATGGCTACCAGTGGTCAAAAAGTCCAGAGAAAATAAAGAATCGGGCCGTGTCTGGTGGATATATGGCTGTGTTTAGGCAGCCACACTCACCGTTGGCCAAAGAAAACTGGATATACAGGTCAAGCATCCGTTATCTCAGCATGATTTGGCAACTTTTTTTGTTTTTTTTTGCAGTGAAACATCAACGCAGTACCTCTGTGATATATGGTTCTTTAACACATTTTGATGCCTCCTTGGTCACTGAACGTACTTTATTGATGGTGCTGTAAACAGTAAAGAGCTTGCTTTTCACTAGAGGCTGGGTGTTTTTCTTTCTCCAAATAATACATCTTTACTTTATAGCGTGACAAACGAAAGCCAGCCCTGCAAAAACTAAACACGATTATTACCAACAATTGTAAAACGGGGCCTTGGGACCATGTTGGTGTTTGCATTCCTGTCAGGGAGAAGAGGCTGCAGTCTGGCGCCCGCCTACTTTGTCCTGTAATGTAACTTCAAGGACACCACATCACAAGGGAGCCTGGAGGAAGGCGTGATGCATCACTACAATGACCATCGCACCTATCCCATCTGAGGTGGGTAAAGGCCTCATATTTCACCCTAAGTACTAAACAGCTACAATGCTGTCTGTGTGCTAGACAATTGTTTACTAATGTGCACACGTAAGCATAGTGACAGAGTGCATTGTCAATGGAAAACTGAATTCAACACATGTCCAGCATCTTGAAAGCTTAGTAATTAAGATGGTATTTGTACAGTCTCTTTCATGCTGCAGCTAGAGTCTTCACAAACATCAAAGTTGGCACGTTCCTAAACGGGACCATGTGGTTAAATTGTCTGGAGATGGACACATAAACTTATGTGAAAGTATTTATTTTCTTTATAGCAAAGGTGCCGATATCTTTGGTGTTATACTTTCACTTAATGCTCAACACTCTATCACTGTTTTGAAATTCACTTTTATACTGAAAAATATCTCTGAAGTACTCAAAGTCTGAGTTAAGAGATATTGGGCACCTTGTACGTGGGGGTTGAAGGCCTGGATCACAAACAGAGTATGGTAGTTCAGAGAACTATAATCATATAAAAAAACTTGTATGTGTCACAAATGTTCAGATTCACTGACCCAGCTTACAAGGCATGTATTCCTTTAAAGAATCTCACTACATAATCTATTTTCTTCTTTAAAAACAAAACAACACACACACACGCACTCCTGCAAACAAGCACACGCGCACAACCGCCAGACACTAATCATCAGTTATTAAATCTTCAAAATAACCGGAGGGGCCCTCAGATATTAACCCAAATTGGTCTAAACACGATGATTTGACTTGCTTATTTCAGAAAAACCCTATCAGCATAAAGTTGCCAAATCTAATTAAAATATCCTGTTTCAGATGTTTTATACGGACAGATATGTTCTGGAAACGAGGGGAAACGAGTCATGCTAGCACTTTGGAAAACATCTCTTTATAGTGGGTGTTTATTCTTAGTGTATTTTCCATTTGGCAAGGCGGAATAGCTGTGACGTGTTTCTCCTCCTTCCCAGTCCTTCCCTCTCTTTAGGCTGATTTATGGTTCCGCGTTACACCGACGCAGAGGTACGCCCGTACGTTGCGCGTCGCCGCGTACCCTACGGCGTAGGCTACGGCGTAGATTCTGCGTCGAGTTAACGCGGAACCATAATTGAGGCTTTAAGCTGTGCTCCCGTCAGAGCAGGGAACGCACGGCGCGCAGCGCGGACTTGGAGACGTCTTGGAAGGTTTACGCACGACGCCGCAATACACGCCAAACTCTGTTTTCAGAGAGACGGGACACTTTTAAGCTCTATGGAAATTCATTTAAATTTTAATTTAAACGTTTGATTTATAAATCATCCATTTGAGTCCATTGAGTCATATTTTTTTCTTGGATTTCGTCTCTCCGTGCGACTTTTACCCCTCATTTATCATCGGGTCTCCGTCACAACTAGTCGGGGTGGAAACGATGTACACAGCTTTGGCTGACAACAAACTCTAGAAAGCAACAGCGCTTGTTTTTTTTTTTGTTTTTTTTTTTTTTTTTTGGAGAGGTCACAGAAAGAGAGGATGATCCCGCCGACCAGCGCGATCCAGGACGAAAGTGGGGGCAAAGAGGACGAACGGGACCAGGATGAGACACCCAAATCCCCGACACCGAGCGCCAGCCAGAAAGAAACCAAGGTAGGTCTGCCTGGATAGGCTATTTATTACTTTCTGTTTTCCTGAGAGATCTACTTTAGGACTGAACTATTTGAAAAAGAATTTGACACTGAAGTGAACATGACTTTCACATGTAATTGGGATTAACTCTTAAAGAGAACAGCAGGCATTTAAACTCAATGTTCTGCCTCTTAACTGTCTCAAAACTGAAATTAACAGATAATTTTTAATGGGACGTAGTAAAGAAAAAGATCAGCTTCACAATTTATAAACCTGCATTACTTTCAAGGAACCCATTTAAGTTTGCTCTCAATGAGTCCCACATTAAATTTAAAGTATAGAAAACAAAATAGTCCAAGTTCATATCTGTTATGTTTTTTTTTGCATTCATTGTGTTTGTATCAACAGGTTTAGAAAAGCGTTTAATATTTCCCTGTTATCTTTAAAACAGGTCCATGCTTGTGAAACGGTTTTGTCTTACTTATGTGTATATCCACAAATTATTTGCACTTTTCTCTTGTGGTTGATGTAAGCAGTGTGATAAAGAACTACAGCTGCCTCAGGCATTTTACCATCTATGTGGGTCACATGTTGCCCGTACTCCTACAATTAGCAGAACATTATTGGACTAGTCATCAGGGAAGCGGATGCTGCAGCAGCCCTTTTCTTCTCTTTTGTCCCCAACTCCCACACAGGACTTAAATGCTCTGTATTACTTGCTTGTGAAGCTTTGCCTAGCAGTTTCTCAGTCCTCTCAGTTGTAGCTAGGATTTTTCTTTTTTAATAATGTTTTTTTCAGTCTATAGCTGATTTCACATAATTTTCTTGTTTCTGACAGAATAAATAAAACCATGCTCACGTCAAGTGTTTCACATGATAAAACATGGAACTAGTGATTAGAGAAAGAGTTTCACCTTAACTAAATTGTTTAAAGCATCAAGTAAAGCTGTGTGTGTATTTTTATTCCTCTTTTAAGAATACTGCAAGGCCTGAACACCAAAAGCGGAAGGTGAGCCTCCACTCTAGTGTAAACTGTAGCAAACCACTGATATTAGTCCATCATCATAAAACCATACCTGCATGTATGGACAGATAAAAGTTGTCTTACATTATTTGTAGTGCAACTTTTACTGATTTTAAAGACAGATCACTTTGAAAAGTGAAGTTAAATATATAATCACTCATATATTTACAGAGCACCCCTTCCTTCAAGCTGCATGAGTACATTTATTCATTAAAGCTATTGGATCTTGCGATAAGCACCTGTTTAGCGTTTTGATTTTTGTTTAATTTGACGGTGACACCTGATTTCCATTAACTCTCGCTGCTTTAGAGTCGGCGCCATCAATTAGACTCCAGCATGAGGTGCATGGATAGATTCCCTCACTAATTCACTTACAAACCCTTATTTCCATAACTCACAGTAAATCTGTAATTGGTTTGAATTTAACAGACACAACTACAAAGGAAAATGATTGCAAGTCGTTCAAAATGAAGTGTTGCCGTGTCCTTCTGAAAAGATGACAAAAGAAAAGATGTCACTTCTGCATCAATGGGATTTTAACACAAATGTAAGGGACTTACACCATGTACATGGATGCAGCCCAATACCCTCACAAATGCTGGCTCGTGCACCTTTCTGGTCTTTAGGAATGCAAAGACCGTTCTTTGCGAAAGAAAGCTCAGATGTTGACTCATCCGACCACAGAACAACACTCCGCTGTCTCTCCGCCCCTCTCAGATGAGCGGGTTCAAACTTACCACCGTTTCTGAGCAGAGTCGATCCTCCTTACTTACCACCGTTTTCAATTACATTTCTGAATAAAGCTGGATACTGATGAATAGGAATTGTCTTTCAAGAAATTCCTGAGCCATGTGCCTATATTGATCATGGATACATGATAACCCCTCATGCAGGGTTGGAAGGTCACATGCTCCTGCAGCGTTTCCAGCCTTGGCCTTTGGGCAGAGTTCTTCAGAGTCCATGAATCTGTGCACATTATTATGTTCTGTAGATGTTCAAAGACCAGGGATCTATGTCATTTTGCACTAAGAAAAACAAACAACTTATTGGCTACAATGTGATGAGCTCTTATCCCCCATTGCTTGGCTATATTCAGCCTTTTGGTGGAAGGTCTTTTTCTACCCAATTCTGACACTCTCACCCATCAACAATTACACTCTGCTTGCATAGAAGCGCAGCCTTCAACGTGGCCGTTTCATTCTGCCTTTGCCATATTAATAAACATCAAATTAATTCCCATCCTTCACACAAGGAAGCTTTGAAACAGTCCCCAGGTATGATTTCATTGACCGGCACTCGCTACGGAGCTGCAAGCTGATTGGCTGATGTATACGCTGTTGGTGTGAAGTTGGTGTGAATTTTACCCAAATTCTGATGAAAGCAAAGAACACACAATGTAGCTCAGCAACACTTGATGTCACCAAGTCAGTGGATGTTAATGCTGAGGACGCTTCCAACATTTGGATGTCTGAGGAGTTAATCTGCTGATAGTAGACTTTCCCTTATACACCATATAGACTTCTTTCCTTTTCCCTCCTCCATCAATTTCTTTCCAGTGTTTTCTTAGTAAAAAATTCTACATTTGTTCAGATTGTCCAAATATCATAAAAATAGTTAAGAAAGACAATGCAAATGCATGTCCCTTGTTTTTGTGTCTGCTAAATAAATGCTCAAACACTTGACAGGAAACAGGTTTTGTATATAGTAGGTAGGATATACCCTCTACTATCACAGCTTGTTTAACATATGCAGGGATCGTGGAATGGATAGTAAACCTATTTGGAGCAATGTTTCGTCTGCCTGCCGTCACGTGTAAGAGTAAGTGTGTATTTGTGTTGTTGTTTCCTGTCTGTTACTCTGTGATCGTGTGATTGTGTGCACATGCATCTGTGGGCCGTGATGGCAGAGAAAGGGGTCCAAATTGATTTTCTCCAAAGTGACCTGAGGAATTGATTTACCATGACACAGCTGCAGTGACTAGACAATTTGATCAGGCGTGTTCGGAAAAATGACAAGCGCAAACGCTGTATGTACAGGGTGTTCATTCATCGAGGGAGCACCGAGGGAGCTTAATCCGTCATTTCAGAGTCGGCTTATCTGTATCCAAGTGCTTTATTGTGACAAGTATATTTGAGGATAAACCTGGGCTGTGTCAAAGGATCTTGGGCATAACTAAGAGCCCTTATCTACCTATTAAATAACATAATCCACTTCCTCAGTCCGTCACTATCCACAAATAAGTGCCATTAAATTCCCTGTACAGTTGCTTCTGGATAAGATGTTTGAAGCCAGGTTTAAGTGGATCTCAGGAGAGAGGAGCTACATGCTGAGAGACTAAACGAAGAGTTTAGAGTCTGTGTGGAGTATTATGAATCACGTTACAACTGAAGAGAAGCCTGACGAGACTAATAGCTACTGCAACCAGAAACAGCAGCATTGTGCGTGTCAAGGAACTTAAATGTAATGAACTCAGGAGGATGTGACTCTTATTGTGGAACGACGGTTCGACCCCCACTAACCTGATATGCTAATTTATGTGTGATTATAAAGACAAAGCACTGCATGCTTTACAGAGATGGCATATTAGATATCCTGAAATCAGCAAGTGTTTGAACAAGATGGAATATACAAATACAAAAATAGACACTGAGATTTCTACCTTTATTTCTTTACAAGCACTAGGAACCCAAGACACACACACACACATCCTTTCTAGGTTTATGACGTCTTAAAAGAATAAAAATGATTTTTTTATCTCCATTTTCCATCGCATGTCTTTTTCTATTTCAGGGCTGTCATGGGAAATGCTGTGTGATTGTGGGTGAATGAGAAGCAAATTATACATAGCTACTATTTGATCCGACCTGGAAATCACATTACAGTAGAGTTAGGAAACATTGATTGTTCCCCTCTGATAAATAACACTGTTAGGATCTGCGGTTGGCTGGATTCACTCGTAGAGGCAGAATCGACAGAATCTGAGTTTCAAAAAACAATCCTTGTTATCACTGCCGCGAACAAAAAGTGCTCTGCACTACGGCAAGGGACGAAAACACCTGGAAAAAGTAGCAACAGAAAATCCCTGCAAAGCAGGAGAGAAAAACAGGTCAACATAAAACTCAGGGAAAAAACAACTGAGATCTGAAAAGTAATGAAAGTACAAACAAAATGTTAACAAGATAGGTTAATCGAAATAGACTTGAGAAAAAGTGATGCACACTGGCTCAGACGGACATGTGGCGTTATCTGCCACAGGCAGTCTTTTAACACCCCTGAAGACGAGCTGCAGGTGTGGGAATCAGCTGCCTTCAGGGAACACACCAAACAAAGGAAAAAGGAAAGTCAAACAACCCAAAACCGGAACATAACAAATACACAGGAATCGTATCAGCCACTGAACTGTGAAACACTCAAGATTTCAGAGAGCAGGTTTGAAATGTATTGATGCTAATACAAAGATGAATTCACTTCACATCTACCTCACTCTTTTCAGTCTTTTTCTCCATTCTCCTTAAATTCTTTATTTCTCTATTTTCAGCTGCAAAGACTCAAACGCTCCTTGTCTTTCAAGACTAAAAGCATCCGCAGCAAGAGCGCCGACAACTTTTTCCGAACCAGCAACGAGAACAAGACGGAGCTGCTGTCTGACGTGAGCGGTAGCACGAGTCATCTCTGCAACATTGGGATGGCCCCTCCACACACCACCAACCTGCCCATTCCTCCGGTCCCGCCGGCCATCCCCAGCGCTCCCCCTCCCACATCGCGCTCCCAGGCACGCAACCCGCTGCAGGTAGACTCAGCAGGACACTGCTTCATGGAGCACATCTTTAAGAAGCCCACATTCTGCGACGTCTGCAACCACATGATTGTAGGTATGGTTCAAACACCACCCTCCATTGGTGTGATTTGAACATCAAAAAAAAAGAGCAAAGAAAGCTCAATCACAACACTTTTTTTTAAATAAAGACACCTCCACCAGATTTTCTGCCGCAGGAAATACACTTAGACCAGGGGTCGGCAACCCAAAATGTTTTAGAGCCATATTGGACCAAAAACACAAAAAACAAATATGTCTGGAGCCGCAAAAAATGAAAAGTCTTGTATAAGCCTTAGAATGAAGACATATATTATATTATACTAAATTAGTTAGAACTGGGGGAAGATTTTTTTTTTCATTATGCACTTTGAGCAAAAAGTCGAAATGTCGAGAAAAAAAAGTTGAAATGTCGAGAACAAAGTTGAAATGTCGAGAACAAAGTTGAAATGTCGAGAAAAAAAAGTTGAAATGTCGAGAACAAAGTTGAAATGTCGAGAACAAAGTTGAAATGTCGAGAAAAAAAAGTTGAAATGTCGAGAAAAAGTTGAAATGTCAAGATTAATGTTGAAGTACAATCTTGAGAAAAAAGTTGAAATGTCGAGAAAAACGTTGAAATGTCGAGAAAAAAGTTGAAATGTCGAGAAAAAAGTCATAATTTCGCGATTCATGTTGAAGTACAATCTCGAGAAAAAAGTCGAAATGTCGAGAAAAAAGTCACAATTTAGAGAAAAAAGTCGAAATGGGAAATTTAAAAGGAAAGGAAATAGGACGAAAGAAAGAGGAAAAAAAAAAGAAAAAAAAGAGAAAATAAGGAAAAAAAAGAAAAAAGAAGAAAAAAAGGAAAAAAAAGAAAAAAAGGTCAAACATTTTTGAAAAAGCTCCAGGAGCCACTAGGGCGGCGCTCAAGAGCCGCATGCGGCTCTAGAGCCGCGGGTTGCCGACTCCTGACTTAGACCGTATTGAATATGCATTCATATGCAGATTTGGGGTCAGCAGGGTATTCTGAAGGAATATGCTATCATCATCATCCACCCAGATTGTTACAAAAAGATGCAAAAAACGGAAACTGAAACAGCAAGATCCCTCTGACCCTGAGAATTGGCCATGACCCGCCGACGTGACCAGAGTTTCCCCGTGAATCTCACCCACACACCGAGCCCAGTCTGCTGAGGTGTCAGATTCTCAACAGTAGCGGTGCCAGCTTGTCTTCCTCGCTCTTCGTGCCAGATGTTCTGGCCTCTCTGCCAGCAGACCTCTTTGTTGACCCTCTGACACTTTGCGACACTCATCCTTTGTACCAGGAGCTTGTGATGCCGTCGATAATGACAAGTGCTGCCTGCGCCATCTGCTCACCGAGCCCCTTATATCCCGTCGGGTAACAAAGACAGTAGATCAAAGAATTGAGAAAGTAAAAACGTGCATGCAAGTTTGTACTTATTAGCTGCACCAGCACTCTCAACAGTTTAAGAATTGTAATCTTACAAGATAGCTTCAATAACGAGCGTTGGTCAGAGGTGGGTAAAGTAGCCAAAAATTGTACTCAAGTGAAAGTACTGTTACTTCAGAATAATATGACTCAAGTAGAAGTAAAAAGTAGTCATCCAAATAATTACTTAAGTAAAAGTAAAAAAGTACTTGGTGAAAAAACTACTCAAATACTGAGTAACTGTTGAGTAACTCTGATTTATTTTTTTAACACAACCATTCAAACAGACAAAAGTACAAAATAATCATCTTCAGGCAAATTAAACAATAAAATAAATTAAAATTAATGAAAAATAGCTTAAATTAAAATAATCTTAAAGTAAATTCAAGTACTTTAATAAATAATAAAATAAATAAAATAATAACAGAATAAAAAAATAAATTAAGCACAAGTAGCATAATATTTCAAGCCTTTGTACTTTTCTTTTTTAACCAGGCGGAACTAGAACAAGCCCATGAACTCATAGAAACTCTGTGTGTGTTTGAGTCTGTGTAAATGTGACAAAACATGCAAAAACAAACATTTTCCCCAAAGAATCACCCAGTGAT
Organism: Cololabis saira; assembly: GCF_033807715.1. Lineage (NCBI taxonomy): Eukaryota > Metazoa > Chordata > Actinopteri > Beloniformes > Belonidae > Cololabis > Cololabis saira. The sequence continues at coordinate 20,078,380 of NC_084602.1, forward strand.
GTCATGAGATTGACGCGTAAGCGGATAAAAGGGATAAAAGAAAAGTAACGAACTCAACGTAGCCTAATGTAGCGGAGTAAGAGTAACAGTTTCTTCTTCACAAATCTACTCAAGTAAAAGTAAAAAGTATAGTGATTCAAAACTACTCCTAAAAGTACAAAATTTCCCAAAACTTACTCAAGTAAATGTAACAGAGTAAATGTAACTCGTTACTACCCACCTCTGGCGTTGGTACCCCAAGACAAAGCCTTACACAGCCACTGAAATTGTAATACACCCGTTTCATATGGCCCCTCCTGAGAAACGGGTGGAATGGCATCTCCTGGTTGGGGGTGAGGTTCTGCTTCAAGTGGAGAGGTTCAGATGTCCAGGAGTCTTGTTTATGAGTGAGAGAACAATAGAGTGAGAGATTGGTGCAGCCTCTGCAGTAATGCAAAATGAGTTTGTGGCTACAAGAGGCTGTATATTTACTATTCACCGCAGTGTGGGTGAACCCTCCTTTAGAAAAAGGCTGGGAGAGACTTGGAGTAGAGTCGCCATTCCTCCACATCCAGAGGAACCAGTTTAGGTGGACATATGCTTGTCCAGCCGTGTGCAGACAGAAGGAAACTCCCAGACATGCTGGTGAGATTATACATTTCAGCTGGCATGGGGACTCGCCTCAGTATTCCCCTGGGAGAGCGAGGTCTAGGTGTCCCTGCTAAGTCTGCTGCGCCCCTGACCTGAACAGGGAGGAGCTAAAGTTAAGGGATAGATGGATGTTAGAAGCAGGACAATTTGATGGAGACTGGTTTAAAAAAAAAAACAACAAAACAAAACTGAGGCACTGCAAAATGTCACAAAGTATGGTGGTGATGTCGGTGTTACGTGAGCTGAAGGAGTAGTTTAACCACAGAACCACTTGGACCAAAAAGCAGGAAAGAAGAAAAACACGAAGTAAGTAATGACAGGCTGGAGTCTAGTCTGCTTGTTTGACATTTCTTTTTACATTTTGCTAGTTTGAATTCACTTTGAAGGATGAAGATGGGTTAAAACTTTTCCACCTTTTTGCTACCTGACTTAAAAAAAAGCTAAATTAATGCCAATCGTTTATTTGAGTTGAATACTTTTCCAACTTGACAGGCGTCAGAAATCAGAGACATAATTAATTCAACACAGTACTGTAGCAAAATGATTCACAATATAATGAAAGAATAAACTTCAAAATCTAAATGTAAGTGTAGATCATGATTTTTTTTATATCTGCTTTAACCGACCTCAGGTGAGCTGTCTGTGATGAAAATATGATGGAAACCCCTGCTGGCCCTGTGATTGGCTCAGTCCTCTCATGGCCCACTCATGAAAAAAGATGCCCACCCTGTTCTTCATTTGTCCTGCTTTAATGAAAACATGTTGTGTGTGTGTGTGTGTGTGTGTGTGTGTGTGTGTGTGTGTGTGTGTGTGTGTGTGTGTGTGTGTGTGTGTGTGTGTGTGTGTGTGTGTGTGTGTGTGTGTGTGTGTGTGTGTGTGTGTGTGTGGGCCTGAATAATGAGATGTGATGATGCTGTCAAAAGCAGATTCAGTGTCCTACAAAGGAGCACGCACAAGACCCGAGGACAGATGGTCTTGGTGGAGAAAGAGAAGCAAAGCCATAAAACAAGCAAATTGTAATTAATAGAGGGACATCTTGTTTTTATTTCTTTTTGTGGGGGGTGTATGAAATACTTCTGAATAGTTAGTGTTTATGCAGCATTTGCTCAAGCTACATTTACATGGCTTGATCTGCTGCAGAGGGCAAACTTCCACTCCGGTGGCAGCTCTCATTCCAGCTCCCCTCAAGATCGCCACAGATATTCTTGAAACTAAGAGCACTTTATCCCCTCTGTACTGCAGCAACATGTAACTAATGTGCGAAATGCTTATAAATATAACTTCAGACAACCCTCACTTAAGAAGTTAATGGAAGAAAATAACCCCTTACACGCTATTGGATACAGCAAAATGGGGTTCCTAAAGAATGTCATCTCTTGTTGGAAGTGTGTGTTGGTTTATATGTCAGCAGAAATTCTGCTTTGCCTTTAATCTCCTTTGTTTCTATCTTGTTGCACTCTGGGTGTATCTGGGCAGATACAACGTGGTGCAGAGGTGTGGAGATGCATATTTATACAAAAGAACAAGACTGCAGTGAAACGGTCTGCACATTTTTTTTAAATCTATTTAGGTTTTTGACATTTATTCCTTTGATTTACTGCTTCGTGCAGTGAATGGTTGTAGTGTCTGCAGAAGCCCGAGCTGCTGCGCCTCAGCTCTGCTTGTTAAGGAGGAGAGGAGGGTCAAATTTAAATGCTAGCCTAAACCTACTTTAGTTCCTTAAAATAGTTAGCAGGTCTGCATTTAAGCTGGACATATCAGTAAACCTTTACGAAAGCTTGTAACTTAATTGAAATAACTGCCTTTTTGTGGCAGATATGCACCACTTATCGGACTAAAACATTTGATTATACCGGTAAGTGCTCACGTGCTTATACTGCAAAGGGCACACGAGAAATGTTAAACACCCGCTCTATTTATCCAAGAAAGAGTAAAGCGTCTCCAAATTGAATTTATCATTACTAATAAGGCTGAACTTCATCACTCACTGATCGTGCACTCTTTTTTACCACGTTTGGTGAGGATACATCTGTGAAAAAGAGCCAGAGTATTTTTCTGAAAGCATTAGTGTAATGGAGTGGAGCTGGATGTTTCACGTCTAAGTTTCCAAGACCAACTCACTTCTTTTCAGTTTGGGGTAAATTAGATAACTGAAGCAACAATTCACCTCTTACTCACCCGTAGCCCTTACACTGCAATCCACCTTCACCTCCGCCTCACATACATATTCATAAAGCACTTCTTACCTAATACAATTCTACCTTTTTTGTCTCTATTTTGAGTCTCAGGAGGCTTTTTACAGAGGCCTTTTCTCTTTTATGCACATTGAGATGTTGATGAAACCTTCTGGAGCAATATGTAGACTGACGTCTTTACCAAGGTCACTTTGACCTGCGGACTGCCATGATGCAGCGGTTCTAACAGTGTTTTGGTTTCTGCTGCTTTATTACTTTCATTGTCAGTTGACACAAGGATTTCATCTTAATTCACATATACACGAAGGTCTCTAAGTTCTGCTGTGCTAGCGAGCTACTGACTAAACAGGCTTAACCTATGAATTAGTTACAAATAGTATATTAAAGTTGCAATGCTGCACAACAAATTGCAAAATGCAAATATATATTTATATATATATATATATATATATATATATATATATATATATATATATATATATATATATGTATATATATATATATATATATATATATATATATATATATATATATATATGTTAATTGTCATCCATCCATCCATCCATCCTCTTTACCCATTTAATCATTTGCAGGGTCATGTGGGCCTGTAATTGGAATTATAATGATATGCACAGAGGAAGAATATACAAGTATACATATGTGATGAGTGAAGTTATCCCTTAAGCCCGATCATGAAGGCAGAGATGGTGTCCGGCCGCATCCACAAGAGAGTATCCTGATAACTGAAGGATTCGCCTGCCAGTCTACTTTTGGAAACTCTAGAAACCACAAGTAAGCCTGCAGTCTGAGCGCCAAGTGCTGTTGGGATAACAGATAAGAAGGACCAAGGTCCTTAAGGGGCTTTATGTGTAAGAGGAAGAATTTAAAATTCTATCCCAATTTAACAGGAAGCCAATGAAGGGAATCCTGCATCATCATCAGAACTCTTGCTGCAGCATTTTGAACCAGCTGGAGACAGTTTAGAGTACTTTTAGGACATCCTGCAAGTGCGTGTACTCCAGTCTTGAGTTACAAACACATGTATTAGTTTTTCTGTATTTTTTTTTTAATTTTTACACCACAGTGAAAGAAGGAAAAGTTAAGACCGATTATAATCATCTGAGCTGTCATAAATGTGGGAGTAAAACATGTATATGTTGAGAAGACTAGATGGTGTTATTATTTTTCTGTTTTTCGGACTAAAATGCCAGCCGTCAGGGAGTTCACAGGGAATGGTCCCAAAACCCCGATTGGACACTTCAGCAACTATGAATATCTTATCAGTGTAGGATGTCAATGAGCAGGTTTCACTGAAAGATTATTTATTTGTTTTAACCATTTAAAAATCTCTAGTTTTACTGGTCACTTACCCGAAAAGTGTTGAACCACTTCTACATTTGTTCCAAAACCACTCTTCTTTTCTTTTTTTTTGTAGTTATTATACATTGTTAAAGGAGCATGAGGCAGGATTGAGGCAGGATTTATGAAAAAAATTCGTATACGTTTTAAGTTTTCTAGTAATAATGTCAGATGAAGCGTTCCAAACCAAAAAGAATGAGCCCTCTAGTGTATCTCTCCGTTGCCTTGAACAGGCTGTGTGCTGCAAAATGTGCTGCAATTGTGGGGATGAATTTCCCGCGCTGTCCTGCGGATGTCACGTCAAATGACGCTGCATGTGCGTTCTCCCCGTTCTCCCGTGCCGGTGTCGGTGCTTTTTTTTCCCACCTGCTTTTTTTTATCGGAGGTCTCCCGTACGTGATGACGTTCCGTTTTGTGATTGGCTTTTGACCGTTTGCGTGAAAAGACCAGGAACAGAGTGACTACAGCAGCCGAGAGAGAGAGAGAAGTCATTGAAAGAAGGTCGTGTCGTGAACAGCAGTTATATGTTTCTTCTCCCTTTTACCTCCACTATGATCTGCTGCTTCTGACTTTACAGAAGTGTATGTCTCTATATGTTCTCATTGTTGAATCTGTAAATGTCTAAGCAAAATAGTCATAATACATTATATAAATATAATTAAAAAAATGTAACGTCAACTAAGCGCTCACTGATTAATCCGCAATTGCCAAAAAAGACGTTTTGAATGTGAAGACATGGTGAAAAACTACCTTCCTAGCTTAACATGGCAAAAAAATACCATAGCGGGGAAAAAATGCACACTTCCGGGGAAAATATTTCAGCCCGATACAATCTGGTACTCACACCGGCTTTGCTGTTGGCTGCAGTACCCCCGACGGCCGTCGTGGCGAAGGGTGGCGCTATTGAGTCTCATTTCTTAAAAGGAGCCTCATGCTCCGGAGAAAACTACAATGGACTGCTTTTTCATACTAAAGAAAACATAGTGGGCTGTGAAACTCATTGTAGGTAATAGTTATGAACAGAAATTAAGAGAAAATCCCCTGATCAAGACCGGTCATTGAAATGTAAATTATAGGGTAGGTTAATAAGGGCAGTTTAGAGGAGTTCACAGTGAAGCACAGACATAAAAGTTAGAGCAACAAGTCTCCATTTGGTCTCTAAAAGAAAGTTAAGATTTGTATCTGAAGGAAAGAAAAACAGTTTAAAGTTTGAATTCTAAGCAGCATAGTTATCGCCATTTCTGTGCCTACTAGGGCAACACACACGTGTCTTCACACACTAGATTAAAGCCCCCAAGCATACACCCTCTTCATTATCCAGCCAGTACGAGAGAAAGTCTGCGATAAAGCCTTCTCCTTATGTGATCCTGCTGTTAAAATTCCAGCTCCATGTTTCCCTCATGAGTCAGCCACAACAACACAATTAACAAGAGCTTGACAAGAGCGTCACCTGCTTCCTGTCTCCATGGACCCACAGCGACGTACCACAACTTGAATCACTGTTGCTTAAAGATTTCCGAGGGGAATTAGTTTGTTGATCTGAAGGGGAGTGAAGCAGCTCAGAATCAGCTGACCTGATCTAACGTGACCTAAAACTTGTCCCAGGTCGTGCACGTCGCCTCTGGTGCCTCCGTCGTTGTCGTTGTGGTGATCTTTAGCTTACCGGCGATTGTCCAGATTTCTCTTAGCTTCTGTCTCAGTAGAACTAACTCTGCCAACTCTGTGTCAGCTGAGCCGGACTGAGCATCACATTTAAATGAAGATGATGTGATTTCATGTTGCTGTCACTGTTGGCCAGAATGAAAACTCTGTGACACGGGGTCACATTGCAGCATGTGTAGGAACAAGTGGGGAGGTTTTCCCCTCTGTTGGCTTATCAACTACACATGAGGAGCTTCGTAGCTCGACTGCACAGTATCTTGACTTTGCCGTCTTGTTCAGGGATCTGATTGATCCATATATACAGGACACGCTCACATCTGCTCGCTGCATCTCCGCCACCTGCTCATCAAACTGAATTTGCTGCATTTTTGAGCATAATCGGAATTGAAATCTATGTATTAATCTATCTCTAAATTAAGCACAACTCATTATTTCTTAGAGTCTCCTTTTATCTGCATCTATGGACATGACGAGTTGCGCCCGAGTGGGACACATCTTTATTGATAAATCTAAAAAATAATAAATAAAGATGCATATTTGAGGCTTTTTATTTCAACTTGCACATAAAATAGCATAATTGCACTGGGCCCTATATCAACTAAATGGTCTTATTGTAGAGTACATTTGTAAGTGAGCTATATTGTGTTTTTTTTTATGTAGAGCTATTGGCACAATGTTTAAAAATGTCAGTTAATTTTTCTGCAGTTGTAAAAAAAAAGAAAAAAAAACAGTGCGTGTAAATGCAGCAACCCACATACCTCTGGGTGGAAGAACAGACCACTGTTAAATCAGTACATTTATTATGATTATGAACGTGTGCAAATTATTGACGATCTCCGTATAGTTAACACCTTGTAGATTCCTCAGGTGTCCAAGACGGGCAACAGATGGCATAAAAGATAACCTTGTTGCTTTCAGAAGATTGAATTACAGCCCTTCCTCCGAGATAGATCTCTGCTGGTCAACCACTCATGGTCCTGAGTATTTTGTAGGTACTCTGTCTGATTGTGGACCAGAGGAAACCAAACCTTTCCAAGAACTTTTGCAACAGATCCTTTTCCCATTTTTTTCCACAAGAAATGACAAAAACAAATACTTTTTACCTTTTTTACTTGGTTGTATTTAACTATGCATGCATCCACCATGATCTTAAACCTTCAGTGAATGAGTTTAAGGAACCTGATTTCTTTTCTTCTTCTCATTAAATCTGATTATTGCCTGATTGGTAATCAGGAACTAACTGATATACTTAAACCTGAATGGATGATACACACTTACTTGTCTTCCCCAAGATTACCCACTTCGAGCACATTTATGTGTTCCTCACTTTCATCCCATCTTATGAACATATAACTCTACTGAGATGCAGAAAGGCCATTTGTAGTTGCTATTTAAGCCTCATTTTGAGACAGAATACTGTCTGTTAAATGACTAACTGAGGTTAGAAATGTAGTAATCTATGCACAAATGCACACACGCTCTTCCAGAATTAAAGCACTTGCAATTCTGCATAGTCATAGCTCGCAGATTTATAAGCATCATTTTGATCATTTTTGTGGCTGTCCAGCAGGTTAATAAACAAGAGTAAGTTGCACTCTGCAGCAAACTAAGATGATTGCACATGGTCCAGATAGCATTTGTTCAATTGCAGTCTTGTTAACATGGCTTTGAACTGGACCTTGGTAAAGTTTGTCACTATACCGGTCTTCCTCTGTGAATGCTAATGAGTTCCCCAAAATCTCTTGCATCAAATATGTGTATAAATACAAGGAATCCATGCATGAAAATGTTCTCAAATGTATTTTTCATGTCTTCTGCCTTTTTGGGAGTACTTTTTAGCGAAGTCGGAAGCAACATATGGCATGAAAGATGTGAGCCTGTCACCTCTTTTTCTGTTTGTGTTTCAGGCACGACAGCCAAGCACGTGGTTTTCCTGGCGGGAAACACGGCAAAACATGGCCTCCGCTGCAAAGCCTGCAAGATGAGCCTCCACCACAAATGTGAGAATGGAGTTGGAACGCAGCGCTGCATGGGGAAACTGGTGAGATACATGACACAGACTGAGGACTTTCACCACTTTGGTAGACTCTAAACCTCAAGAGTAGGCCTATAGTCATTCATGTCACTGCAATAGCAACTAAAACAGAGTTGCTAACTTTTGGCCGCCTGTCCATTTTCCGCCAGAATGTGCTTGTTCATAAATCACACGCTATGTGTCAGTGTGGCGGCGCATCTGTGACCACCAACCATCCTCGTCATCGTCTTCATCATCGTCACATTATCGCCCTCTCTGTGTTGGATAACAGTAATACTGATCACTATTTAAAAAACGCTGATCAAGTACAGCTAGTGCTGCCGCCAGGATTAAACCACAAAATCAGGACTAGTACAAGTTCCCTGAAGCATCTCACTGACGATCATGCGGCAGTTTTCTGTGTGTGGCATTTCACAGTCTTCAACCGTAGTGTCTCTTTTTTTAAAGCGGAAGTCAAGCCTGGTCTTTCAGAGGGTTAGAGGCACTAGATAAGATTATAAAAAGCTTCCAGTGTCCCAATATATACATGAAAGGCAGCAGTATTTTACTGATTATAACCCAGGAGAAATGATACTTTGTTTGAATTATAATGTTCCTCATCAGATAAAATTATATAAATCCACAAATGTCTGCATAATTAGGGGCAGGGTTGTTTGAGTGACAGCTGGGGTGGTAACAGCTGGCAGTCATCACTTTATCTTATTAGATCTTATCACCTTTCAGTGAACTTCTGAGCTGTTGAGACCTAACAGAGCACAGTCCCTCTTATTTTAAAGATAAAATGGCTCGTTGTGTGGTACTAACAGACTCCCACGATTGGCTCAAACTAAGCTTAGCTAAGCAGCAGTCAGCAGCTACTCAAGACTAACCCGCCTGTTCCTCTGCCAGGAACCCACGGGCCATGGTCGTTAGTGAACCGTTCCCGGTGGAGTTTGGCCGGGTTTCTGTCTGGCCTGTACTGTTCTGGAAGTGCTGGTGTCAAATGTTTTTTCAGTAGTGACTTCAGAAATGAGGATGGATGGACAGAATGTGGGTAACTCTAGTTAGCATCATGAATTAAGCCAAACTAAAATAACTAGCTTCAAACCAGTTAACATACCTATAGGCAGAGGTGGACAGAGTACTCGACCCCAGTACTTGAGTAAGAGTACAAATACTACTGGTCAAAATTTACTCCGTTACAAGTAAAAGTAGCTCAGTCAAAATATTACTCGAGTAAGAGTAGAAAAGTACTTGCTTTTAAAGGTACTTAAGTATCCAAAAGTAAATGCTTTTAAATTTACTTCAAGTAAAAGTAAAAGTAAGAGTAAGAGTAAATTTCTTATTTTCCACATCAGTAAATTACTATATTTTTTCTTAATTTATTTAAGGATCTTTTAACTCTTGTTTCTGAGAATTAACTCTTTGAAACCAGCTGCACTGATGTGCTGCTTTTAGAACCACAATGTTATATAAAACCTGCAGAAACACCAAAAACTAATCAAATGAATGGGATCATAAGAAGACAGCAGATGATGCAGAATTTATTAACTTTCTTCTCCTGACGCAGGCGTAGCCATTGTTGCAGCTCTGTCTTGACTTGTTGCGGCTCTGTGTTGACAAACGCAGGCTACTTTGGCGGTATCGTTTTGAGGAGGCTTGACGTATTTCCGCTTTACGTACATCCCAGTGGAGAGCGTGCACTGTGATAGGTCTCCTCCTTTGACAAAAACAGCTTGTGTCCAATAGGATTTTAGGGAAGAAGAAAAAAGAGCAGACCTGAAAGTAACAAGTACTTTTCAGCCTTCCTAGAAATGTACTCGAGTAAAAGTAAAAATATTTGTCTTGGAAATGTATTCAAGTAAGAGTAATAAGTACCAAAGAAATCTAATACTCAAGTAAAGTACAAATCCTCTGGATATGTACTTAAGTACAGTACTCAAGTAAATTTACTCCGTTACTGTCCACCACTGCCTATAGCTGACATTATAGAGGCTTTGTCCAGTTCTTTTTATATAGTATCTAATATCTATATTTACCCAGATTTCTATTGATATATCTACTTATTAATCTTTTTTCTTTACGTTTTCAATGTAAATTTTAAGGTCTGCCCTGTATTGTGGAAAGGGACAAAAGATGAATGAATTTTCAAATCGTGTAGAAGCACATGCGAGATTGAGCATTCATTCCTTTGAGGAGAGCATGCCTGAAAAGCATCGAGTCACTCCAGCAGCCCTCATCCATCCTCATCACCAACCTTAAAAAGAACAGATATTGCCTACTTTGTGACCTGACATAATTGACCTTGCTGCAGTTATGGGCAGTTATCAGGAGATTTTCACATCTTTTCAGGAACAAATATCAACAGATACTCCACTTGCTCTATTTTTGTTGTTGATGCACAGGGTCTCCGTGATCTCTGCTATAACGCAGGAAATAAAAAAGGAAATAGCTTTTTGGTTCATTTGTGCCTTATTTGAACTGATAAGCAGCGTCCTAGTGTAATTACCTCAAGAGTAAAGACTACTGGGATAACCCGAATAATTGTTATAAATCGTTAGATGTTCTGGTCAAAGTAGCAGAATCTAAAGTAAAGTCTTTTGGCCGGGAGCCAAAGCTGTGCTCTGAAAGGTCACCCCTTTGCAATTGTGTTTTTGTGGTGCTTATTCCTGAAAACTACATCTTTGGGTCACTGGATAATGACAGTCGTGTTTGGGCTAATATAAGTCACAAGCCTTATCTTCCTTCATCACCTGATGAGATGAGATGAGATCATTTGCCCTTGGAGTGGGTCCACCAGGGTGGTCCCAGTGTTCCCACAGAGGAGTGTTCTGCCCAGTGATACGAGCCACTGACTACAAGCAGTTTCATTTCCATTAGCACTCTGACAAACCAGCAGATTGTACTGAACTGGGAGTCTTAGGTCACATGAGCACGTGCCAAGAGAGACCATTGTGCTTTTAGTTTATGTGTGTGACGTTCTACTATTCTTCCATAATTGGGTTTAGCAAATTTGGAGAGGGTTCAGTTACTGTTAATCAACAAGAATAAATGGAATAAATGTTGTGGAACCGATGTGGCAATCGTATCAGCAAAAGAGCCAAGGCTTTCTTTTCTTCCCCAGTTATGTCGTTCCAAGAAATGCCTTTGGGATGAGGCTTGAAGATATGACTGGCTCTCAGGAGTGGAAAATGAGGTTGAGAGGTCAAGCATAAAAAGGGAAGTTTACCCAGAGGAGTACAGCTCTAAATTCTGCTAACTCTAAACTTGGATGCTTCTGCAGCCATGCTTGTTTCTCTTGGCTCGACAAGCTCTGAAAGAAATCAAGTGACCTCATGCTCTGAATCTTTATTAAACATGAAACCAGCATATCTTTATTTTTCCATCAAGCTTCTGAACATACTGATATAATGAGAACTAATGATGACGATGACTTCTTTACAAATCCACTTGAAAAATATGTGACATTTAGGGTGGAATGTTCTTCTAAGTTTCGTTGTTTGATTTCATAACATGATTTTATAATTTGGCTGACTTAAATCTACCATTTAAAAAAAAAAAAAAAAGGGAACCAAACAGGCAAAGAAAAGCCGGTCATTGATGATAAAGTGACGCACAATTCCCTCTTTCCAAAGACGCAGCCAGAAACGGTACAGCACAAGTGATATTTCTGAGATTTGCCAGTTTGGATCAAACTCAGTAGCGTCAATATGTGCCGGTTCATTTGTGAGTCACTGCTTGAAACTCAGATCACACCCAGACAACAGCGCACATGTCGGTGGACGGTATCTGCTGCAGTGACACCATGTGTCAGAACGGGATACTCTCATTGATTTACTCGTTAGGCTTTTCAGAGGAAGGAAACACAAAGAGAGGCTTTAATACTATTGGCTGATGTTCACAGCCTCATCCAGGTTCCTCTGCGCTCAGTGTGCCAAAGCTATTGATCGAAAGAGTGCATTGCAGTACAACAGTTATTGAGTTAGTGAGACTCAGAGACCCAGAATCATGTGTGACACTTGTTTAGTCACTGAAATAGACTAGATCAATGAAAGCATTTGCATGTTCATATGATTCCTTCCTACTTTTTTTATCGGTTTCCGCATATTTACAGTATGATATTACGTCACATTGATACGTCACACTCATCTTAAAATACAGCCCATAACATATTCACTTGACCGTCATGTGGAAGACCCACACAGATCTCATGTTCAACCTTGCACTTATAAGACCTCATCAGTCTTATGAGCACTTAATAGGCGCGTTTCATCTTGCAGGGAATTGAGGGTAAACCCGCCGGACAGAAACCTCTAACAGGGGCCATCGTCTTCTTAGCCTCTTCAGCCGGCGTGTTTCCATTACATTGTAGCGCCACACAACAAGAGGTGGCAGTAATGCGCATCTTTTGCTGTTTGTAAACGGCCAGCGGCATACAAGGAGACGGAAATGAAGAATGCAGCAAAAGAATAAAGAGAAGAAGAACAACGTAAACAATGGATGTTTTTTTTAAACATATACCGCGGTCGTAGTAATTGAGATTAAGAGAATACCCAACAAGATATTCCAAAATTCGCCCCCGAAAAATCTACCCGGAACTCCCACTCTTGATGTTAACTCACATCTATCACACCTACTCACCCCTATTGTTAACTCCAGCTTTTACGTGCTGCTTGGTTTGAGTTAGACATGAAAGAGTACCTGGTTAGGGTTAGTAAAACATCACAATTTGCTTCTCTTTTCTCTTTTTTAAAAGGTGAATGTAGTGGCTTATAGGAACTGGTTTTAGGGGTGGAGTCAGTCACTCATTGCTACCTCCCATTTCTGAGGTTTGCCCATTGGCTGTATAAGAAGAAAACCCTCTGTGATGTCCCATAGGGTTTCTAAAGAGTGCTGTTGAAGACTCTTTTTTTGTTGTCTTGCTTCATAGCGTTATCTGTTATGTAGGCCTGGTATCTGGCTGGAACATGCCCATCTTAACCCAGTTGCTGGAATTTAGTTATTTTAACTTGCATAGCTTATAAGATACAAGATACGTTATTCGCCAAATGCAAGTACAACATGCAATGTAATACATCCTAAATATGTTTATTTCTCCTACAGCTTTGGAGTTAGGGATCAATGGGGACAGGTTTTAGAGCCTGTTGGGTGTCAGAAAAAATAGAAAAGTGTACTTTTATTTATTTATTATAACATGATATGATGGCTTCAAAAACTGAGAACAAAGTTTAATCTTCTGTATTTTCGTGTCCATTTCACTCTAAATAGGAATCAGCAAGGATAGATAATACATGAGTGGATGGATGGATGTATCTTTATGTGCTTCTGAATTTAGAGACTGATAGAAAAGTATTGATCGGATGTGATGTTGCAATAGATATAAAAATGATAAATGTGTGAGGGCCTTGGTCGATTAGAAAAGGACATGCCAGGCGATTAAATTATGATGGAGGGTGTATGACCGGAGGGTTCCTATCTAGCTCCAGAGCAATGATCCTCTTCAGTGATGAGATTTCAACTCTGTAGATGATGAATTAGCTATTCATCCGTGGTGGTAATGCACGGTATAAAGCTGTGGCCACAAATATTTTTCACTGAAGGAATAATGTGCAAAAAGTAAAACTTGGTGGAACTAATGGTGCAGCTTAGCCGCGGGGAAACGCAATACTGGAAATGACATCTGTCTGAGGCTGGCGTCATTTACTAAACTACAACAGCCCCTTTGGCGTATGTTGTCCACTTCAACCTTGAACTGTCTACTCGCCCAGTCCCACCACTTATTTAGGGTCTTTACACTTTTTAGTGGTGTGACTATTCTGTTTGAATGCTGTTGTTTGCATTGATTTTCTCTCCTTACTTTAAAGGCAGCATTTTGTTTGCTATAAAAATTATGTTTATTAGCACTGGTGTCATGTGTCATCTGTTTTCCCCTCACTTTTGCTGCGTGTCATTGAAAAATATGTGAGGTTTTATGGCACTTCGATTAAAAATCCCCCCAAAAAACAGAAACGTATCTATTCACAAAAAATATATTTTGTGCCACGTAGCGCTAAATGTTGAGCTCTATAAAAAAATATTAAACTTGAAGCTACTGTACCACTGTCACCCAGACCTGAAACATGCATCAAGACAGTACAGTATACTGTATGTTACAACTGAACATTTTGTATTTAATACAGGAAATACTTTTATGCAGGACAATTTTCAACTTTGCAGCTGGTAGAGTGTAGCTATCTTAGCAAAAAGCATGCTAGCTATGCTACATGAACGGTTTGAACCATTTTAAAATATTACATTGACTGAGTGAGTGTGAATAACTGGTTTGTTTGGGTCAGACTTACCTGCTATTGAAAAAGTATAACAAATGTGTTAATTGTTTAATCACAGACATGACTGAATCGTGACTTGTTTTTCTTTCTTTGTGGCAGTTTTCTTTGGCACTTATCATCGTAAAGTTAGAGCAGACAAATACCTTAAAGCCTCTTTTTTTCTATTAGTGTGTGTACTTCTTACACATCGATTGCAATTTTGAAAATACTTTTTGTTTTATGTAGACTACTGTGGCTTTCTCAAGACTAACGCTTCAGTCGGAACAATCATGCTGCTTCCATCGTGCCATGACCTTGCCCTTTTTGAATGTGATCAAAAATATTCAACCGTTCGGTGCTATGATCGTTTTCAGTGTCATGGTGCTGCCCTGCCTGCAGTACTCTGTATTGATTTAATACCCATTTTCGTCACCTCACTCTTTCTCTCTCATGTCGGTCTTTCTCTCTTCAGCCAAAAGGCTTTCGGCGGTACTACAGCTCCCCGTTACTTATCCAGGAACAGTATGGCTGCATCAAAGAAGTACTGCCCATTGGTGAGCCGCACACATCTCACCCTCATGTCACTCCTGTTTTGATGAAATTCTTGAAAATGAACCTCGCTGAAAAGCTTTTCCACTTTAGCTATTTCATAAACCTTATCTATAAGGTCTAATAGTTTTGTAAATCAAAATACAGCTTGAGGTTTTTCATCAGTTTTTACTATTTCTTAAATTGTTCTTTCCTAAAGCCTGCGGGAACAAGGTGGACCCGGTGTATGAAGCCCTGAGGTTTGGGACGTCGCTGGCCCAGAAGGCCAAGAGGGCGAGCGGCTCTGAGTCTCCAAACAGAAACTCGGTAAGAGGATACCCATCACTGTTGATGCTTAAAGGAGACATATCATACTTTTTTTTTACTTTGGTCTTTGACTTTGACTTTTGGTCAGAATTACAATACCACAGCTTTACACCTGTTTAACTCTGGGCTTCACCATGGGTCAAGTCCTTGTGTTTTTACTGTAGCGCTAATAATAAGAAGCTGTGTTTGGTAATGATTTGATATTGTATATTAAAGTATTGTTTATAGTTTTGTAGTTATGTTTGTACACACTGATTCTGCCATCAGTAAAAATGGGAACTCAGAATTTCCTTCCTTCTTCTGATTTGTATTAATTCCCTTTAAAAGTATTTGTTACTCTTGATGTAATAACACCAGACAAAGCCATTCTTTATAGCAGTACCACATTTGACCACATGGAGCAGAAACGAAGTTCTAACAACACTGTGCTAATGAATGGAGACGGTCCGGCACGTCTTGTAATACCGTTTTGTCTCATTGGAGCTGCACTTTGTTGGTGCGAGAGCTGACACATGAAGTTAAATGTTTTATGCTGCCCCAATATGGTCAGAAGTGGTATTGTGATTTAGATTAGCTTTAAGTTAAGTGAACAAAGATGTGTAGCGATTGAAGAGGATTTTTTGTTTATAGCCTAGCAAAGCAATACTTAAACGGTTCTGGCCTCCCCTTGGGATCAACATGCATCATGAGTCGAAATTGTGGATGGGGATAACAAATGGGGAGGATGGATAATTGTAGGATAACTGTAACCCAGGTGGTCCCAAAGAAAGTGAGTTTTGTTGAAGCTTTTGAAATTGAACTTACTTTTTTTTTCATATATCTTTTTTTAAGTCCAAAGTCAGACTTTTATTGTTTTGTTGAGCTTTATTTGCTTTATTTGATATCTCAAAACTTCCCTTTGTTCTGCTACGTCTACTATTTGACCCATTTGAGTAGAAATGCTGTAGCTGATGGGCGATAGAGATACTGCCACTGCAGCACTGTAAACACTACCAATAAAGGCAGTGTGGTCCAGGCAGTCATGTTGAAAGAGGCTAGTCTGAGAGACTCACGTTAAAGCTCTAAGATTAATTTCTTATGAATACAGCTGTGTGGAGTCGGGTTCCTCTATGAACTCGTCTCATAGCAGTTCGGTTTGGTCTGTCCTCTGCTGTCCCGTGCAGCTGTTAGAGACGTGTGTGTTCGTGCGTGTGTCAGTGTGTCAGATACAACGTGATGTCAACAGGGGTCTGATAATAGCTTCCAAATGCAGACTATAAAACCGCTTGTTTATCCCGTTGCGGATTTGCAGATAGTAGGAAAATTGATTAACCTTATTTACTTTTGTGCTCGCCTAACTTCTAGCTGATCCATTTAGACTGTCCAACACTAACAAGAGCTATTTCTGCACCAGCCTATTTCTCTTCTTATTCTATTAAGAGTATCTGTCTTGATCTCACTAATCATTTGTATCCTAATTTCTCCAGACCAGTGACATGGATAAGGTTTCAGAGGAAGCTATGGCCCACGGCAGCAGGCAGGAACTTTCGAGAAAACACAGCGATGACGGTGAGAAGGTGTTACATCACACTCGGTGCATCTGGATTACAGCTGTGCAGTGTCAGTGCAACATCCTGTTGTTCCCATAAGTGTCTGAGAAGGTTGTTGCAACATCGACTTGTCCCACTATGAGCAAGAAAAGGCTGCAAATTTTCCACTGAACGGAACAGATTCTTTTATGTTTTCCCAGCGTTGTGTGTAACTCACGAGTTAGTGCTGGCGGAGCTTTTACACCTGTGCAGCCGTCCAATTGTTGAGAGCACACTTTAAACTGAGCTGCGATGCCAGATTACAACTGTGATCTTTAATTACTATCACGTTCTGGCCTTGGAGCTGCTGTACTTTCTTCACCAAAATGTGTCCATTTTTGAAACTTCACTTTAGGTTGAAGATTGTGTTTTAAAAGAAAGAACATCTTCAAGGTCGGAATTATTTCCACACTAAAATGAATCGTTTTTTCTCTTGCTATTTGTCTCACGTGGATTTTTGTTTGGTTTTGTTGGTTTTTTTAAGCTACCTTCTGACAGATGAAGCCACTGGCTTTAAAAATGCAGAAAAAAAGACAAAATTGTGTGGTAAAATAAAATAATACATACTTGGGAGGGGCATCCCAATGTCATGTTGTTTTTTGATCCGTTTTTAAATTCTTGTTAGCTTTTAAATAGCAAAGCCTTTACTTTTGCTCTTAAATAGCTTTCAAACAACTAGATTATAGAGGTACGTTTTTAAATAGCCTTTTAAACTCATAAACTTGCTCACTAACTTAGGTTAACTGGCATTTTATCACATATATCCGTAGCGGCGCATAACTAACTCTCCTGTGGGAATATTTGGTTGGGATTTTACCGTCATATAAATTCATAAAACGTGTTATGTAGGTGAGTAGAAAAAACTCATTCATCTTCTCAAAGATTACTCGTCTCTTTAATTGATGTCACTTTTAGAACACCATCAGTCTCTTTTGTCTGTTTCCTGACAAAGTCTTTGCAAAAGTTTCAGATTTATTTATTTTCATTAACGTTTCACATGAACCCTTATAAAGAATAACAATTTCAAGTGAGTTGAACTGATTATGATTTTCGTTTGTTTTTACAGTTTTCACAGTCATTGAAAACGGGACTGAATGTTATCAACTGCCCGAGACAAAAACTGACGACGTACCGGTAAGAAACAAATTAATCAAACTATTCTTGTATCATGCATATGTGCGTCAATTCCAAGGATTCCTTACAGTGACAGACAATACGATGTTTTCCCATTATTTTTTCCTGGGGGTATGTTCATCACCATCGTGAGATCGCTCATTTGTTCAGTCTACAAATAAAAAGTCTGAATCTTCAACTGCAGATGCCAAATCTGATTCAGACGGCTGCTATTCCTCAGCTGCAGGCATGGACACTGTTTACAAGCAGATTACGTCGCCGTTCTGTCATCATCGTGTTAAACCCGCCCAGAGACTCTTTCTACAAGGATAGACTGGTTTGACTGGCTCTACGACATGTCTCATTTGTATCATTTGCAAAGTCTGTAAACGTCTGAGAACCGTCTTTGCCCACTGCCTGAACTCTGCACGGTCAGTCTGAGAACTGATACCCAGCCAGCCTGCTCTGCCTCCATTAAGCAGTCTGCCCCCCACCTCCATCATCACTGCTGATGTTCCCAGGACTTTAGGGGGAAAAACTCTCTGTTCTCGTCCTGCTCCAACAAATCATATCCAAGCTGACGTGACCACTGGCTCGAACCGATACAGAGGAGCCTTGAACTTTATGTTTGGATCCAGAGCTGCGGATCTGGAGTCTTTGCTCTCGTACTTATTCTGGAAAGCAGTGGCGATGGTGCGACATTTATGCCACTGAAAGAAAAAAGGTTAAACCTCTGCGAGAGTCTCATCGCCTCCTGTAGAGCACGAATGAATATTTCATGGACAGGTTTCACGAGCGTCGCTTTCCTCTTCCATCTTCTTCTTCACGGTGGGATTGCTCTCACTATCATAGTTCTTTTTGTACATATTTTCCTCTGCAAATCAATCTATCCTGTTTACTTTTACAGTTTAAAATGTTTATCCCAGTTGTCAACAGTGGAAAAAGAACACAGATACATGGACAAGCACAAAAAAGAATAAATAACCGTACAAGGAGAAGACATGGACGTGAACACATGTCCACCTATCCTCTGCAATGCAGGTTATCGGTCCAGGCTGGTTCTGGGAGGAAGCTGCAAGTGTGTCGTGCAGGGTTGTGAAGCAGAAGCGTGCACAGCTGGCAGCGGGCGGTTTGTCTGTCAGCCAGCAGGTCCATTAGCTCAAACTGGTGGACAGACAGATGGAGGCTCTGCAGGGTAATGAGCAGAGAAAAATGCTCAGAAGCCTTCTTCTTGATAAGATTAGAAGCTTCCACTTATACATTTTACACCCATTTAAACACAGGATCTCCATCTGTTCACCTTTCATAGTTAATGCCAAACCATCTGAAAGTGTAATTCTTTCTGAAAGTTTAATTGTGTTTGTCCATCGTAGTCTCTGTTCATTCAGAACTTCATTTTTGCAAAAATCTTTACAAAAAGCTGCCCTAATCAGTATTCGTATATTAAAGGTACAGTAAGTGATTCTGCCCAATTTATAAACCAGCACTTTTTTGTGTCACATCTAGTGGGAATTTCAATCCACTATCTGTCCACCTCATGAGAACCCAAAAAATAAACAAATAAATACAACAGAGAGGGACCAGCACCGAAACATAAATATGGGGTCAAGTTTTTTTCCAGCGAGCACCGGGAGGGGATGAAGGGGTTCTCGCTCTGTCTTTTGTGACATCATCTAGAAATTGCTTACCTTACCTTTAACACTGATTCTAGTGTGCCTTGACTCTGAGAAAACGCAAAGAGAAATCAAATCTGGTTCCCTGGGTTTCCTCAGTTCTGTGCAGCCTCTCGGTCTCTCTGCTCAGCGTTTTATTATTGCTGGCCTGCAGCCTCACTGTTTTGGATCCGGCTACAATCTTATCAACAAGCAGCTGTTTCGGCACCGATTCTCCTTTTTCAGCCTCATCTACAAACGGCACGTAAACAACGAGTTGATGATTTTTTTCTTTCAGGAGAGTAAAAAAAAAGAAGATGAATACTGTACCTTTGTTCACTTGGTGCCCACAAACAACCCTTTTAATAATGTGAGCAGCTGTTACTTTGACATGTCGACCACTATTTCAATAAATATACACCAATGGTAGGGCTGGGCGATATATCGAGATTTTAATATATATCGATATATTTTCAAACACGATATGGTACGAGACAATATCGTTTATATCGATTTAAAAAAAAAAAAAGATTATTTTTTTTTTTTTACATTTTTTTTTTTAATGATTTTGATACAGCTTATTTTGTGACAAATTGACTTGAATGTTTTATTTGAGATTTGCACAAATGTTTTGTTATTTGCACAACTGTCAACCTCAGTGGAAAAGTCTGCCTGTTACTGTCTACATTGTATTAATTGCACACTGTATTTTAATTTAATTGTTATGCAGGAAAGGGATATTTGTTTTATTTTATTCAAGAAGCATTTTTATTCTATATATGCAGGCAGTTTATTTTTATTTCATTTGTTTTATACATTTTGAAATTGTGCAGACCTCTGTTAATAAAGGAACCTGTGTGACATTTGGCACGAGGCTTTGTATTAAAACTGAGGGGGAATTGGGGAAACCCCAATTAAGGCACAGAAAAAATATCGAGATATATATCGAGTATCGCCATTTAGCTAGAAAATATCGAGATATGACTTTTGGTCCATATCGCCCAGCCCTAACCAATGGCATGTTCAAAGTGTAAAGCTTTTCCATAAATGTTAAGCTTTCAGATGGTCTTTTTCTCATTTTTCTCTTCACCAAATTGTCTCCCACTTCAAATTAGGCTTGTTATTGCGTCTGTCTGCTGTCTCAGCCTTTAAGGCCCTTCAAGGCCAGCGAGCATCTTTGAGTTTGCTGTAATGGATCGCTGCTGCTTCAGTGTTTTCTCCCAGAGGCTGAAGAGGCTGTTTGCCCTGTGGCTGCAGTTAACTCAAGTCATCCATCAGCAGCATCTTGGGGAGCAATTTCATTTTTTTTTCTTTTTTAGCAGGACAGCGATGAAGAAGTATCTCGGTGCCTCAACAAAACAACTATTAACGTCCTGCAAAGTCACTGTCATCTTTTTTATTTTTTGTGGAACAAGTTCCCTGCTGCAGGAAGAGCTTTCATGTTGATGGATTTCAGGGACACAACAGCAAGGTTCAGACGCAAGGTACTGAATGATGAAACCGGGAAAACGCCCACATCGGTTCTCTCAGCAGGTGTGAAAAGTGCCAGGGTGGCAGATGCTCTACCTCCGTGCTAATTGTGCTGACACTTCTGTGAGAACTTCCTCTCCACCTACACAACCCCATCCTGTTTTAACTTCATGAAAACTGGATCCTTATTCTCCCACTTATGTTGACGGGGGATTTTAAGACACAGATTGCAGGGCAACCTCTACAGCTCCGCGGTGTCACGAGCCATAAGCAGGGGATTCTCCTTCCAATGTGGATGACAGTTGACTGTTTTGTGAAAAGACGCTCTAGAGAGCAATTGACTGCATCTTTATGTGTTTTTGTATGTGTCTTGTCTAGATGGAGCAGAGCCAGCTACAGAAAGACATGCTTAAGCTCAACACCTACGTGGCCTTGTTCAACTTCACCGCCCAAGAGAGCCATGACCTGGAGATGAGGTGCGCCCGCACACTTTTTAATGTTGCTCCTTGGATTCAGTTATTTAGGTGTTTTTGTGACTAGTTTCTTTTTGAACTAGGTTCTAGTTTGGATACATTTTAAATGGCAATTTCTTTTTTTTTCAAAATCGCTTTTAATGAATTTCAAAGCTTTTCAACAGTTGTTCATGTACAGACAGTGTTAAATGAAACAGCCATTTTATAAACACCAAACCCACTTTCCCACCCCACCACCCACCCCCCACCCAGCTCAGGTCATGAGGCACATAGAGATACAAAAACAACAAACCAAAAACGGACAAACCAAGCAAGTAAACGAACAAAATGAATAATAATGGTAAAAAAATAGTAATAAAAAAAAAAGAGGGGAAGGGATACATAGGGAGTCAAAGAGATTAAATGGCAATTTCTGAATGAATTCTTGTCTGTTGATATTTGAAACAAAACAAGCGGAAATAGCTCCTCCCACCAGTGCACCCCAAGAAAACGTGCCCCATCATGTACTTTTCTAAGGTTTTCTAAGGTTAAACCACCCTCACTTAGTGTCCATAATCACAATGCAAACCCTATACCTGCTGGTGATTGGATGGAGCAACGTTTGTCATGGTTTGGGGGTCTGGATGACTCCCTGCATCAGTACTTTATCAGTATCTTACCAGGGCAGTGTTGTTTTTGTCTTTTTACAAGGGTCTTGAGATGAGATGGGAAGCTAGCATATGGTCAGGAAACCTTTACTGGATATGACACAAACCTTTCTGGGTCAGAAAGTGCGTGGAATGGCTTACCCTACCTTTAAAGACACAAAGCCTTCCTGTTTCTGTTTTACTGGGACTTCAAAGTGATTCTTGATCCTTTTGAGAAGCCTTTTTTCCCCTCTGTGATAGACATACATATACTGCCTTGACACTTTCGGTCGACCTGTCCTACATGTGTAAGAAACTGCCAAACTGTCAGAAAACTACACGAAAATGTAGCCAAAGTACCAGTAAATGTGTGGTTCACTACTGCCTTCGACTGGAAGCAGATGGGAGGGACTTTTGGACATGCCCTTATGGCTGCAGAGATCTGGTGATGTAAATCACATTTCTAACTGGCACATCAGCCTTGCATGGCTGTTTTCTTGTGTGAAAGGGTATTAACTTGGAAAAATAAATAAATAAGAATAAGAAATAAATAGAAACCTGTTATTGTTGAAGTTTGAGTTATTTTTATGCTCACACCATTTATTTAAAGTAAACTCTTCACATTATCCTCCTCTATTATTTCATGATTTCTTACAGTTTGAGCCTCAGGATGTCGATACAGTTCCTTCTCACAAACCGGTTGAAAAAAAAAAAACCAGGAAAAAATGTCCATTATGGAACTGAAGGAAAGTACAGTTCACATGCTGCTAGTCTTTGCTGTTCACAAAAACACAAACAAACCCGTGTATGTTCATGTTCTCTCTTTAATCATGAAAAATATGTTGACTTCTTCTCAAAGATTCATTTCTTATGAGCTCTTAGATCAAGGTTTCTTTCTTCTGGGTTCCTCGACAGGCAGGAGTCAATACATCAAACATCAATATATGAAGCAAAAAACAAAAAACAGACTCTTTAATAAAAAGATTTCAATTTTCATTCTCATTTAAAGACAGGAAATTAGTTTTATTATTAGTTTCTGTCACTGCCAACATTATATGATTACCGTCAACTATGTGAATATTGTGTTGACGATGAATTCTGTATTTTCAAAATAATAGATTTATTCCCTTTCGTCTGTTTTTTTTCACTTTTGTGGCTCCCTTCTTCATTTTTGCTTTGCTTTTATAACCGGTAATAAATTGCATTTTCTGAGCCACTGTAATTGTTACCAAACAAGTTCAGTGTTGTTTTTACCGAAACCAGAGCAGAAGAAGAGGAAAAATAAAACAAAGTTACAGACATCAGCATTTGACTCTGCTGCGCTGGTCCTTTTGGTTTTAATTAGACAAATTAAACCATCAGCTTTAAACAGATGTTTGTAATCATGACACATAAGATGTCAGGATGCAATGATTCATCCAGTTCCAGGACAGAGAGGATTTATTTACAGGAAACGGGACCAAAATGTACCTTTTTAAATGACTGCCTCACCGTGCATCATGCATATTCCTGCATCATAGCTGTTCTCGAGAGACTGGCTTATATTTGTTCATATCCTTTTCTATATGCCCCGGGTCCTTAAAGTGCTTAAAGTTGTTATTGACGTTTACAGTAATACCAGCAGCTGATATCTGTCTTAAATTTGAGATGACATCTACAGCTGGAATATCTCATCATACTTGTTAAAAATCCAGATCAGCTTTGCAACAGGTGGCCTCTTTTTTCCTGGTCATGGTGATTGAATAGAAACAGATGTTTTATAATATTCTCTGTTTTTAGTAAATTTTTCTGCATTGCAGAGCGGGAGACAGAATCTTATTGGCGGACGACTCCAACGATGATTGGTGGAAGGTGGGTATTAAACCAACACGTTGCATTAAAGTAAAGATATTAATACGCTATTTTAAGGATAATTAACTTTCCAATGAGTGAGTATGCACGGTCTCTGTTTTTCTCACAAAGTCAAAATAATATCCTAAATGATTAATAAATTACGGGCAGTGAAGCTGCGAATTATAGAAGCAAGATGTCAGTTTAGGACAGAAACGCATGGCAGATGGATGAGGGAGACGAAAGAGGCGGGACACGGCTGCGCGGCGACCGTGTGTTCTCACCAGACCGTGAAAAAACTCATTTAACATCTTAACGCTTTTGTCCTCTGTAGATAAACAGAAACATCTGGCCGGTTTGGGTTTTAAACAACAGAATCCAGTTACAAAGATTTGCACTCATGTGCTCCATCATCTTTATATACAGTTCCTACAAAGTCCATCATGTAGGGTTTTTTGGTTTAGAATAGGACTTTCTGCATGATCTGATCATTCACACACTATTTTTTTTTTCAGGGGGTTATTGAAGACAGGATTGGTTTCTTCCCATCAGCCTTTGCTCATCAGCTGCAGGCTGGAGATCAAGTGTTCAGGTGTAACAGGTCGTTTATCGGCTGCAAGGAGCAAGGCCAGATCACCCTGAAGGACGGCCAGGTACTGCAGATACTCATGAATCTGCTGTATTACTGAGTGAATGTGATTTATTTCAGTCAGGTTAAGTTGCAGTCTTTTGCAATTCCACACATCTCATCTCATCTCATCTCACATCTCAGCCCCATTTCAGTAGGTATAAGAGCAAAGTGGATTCAAGCAGCCTTGCATAATGAGGTTGTACATTACAGTCATCAGAAGACAAATGTGACCCTCTCTTCCAACACAGCTGCTTGGAGCGCCATGCGGATGCAGATAGCAGCACTCATCCTTTATTAGAGGTTCTCGTTCTCGTCAGCCAGCTATGTTTTAGTCTGAAGGAAAATGGACACAATCATCATTGAAAACATTTGTCATTCAGTTTAATTGTTGACCTTTGGAGCGATAAAGACAAACCACATCAAGGATCAGTTTGGCTTTTTCATGCAAGCGGTTGGAGCAAACATTTAGCAGAGCTGACTCAGAGAACATCATCATGGTCTGGGGGAGCATCAACCTTAATCATGCAAATTTCCCCATCATGCCTGTGTATAATTCATGGTCACAGCTCAGCTATTAGGGCACATCAGCTTTGCATTATCCAGCAGCTCTTCAACCATCTTGTTAACCTCCTCAAACTCCCTCCAGCAATTATTCCTGTGCAGACACTTACTCCGTGAAAAGCTCAGCAGGAGGCAACCGACAAAGGATCACGCACAAGAGCTACTATTGAATTATCCTTTTCGTATAACGTCAGTACTTAGGTCAGCTCCCCTTTTTCCCACAATACTTTCCAGGGCTGTTTGGGCTCTGATGAGGCCGGCAGTCAGTAACCCCCAGCGGAGATGAGACCACCGAGCACAAGAATCTGTGACCTGCTGACTCTCTTTTCCAGTCACACAGACCCAGGGGGAAGATGTTGTAGAGGTCTTAGAGCAAACATGCCAACGCAGCGTTCTGATCTGTTAAAAAAGTACTTCCTTAAAACAGCTTTTTTTCTTTTCTTTGAAGATTAGTTTTGACTTTTAAAATTGTAGTTTTATTCATTTTTAGTCATTATTTATTACAGGATCTAGTCGCGAGACGTGAGCTAGTAATGAAAAACTGAACACCAGTAGATAAAACAAGGGTTAAAATCACGAGCAGGATCATAGTTCCTGCTCATAAGCGACGTTTTTGCACCATGTTAGTGTGGCCTCACTTTAGTATAGACTGTTTTAAAATGTTGCTCTTGAGCACCACCAAGTGGTTTTTCAAATGGTTTATATCTCTAAATCCACTAAATCGTTATTGTTCACAAATATATCTGAAATTAATTTTTTGTTTGTTTGTTCCAAAATTTTTTTAAATGAGGATGTTTATGCCATTTAAGAACACTTT
The DNA here is from genome assembly GCF_033807715.1 of Cololabis saira. NCBI lineage: Eukaryota > Metazoa > Chordata > Actinopteri > Beloniformes > Belonidae > Cololabis > Cololabis saira. Next base: position 20,104,144 of record NC_084602.1, read on the forward strand.
ACTACGATTTCATCAATTATTTAATCATCACAAATTAGTTTTTTAAGTTAAAATATGAATTTCACTTTTATATAAAGACTTTTTGATTTTTTAAAAAAAAAAGTGTTACGTAGCTCTCCAGATCTCCTGTTTGTATAATCAGCAAAAAGTATATATATATATATATATATATATATAATTTATTTATTTATTTTTTTACCCCGATTTCTTTCCCCATTTTTATCACCCAGTGCTCCTACCTACAGTAAGTCAGTCCTGGGTGTTGCTCCCTCTACCAACAACAACAACAGGGTCCTACACTGAGCTCAGGTCTCCTCCTTAACCTGAGGAGTGAGCAGGCCGCATCTTTTCACCAGACAGGGTGGGGCTTCTCCCCCCCACCCCATCTGGCGCCCCGGCTGGCCAGAGGGGGCAGTATAGCCCAGGACTGTGTGCATGTTTTTGTGAGGGTAGCTCACATTAGCTACCCAAGGGAACACGGGGAGAACATGCAAACTCCACACAGAAAGGCCGTTTCGCCAACTCCACCCAGGGTGTGGGCACATCCATACATATTTGATAAACCTGCTTTGTCCAATTAGAAATTTGCAGAGTAAGATTTCATCCAAGCTGATGTAGACCGAGAGAACAATCAAATGCAATTTTTAATACAACTTATCATGTTAAATTGAGTGACAGTACTATTTCAAATTAAACCAAGTTGGGATTTGTGTATTTGGCAGTTCATATTTGTCAAGTTCAACTGTAGGGAACAGATCTTGGAGGTCTTCTTGATGTTGGAACAGCACTGAATTGTTGATATAAAAGCTTGTTTAGTGGGTCCACATCAGATAAAATTAGTATGGGCTTTTAATTGCCGGCCAGTACAGCCAATGACTAGCAGTTGTCATTTTGCTACCGTTTAGCACTGCATTATCCTCATTTCAGCTCTGGTAGCAGTCATTTTCGCTGTCGTTACCATCGTGACACTTGAATGGAGGATGTTTAGACGGATTTGATAAGAAAGAATGCAAAGTAATATTAATTACAATATGTGAGCAGGAATTAAGTCAGCCAAGCTAAAATGGCTAACTTTGACATAAGGTGGAGTGTGTTTTAGCTTCCAATTTGCAATGTGACACCGGACAGTATGATGAGTCTTCAGAAAACCTTTTTTTAAACTGTCTCTAAATCATTAGCAGTTAAAGCAATGTATTTATTTAGATTTCTCAAATTACACCTGAAAGTTAGCAGCTGTTTCACAGACACACAAATATGTAAACCCACAAAAATGACCAGGGCTGGAAGGTTCACAGAATTGATTGTGCTTTGGAGCTGTGGCACTTAGCTTTTAAAAGAACTTTCAGATCTTTTATGATTGTGTTGGCTATCTTTTGACGCAGAATCGTTTCTTTTCTGGCTCTCAGATCTGCGTGAGCAATGAAAGCGAACAGAGCGGCTTCATCAGAGTGGCAAGTGGGAAGAAGATAGGCTACGTGCCATGTGACGTCCTTGAAATCATATGAAGCAAAGTCAGAGAAATGAAGACGGAAGAAAAGAAGAAGGAGAAGCGGTCAGCTCCCTGAGAGCGAGAACAGGAGGCACCAATTACTGAGGAAGGAGTTCACCTCATCAGAAACTGGAGTTTGAACTTATAGAGCGGTGATGGTTTTGTCGCCGAAGACTCCACCTTGATGCAGATTAGACTCTCCTCAGTATAGAGAAAGATGTGAAGCCAACAAACTGGTTATTGTTTGCAAAGGAGACAGGACATCACTGTGTCACTGGTTTTATTTAATTTATAGAGCTATATGTATGTTTTCCCCTATTTCTCCTTAGCTTTATTTTACAATTTTTCCTTTTTGAAAAAGGCTGCCATTTGGCTTCAAGCCTCAAAAAGGGAAAAAAAAATTACACTCAAATTACAGTTTTTCAAGTTTTAAGTATGACAGAATTTCTCTGTAAGTAGTTTTTTTTCACATGCTTTTATATTATTAAATGTTCCCGTGTTTAGCTAATGCAAAGTATTTAAAAGGTTTTATCTGGAATTCATATTCTGGTTGGTAAAATCCCTGACATCAGGCGTTGATGAAAGATGGAAAAATGATTCTTTTGAAATTCAAATGTTAAATGAGAAGTGCCAGAGAGAAACATGAGGGAGTTTTCTTTTTTTCTGCTTTAAAGTAGGAAGAGAAAGACATTCGAAGATTCTCAATGGTCTTATAAAACCACCCGCTGTCTTTGTTTGAAAGAGAAATACAAGCAACACCTTTAAAATCAATCCTAATCCTAAAATCAACACGTTACATGAATAAACACCATACATCTTGTTACAATACAACATTTTGCATTGTAAGCCTGTATCCTGGCATGATATCTTACATTTTAAGAACTTGGTGGCTCAAAACAAAGTGATGTAAAGATTTATTTTCATTAGAGTTTTTGATTCTTACTTTGGATACCAAAATTTCAGCCCTCAAGCAGATATTTCTATATGTTCCCTTTTATCATAATCGTGCAGAAGGTTGTCATTGAAGTTAAAATCAGAATTATATGAATGAAATGTTATTTCCATTCTCATTCATTGTCAAATGTAAAGTTTTGCATCGTCTCAAAGGGGCAGTTTCTAGTTTTATTTTTGTGTCATAAAAAACATTTGTTTTCATTTATTTATTAGTTTTTAATTTTTAATATTGATCTTTCCTCAAAGACATAAGCTATACCTACAGTAATATTCAGAACAAAAGTTTTTAATTGATTTAAGTTGGTTTGGCATGCAGAGATATTGCCTGGAAACAAAAGAAAATATAACAAACCATATAAAATGATAATTAATTAAAATAATACATTTATAGCTAGAATTTAAATTTAAAAGTGATCATATGTGGTTTTCTTCTTTCTCAGCTCTGATTGTTTGACAGCAAATCTTGGGATTTTACTGAAGTTTATTTATGCCGTGTTGCAATAGTCGATATAGGATACCTGTTGAATGTTGCTCTGCACTGAAACTTGCCTTTACCGAGTCCTCAAAATGCTTTATTTTCCATAATGTATGAGCAACATTAAATATTTTGTCTTTATCACAATAACAAATGTGTGTTGTAATTATTTTTGCGCTGTCTGACATTACAAAACAGGTGTATTCAGCAAAAGCTGTTGGTGTCCCCCGGCAGCGTAGGCCGATTGCAGCATATCTACGACAAGGCCATGTTTAAGACAAGCCTGCTCTTGTCCTGTAGCTGCAGCTATGACTACTGGCCCTAACACACTAGACTTTACACTAACTAGAGGTTTACTAAACAGAAAGGTTTTAAGTTTGGTTTTAAAAGTGGAGGTGGTGTCAGCCATAACCCAGATTGGAAGTTGGATCCATAGTAATGGTTCCTGATAGCAGAAGACCCGTCCTCTGAATCTACATTTGGATACACTAGGAACTACGAATAAACTTTGATATATTATCAAATCAAGTTTATTTAGGCCTTTAAAATAGTCATACGGTACCCAAAGTGCTTTACATGAAAGTCCTAAAACAATAGCCTACATAAAAGGGCTATTTAAAACCACAGCGTAAAAATAGTTAATAAACCAGTACGTAAAAATACACATAAAACCAACGCAAAACATAAAATCAATATAAGCAAGTGTATAAACAACCTGAAGAAAAGTTGCAGTTAAAAGCTGGACTAAAAAAGTGGGTCTTCAGTTTTGACTTTAAAAAGTGGAAGTCTGTGGCAGTGCGAATGTCGGGGGGCAGTTTATTCCATAATCTGGGGGCTGCAACGGTGAAAGAGTGGTCACACACTGTTCAAATTTGGATCTGGGGACATTTAGTAAAAGCTGGCCTGAGGAGTGTCGGTCCCGGATGGTTAAAATCTCAAACAAATAATTGGGCCCCAGGTCTTTGATGGCCTAAAAAGGAAACATCAAAAGTTTAAAATCAATTCTAAAATGGACAGCAGCATTTTGTACCAGCTGAAGATGTCCAATAGATGACAGATGGCAGAGGCTTTCCCTCTTTTCCCACATTCTTTTATGTTACAGCTCTATTGATAATAGGAATAAATTAATTTTTCTCAGAATTCTACACAAAACACCCCATAATGACAACATGAAAGAAGTTTTGATGCGACTTTTGTAAATTTATTACAAATAAAAATAACAAGAAATCATATGAGCATGAGTATTCATAACGTTTGCTTAATACTTTGTAGAAGCTCCTCTGGCAGCAATTACAGCCTCAAGTCTTTTTGAATAGGTTGCTACAAGTTTGGCACACCTATTCTTGGGCAGTTTTGCCCATTCTTCCTTACAGAGCCTCTCAAGCTCCATCAGGTTGGATGGGGAGCGTCGGTGTACAGCCATTTTCAGATCTCTCCAGAGATGTTCGATGGGATTCAGGTCTGGGCTCTGGCTGGGCCACTCAAGGACATTGACATGGTTGTTCTGAAGCCACTCCTTTGATATTTTGGCTGTGTGCTTTGGGTCGTTGTCCTGCTGAAAGATGAAGCGTCGTCCTAGTCTGAGGTCAACAGCACTCTGGATCAGGTTTTCATCCAAGATGTCTCTGTACATGGCTGCATTCATCTTTCCCTCAATCCTGACTAGTCGCCCAGGTCCTGCTGATGAAAAACTCCCCCACAGCATGATGCTGCCACCACCATGCTTCACTGTAGGGATGGTGTTCTCCAGGTGATGAGCGGTGCCGGGTCTCCTCCAAACACCACGCGTGGAATTCATGCCAAATAGTTCAATCTTTGTCTCATCAGACCAGAGGATTTTTTTTCTCATGGTCTGAGAGTCCTCCAGGTGCCTTTTGACAAACTCCAGTCGGGCTGCCATGTGCTTTTTAGTAAGGAGGGGCTTGCGCCTGGCCACTCTACCATACAAGCCTGATTGGTGGATTGCTGCAGAGATGGTTGTCCTTCTTGAAGTTTCTCCTCTCTCCACAGAGGAACGCTGGAGTTCTGACAGAGTGACCGTCGGGTCCTTGGTCACCTCTCTGACTAAGGCCCTTCTCCCCCGATTGCTCAGCTTAGGCGGGCGGCAAGCTCTAGGGAGATTCCTGGTGGTTCCAAACTTCTTCCATTTAAGGATGATGCAGGCCACAGTGCTCACTGGGACCTTCAAAGCAGCAGAAATGTTTCTGTACCCTTCCCCAGATTTGTGCCTCGAAACAATCCTGTTTCGGAGGTCTGAAGAAAATTCTTTTGACTTCATGTTTGGTTTGTGTTGCAACATGCACTGCCAACTGTGAGAGCTTATATAGACAGGTGTGTGTCTTTCCAAATCAAGTCCAATCAACTGAATTCACCACAGGTGGACTCAGATTAAACTGTAGAAACAACTTGAGAGAGATCAGTGGAAACAGAATGAACCAGAGCTCAATTTTGAGCTTCATGGCAAACGTTCTGAATACTTATGCACAGGTGATATTTATAGTTTTTTATTTTTTATACATTTACAAAAATCATAACAAAACTTCTTTCATGTTGTCATTATGGGGTATTTTGTGTAGAATTCTGAGAAAAAAATGAATTTATTCCTATTATCAATAGGGCTGTAACATAAAAGAATGTGGGAAAAGTGAAGCGTTCTGAATACTTTCCGGACTGACTGTATATTCAAGTTTAAGGATAAATTGATCTTGTCCAGTATTGCTGTACCAATAAGAAACATTTTCTTTTTGAGTAGTCGCGTCAGGATGGGGTCTGACAGACACATGGATATTCTAGGTCTCTTCACGTCTGAGGTCAGCTCGACGAGGTCTACAGTAACGAAGGAGTCGAGAGTCAAGTCAGAGCCTGAGGAAGGCGCTAAAGCTGAAGAAATGCCCACAGCCGCTGCCGGGTGGGCCTGGTGTATATCTTCTCTAATTTTGATGATTTTACTGTTAAAGAAGCTCATAAAGTCTTCACGAATGCACTGCTCAACAGAGTTGTGACTCTTAGTCAGCCTTGCCACAGCGCTGAACAGAAAACTTGGGATAATTTTATTATCCTCTATCAATGATGAATATTAAGCTGTTCTAGCTTTGCAAATGGCTTTTTAATATACTATTAGACTATCTCTCCATGTACAATAAGAGTCTACAGACTTATGAGAGTACCACTTCCTTTCCCTTTTACCCACTTTCTGCTTCAGCATGCAGATATGGGAGTCATGCCAGGGAGTTAAGCTCCTATATGGTTAGATGCATCCCAGCAGTGCTCTGTGTTGTTTTACCTTCTCTGTAAAGTTAGGATGTTTAACAGCAACAAGCGAATAGCATGTAGCTCAAAGCTCAAAAATAGCACTTATATATATTAATCAAATTATTTTCAAGTCACAGCACTCACACTTTATAATACAGAAAGAAGAAATGGACTTAAATAAAACATTTTGAATAAATCTACCATCTATTTAGTGTTTGGACTTTTAGCTCAATTTAAATGTTAAATAATTAGTGTCACTGTTATGTACTATCTTCTTGAGATAATTGAATTATTTTTCAGCTTTGTCATGAATATGTTATCCATCCTGAGATAATTTTGTTTTTCTTCTTTGTGAAAAGTAGTGGCAAGTGATACAAATGTGTTAAACCACAAACTCTAACCACCTTCATCTCTTACAGGAAAGAAAAATGTGTGATCTTGCTCAGCTCTACAGCCATCCGACATCCGGTATGTTAACACCACAGACACCAAATTTCAAAGGTGTTTCTGTGATATTAAGAGGTTTAAGAATTATAAAAATGAATTAAAGCTGCAAGCAGCAGTGAACGCGCCCTCACACCCTTGTGCACGTTCAGGCTGCAGTGGAAGCGCTTGTATGACTTGCATGTAGATTCTTCAGGCCTGGACGTTTAGCAGATGACACCAGCCATGACTCTCTATATCAAACCATTCAAAAGTTATGGTAGAAAATAGGGACTATCAAATATTGACCAATCAGAAGAAGAGGCGGGGCTAATTTGCACCAATTATGTTCAAGGACTCAAAACTGAGTCCGATGACACCACCCACGACTCTTTATATCACACCATTCAAAAGTTATGGCAGAAAGTAGGAACTATCAAATATGGACTAACCAGATGAAGCGCTTTTTGGCGTCTATCTTCGCCACGGTAACGCCTTTGACTGAGAAAAGTAATGCTTGTTGTCGCAGGATCGAGACGCACATTTTGATGTATAACACACCTGGGTGCATGTTACAGTTCGGGCCGTATTAACGGCCGAAGACATGGCTTAAATTGCGGCAAAATTACACAATTAATTGAAAATAGCAGACTTCCTGTTCGGTTTCGGCCATGGCGCCAAGAGACCTTTCTTTAAGTTGTGTACTGATACAGGTGTGTACCGATTTTTGTGCATGTACGTCAAACCGTATTGTGGGGCTTGAGGCACAAAGTTTTCCGGGGGGTGCTGTTGAGCCATTTTGCCACGCCCATTAATGCAAACCATTAAATATCAAATTTTTCGCCAGGCCTGGCTTGCATGCAAAATTTGGTGCCTTTTTGGGCACGTTTAGGGGGACAAAAAGGCCCTCCTTTTGTCAGAAGAAAAAAAAGAAAGAAAAAGAAAAAAATTCCTACAGATACAATAGGGCCTTCGCACTGTAAGTGCTCGGACCCTAATTAATAGATTTTTTACAAATGAAACTGATGCAGAAAAATGCATTAACAGAACAGAGGATCTAGAAACCATGGTTTCAAAAAAAGAATTTCAAATCTGTATTTGTCTCACCACTGGACAGTTTTCCACTTTGCCCAAAAGGCCCAACAAAAAACAAGAAAAGTGCTGTCTGTTAAAGCCAAATATGGCCCAAAGAAAGCTACAAATATGGCCCAAAGAAAGCTACAAATATGGCCCAAGGTGTCTATTCTTTCACATTGTTCATTTGAAAGTAGCACATTTCTGGTAGCTTTTTTTCTTAAGAGCTCACTAATCATACATGTGAGTTGTCAGCAACAGGATCTAAGTATTTTAGAGTGAATAATCACACCATGTCCTTTCACAGGAACATGTGCTTATGAGGGTGTGGGTGGGTTGACGTAGCCCCCAAACCTCTGTTGTGTATAAAAGCTGTGTCATCACCACAAAGACACAGTCAGAAAAGCCTGTTCACTGCCAGCAATGGAAACGTCCTCCGTCCTTCTTCTGAGCATCTTGCTGACATGTTCAGGTTTGCTTGTGCTCTTCACCACACTCATATACTTATTAGATATGGTTTACAGTGTACCTTTTTGTCTGTTTTGCTCTTCACAGTTTGGGCAGTCAACGCTAGAAGGTTGGAGATCAGCATCGATGATGAGCAGCAGGTGGACATGTCTGCGGAGGCACGCCGGGTAATGCCACTGACACTTTAGTCAAGTTAAGTTAGGTTAGGTTTGGATTGTGAAAGCTCTGGCATCTTTAAAGATCAGCTGACAAAAGGCTTCTCTTACTTTAAAGATCAGCTGACAAAAGGCTTCTCTTACTTCCATTTACAGCCTCCAGGGATGTGCTGGGGATGTAAGTGGGCTTTAGGTAAAGTGAGGAAAATGGTTGGACCAAATGCCACTGCAGAGGTAAAACATAAAAAAATACTAGAACCTCATGATTTGAATGAGAGCACCTTTAGGAGAAGATGTGATGTCATTTCTGCTCTTACAGCGCGTGAAAGCAAAGCTCAATACTGTGTGCGATGAAATTGGGCTCCTAAAATCTGCATGCCGCAAATTTGTGAAGTCTCACCTGGGAGAGCTGATCGTGGAGCTCACAACCACTGATGACGTGAGAACGATCTGTGTCCACACTGGAGCATGCAAGTGAGTTGTCTTTAATGTTGACTTTAAAGCTGACTTTAAATGTTCTTCAGTGATTATTTCTTTAATGTGTACGTTTATTGTTGAGTACCCAATCATAATAAAGTCTTCATGTCAAAAGCCTGTTAATAATCATGTCGCTCAAACAAGTCTATGATTATTGTCGTTGATCTATTTGTGTTTCTCTGATCTTTAGGCCGAAGGAGCTTTTTGACCTGCACAGCTATTCAAAAGATGAAGAACCCCTCATTGAGATTCATGACTTCCCATGACATTGCATGCATTAATAAAATGTGATTGCACTTGAATTGTGGAAATAAAGTAGGATCAGCCTATCCATTTCCAACAATAGAAATAAATAATCAATTAATTATTTTTTTCTCTCAGCTTTCTGCTCTAACGATCTGCAGTGTATGTGTACATATGTACCATATATTGTGGCGTTGAGCACTGTTATTAATAAACTGTTAAAAGACTCCTGCTTCATGTTTTACTCAGCAAACACGGGCTTTCAATGTGTTTAATCTCCTAATTCATCTTAAAATATCCCCTAAAATTCAGTATAACTAGTCTGAGTGTTCATGAGATGATGGTGGAAGAACAATATCAAGAATCTGGGACAAATCAGACGCAGGAAAGCTTTTCCTGAGTGTTCACACGTTTGAAATTCTGGTGGTTATTGATGCCCGAAGTCCACATCACTCATCAGGGCCACCGGTAAAATGCATTCAACGCTTCAACAAAAAAGATTGCACATAACATATGACTGTGCCTGCTGACAGTTAAAAATGTTTCCTTCAGGGGACGATTGGATCCGACAAACACCAAAAATATTTTGTTATTTAAGGGACAATATCAAATAAAAAGCATTTGATATCAGGATTCTAAAGTTTAATAACAGATTAAATAAGTCTACACTAAATAAGTTTACACTTCTTCCTACTCCTTTTTTGGCACATGTAAATCAAGATAGCAAGTTTAAAAAAAGAAAAAATAAATCAAATAAATGTAGACAAATAAAGAAATGAAGTAGGTGCTAACATGACAGGATGTTGGTGGGTGTTCCTGAGAACAATATGTCCCGTCTAGGGGCGTGTCTAGTTGACTAGTAGTGGGCTTTACAGCACCATTTATCACTCTTTGATTCACAAAAAAACAATAAACAGATATTATTGAAATGGCATTCAATCAGTCAATAAAATAAATAAAAGAAACACAATCCAAAAACATGCTCATTGGTGATTCTATATTGACAATAGAAGTGTGTGTGTGTGATGGACTGGCATGTATCCCACTTTTTTCTCAAAATCAGGGATTGGTTACTGCAGACAGTAATCAAAAATAAAAAAAATATAAAAAAGAAAGTTTGGAGTTCCTCAGGGTTCAATTGTGGGGCCTTTGTTGTTAAACATCAATATGCTCCCACTCGCCCACAGTATGAAAAAGTGTTACCATGACTATGCAGATGTCAAAACGGTTTCAAAGGCCATTACAATCATGGGTAATGATTGTTAGTCATTACATCTACAACCAGAAGCAGATGCATGAAGAATATTCAAATCAAATGGTATTAAAAATCATGTAATGAGACCAGATCTTTCAGGTTCAAGCTGAGTCCAAGCATGGGGAGCAGCATACTTCAATGCCTTTTCCCCCACCTTAGTTCGGACTTTAGGTACAGTTGGGTCTGGAGGTCTTGGGAGAAATGACAAAACATTTTTTCCAAGAATGTAAGTCTGTAGGCAGGATGAGAGAATATCAAGAATAACTTTGGAAACAAGGAATGTTGTGTCCAAGTTTCATGGAAAAATTCAAACATTGTATTTTTCTAACAGGGGGTCGGCAGCTGTGGGGAGCAGTATGGTGGAGGGGGAGATCAACAGCTGTGTAAATGCAAATACCAACAAAGGGCCAGAACTAGATAGAGGGGGATGTATAGGATGTGGATGCAGATGAAGGTGTTGCACTTCTTTTGTAATGTCTGTGTAGATGCAGAAAGGACTACGCCTCTTTTGTAGTGTGTGCCTTCTCTAGGAGAACTGGAACCATGTGTCTGTCATGCAGGGGGGGGGGGGCACAATTTCCATTGAATGACCATTGTTTCAGTGGTCTAACAAGTCTTACCCATTCATATATAAAGAAGTCAGACACCATATTTCCTCAGACTCGACTGTCCAAGCCTGCGTGCTGCACGTCGACTCTCCTGGTGCGCACCAGTTAAAATAAACTTTGGTAATCTCGAGCTCACCGGTGTTGTAGTTTTGTTAAGGATCAGTACTTTACTTTGTGCAATTTATAACATTTCCACAACACCAAGTCTACGGGAGAACAAAGCACACCATCCAACCTGAGCGCACAAGGTAAAGTGGTGAGTAAAAGCTTCGAGAACATTGTCAACAGGCATGTTTATAAATCAGAAGATAAAAAAAAAAACATATTTCAGCTCCTTTCATTTTTTTAAGTCAGTTCAGTACGTGGGACAAAATTGAGAGTATCAATCAAAATCCTAAAGTATCATCTATTGTGAAACCACCTCAATCTCAATACCCATGGGAGTAGTGAGCAACTGAAGATTCATACACTGATTTCAGCTGCAATTTTATTTTGTATTGCACAATGATGTTCAGAAATTATTTTCCAAGAAATATATTCATTTTTGGCGACAACATTGCACATTGAAAAACGCACGACTGAAGACGGGACTTCAAACTCTTCGTCTCTGGAAAGCTGTACGTATGCGACAACATAAACTAGAGTAAAATGTTCAAACTAAAACCAGTTTAACCACGATAAACACATCTCTAAACTTTGTAGCAAGCATAGGCCCTTTGTATGATCTGCACTTCACATCAACTGTTAAACCTGTATAATTTGAAGGAACCAGTCACAGGTGTAAAAATGAAGCTACAAATCTTTTTTTATTTTTATTGTTCTTTTTAATGCAAATCGCACCGTAATTCAACGATTTAAGGGCAAACAGAGACAAATCTTTCTGCACAAGTACACGTAAATAAATACAAAATACAAAAACCAGACATCTTCTGAATGTTGTCTCGAGGTTTCGCTCCGCAGATCAACTTTATTACAATAGCTGACTCAAAAGTTCTTCAGCAATTAAGAAGGAAAGAAGATGCCGGAAGCTATAACATCATCAGAGAGGCCCAGGTCTCCCGTTAGGAGGATGCGGAAGAGAGCAGGCACTTGGCGTTCCGGTCCAGCGAGCATCCGTGCGGCTGGGTCTTGTCCCAGCTCTCCTTTAAGGCCTGTCGATCCAGCTTGTTCAAGCCCTGGGAGCAAAGACGCAGATCCAGGACCATCTTGGACAGACCGTCCAATTCTTCACTGTCCCAGGGACCAGACACCTGACAACCTGGGTGCAAGAACAGAAATTCAACGCTTTAGAGATACCTCTGCTGCTGCTGCTGCTGCTTAATCTGGAATACAAAAGTAGGCATTTCTTTAAATGTACACGCGCTTACATTATTAATTACGATAAAGAAGTAAAACCTCACTGATGACGCCATATGAAATTCTTGACCGAAGGTAGCTTTATGAAGTTACAACAGCTGCATATTATTTCAGTTTAAGGCCATTCCTCCATAGTGCACGTAATTCACCATTATTCTACCTGCGGTGAACTTTTACGTGAATTTCAACCTGACTTCTTTTCCAACAGTTGTCACACATTTGCCCGTTTGTGCAGTTAGAGGGATGTAAAAACAGTCCCTTTATCATAAATTCCTCTACACCTCTGCCTTTTCACCAAAGTTGTGAGCAGAGGAGGCAATGTGACAGACGTTTGACACCAACCAGTGACGCAGCCATTTCATCTCACCGCCGTTTTGTTCCGAACTACTGCTTTTTTCCTTATTTTTGTCCTTGTTTCATATGCGTGTCAAAAAGACATCAGCAAAGGATACACGTCTATACTCATTCAAAGCAAGCCTCCTTGATCTTCTTTCCTCCGCGGGATATTTAGAAAGAGAGACATCCTTCAAATAAGAGAAGCCTAAAGATAGCAAAAGCACCTTTTTCTGGCGACCAGCAAATACTTTCCCTGATTGAAAATGAAGGCATGAAGAGGTTTTTCTCTAAAACATTTTACTGAACAGTATAAATCAAAAGCAGACTATTTCATCACAATAAACTGCTTTGTGAGCTTTGGAAGTCTAGGATATGCATTTAACAAAGTTACATAAAATTGCATTAAAGTTAGTGTTGAATGAGCATGAACGTATTAAATTAGTTTGCTAATTTATTCATTCATAATTGTAAAACATACTGAATTATGTATTTTTCTCTCAAAAACAGCTCAAATATTTTGAACATATTTAAAAAGAAACCTATAATGTGTTTTCGGGAGACACAGTGAAGGTAGAGTGAACTTTATTGAACAGAACTAAAGCAGAAACTGTGTCAGTGCCGATCTGAGCAGACCTTGAAGGTTTAGAAGCTTCAACGGTCGACAGGCCTCTCTGATGGACATCAGGATGTTGTGAAGTCCCGCTGAAGTCACAGAGGGGTTTCCTGACAGGTTCAGACTCACCAAACTGGGACACGACGGCAGGCACCTGCAAGAGATTAAAGAAGGATACGGCTGCAGAGGCAAGTAACAGATGATGGAAGGGTGCCGCATTAAGCTGCTAAGAAAACAGACTCATTGCACGTGATTTGTCAAAATAAATTCATTAAATCTCCCAAAATAAGATGTTAACATGTTATTACTGATTTGTAACACAAAAAGGTTTGCACTTAAAAATAAAAATCCGAAGCAAACACAAACCTGGCCAGGATGGCTACGTCGCTGTCTGTCAACCCGTTTGCTGCCAGACTCAGGTGAGTCAAAGAACATTCATCCTAAGAAAAAAAAGAAATGCAAGAGTTTGACTTTAATATACTGTGGATAACTTTGCAAATCAACTGGCTAGTACATTAAAGCCACTCTATGTAGTAACACTGATTCTGACCACGTGGGGACAGAATACCCCAAGAAAGATCAGGTGCACCTCTAGTGGGACGAAGTGGTTTTATAAGACATCCTGGACCATAAGGGGGCAAATATACTTGCTTTTCAGAACGCGTATGCATCATGGCCGACACGCGTATCCTGCGTTTGTTTCATGTGTTGACGTCAGCCCCCGGGTCTCCCACTCAGAAGGCGCGCCGATGATTTTTCCCAGTGGCCAGCCGCGGTACTGCAACCAAAAATCCCATGCGGCCCAGAAAGCTTTTTTCCCATAGACCGCAATAGTAAAAGAGAAGCCTCTAAAACTGTTCACAGGACACCTCCAGCTGTAATCACCGGCTATTACTAATCTTTGTATTCTATATTTTTAAGTCATGGACTTTATATCCGTCAAAAATGTTTTATAACGGCCAGAAAAGTCAAAGAAAAGTCTCTTTCTGGGCGTGACGTCACGGCTGACGTCACAGCCGTGTCCGTGCATTCCACGGATGTTTATATTATTATATATTATGTAATTATATTATATTAATACATTAATAATATATGTAATACTATACATGTAATAATATACATTAATTAAGATATTATATTAATATATATTATATTAATACTCGCGTCATTGCCCCGGGGCATGATGGGAGGCCCCAGAGCATCATGGGAGGTGACTCAACTGCGCATGCTCTATGGGCCGCTGTATGCGGAAGTAAACCCGGAAGTCAGAGATTTTTTCGGCTTATGCGCTGGCTGAGCAGAATGCATTGAAATGAATGGGCGGCCATTTTTGACGTCCAATCCAGTTTTATAATACATCCATGGTTGACGTGCACATTCTCCCAAAAACACTGAACGTGCATGCGGCCTGCAGTTCTCGCTCTGGCCGCTAGCGGCGCTGGTCCCGGTCCGATACCAGCTGACCACAAGTGACCAGACGCGGAGGTCGGAAAATTGCGGACTGTTTTGAAGAGAGGCTGAGCAGCTGTTATCCTCACATTTATGATGTGACATCGCAACCGCACAGAGACAAACATGTCAAAACAGCGGCAGCAGATCAATACAGTGCTGGTGCAGTCGTGCTCGTCGGAAGATGCAGCGGTGATGGTGCTGGTGGGCTGTTTTGCCCACCGATCAATAGTCTGAGTTGGATACAGAGGTTCTCCAGTTATCGCTCGACCGACACGACTTTGCTCCAGATATTCCGGTAAATTAATCTCCTGACGACATGCGCATGCACGCTCCAAGCTTGTAACAGCTCGATCCTGTCGCCACATAGCGCAGGATGACAGCCAGCTCTGCTGCGGTCTTGGACTCGCCGTGTCTGGTTCTAGGCCTGTGTTGAAAAAAATCGATTTTCCGATTCTAAATCGATTCTCATATTAATTCCTAAAAATCGATTCTTATGTCTAAAGATTGATTTTTTTTTCTCATAATTTTCGCCAGGTGAACTTTGATCCCAGTAGTCGGACCCACAGTTTGTCTTGACACTTCTGAAAAATGCCAGGTGCTTCATGGCAATATGTGTGCGTGGTGACAGAATAAATTAGATAAGCTAAAATGATTTGTTTACTGCATAAACTGTTGCAATTTCTTTCTTTTTTGCACTTTAAATGGATATTGGAAGGCCTGTTTGAGTTATTTATTTCTTAGTTATTTCACAATAATTATTGTGAAATTATTATTTCACTAGTTATTTTACAGTCATATAATTCAGGCAACAGCTCAAAAAACATTTTAAATAACACTAAGCCAAATCAATATCGAATCGGATCGAATCCAATCATGATAATCGATTCTGATTATTAAGAATCGGAATCGAATAGATTTTTGACATTTGAATCGATACCCAGCCCTATCGGGTTCTGAGCTGAATTAGCAGGAAAATCTCATGTAACAAGTCGTTAAACTAAACGGTTTTTCATCATCAATCGCCTGCATCCACAGGACGAACAAGCTCTCCAGTCTCCTGACGGCTTTGGTTGACCGGCCCGACAAACCATCTCCGATAGCGCTGTTTTCTTTACTGAGATCACAAGAAAAGCAGAGCAGTGATCTCCTCTTCATCCAGTGTTGCCGTCTTGTTTATTTATCTTTATTCCACCAGCTAGTTTATTATACTACTACCAAATATTTTATTACTTTTCTAACTCTGGCTCTGAATACTGCCCCCAATTGGTCACCGCTGGTACGACACGCTCTCCTTGCGTGCTACGCGAGTGAGACACGCTCACAACGCAGCTGGTTGTGAATGCTAACGGACGTGAACGCAGGCTCAAACAGCAAGTATATCCGCCCCTAACCAGTCTGTGGTTCTTCTGTCAACACGGCAGAACTTTATGTCCCCATGGGGTAGGGCTGGGCGAAGTATCCAGATTTTAATATATATCGATATATTTTCAAACGCGATATGGTACGAGACAATATCGTTTATATCGAGAAATTTTTTATTTTTTTGATATAGCTTATTTTGTGACAAATTGACTTGAATGTTTCATTTGAGATTTGCACAAATGTTTTGTTATTTACACAACTGTCAACCTCAGTGGAAAAGTCTGCCTGTTACTGTCTACATTGTATTAATTGCACAGTGTATTTTAATTTAATTGTTATGCAGGAAAGGGATATTTGTTTTATTTTATTCAAGAAGCATTTTTATTCTTAATATGCAGGCAGTTTATTTTTATTTCTTTGTTTTATACATTTTGATATTGTGCAGACCTCTGTTAATAAAGGTACCTGTGTGACATTTGGCACAAGACTTTGTATTAAAACTGACTGTTTTTTTTAAGGGTTTGCCTCAGAAAAAAATGAAGCTAACAGAGATGCTATGCTATAATGCTTTGGGGGAAACCCCAATTATGGCACAGAAAAAAATATCGATATATATCGAGTATCGCCATTCAGCTAGAAAATATCGAGATATGACTTTTGGTCCATATCACCCAGCCGTACCATGGGGTCAGAAACAGTAATGCTACATGAAGTGGCTTTAATGATTTTATTCGTGTCCGCGCACCTGTGACAGGACGTTGGAGAGATGCTCCAGCGGTGGGTAGTCGGCAGGACCTCTGCGGACAGCAGACAGATCCAGGTGTGTGAGACAGTGGATGGGCAGAGTCTTCAATACCAGCTCAAAGCCAGTAGAGCCCAGTGCATTGTGGGATAGGGACAGAGATTTTAGGTGACCTGTACCTGAGAGATCAAAAGATATTATAAAAACTTTCCGAATCAATCTGAAATCTTGTAGTCATCCTCAAACGGGCTCAATTGGACTTAATCTCATTTCTAAATGTCCAGTGGGAATTGTGACGAGTTAAACCGTTTACAAAAAGGATGAAAAGACGATTACCTGCCAGAGCGCTGGCGAGCACCAGCCGATGATGCTGGAGGAAGCGAGCCGTGAGGCCGCAGGCCTGCAGAGACAGCTTCGCCAGCACGGGGCAGCAGGACAGCAGACTGGACAGAGACTGGGACACGATGTCGCCCAGAGGGTTCATGCTGAGATCAAGCTCCTCCAGGCACTGCAGGTGCAAACAAACGCCAACAGCAACGTTCATGAGGGGGAAGTCTGTGCCACTTGTAGATCATATTTAAGGGGTTAAACATCATAGATGTGATATGTGGAAAGATTTTGGTATAAAGTGTCAGTTTGACAAATAATGACACTGCAGCTCCTCCCTGTTCTGCTGTAAACACCATTAGCAAAGTGTCAAAAAAGAAAGAAAGGCTGGGAAGTAACACAGGAAGCAGCTCAAACCATGTGTGAACAACACAAGCAACTTCTAAACTTAATCATGCTCTGGGTATCAGAAAAGCGTTTTTACTGGTTTGCAAGTTTGCACTGAGCGGATGTCTGGGTAACAATTTATCATTTTCTTTAAATGACTTGTGAATTAAACATTTATAAATCTTCATTTTTCTTCACCTCTTACATTGTTATTCAACGTGGGAACCTAAAACTTTGCAGCTGTTGTATCAGCCTGTTCCTTTGGAGCAATTATATTTGATGCATTTTGCTCTTTTAATAAATGTTATAAGTTACGGCCTCTGGAAACTCTCAGAATAATACCAGCAATAATAATGATAATATTCAAGAAAAAACATCACTGATATCGACTCCAGTGTTGGTTATTAACTTTTTCCAGTGCCTCAGTGCAACATGAGGTCTGTTCATAATATTTAAGAAATTAAATTGTTGCAAAAAGTGAGTAAAAATGTTTAGTTTTGAATCTTAACCGTAGCGTCACTGACATATGAAATTAAACCACTCCTCCAGCCGAGGCCCGTACCGGGAACGCAGGGTGGCTCTGTCCCTTCAGAGCATTGACAGCTTTCTCCAGCCCTTCCCCCGTTATGGAATTGGCAGAGATGTCCAGCAGTCGGAGCCGAGGCATGGTGATCGCCGTGGCAACCAGTTCAGGGAGAAGGTCGGCGGAGATCCGGTTGCCTGAAATGCGCAGCTCGTTGAGGCTGGCCTGCAGTTTGAGGGCGCGCAGCAGCGGGTTGAGAGACGAGGGGGCCAAACCGAGGCCGCAGACGGAGACGGAGGAGCTCCCGTCCTGCACCTCACACAGACGGGTGACGCGCCTGTTCTCTTCTGCAGGGAGAAGCACACAGGTTACGCCACATCAGGACGTAAAAATAATCTGAGCTTAGGCCTGTGTTGAAAAAAATCGATTTTCTGATTCTAAATCGATTCTCATATTAATTCCTAAAAATCGATTTGCATGTCTAAAGATCGAAGTTTTTTTTATTTATTTTTTTTTATTAAATTTTTTTTTTTTCCCCCATCATTACATTTTTGCCTGGTGAACTTTAATCCCAGTAGTTTTGAAAACTCCTGAACTAAATGAACTTTTCTTTAGAGAAAATGCTGGACATTTCAGCTTAAATTTCTAAATGTTATATTAGTTCAATGAAGTTCATATTATCTATATTTACAATAGCTTGTTTGGTTTCTCTGTTATCGGACACAGTTTGTCATGAAATACCTGAAAAATGCCGGGCGCTTCATGGCAAGCTGTGTGTCTGGTGACAGAATAAATCAGACAAGCTAAAATAATTTGTTTACTGCTTGAGCTGTTGCAATTACTTTCTTTTTTTGCACTTTAAATGGATATTGATTATTTGGATATATTATTATTTCACAATAATAATATAAATTATACAATACAATAAAAATATATTTTACAGTCATATAATCCAGGCAACACTAACCCAAATCAATATCAAATCGAATCGGATCAAATGGTGATAATCGATTCTGAATCTTAAGAATCGGAATCAAATCGATTCTTGACATTTGAATCGATACCCAGCTCTATATGAGCTCGAGTTTTATTTTCACGTGCCGCTCTTACCCACTGCCAGGCTCTCGCAGGCCTTCTTGTAGCGCTCTGGAAGAGGAGGGAGATCCCAGGAGCAGACTTCAGCCAGAACCTGCAGACGCCACACAGGCAGCATTCACAACGTATGCTTTTTTTCTTTTTATTTTAACCCCAGAGTCTGAGTGTAGTTTGGAAAATAAATACAGCTTGTTTTGGAGCAGCTTTCATTTCCAAACCCAGATCAAGTACAGTACATGCATTTATATTCTTTCAAACCAGGTGTTTTAGGAAACCCAGAGTCTTCCACATAATGAGCAAATATTGCACAACTAGAAGATCTCACAGGTTATTTAGGTTTAAAAAACTAGCCTCAGCTCTGCTCCTCAGGCATGGTTGGTCTAGTTGTCTCTTTACAATGTTGTCTCACCTCTTCATTGGTCTGCAGCACCATCAGCAGCAGGTCCTGTGGGGAGAGCAGAGCCCCTTCCTTCTGCAGCGATAGACGAGGCAGGAGGCCACATTTCTGGTAAAACCGCCGAGCTGCCTGCTCACACAGCCATGACACGGTGCAGGAATCTGCCTCGCTGCAGCCACAACACAAACATGCACACATAGGTGACTAGGAACGCACTCGGGCCTGGAACAAGAACTATTTTATCTCGTCTCAGATGCGCACCAACCCCCGGTGGGGGTCCAGCTGTGCAGTTTTGTGAAGCAGAAACAGGAAGGAGTTGTTGGAGAATGTAATCTACACCAACCTTTGCGGGACTGGGATGAGGAAAACATCCTCCTGGACTCTGACTCTCATTCTGATCGGCAAAGGCAAAGCTTGTGCTGGAGGCTAAAACACACAAACAAAACCTCGATATGACTTTTGGTGTTTTTAATTGTTATAAAATATGTTTTAGTAGCATCTGCCTCTGACCTGAGCGTGTATTTGTGGAGGAGGTGGAGGCGTGCTCGGCCTCATGTCCTCGTCATCCGTCACAGTGGGGCTGTGTGACCTGTTGACCTCTCGCCTGCCTAACCTGAGCATCCCCGGCATCTGAGTCATTTTGGCCTGATGAGCCTTCAGTGAGCCGTTCTTTCTGGCGGTGGGGCCCCGACTGGAGGATGAGGAGGAGGAGAGGTCAGCTGCAGAGCCTGAGAGAACAAGAGTTAAACAAATAAATGAATAAGAAAAGGACAGAATTGTAGAGGTAAAACAAAAACAAATGGACAAAGCCTGAGTAGATACCTCTGCAGGCTGTATCTGAATTAAACTGCTTGTTTTGACTTCTCGCAGTTACAGACTCATTATTTTCCTCCCTGTGCTCCATTCGAAGCCTTCTCTTTTTCTTGGGATGCATTTCCCCCACATCATCATCCAACCAGTCATCAGCCATGTACTCGTCCTCAGGAACAAGAGCAGATCTGCTGCTGGATGAAACAGCCGGTGTGCTGGAGAACTGAGGCTGCGTGAAGCCCTGGAGAAGAGTTTTGGCGCTGCCTAAGCCGCGGATGGCACTGTGGTACTCCTCTCTCCTGAACACGGACGGCGGCGGGGCCTCCCTGCTACTCTCTCGGCTCGAGCTGGGAACCGGAGGAGGCTCCTTGCTCGGTGGAACCTCCGTTTGACTCGGGGCTGCTGGGAAAGGGCGTCTAGGACGGACAGGACGAAGAGGGCTCACCGCCCCGTCAGAGTCGCCATCGTCTGAGCTGCTGCTCTGGATCTGAAGCACACATGCAACCCAAAGACAGTGATCAGGAATACATGTAGTCATGTTTTTTATCCCCACTGATAGTGGGGATAGAGTCATTCACAGGGTAGGCATCAGAGAACCATCAAACAGATTATTTATTTCGGCGGGTTTGTTGAAAATGGCGGATATAGTTGAACTTCAAACTTTAAAAATAATGTTTAAAGCAAAATATAGATTGTTACCAGAACAGTTACAACATTTGTTCAGATTGGAGGATGAGGACAACACTTAAACTTGATTTCAAACATACTTTTGCAAGACTAAACATAAAACAAATGTGTATTTCTGTTAGAGGTGTAAAATTATGGCATGGACAAAGCAAGGAACTGAAAAGTTGCACAAGTTTGTATCAGCTTAAGAAAATTTAAAAAAAAGAAAAGATAAGTGCCCACAAAAAAGAAGATGGAGAAAGAGAAAAAAAATAGATAGAAGAGTGGTATTTTTGTTTGTTTTCTTGTTATAAATATGTGTATAGATAGATTGGTGTTCAGTAAGTCAACGTAATGGTATTAACAGAGAGGGGCAGGTATCATACGTTTTCTTCTTCCTGTTCCTTTTCTTTCATGGTGATAATCAGTACTCGAGTTGAGGGGGGATGAGGGGGGATGGCATCCCCCCTGAAATAAAAACGGTCCAAATCATCCCCCCTGTAAAACTGCCATCCCCCCTTTCCATCCCTTATGTCATTTCATCAATGAATGTGGTTTTACTGCTATTTCAACATTTAGAGTCATCACCAGAAAAATAACACCAGAAAAATGTGACAATTTTCACCTTTTTCTGATAAATTTTCACTTGAAATAAGTAGGAAAATCTGCCGGTGGGACAAGATTTATCTTCTCATTACAAGCAAAAAAATCTTGTTCCACTGGCAGATTTTTCTACTTATTTCAAGTGAAAATCTACTTGAAACAGGTGAAAATTGTTGTTTTTTCCAGTGATGAGTCTTGTTTTAAGTATAATGAGATTTTTTTTTACTAAAATGAGACATTTTAACTAGAAATAAGACAAATATTCTTGTTACGATTTTGAGTTTTTGCAGTGATCCATTTTACTTATCCTGTGAAGGACAGAGTCATATTGATAAGTTCAGAAAACTGTTTTTATTGTTGTGTTTTGATGTATTTGATGTAAGCCCAGTGGATATTTAAAGCTTACAGAAGGCTGCATTTATCTGCTGCTATGTCATTCCTGCAGTATTTCTGCAGGTGTTTTGGTCAGTGCTATTATTTGTAATATATTATATTATTTGTAATCAGCACAAATTATCCGTCCCCATATGATAAAATACACCATCCCCCCTGATTTTTTTTTACAACTCGAGTACTGGTGATAATGTGTACTTCATGGAATTTTGTACAACATTATTAAGAATATATACCATGAATGAAATTAAATGAAATGAAAAGTGTTTTCCAGTCTTTACCCCGTACAGAACATCAGCCTCCGTTCCTCTGGCTCTGTGTCTCTGGGACGAGCCATTGCTCTGCCGCCGTCTGGGGCTGCCGGCCGCCGCCTTGGCGTCCGAGCTCCTGCTGTTCCGGGAACGGTCTTGGCCGGAGGAACAGCTCCCTCCGGTGGCCGACAGCGGCTCCGAGTTCTCCGCATCAAACAGCTGGCTGTCCTTCAGGGCGTCGAAAGGCTTGGCTGCGGCCGCGGCAGCAGGCACTGTGGTTGGCAGAGATAAGAGGAACAAGTGTTTGAAAGCGTCCGTCGGAGGCAAAAAGCAAAGCCAACATGATATAATAACATTAAAGCTTCACCACCTCCTCCTTCCAGGGCCTTCCTCAGCAGCTTCTCTGTAGCGACACACTCGCGCCTCGTCTCCTCGTCCAGCTCCCTCCTGTACGTCCTCGTCCAATGGCTCAGGGTGTCCATAGCCGATTCACCCTAGCAGAGGAGTAGCAGCTTTAAATCTGCCCCGACTGCACACACATCACTTCACATCGTCTCATGATTTCCACACATGTCAAAGAGGACTTGAAGACCATGTGAAGAAAGAGAAGCCCAGGAAAGGTTCAAAGAGCCCAGATCTGAACCCGAGTGAAGATCAGGCTGCTGGAGGGGTAACATTAGCACCGAAAAAGTTTCCTCTTTCCTCTTTCCGCGGTTTCATTCAACTAATCGGCCTCTGTACGTGGTAAGGTAATGATGTTTCCCTCTTACTGATACATTAAAAATGACCATTTCAAAAGGGGCCTTTTTCCCTCCACATGACAGAACCTGCTTCAAAGCTCTAAGTAAATACAGAGTCGTGCCAGTGACTTCACAGCTGGATTCAAATAACATTAATGATGTGTAACATGTGAGGGAATACTTCAGTACAGGGATGAAGATGCTAAAAACAAACTTACATGTAAAAAAAAAAAATCCATCCTTTGCCAAAGTATTTCAAAAAACAATGTCTTACTATGAAAAGAATATTAGTAAGTAAGACTATTATATGACACTGTAAACATCAATCTTTCATCACTTTCAGAGGCCCCCACTTGTGGAATTCACTCAATACATCTCTTAAATCATCACCATCCTTGCCAATATTCAAAAAAAAACATTAAAGAACGTTCTTATTGTTTCATCTTTGTAGTGTTTATTATTTAATCTGAGTTACATTACAAGGGGGAGTTTTTACTCCCCCTTGTGTAGCTTTTGATTTGTTTTTTTAATTCATATATGGAAAGGATTCTGTATAAGCCACCAGGCTTCTTCCTTTCCTTGCATGTTATTTCAATGTTTTTACATTTACTGTTCAATTTGTCTTGTATTGATAAATAAATAAACTAAAAACTAAATGTATTTTATTTTGCTAACATTAGAATAAGTTTCAAAAAGGGGTTGACACTATCTTTAACCTCGTTTATGGAGTTTAAAACACTGTCTTGTGTTTAAATATAAAAAGCTTAGAAAAATACAAAAACACATCCAATGCTCTTTTTTTTTACATAAAAAAACAATAAAACATGTATGTTTCAGTTTGAAAGATTATCCATTAATTTTCAAATAAAACAGTTTCCTTGAACTGCTTTTTCCATTGTTTCAATATTGTCAAAATGTTTCCAAGTGATGCAGAAAAAAACTAATACATGAATGTGTAATCTCAAGGCTGAACTGCAATCATTTATTACTACAGTGTCCTAAAATGACTCTAAACAGCCTCCAGCTAATCAAGATTAACAGGAGAGATTGTATTTCTCCAATCATTGCCTCCCGTCATTTCTTTTTTGCCAAATGGAGCACAGAATTGAAATGTTTTCCTCTTAGGGGCTTTCATAGCTTAAAGATCTGCTATTATGCCAGCAGAGCACGTCGCTCTCACACTGCAGGGTTACTCGTGGCTCCCGGAGGCAGAGCCTTCAGTTACCCCGCTCCTGTACTGAAACCATCTCGCTAATAATAATGTACAGAAACTCATTTATTCCTCAACTCTCTGCATTTCAAATGCAGACCAACAGAGAAGTGTTGCTAATTTCAGACTCACTGTTTTCAAGCGTCAGTGAGATTTTTTGTACTGAGGTTTGGAGCATTTATACAGGAGCAGAAGCAGCTGGGGACGGGTGAAGACACCTCGTCCAACTTCGAGAAAAGGCTTTAAAACGTTCCTTTTCCTTAAAAACGTACAGATTGAGCTCAGTTGTCCTCACCCCTCCTTCCAGTTATGCTGCTGTAAGTCAGGGCTGCTGAGGGACTCTCCCATGATGCACTGCAGTCTTTTCTCACTCTGTTGCCTTTGCTCTTTATGTATGTACATGTCATTATTACTGAAAATAATATTGTGTTTGTGTTTTGTGTCTCACAGGCAGATATCCCTGAGCTAATCTCTTTCATAGACTAGAATAGACTTTTGGGCTCCTCTAGAACAGTTGATTTTTCACAGTCTAAAGAACTGATTTTATGTGAACTCAGTTACTCTGTTAAAGATGTCAACCCCGTTCTAATTCGACGAGCATCCTAAGTGAAAGTGAAACAAAGAAAAATACCATTCACTGCCCACTTCTGCTCGTTATTCTGTCCCTGTCCAAACGTGTGAAACCACAAACACACCTTGGAGTTTTTCTGCATGACGGAAGCCCCACTTTCCACCAGAATGCGTGCAACTTTTAAATTCCCACAAGCGAGGGCGTCATGCAGCGGAGTCACGCCCTCACACAAGGGGCCGCCGGGATCGTTGATGTTGGCGCCGCGCTCAAGCAGCAACCCTACGATGTCTGCGTG
Source organism: Cololabis saira (assembly GCF_033807715.1). Lineage (NCBI taxonomy): Eukaryota > Metazoa > Chordata > Actinopteri > Beloniformes > Belonidae > Cololabis > Cololabis saira. The sequence continues at coordinate 20,129,146 of NC_084602.1, forward strand.
ACGGAGAGACAAAAGAACATGCTTAAAGACAAACAAAAACAGATGGGGGGTTGGTTTCCTTTAGAAAACAACCCCGAGTAAAGCTCATGCAGCGAGTCAGAAGGCGGTTACCATAGTGACCGTGGTTGCAGGCCTCATGAAGGGGCGTCCAGCCACAATAGTCCCTGGGATTCACTGGGTGACCCTGACTCACACACAAGTAAAGGTGATCATGATACATCACAGACTGTCAAAGTAAAACATATTTAAATGATTCCTCGCTGAACTGAGAGCGCCACACCTGTTGGGATTAAAAACGACGGAGAATTTAAAATGTGATTTGCTCTCCCCTCACCTGCTCCACCAGATACTGGACCTGCTTCAGGTTTCCGTCAATGCAGGCTCTGTGGAGCGACGTTTCCCCCTTCTCGTTTCTCTTGTTCCACTAAAGCAGGCAGACAAACCCAACAGGTGCAAAAGTTTTAATGAGAAATTTCTGAAACAAGGACGTGCACCGAGACACCCGACTCACCCTGCCCGCCTTCCTTCTTCCCGACACCATCTTGTCATAACCCTCCAAATCCTCATCTGGAGATCATATTCAAACGAGGAATTCAATCATGCAAGTTAAACATTAAGGAGAAAAAGAGTAAATATAGAATCTATTTGTCCGAGTCTACCTGAGTCTGAGAGAATGACATCACTGTCATTTTGTGGTTCACTGTTGTCCATCTCCTCCTCCTCGTCCTCCTCCTCCCCGTCACTTCCCTCAGGACTCCAGCCCTGTGAAGCGCACAGCTCACGCAGCCTCGCTTCAGTGTCGTCGGCATCCGATGAGCCGCTGCGCCGCTGGGACGCCAGCCAGAGCCTCAGCACGCGCTTCTGTGGGAGTGAGAGGGAGCTTTCATGGATGCTGTTCGGGGTTTTTTTTTTTTTTTTAGACCGTGTCGCCCGAGGGGACTGAGCAGCTAACTTAACATCACTTTCTGTGATGTTACAGCCTTTTTTGGTCTTCAGCCATGCAGAAGGCTGCTTTCTTGCTTTTGATAAATCTCAGGTGAGAGCTCTAAATTCACGTTGGACCAGAACTACAAGGGTCTGAGGAAGTGGGGGGCAGAGTTATTATCGTTCACCAAAACGAACGAAATAACAAAAACTAAAATTGAAAAAACTATTTCGTTAACTGAACTAAATAAAAACGAAAATTAAAAGACGAAAACGATAACTAACTGAAACTATATTGCGTGTTTAGAAAACTAACTAAAACTAACTGAAATTATAGATATAATTTCCTCCGTTTTCGTCCCTGTCAATATAAGCCTCTTGGTATGATCAATTTATTCCGCTCTGGCCGTTTATCTCCAACTGGCAGCTACGGCACCTGAACGCCTCACGGTCCGTGACGTCAAAACTAAAACTAAAACTAAAACCAATAAAAACTAAACTAAAACTAAGCATTTTTGAAAATATAAAAACTAATAAAAACTAGCAAACCCACACTAAAAAGGAATTAAAACTAGCTGAAGTGAAGGAGAAAAAGTCAAAACGAAATAAAACTAAACTAAAATAAAAAATTCAAAACTATTATAACACTGGTGGGGGGGCCGACTCCACCCCCTACACCAAATACCATTAAAACATCTGACATCCATAACCTCTGCTCGTCTTCATCCCGTCATCGGTCTTCTCGTCCTTCGTTCCTTTTCCAAACTGCTCAAGGGGCTGCAACACTTGCAGACCTGCCGTCTGCTCCATGCAGAACTTCCCACTTCAAACTAGGTTCACCCAGAGTAAATCACACTGGGGGGTGTTATGGTAACGACGGATGGAGGGGAGACAAACTATTACTGGGAAAAAACAACCAACTAATTAAGTACAATGCTCTCAAATAGGAATAAAGTAGTTTTGCTGTGGATGAAATACAAGTTCCAACAACCCACTGGGCATCAGTTCCAACCTAAGATAAAATACAAGTCTTCTCTGAAAACAGACCCACTCTTTAAATTGATCAAATAATCATCTACCAACAAAGGTAAAGACTGCCTGCGTACGACCCCCAAGCTTGCTCTCACCCACTGCTGTCCTGCCTCTGAATCACGAGAGGCTGACACAGTCTGGTCTTGGTGCTTCAATGACGACCAGTGGAACTGTCCGCTACATTGATTGATACGCTGATTCATCCACAGATCCATTGATTCATTGATTCATGTACCAGATCTCCTGTGGTGGCCAAACCTTGGCCTGGCAGCTCTTTCCACAGCTCACAGGAGTGAACACTCTCACCACCACTACTTGGGCGATTATTATGGCGATTGAATGCAAAGTTATCCAAATAAAAAGATACAGATTTGGCATGAAATCCATTTTTTTCAAAATTAAAACATTTTAAATGCAGCTTTCTTTTCACCATCTATATCTTTTAGCCACACTTTCTAACTCACCTGGAGTCTGGCCGGCCCCGAAGGTTGAACGCAGCGTAAAGCTGCGCTGTAACTGACGTCTAAGTCCTCGCAGGTGCAGCCGTTCTCCTCCTGAGCTGCTGCGATGTTCAGCCACGTCTTGCACTCCTGATACAGACACGAATCGGTGAGAAGTCGCACAGTTTCCCAAAACAAGGTGCTTTAAATGGTGACTTATTATTCCAGACGCCACTGAATGATCTACATAATATAGAATTAGAGTGAGAGGATGACAAGAAGGTCTGTAATCCACTGGGGAAGAAAAAAATAAATATTCAAGATCTAAATTCCTCGTGATCACCTCCTTAGAGCTGCCCTGTCGTAAATCCAGCTCCTTCCTGTAGTGGTCGGCCGCCTTGCTGTGCTGTCTCAGGTCGGTGTGTGTCGCAGCCAGAGATACGTGGATGACAGCCAGCTCCCTGGGATGCTTTCCCATCGCCTCCGCTTTCTGCAACTGGACCGCAAGAGAGATCCCAAATACAGTGAATGTTTGGAGATTAGTTTAAGACATCTGGGATTGGAGTGTGATCAACGTCTCCTGAGGAGCCTCACCTGAGCCTGATAGGCCCCCAGAGCTTTGCTGTAGCAGCCGACCTTACAATAGAGGTCCCCGAGCTGCTCGGCCAGCTCCACGGCCTGATGGGAGCCCAGTCTTCTGCCCTGATCTTCCCCCCACTCCTCCTCCAACCTAAAGCCCTGGTCAGCTGTGAAAGTCAAAAAGACAATTCATGAAATTTAAGCAGCTATTTAGAACATTTTAGGAAACTAAGATAATAAAGCTTGAGAGTAGGGCTGGGCGATATGGACCAAAAGTCATATCTCGATATTTTCTAGCTAAATGGCGATACTCGATATATATCGATATTTTTTCTGTGCCATAATTGGGGTTTCCCCCAAAGCATTATAGCATAGCATCTCTGTTAGCTTCATTTTTTTCTGAGGCAAACCCTTAAAAAAACAGTCAGTTTTAATACAAAGCCTCGTGCCAAATGTCACACAGGTACCTTTATTAACAGAGGTCTGCACAATATCAAAATGTATAAAACAAATGAAATAAAAATAAACTGCCTGCATATATAGAATAAAAATGCTTCTTGAATAAAATAAAACAAATATCCCTTTCCTGCATAACAATTAAATTAAAATACACTGTGCAATTAATACAATGTAGACAGTAACAGGCAGACTTTTCCACTGAGGTTGACAGTTGTGCAAATAACAAAACATTTGTGAAAATCTCAAATAAAACATTCAAGTCAATTTGTCACAAAATAAGCTATATCAAAATCATAAAAAAAAAAAAAGAAAAATTTAAATCGATATAAACGATATTGACTCGTACCATATCGCGTTTGAAAATATATAGATATATATTAAAATCTCGATATATCGCCCAGCCCTACTTGAGAGGGTCAAAACTTGCTCTCTCACCATATTTGAACGCTTTCTTCACTGCCTGTTTGTCTTGAGCCTGCTGGGAACCGAGCTGGAGCGCTCTCTTCAGAGATCGCCGGGCTGCTACAAAATCCCCCAGAGACAGCTGCACCTGTGGGCGAAGGTCGTCCCCACACAAACTTATTACAACCTGCAGGATCCCAGGGACACGCAGCAGAGGAAGTGGTGCAGGTCGTACCTTGCCGATGGAGTGAAAGCACTCGCTCTCAGTGAACTTGTCTTTCATCTTCCTGGCGCACTCCTTGGCTTGTTCCAAGCAGCGGACGGCACTCGAGTGTTGACCGTTACGGAAATAGATGTTGCCCAGGTTAAAGTTTGCACGGTAGAGATCTTCTATCAGATTTTTCTTCCTTTAGAGGACAAATATGGAGACTGATCAGTACGTTGAATGTCGTTGCTTGTTGTGCACCACAGTCACAGTCAACAGTCTAGTTCAGTGGTTCCCAACCTTTTTTCCTTGTTCCCCCCTACTTGTGTCTAAGACCAGCCAAGCCCCCCTACCCGCACGTACTAGCACCAAAATAGTCTTTAATTGAAAAAATGAACATTAATTATGTTTTTTTGATACATTTCTCTTTGGTTTACCCTGTATAGATATGACTTTGTCTTTCTCACCTTCATTTTGTGTCATCAATGTATAAAATACGCACAGAAAATAATTGCAAGGACATAAAATAATTTCTGAAAAATGTCTCTTTTAATATGAGAACAAAAATGTTTTAACATTTTTCCTTTAACAACCTGTCGGAGTAGTAGTATGATTAAATGTTAAATAATGATATAATAATAAGTTATTAAGTTTTTATCCTGCTAAATATCTTAGAAATATATTTTGGTCATTTTAAAATACTACGTGGGTTTATACAGACTTGCATTACAGTATTCCATTAGGTGTGTTATTATGATTTTTTATTTATTTAACATGCGCAAATATAATTTTTACAACTGCATATCCTCAAAGCAGACAAAGTTTTGCGCCCCCCCATGGGGAGCTTGGACCCCAGCTTGGGAGACAATGGTCTAGTTGAGCACGCTCTTACTCAGCAATAAAGACACTGCGTCGGATGAACTCGCTGCAGCTTTGGGACTCTCCAAGATGATCGGCGACCAGACCAAGATTGAGAAACAAACGAGCCTTCATCTCACCGATTTCTCGCTCATGCACTTTCCCTGCGAGTTAAACAAATATTTGAAAAAACCGTGTTATTTAAAAAAATAAAATAAAAACGGTTGAAAACGGTAACAGCACTCACCTTGCAGACGCTCATCCACAATGTCCAAACTCTTCCTGAAAGCATCTGCTGCTTGTTTTAAACTCTTCCTGGACTGGTCTGATTCATACCGGAAGAGATACGTCCGGCCGATGGTGGCCCAGGCTCTTTGTTCTTCAGCGTGATCCCTGACGGAGCGAGCCAGGTCCAGGTGACAGTGCTGGTGCTGGGCAAAAACAACAAATACACACATGCATAGTTGCTTCTACACATCCTAAATATCACTGTGGACCTATAACCACAACACTGAGTCTACTCACCTTCAAAGCTGCATCGATCTTTCCCATCTCTGCATAGCACTCCCCTATTTTACGGCAGGCCACAGCTCGTCCAATCACATCTTTTAAGGCTTCAGACAGACTCAGCTCCTGCTGGTGCTCACTGATGGCTGCCTCATAGTTCCCTGGGAAACAGAATACATGAATCACCGAGACCGACAAAGAAACGGACTTTCCAGGCCAGCAGACAACGAAAAGTACAAGTTGATGTCAAAGATGTAAAGTGGCTAGGGTTGCCAATTCCCTGAAAAATAAATAAGGGACACCTCATCTGCAGGCCGGCCAGCCCAATTGCCTTCACCTTTCCTGGCGTGGTGAATTTTTTTAGCCCTTTTTTTGTAAGTGAAACGATTTTTTAACTTATTTGACTCGAACCTGAATTGAATTACATGCATATTTTTGCATAACATGAACACATGGAAAACTAATTATTATCCAGCAATTAACTTTAATACAAAATAACAATATTCTTTTCTCATCTCTGAGACTAATGGCATTTTGTACATTGTAGCTGACAAAAATAAACTTAATAATACAAAAAAATTAAGATATCAAGTGTTAAAGTATGAAATTCTTTGTTTATTTTTTTTTTTTTTACCTTCTCTTGAATTGTTGTTTTTTTACATGTATATATAAACTTTATTACAGGCTTTAGACCCAATAGCAAGACAACTACATAAACACATAAAAACATACTCTTATTCATGAGAGTCTTAAAAGGCACCCATACCAATGTTTCCATAGATATGATTGATAATATCTGACCGAACACATTAACACATTAACATTAACGCACATCCTAAGTCACTTTTGTACAGACTCATATCCTGCACTTTAAAAACCTCATATTGTACATTTCTGTTTATACATTTTATCTCTTATATATTTGCTTTTATATTCGTATTGTATTGCACCAATCACCACAACAAATTCCTTGTGTGAGTTTCACAAACTTGGCAATAAACCCTTTTCTGATTCTGATTCTGAACTGCACCTGGGGCTTGTGAGCTTCATTATTATACAGTTTTGTGAGTCATCAAGTCGAGACATAAACTTAAACATCAGGTTCCTCAAGAGAGCCTGTAAAGTGCTTAGCCCCGAGTCACAAAACAGTTTACTAGCACTGCTACTCCTGGGCTTTTTCAGCAGTATCCTCAGACAGTCATTATATGCTACCTGAAGTTTGTGCAGGGTCTCATTTTTGTAGCTGATCCATAATGGGGCTGCACACATAGGGGTGCAGTAAGCACGAAACAAGCTCACTTTCACATCATCGGAACAGTAATGGAACTTCCTGACTAACATGTTTGCTTGGACATACAACATTCATCTCTGCCTGTACATGTCAGCGTCATCTTCCATCTTGTCAGTAATTATGTGCCCAAGATAATTTGTACAAATCAATTCAATTCAATTCAATTCAATTCATTTCATACTTTATTAAAGACACATCTTGAGAAGAGGTGCATAGTACCATAAAAAATTATACATATAACATACACAATATAAAAGACAACAACCTATGATATAAAAGACAACAACAACCACAATCAGTGGTGGACAGTAACGGAGTAAATTTACTTGAGTACTGTACTTAAGTACATTTCCAGAGGATTTGTACTTTACTTGAGTATTAGATTTCTTTGGTACTTATTACTCTTACTTGAATACATTTCCAAGACAAATATTTTTACTTTTACTCGAGTAAATTTCTAGGAAGGCTGAAAAGTACTCGTTACTTTTAGGTCTGCTCTTTTTTCTTCTTCCCTAAAATCCTATTGGACACAAGCTGTTTTTGTCAAAGGAGGAGACCAATCACAGTGCACGCTCTCCACTGGGATGTACGTAAAGCGGAAATACGTCAAGCCTCCTCAAAACGATACCGCCAAAGTGGTCTGCGTTTGTCAAGACGGAGCCGCAACAAGTCAAGACAGAGCCGCAACAATGGCTACGCCTGCGTATGATCCCATTCATTTGATTTGTTTTTGGTGTTTCTGCAGGTTTTATATAACATTGTGGTTCTAAAAGCAGCACATCAGTGCAGCTGGTTTCAAAGAGTTAATTCTCAGAAACAAGAGTTAAAAGATCCTTAAATTAATTTACAAAAAAATATAGTAATTTACTGATGTGGAAAATAAGAAATGTACTCTTACTCTTACTTTTACTTAAAGTAAATTTAAAAGCATTTACTTTTGGATACTTAAGTACCTTTAAAAGCAAGTACTTTTCTACTCTTACTCGAGTAATATTTTGACTGAGCTACTTTTACTTGTAACGGAGTAAATTTTGACCAGTAATATTTGTACTCTTACTCAAGTACTGGGGTCGAGTACTCTGTCCACCTCTGACCACAATACAGAAGACTAAAAACAACAGTGACACAAAAAGAAAACAGTGTCAGGCGCAAGTTTAGAGACATGAACGCCAGTGGTTCCACAACGTAGATGTGAACCTGACTGAGCTAAGTGCAGGATTCATTAAGAAAGTGATAATGCTATTTAAAGAGTTAGATACTCTACATATAAATTTATATATCAAATTCCGTAGCACAGCAGCACAGGTTGGTACTCCAACACTGACAAACATATGACTGGCACTACAGCTCCTTGGGGCTTTAAGAAGCAGCCTCATACAGTCATTATGAGCCACAGTGAGCCTCTGCATGCTGCTTTTCTTGTACCGACACCACAAGTGGCCAGTGTATAGGGATGTACAATATGTTTTAAACAAGGAAATTTTAATATCCACCGAGCACATGCTGAATTTGCGCAGCAGCATATTAGCTTGGGTATACATCCTTCAACACTGTCTGTAAATATCTCTGTCATCGGAGAGATCATTAGTCATAAAATGACCGAGGTATTTCACCTCGTCACACTCGGTGAGAGCAGAGTCTGCCAGAAAGAAGTCAGGAAAAGCTAACTTTCTATCTCCCCGGCTACGGACAATCATCACATTACTCTTCTTTGTGTTATATTTAACATCGTATTCAGACCCGTACTGAGAACATTCCTCAGCAGCTGCTGGAGGCCAGCACTATATGGACTGAAAATAACCAGATCATCCACGTACATTAAGTGGTTGACAAGTACATCATCACCTATCATACAGCCTGTTCCACACTTATTCAACTGCACAGAAGGGTCCTCCATATAAAAATTAAACAGGACCGGTGACAAAATCCCTCCCTGCCGAACGCCATTGGTAACATGGACAGTTAGATAAACAAATGGATTGCCCTGACAGGTAAAACACTGGAAGGTGCAGCATCTGATCCTCCTTGGTCCTACATATCAATACAACACTCTTTTTTGCATTGTACTTTACATCAAACTCAACCCCAGACTCGGAGCATAAATCCACAGCTGCTGGAACCCACAGTGCTGGGGACATAATGGCCAAATCGTCTGCGTACATCAGATGGTTTAACAGTGTTCCCTATCAGACAACCTGTCTTACACTTCCCCAACTGCTTGGACAGGTTGTCCATGTACAGGCTGAACAGGGCTGGAGACAGAAGCCCCCCCTGCCGGACACCATTGCCTACACTGAAGGGTGAGGAGAGGCTGTTTCCCCATTTAACCTGCATACCTTGTTTGTCACACCAGTAAACCACGACAAATGTACAAAATAAATCAAATCAAAAATCAGATAGTTCACTGGATGGATGTTTTATGGTGTAATACATATCCAAGTTATGTTGACAAACTACAGATCTTACAAAAGAAAGTGATTCGAGTTATATCATGGAGATAATTCAATGCTCCCTCTGATCCTCTTTTTTATGGATATAAGATTCTGAAACTTACCGAGTGTAACATTTTACACAATGCCTGTGTAATGTACAATGTAGTGTTTAGACTCAATGACAGACTCTGTCATCTCATCTCCATTTATGCTCCCACTCATGAACACACCACAAGGGGAAAACAACTTTTAAAGGGAAAGAAAAGAAAACTGAAATGTACAAGTTTCAGTGTAACCTGTAAATGTCCAAAAATTTGGAATGAGATTGATAGTGCTATAAAAGAGTCTGGATCTCTCTCAATTTTAAAAAAGAGACTAAAACAAAAATTGTTATTAAATTATGTCTCTTATTAAATTGTTTATGTACCAATACCTGATGTATTATTTTTATAAGAATATCTTTGTATCTAGGAAATCTGAGGAGGTCTCAGGGTTTTATTGTGTTTTTTCTTTTTTAAGTTATAAGGTTATTATATGTATATGTATTATATGTGTAATTTATAGTTGTTTTGCTGTGTGACTGGGGCCCTATTCATAAGCTACAGTAGCGTCTGGGGAGTCCCATTTAGCAAACCTCAATTGATTGATTATTATCTGTATTTGTGTTTTTTAATTATTTGTAAATAAACTCTAAACTCAAACTCATGTGTATTAGTCCATGGGCCAGAGCCCGAAATCTCACTTGTCAGTGCCACTCAAGGTGACAAAACTTACTTAGGATTTTTGAAAAGATCCATGTCTATAGATGATATTTTGGTATGATAACCTTCCTGAGTGGCAGCTGTATCATAGTTATCAGCAGTACTGGAGTTGAGGGGGGATGAGGGGGGATGGCACCCCCCCTGAAATAAAAACGGTCCAAATCATCCCCCCAGTAAAACTGCCCTCCCCCCTTTCCATCCCTTATGTCATTTCATCAATGAATGTGGTTTTACTGCTATTTCAACATTTAGAGTCATCACCAGAAAAATAACACCAGAAAAATAACTTATTTGACAATTTTCACCTGTTTCAAGTAAATTTTCACTTGAAATAAGTAGGAAAATCGCCATTGGGATTTATCTTCTTATTACAAGTTCCACTAGAGATTTTTCTACTTATTTCAAGTGAAAATCTACTTAAAACAGGTGAAAATTGTTGTTTTTTCCAGTGATGAGTCTTGTTTTAAGTGTAATGAGATTTTTTTTTTACTAAAATGAGACATTTTAACTAGAAATGAGACAAATATTCTTGTTAAGATTTTGAGTTTTTGCAGTGATCCATTTTACTTATCCTGTGAAGGACAGAGTGATATTGATAAGTTCAGAAAATAGTTTTTATTGTTGTGTTTTGATGTATTTGATGTAAGCCCAGTGGATATTTAAAGCTTACAGAAGGCTGCATTTAACTGCTGCTATGTCATTCCTGCAGTATTTCTGCAGGTGTTTTGGTCAGTGCTATTATTTGTAATATATTATATTATTTGTAATCAGCACAAATTATCTGTCCCCATATGATAAAATCCACCATCCCCCCTGATGTTTTTTTACAACTCGAGTACTGGTTAAAGCCCTCACCGCTGCGGGCCAGCAGCTCTCCCAGCTGGTTGCAGATGTTCGCCTCCTCCCGCAGGTTGTTGCTGGCCTGAGCTTTGCTCTTCGCCTTCTCCAGCTCTGCAACAACAGTTCACAACAACCAGTACTTATACACGCCTTTTGCATCTGCAGGGAAAAGCCCAAAGGAAAGCTTCACTTACGCCTGATTTCCCTTGAAGAGCTCATCTCGGTCCAGCTCAAGCGGCTGATAAAAGCAACTGAGTGACAACAAACCGGTTAACTTTTAGCTCAAATTTACCGCCAACTCACACATGAACCAAACAAACTTCCGTCCTCATTCTCTCTGACGGCTCCGCCAATGCTCGATGATCGTGTAAGTGTACGATCGGAGGCGATGTTACATAAAATAACTCAATGTTATTGCTCATCTGTGGTAATAAATAGCTGTTTTAGCGTTTGGTTTGTGGATAAACTTTGCATTGCCGCGCCAGACACACGTCAAAGACTAGGGCAATATTTACCCCACGTCTTTGTCTCGCAGGCGTTTCATTCATCCTCGTACGGTGAGATAACTTTTTCTTTCGTCAAAAAGAAAGAAAAATCCCATCATCTGCTTTAAAATCATACTTTAACTATTCATTTATCCAGATAAAGTACGCTTCGAGCGCCATGTTATGTTATAGGAGCGTCCCCTAATAAAGTAAGCCTGACAGAACAAACGTAGGGTAAAGAATACACCGAAAGCGAAATCTCATTGGTAAACGCGAGATTATAAAACGCTTCTGCAACCTCAAGGCTGATTTATGGTCCCGCGTTACACCAACGCAGAGGCTACGGCGTATTGTGCGCGTCGCCGCGTACCCTACGCCGTAGTTTCTGCGTCGATTTAACTCAGAACCATAATTGAGGCTTCAGCCCAGCCCAGACCCAGAGCTGTTTTATCCACTGCTCTGACCATCAGCCAGGCCAATAGAGTAATCATAGTAAATAGAAAATCAATATTTAAGAGAGACTGGTATGAGTAATATGATGGATTCTGATGGAGGTCTTTTGGACTACAGGGCTTGGTTAGAAAAATATAAAATAAATTGTACTCAGAGGGAATATGATAAGATTTGTAAAGCAATTCCCTTCCCACTCCTTCAATTAATCAAAAATACTTTTTTTATTTTTTTTTATTCAAGTGTTAAATCGATACTGCCAAAATTGGCGAATTACGAGTGTAACTTGAATGATAATAAGTGTAATAACAAAGTGATTAATGCTGCCTGGAAATCAACAGTATTTTATGATTATAACCGAGGATTTAAACCTCAAGAGAATGAGAAAATAACTGTGTCTATGTTGATAAAAGCTCATTTTAAATATATTAGATGGCCCATTTCCCCAAAGATTAAGGAAACTCACTTTAAAATATTGTATAAAGTGTACCCGGTTGCAGAATTCCTTAAAAAAATATTCAAGTTTGAAGTTGATCAATGTGCTTTCTGTAATGTAGCAATTAAAACTTTAGAACATATGTTTCCCCTTTATCCTGTGTCCAGAAACTTCTGGTTAGAATTAAGAAACTGGTTACTACTTAGAATAGAGGACATACCAGTCTTTGATATCTCTCATATTTTTTTCTATATAGATAACTTGAAGTCGAATGTATCTGACATAATAAATATAGTTATGGTCATGGGTAAATATCATATTCTTTGTAGTAAGTGGAGGAATAGCAAACCCTCATTTGATTGTTTTTTAAATGATTTTAAATTATTCTTCTTATCCCTAAGAAAAATAGACTCAAACAAAATCGCTAAAAAGATTTGTGACGATATATCTTGTTTTCTGCTTTTTCAATGCATGCCTCAGTCCTTGCTCCTCTTTTTGGCACTTTGGTTTGCCTGATTTTAAATACTGTGATACTTTTATAGTTTGCACTTTATAAAATCCCCTGTTTTGTCTTTTATTTCAATATATAGTTAATTGTTTTTCTATATAGCTCTATATTTGACAGCCTCTCATATTATGTCTGCTAAGTATTATCATCCTTACGAGAAGATGTTTAATTACTGTTCTATGTTGTTTATTGTGTTCAATAAAGAAGAAAAAAAAACCATCAGCCATGCGAGAACAGAATGGTGATGTTTTAACATAAATATTTTTAAATTTCACTTTATATGTGCAGTTGAAACATAGAGCAGTAATTCTGTGTCTCCTCACAATAAACAAATAGGAAAATGGACTGAAGTTTAGGATACAGAGCATGTGAAAAACTCAGATTATTTGTTAGGTTAAAGGTTCTGTTTGAATCGTGAGCCAGTTTAATAAAAATACTTATGTCGTCTGATTTGGCACAATAACTTAATATTGAAATATTTTCTAGTTGTTAATTCCATAAATTCTGAAATGCATTAAAAGTGTTTGGAGTGCATCGGATGAGGATATGAGGATAGGAGGCCGAGTTTGTGTTGTAGCCAGATTGAAATTTAATCTCTGTATTGTCATCGGCAATAGACTATAGTTTTATACTAGTAATGGTCATTTTTATAAATAAATGTGATTTAATAATGACTTAATTCCAATGATTCGCCTACTTTGGTTTCCAAAACACCATTAACTGGCCTGCATCTGGGGGCTCATCTGAGATATAAATGTCCTTAGAAATAGTCCACTGGTTCCGTATTGTAAATATACAAATAGCTCACATAGGTTCCTTCATGTGGTTTGCTCCAGTGAGACCCAGATAAAACACTCATTTTGGGCCCAAGCTCATTCATCCCCTATATATCTGAGTATACTGTAACCACAGAAAACAAATCCCATGGACAGTCCCATACAGTGTGAATGCCAGCTGGGAGCACAGGATGTCTGACCCAGAAGAAATCCCAGGTACTGGCATAATCTAGTTTTCTAACCAACTGGTCTTTACAGCCTACTATTATCACTCAGTTTCAGCTTGTGATGCCTCTTCAACAAATGTGGGCAAGAGCACAAAAAAAATGACCTTTTTCTTTGATTCCAAAGAAAACAGTCAAGTGGCCATGTTTATTTAATCACAACTGAAAACATGCCCTTGAAAGTATCAGGCAATGTGGAGTATTGCAATATTAATAGTTTATGTTGGGTTTTACTACCTGATTTTCCTACAATCAAGAGGTTTTATATAAATATTTAAAATAAATTATGTCGTGGGTGTATAAAAAGCCTTTTGGATTGGACACAGGTGCACCCAGCTCATCTCTTGTAACCCTTTAGTTTCTATATGTTATGTGGTGTAATAATGTCTTTGATTCCTTGTTGTATGGAAAGTCACAAGGGTCATAAAGTACTTTTGTAAGGCTGTGTCAGAAACGGCCCCCAAGCTGCTATATAGTCCACAACATTCCACTTAGTAGTAATGTCCAAATATTTAGTAAAAATTATAAATCCCTGCAAAGAACACTCAGTATTTAATTTTAATAAATTTAAGTAAGTTTTATTTATATAGCATCTATTACAACAGAAGTTGTCTCTTGGAGCTTTCCAGAGACCCAGAACATGACGCCCGGGCAATTAGTACATAATTAATACATAATTATGGGTAAACAATTCCACTTAAGCGTCATTTTTCCATACATCATTGGTCCAGACGTCTTGTGGTTTGTTCAAAAGCAGTTATGCAAACCTCAGATACCCCTCCAAGCTAATTTAGACAGAAAAGTCTTTCTCCTGACGATGCTTCCATACACACTATGACTTCTCAGTCTTTTTATAATCGGACTGTATCAGAATTGAACATTTCGCATGTTTAGTGAGGCCCCCCAGTATTGCATCACGGTAAACTGACAGCTATCCTGAATGTGTTTTACCTGTGAATAATCTTTCTCACTGTAAAAAACATTCAACTCAAAGAAAGTATATCAAAGTATATCCCAAAATGAATAATTTAAAGTAAAGTACAACTAATGGTCTCTAGTCAAGCATCTTTATCATCATGCATGGAGTGATGGACACGGACTGATACCTTATACACGAATCCGGCGACCGGTTTGTGTGTGCCGCCATCTTGCGGCGGCGCCATCGCTGCGGTGGCAGGTGTCAATCTGCCACCGCAGCGCTGTTATTGTAACCTGACGCTCTACAGCATCATTATAGCTGGATTGATGATGTTAGACAGTGGCCTTCCATAAATAATGAAGGTATCTTAAATTAATGCTGATGTTAATTTATAAATAATGATTTGTTTGAGCGATAAGCAGGAAAGAATAGAGGAATAGGGAGATAAGGGAGTGTATGATTAAACACTGTAATATAGCTTACGTTACGTGTGACGTTAGCAGCGCGAAATGTAATCATTATGGAAAGGCTACGTCATTAAAAAAACAACAACAACAACACCTGTTTATGTTTTGTTTTATTTTAGTTTATTTTAGTCAGATGACCAAAAAAACGCAATTACAGGTCTCTAATTGAAGGGCAGAACTATCTCAGCTCCGGATGATACAGAATACATACATACATAACCCCAATCTTCAGATAAAACCAGTTTGTTGAGGAAAAAATATCAACTCTATTTGTAGCTGCAGAAGAAAAAAATAATCTCACGAGGAAAAGAAAAATATTGCTCACGCCTCGGAGCCTCTTCAGCATAATATAGCAGTAAAAAAAAAAAAGAAAAGAGAAGTAAGAGTAATAAAAAAGATGTACTGTATGTTGTACTATTATACAAATTTATTGAAACACATGGTGAGTCAAACATTTACCAAAGCAGCTGCCAAACACTAAACAAGGTTGTGCAGAACTGCGGCAGTAAATCCTCATCGGAGCTCCATTCTTTAGTAGTGATTTCATATGGATCCAGACCGTTAATAATCATTATTTTCTCCATATACCGCTCCCTGGCTTCCTTGTTTAAGGTATCCCGGTAAATTCCAGTTCCTTTCCAGCAGTTTAACATCTTTTTTTGCGTTCCGTCTGTTCACTTGGTGAAACAGAAAAGTAGTTTTGAAAGTCCGTCCCGTCTTCATTCACTATCAAAACAAATGCACGTGACCGGGACAGGAGTTTTCCGATGATACAAATACATTAAGAGAGCCTGGCAGGGAGCGGAGTAATAGATCCATGGGAGCGGAGCATGGATCTATATACGCATATATGTCTATGGGCTGGAGCCATGGGGCTGGAGCGGAGGAGCGGAGCCGCCACCGCAGTAATGGCGGCCGCTCGACTTCCGGGTTTTGCTGGATTCGTGTATATTTAAAATGATCAAAGCCTGTTAATAACTCTGGTGTCATCAAATGAAATATGTCTGACATCTATATGCCAACACAATCACACGCTAAGGTTTACTGTTTATGTGTAAACCAGAATGTGCAACAACAAGGCTTCTCCAGGAGGTGGTAAAGTCTGAAAAAAGTCTGACTTTTAAGTTAATATTCATTCTAAATCAAGTCAAATCAATCCAGTTTATGACATTACTCGGGATGTGAACATGACATTACAGTAATCACTTATCTAAGTCAACTGCGTCTTGTTGGTACAGCACCAGGACATGTCAGTGGTCTGCCTCGTTATCAATGATCATAATTTGTCATCCTTTAATCATAATCATTTGAGCCATTTTTTTCTCTCAAATTTAGAATATTACTGTCCTGCAAAGTGAAGCATTAATATTCCTTTTCACTGCTTTGCTGACGATGTGGAGGTTTACTTGCCATTAAAGGCCCCTTCTAAAGAATCTCTTCATGCTGTGTTTAATTGCATGAGGGATATTAAGACATGGATGGACTTCAATTTCTTACGACTAAATGAAAGCAAAACTGAGCTTGTCCTGTTTGGTCGCCCTGACATGGTCCAGGTTCTTACCAGCTTCATTGGCCAACTAGCACCTTATATCTCTCACAGGCAAGGAATCTCTGAGTTATTATTGATGGGGCGTTTAAATTAGACGTGCAGATCAGCTCCGTCGTCAAGGCTAGCTTCTTTCAGCTTCAGGCTTCTAGCCAAAGTTAAAGGGGACCTATTATGAAAAACACGTTTTTTCTTGTTTTAACATATATAAAGTGGTCTCCCCTCACCCTGCCAGCACAGGGGAGACAAAATACCATGAATTTCTGCAAGGTCTCTGACCCCGCCGGACAGAGTCCCCCAGTGTCACGTGGTTTTTTTTGAGCCGATTAGAATCTGCTCCTGTCGTTACGTAACGACAGGAGCAGATTTCCATAGGTTCAGCCTCCGCTGCTGAAACCACGCCCACAACCAGCTCTCTCCGCTGCTGGAGCGGGGCTTCCTTCAGCCAGTCGGACGCGGCGCCACGGCGGAGCGGATCCGGGTTAAATCATCCAGGTTCCCGGGTGGTTTGGGAGCTGGGTCCTCGGGGGTCTGTCCCAGGCTGGACCAGCTTCACCCTCCGAGATTTTCAGGCAAATCTGTCGGTTTGATCCCCGGTAACGGGCGATGCGCCGCGGATGCGCCCCGGAGCCGATCTGTGCGCCCGCCGTGGAGTTGCGGCGTCCGCCGCACAGCATCGGCCGGGCAGATCCGGCTGAAATTCCGCTGGTCGGTCCCCGGGAGTCCCTGCTACCAGTCCAGGCCGGTTCCTGCGGTCCCGGCCGGTCGGAACCGGTCAGATTCCCCCGTTAAATCCGCGGTGATGCGCGCTGCCCCAGCAGCGCTGCTCCCGGGCGCCCCGGCGTGGCTCCGGGGCCAGCGTTCAGCATCCGCCGGGTAGATCCGGCTTAAATAGTGCATAAATGTTATTAATATACAACTCATATTTTATTTTTTTAACAATAAAGTTTCCATTTGTGAAAATTCAGTGTTGTAATAATTTACAGGCTCGGGCTGCTCTGGCGGAGCAGGTTTATGCTCCTCCCCTCCTACACGTCATTCAGGGAGCCAATCAGCACAGAGCCTCATTATCATACCCCCCCCTTCCCTAAAAATGAGGCGCAGAAAAAGAGGTTAGAAGCGGTAAAACTAGTGACACGGCCCACAGGCTGGATTTATGATTTATGTAGAAAAAACAAGCTTTAGATTGTTTTTAAGACATTCAAGGCCTGTTTAAAATATACATTAAATGCCATAATAGGTCACCTTTAAACCTTATCTTAAAAGGGCTGATCTTGAAAAAGTTATCCATACCTTCATCACACCGCGCTTGGATTACTGTAACTCCCTCTACATCGACAATGGCCAGTCTGAACTCAACCATCTGCAGCTTGTTCAGAATGCAGCAGCTCATCTCCAAACTGGGACAAAGAAACGTGAACACATAACGCCGGTGCTTTCCTCACTCCATTGGTTTCCAGTTAGGTACAGGATTGATTTTAAGATCCTTTTATTTGTTTTTAAGTCTTTGAATGGACTGGTCCCAGATTATTTATCTGACCTTTAAGGTGCACCAACCCCCCAGTGCTCTTAGGTGAGCTGACCAGATGATCCTGGACGTACCTCGATCCCTCATGAAGACCAGAGGAGATCCAGCTTTTGCAGTTGTGGCTCCCACGCTGTGGAACACTTGGCCCCTCTCTGTGCGGTCTGCCAATAGCCTCTCCATTTTTAAAACGCGTCTTAAAACCCTTTTGTGCTCCTTGGCATTACTGGATTTTATCTCTTATTTTAATGTTTATCGTTGTTAATTGATGATGATTTTTACTCTAAAGCACTTTGGTTGGCCATAGGCCTTTATGTGTGCTATATAATTAAAGCTGACATTGACATTGAATTAAATAATACACGTTTTTGATGCTGATGTTTTTTTTAAACTGGTGGTGCATGACAAATGAATGAGCTGTGAAACTAAAACGCAGTGCAGTGAAAAAGGCAACATAAAACCTAGCAGGCTTCAAAGAGCTTTTTATTTGATCTGAGAATATATTAATATGAGACTAATGATATCGTAGGCTATAAATAGACTATACAAGAATTATATAGACAAAGCCTAAGATTACATTCTGAAATAAAATGATGGAGGTAAACAAAGGGAAAAAAAAGATTTGAGAATCCCAAATGATTAAATTATCAGCATTCACAGTGGGTTGCCATAGTGCCATACTGAGCGCAGCACAAGGACGCGTGCACTTTCCCTGTACCCTGTAGTGAAAAATACTCATCTTGGGTGCAGAGTGCCGTGACAACACTTTGATGCACCCAATTACAACATGATCTAATAGAGCTGCAAGACAATGAAATGGAAGCTCGTTTTGGAGATGCCCCATGTTTCTGAGCGGTACAGTATAATCTAAGTTCAAAGAGACAATGTAACTTACAGAAGAAAGCTTTAGTGTGGAAAGAGATCTCCAAACACTAACAGAAACATTTATTTCTCCTTTTTTTCACACTAAAATTTTGTTTTAACATGATCAACTGGCCGTGCAGCTCCAGATCGTACATGCTTCTGGGAGTCTACTTGGTGCTTGTTTCTCTAGCATGCTGTCAAACTTCTCCCACTCGGCCCGAAAAACCCTCTGGAATAAACAGCGTATACTGTACATGCAGCAACCACAAGTAGAAAGACGCAGCATGTATCCATTAACTTGAAAAAATAATCAATGTCCACTTCCCAAAATCCTCCATGGTCGCCTAGCAACCAGCACATACGCATCCCATCTGAAAGGTGTTTAATACAATACATACACAAGTAAATATGATATAGAGATAAAACAGAGAGTTCATGAAAACAACATTCATTTTTATTGTATTTTATTTCATATTTTTTCAATCTACTATTGGCACAAAGACTGAATTAAGGTCTCTTTAAGCAGAAGAACAAATAAATAAAAGCATAAACGATAATTAGTAAATAATCAAGGTCTTCGACTGACTGCCCCAAGCTGTGCAGCTTGTATTTACTCGCTCAAAAGTACCGTTCTAAAAAAAGGATCCACACAAATCTGCAACACAAACCGTGCTACAAATTGCTAATACTGATTTTAGATTGACGTACATGCAGCTAACCCAAATTCATGATCTTATAATCCAGCTGTTCAGTCTGCTATACAGATAAAAAAAAAGGGAGACACATGGCCAGGCAGATGGTGACGTCAGTGCCTAGAGCATTTTTAACTGGTTTATACAGATAAACAGCACGTTTTTTTGTTTATTTTTGTTTTTTTCTTAATAAAATGGAAACAAGAGTAATGATTATATCACGCGATGTGTAGTGCTTTATTTTCTTCTTTAATGAAGAGTATTACAAGTACGGAAAAGTCATCACCTTTAATGAGGATCTGAAGGATTTTTATTGAAATACTGTGTTGGCCTTATTATTCTTGGGTTTAAAGATGCAATCACCTTTGTTTGTGGCATGAAAAAGATATATTTCACGATATTAAGTTTACCCTTAAAAAAAGTTTAAAGTAGCAATGAAAATGCCCTGTTGTCATCAAACCATTCTTTGCAGAATTTCAGCAGCATCAGAATGAGCTGGCAAGCTTTTTTCAGATCCCACAGAGCGCTCTGTGCCTTCCTCTCCACGGTGGTATCTCCAGACCAATGACCTTACAAATGAGCATGCCGCATCACTGTGAGAGTGTGTGTTTCTGGGCGGTGCAAAGTGGAGTACAGCGCATCTCAGTGCAGCGTATCTGAGAGCAGCAGACCGCAGAGAGGCAGGCACATCCGCCGCTGGAGGGATCAAATCCGTACCATCTGACGCTCAAGGATTTATGGGTTTAGTCAAAATTGCTTTTCCCACTGTGGAGATTAAGCACCGTAGGATGTTTTCCACTCAGGCCGTAGAATAGCCCAGTGCAGCTGCAGCTGCTCTTGCTGTTTTTTCCTCTCTCTTATCGGCTCCCGGGCTGGAGAAGGGAATGTCTCAGGAGGGCAGAGTGCTCCAAACCCTGGCGGGGAGTAGAATCTGATTGACAGGAGAGGTCCGTCCTCTGGGGAATGTGAACCATGCAGGTGGACGCGGTCCTTGTGCTCTTCTGCATTTGTCTCGCAGGTGCAGCTGGAAAGATGGTCCAGTCAAGAGGTCACAAGCTGGAACCCTACAAACAAAGCAGGTAATGGCAAACATGTGCAGCACATCACATACATACACTTGTGTCACAAAATTATGAAAACTTTGCTTGTAATTTAAAAATCATTGTGGAAAGTTTTGTCCCCCACGGGGGGATTTTTGCTCTTGTAGATATTTATGCACGATGTTGTCCTCTGTTTCCTGTATCACCTGTGCAGCTCCCTCCCCCTCTGAAAACAGACTTATTCAGACAACAGATTGCAGAGAAGAGAGAGGGAGACCTAAATCCTCACATCTATTTATGTACTACGGGTAAATGCTGTGTTCTCTTGCCCCACAATTGCTGCAGGGCAGTTAACAACCATTTCCCCTGCCAGCAGCAGTTGTAGTCAATGTCATTTTCAGGTGATTATTTAGGCTAATTGCTGCCTTGTTAATGCACCGCTTGGATTAGATGTTTTAGTGGGGACTGGACTAGATCTGGGATTCGCTAAAACATCCTTGTATCAGTATGTTATTGATTGAATTGGCTTCAGCATCGGAAGTGATTAAGAGAGGATTGTATTTTGTTGCTGTTAAACAAACTGTGTAGTTGGATAAACGGCACTATGGGGCAAAAAAAGGAGAAACGTTGACATTTAAGAGAAAGGAATCCACATTTTTTGAAGTACTTGAATAATAGAATAACTGTTGAGCTTACAGTCAGAAAATTGAGTGTTTTCTCACTGCTTTTCAGTGCAGAGAGCAGAATGTGGGCGAGCAGATTTAACTTTACATATTTTAGTCTCAGGCTTAAATCAGAAAGGGTTCAGTAAGAACAATTATTTTTTGTGTAAAAGATGTAGAATACCCTAAAATTAGTTTTTTTCAGATCGCTGTCAATGATTCAAACAAGCTAGACGTTTACAAATAGATAAAAAAAGTGTCCGAATTAAGAAGAATTTTGAGGTGTAAGTCCAAGATGAAGGTCCCACTTAGCACTCATTTAAAAATTCCTACTTTTAAGGTTACAACACTGATGCAACATGTTCCGACACTTTTTACCTGAAATGCTCCATTTTAGCGGCTCCCGTCGAAAAAAGCCTTTCTGCTCTGATTGACCAATTTATTGGTCAAAATGGTGGATGCAGACCGATGTATTGTTTGTTTGAATTGTGCTAAACACCGCAAGCCACGAGTCACAGACGCCTTAAATTAAAACTATCAGATGGCCTTTTACGTGTGTTGAGATTCTGTTACTTACTTAGTCAGTCAGTTATCATTTATTCTTACAAGTGTAAAGACTGAAAAAGTCAAATGCAATGTAATAACCCACCTTTCTTCATTGAAAGTGCTTTTTTATATGAAGAATTGTCTGAAATCTAAAATAACACACAGTCAGTTTTCACATTATAGAAGCTAGAACATTAATATACTGAATTAGCATTTTTGAATGAAACATTGCCTGAGTTATTAATCAGTTGATTAATTCCCAGCCAAACGGTTTAAAGATTAGTTTCTGCTTCTGTTCTGAACTGATATGTAGGTATCCGTAGTGGGACACCCCCCATTGTACCCACGCCGGATGGTCACATAAGGACAGATCAGGTTCATGCAAAACGTGCAACTGTGGTTGGTCCATTTTGCAGGTTTCTTATCTGGCCACGGCTTCTTTTCTGCTATATTCAAGTTGGATTGATTGCTATGATTTTAGTGGAAGGAGCTATTGTTCACCATTTCTCTGCTCCAGGCTGCACAACTTTGTTTCAGTTACCTTGTCAAGGGATGTAAACAAAGGGAGAAGGAGGCTTTAAGAGGCTGTCCACGCGGGTAACAAGTGTTTGAAGATGTTGTTGGTATTTATGTCGGCTTTGCTGATGCATGAATCAGACATGAGGATGTGCAATGTTTCTGCTTGTACCTGGCACTTCCATAGTAGAAGAGTGTTGTTCAGTTTGTAAATATACTCTAAAGGAGCCTGTCAATGTTCCCCTGATTTAGTGGCAATCTGCATCATTTTCTTGCCGACTACTCACCGCTGCCTCAGATAAATAAATGCAAAAGGAAAAATAAAAATACATTTTGCAAAAAGTTGAAAGTCTGTTTGTGATCCTAAATTGTGAACCACATGCAGTTTTTACATTAGAGGTGTCTTTGGTTCACTTGCATGAAGGGGAAATGAGTCTGTCATGCTTCGTTTATATGGACTTCAGGGAAAATATTTTTGAAAAATCACAGGTGACAACAAAAATGGCACAGATGATGTTCAAAGCTGCTACACCATACTTGATATACAGAAATAATTGTACTGAGAAACCTGAGACATACAAACTTAAGTGATGCAATTGCAATAGCGGCTTTAAATTAAAATTTTAAAAAATAAACAAAAAAATCATTAGGGCCAAAATCTTTTTCTATTTTTTTATTTTCTTTCTCAGTTAACAAAATTGCCACAGATACTTTTAAAGCCAAGCCTTGGCAGATATATCAAAAGGATTTTGGATTTCCAAAACATCTGGGGGATGGTGTAACAAGCATAACGGTGTTCTCCCTGGCAATGCTGCTCCTTTTTATCAAATTTTTTTATAGATATATGCCATGCTTTTTTTTGTGGTTGTCATGGCAACCCAGCCCTGGTGAGCCTTCATCGGTGCAAGTAGTTTCAGTTCAAGTAAAAAAAAAAAAAGCATGAAAAGCCATCAGATGATTGAATGCCTCCCGCTGAAGTGTGCAGACATGTTTGTTCAGTCTGGCACAAGTAAATGGAAAAAAAACGGAGTTTCCCAGGAATAACAGGAATAGATGGGACCCTTTAATAGATGCACAAACAAGTTTATGTTGTAAAGATCTCAGCACAGAGCCCAACTGAAGCCTGCAGCTTGAAGTCAGCAAATATCTTTTCATTCATATCTGGTGAAGACGATAAGACTCTCCCGAACAGACTCAAATGTCATTGTATGCCTCTAAATGCTATCAGCACTGAATGATTTACATCTGCTTAATAAACTCAAGAAACCCTGTCAAAGCATAATCCTGCATTTGGTTTCACTATCACTTTTCATGCAATAACTGTTATTTATAGATCAAAGGCAACATAAAAAAACAGTCTGTTTGCTGTTAATCTGAGTGAGAAAGGCATATTTGAAATAGCGTCACTGCTGCAGTTCTTCTGCACATCCTGATAAAACTGTCAGAGTTCATGCCATGGCAAGTTTCATTTACTGAGGGGACCACTGAGTGATTAAGATGATCATCAAGTACAGTCTTAATCATTTGTGGTGCAAAACAAGGGCTGAGAGTTGATGTGTAATCTTACCATGCAGCAGCATTGTCCTGTTATCAAAGCAGCATCTTTTAATTTATTGTGTTTCTCCTCTCTTAGTTAAAAGTCACATCACACCACTTTTCTCCCTGTTGATGTGTGCGGTTTGTGAATACAAATCAAATGGAAATCTCTCTTTGCTTTTCTCGCAGCTGCAAAAAAAAAAAATCTCATGTACTCCTCCTCTCCCGTCTGTCATCACCCCACTCCTACTCTCCTGAGTGTGAAATTGTGAAAAAGCATGTTGGTGCTGCTGGCGTGAGTTTGTGGGAGTTTTTTCACATCATTACTTTCTACCCTCGACGCCTTAAGGAGGAAGAGTTGAGAGGAGGATTTGTGTAGGGCAGAGGAGGCAAAAGGAAACATCAGAGGAGAAAAAAAAACCCTTCAGGATGATTTGGAGCAGTTGCTGGATGACTTTTGCGACACATTTCGTTGACTTATATCAGCCGAGATCAGTTTCTGACTATGATGGAACTGATTCAAACGATGAAGATATTTTCCTTCAATTCTCAAAACAGAATCTTGGAAATTCTATTTAAAGGTGCAACTTGAATTATGTTGCTGTTTGTTGCGATTGTGTTCATTCATATAAATATTCAAACACATACAAATCGTGACCATCCACACGTTGTCACCTGATTTGGGTTTTTCTGCCTGCATCCCTGCCTTTGAAGGGCAGCGTAAACTGAGGTGTCCAGAATGTCCTGAGCAGAGATGTGTCCCAGTAACCCCAACGAAGCCCCAGCGGGGACGCTGGCCCGCGGGCCGGCGGCTGCAGGGAGCAGCAGAGGTGAAGTCAGAGCTCGCAGCGGGGTGGTGTGCAGACAGACAGTCTGATGTGTGCCGTGGGAAGACAGGGTGGGGATTGGACAGGCATTTCTGCCAAGAGGATTAGGAACCAGCTGCTGGATAGGCGTAGATGTGTAGCCCTGTGAGCTTTCAGTGGAATGGCACCGGAATACTTTTATTTTCCTGTTGTATTTCCTGTTGTATTGCTCTGTTTTGTTTCTGCGTTTGTGTATGGTGTTCATTCATTGTTACCTCTCTTCTTCTGTGCTGTTTCCATAATTCATGTCCATTATTTTTACTGGGGTCGGAGGTTTGCCACAACCTGCTAATTCATTAATCCATTTCAGGCTTTCTTGAAGTCGTCATTGTGTCTTCTGCTTGTGGCCTGAACATGATGCTTAACGGCAGTCTGCAGTAACTGGAAAGTGAGAACAGAATAAACACTTTCTGGCTCCAGACTGGATGATTGAGAAACTGCTCTTCGGCCCTTTGAGTGATTTGTGGATCAAATGCTTTTGATGTAACCAGGAGGAGCTTACTACAACTTCTTGAGGAGAAAAAATGATTCTTGTTTTCTAAAACAATACTGATTCAGGCTTTAAAATCACAAACAATATTTCATTTCATTGTATTTATCATAAAAAGGAAAGCTAAAAGTTACATTATCAGCTCGTCAATAATAAGATATATTATACGTATATGTACACCTACACTGGTGTTTCAGGTCTTTTCTCTATTATAATGATAATACTTTAATATTCACTCACTCATCAGGCAAAATTATATTAAGCATCAAATTTATACATAATTTAAGGCATGCTTGTTGATTTGTAATCTATGGTTTTAAATGGCTAGCTCCAGTGAGCTCTACTTCTGAGTTGTGAGTAAATACCTAATCCCTTTTCTTCTTGAAGTTGATATGGGTTTCTGTGCCGTTAACTGTAATGACTAAGAAAGTACTGTTACCACTTTTGGGTTTGCCACCCAATCTTTGCGGGTGGAGATTTGGTTAGCATCTATCTTGGTCCAGCTTTGACTTCGTGCAGCAGCCAGATCCTCTGATCGAGCAGCTTCGCCTTGCACCATTTCAGAGTCCTTCCAAGCTGACAGGATTGCTAGGAAATGCCAAAGTTTGATCAGCTACATGTGCTTTACCCAGGTCTTTAGACTTCATCAACCCATCACTCATTGCTTGGGGGTCATGTCTTGGGTCTCTGGAAAGCGCCTAGAGACAACTTCTGTTATAATAGACGCTATATAAATTGAATTGAATTGAATTGAATTGAACCCGTGGGCCACTAGGCCCGTGAACAGCTGTCACTTTTGTATGAGGATACTTGGACACATTTAATCAGAATTAATGCAAGTTAACCTTGGTTAGCATCACGTGTTAGCGTACACCAAGCCAGCCAAGCTCAAATAAAATGTCTAACTTGTAGTACCTGAGCTAGTGGGCATGTACTAACCGGTTCTCAAGCCTGCTGGTTTCCTCTGTTTTTGGATAACCCAGGGTTGAGCGGTTTTATTTCCCACCAGCATGGCACTGTGCAGTAAAACCGAAATGATGCTTCAAAAACATTCTTCAATTAATGTTATGAAAGGTTAAAAAAAAAAAGGGGGAGAGATATTGATAATTATATTGTTATTGTAAATATTATTTCTTTTTTTTGCTATGCCCTCAATAAACATATCTATACAAAAACATTCTTCAGAATATTATTACTGATGTCAGGTGACTCTGTTCTTTCTGTGGTGTCATATCAGTGGATGACACATGAACTTTCTTGTGATATGCATACTTCATGTGGTCAGAAGCAAAATTACTACATATAGTTTCTTTAAATTACAGAATTTCAATAACCTATCACCAGTCAAAATGAGTGATTGTTAGTTCTAAGAAAATTTTATATTTTGGATTTTAAAGCAAAACAATCCATATTTATCCATTTATTGAGTTGTGTTCCTTTCATCGTTACTGTTTCTATGTTACAGGTCACGAAGAGACACCACAATGGATGGGGAAGGCGGGGACAAATCTGGAAGGCAAGTTTTACTAGCCATCTTCCATAATATCTGTCCTAATTGTATTTTACACTGAAGGCTCAGTGTCATACCTCACTAAGGGCACACAGTCTCTGTGACACACCCCTGTTGTTTTGATTTTCAGCCCAATTTTCAAACGAAGCCCAGACCTGACAAAGTCTCCAATGACAAAATCGGAGCAACTCCTGAGAATAGAGGACCACGATTTCACCATGAGACCAGCGTTTGGAGGTTGGAAAAGCTGATTAACCCTTTTAAAGGAAAGGTCGTCTGACCATATTTAGAGCAAAAGATTGTAAAAAGCTGCATGTTTGGTTAATGCAGATGTAATATGTGCAGTTGTCTTTGGTTTGGGCCAAGCAGGCCTGTAAGCGCTAATCTCTAAAAGACCTTGGTGACACCATCCTGCAAACTGGGCTGGTGTTTCCAATTACAGCTCAGTGCTTTACATTGCCAGAGTTAATACACATCTTTTCCCTCCCTATATATTCATGAGATTTGATTTCTGCGTTTTGAACTGAATGATTGTGTCAAGTATGCCGACAGGATTTTGTTTCCGAAGATTGTGATAATACAAAATACATATAGTCTGTATGTCTTTTTAGATGTCTTTATCTTTTTACTTCTCGGCCGAGGCAAATAATCACAAACACAAGAGCTTTATGTGGCGGAAACAAATCATCCATGACGGCTTTCGTTTTGAGACACGTGCCGTGTTTATCAGACCACTTTTAATCACACCGCAATCTGCTGCTGCAAACACACCAAGTGACCGTTTCCAGAATCCTTTTGCAACGTCCGATTTTAACCGTGAAGTGGAAAAGAGAGCTGGATTTCATCCACCCCTGCATCAACTTTGATCCACTATCATGACCTGATTGTATTTGTGCGCTGTTGGAGGAGGAGGATGATGCAGGGTAGAGGGGAGGAAATAGGTCAAAAAAAGAATCTGAGCCGGGATGTCACAGTTGTAGCATAAGCGGTTTGCTCTATATTTGTGTGATTCCTTGTTTTTCTTTTCTTTTTTTTCCCCCGAAAAGGTTAAAACAGTGTCAGTAATGATCTTGTTGGTTGTTTTATGCCACTTTCACGTTTATAACCAACAAAAATTATCTCATTTAGATATAACATGATAAAATAACCTTTTCTAAAAGTAGATTTTCTGTTAATTTTGTGGGGTTTTTTCAGGTCCTCCGATTCCTGTTGGTGTAGATGTTCAGGTTGAAAGTCTTGACACCATCTCTGAAGTGGATATGGTAAGTATGACAGAGATCTGAGGTTCATATATATATATATATATATATATATATATATATATATATATATATATATATATACATTCCCAGCTAAGACATCGGCCCGACATTTCCTCTGATTCACAGCATCCCTTTTAGACAACATGGGTGGCATTTTTTAATAGCAAATTAAAGTACTGCATCCTCCTCTGAGCGACACTTGAAACAGTTTTTCTGTCCTGTAGGACTTCACCATGACACTGTACCTGCGACACTACTGGAAGGACGAGCGGCTGGCGTTTCCGAGCACCAACAACCAGAGCATGACCTTTGACAGTCGCTTGGTGAAGAAAATTTGGGTTCCTGACATGTTCTTTGTCCACTCGAAGCGCTCCTTCATCCACGACACCACCACCGACAACGTCATGTTGAGGGTTTATCCTGATGGCAACGTGCTCTACAGCCTCAGGTAAATGTTTGAACCCCCAATCTTGGAGGATGTTCATTACACTGCTTTATTTTTGTGGTTTTTGTTAAACACATCTTAACAATGTTTTAAGGTCTACCATTAAGGGGATATATTAAGAAAAATATCAATTGTCCTGTGGTTGAGACCATTTATCTGGGTGTTTAAAGTCTCTACCAATTCAAAAACTCTGATAAACTACAATCATGTCATTTTATTTAATTGAAAGATTTCCGTCTGAGTAAACGGTGACGATGTGCAGGGTTCTGTGACATCACAGACCAGATCAGAGACAAATTATTCAGCCTCCCCATCTTTATCTGCACCCCATTTTCCCGTAATACTGCATTGACTTTTACCTCATAAAATGACCAACACACAGCTTTCATACCAATTTCAAAAGCGGAAAACTTAAAGTAACTGACTGATCGACAGGGAACCTGACCCCAACAAGACAGCTGGAGCTAATTCAACAGAGCGGGGAAAAATAAGTTGTTATTTCCAGTCAGTTGTGTTTAAAATTTGGAGACAGTACAGACAAAATTGGGGAAGCTGTAAAAAAAAAAAAAAATTCAGGAAGTCCAAGAAGGACACAAAAAACAATGTCTTGAAAACAAAACATGTGCCACAAAAGGAAAATACAAACCAACTGGCATAAGCAGGATTTAAAATGTGTTTGACCAAAATGTAATAAATCTAATGATATTGATATTAAATACGTCACCGCTGACACCTAAATGTAAGAAAATGATAGAAGTAGTCATAGACTGTGGACGGCCGGTTGAAAGGGATGAATAGTGAATCTGTAATGGACCAGGAGAAGATGCCACAACGTGTATGTTGAAATAAAAGAATTAAAAAAGACAACTGTCTGAAGAGAACTAACAGAGCTCCACACTCGAAGACATTACCGTGTCAGACTCTGTACTTTTTTGTAATGTTGAAAACAATCTCAGGCGAGGAGACATAACCAAGGAAATACAATTTATTACCCCACAAGGAGAATTGTTTCAACTCAACAAAACATATAACACATTCTGTATTACCATCGAGAAAACTCTGCTTGAATCTTTATTTATGCCACTTTTGCTCAAGTTTCACACCTTTCAAATGTATCAAATGTAAACCTGTGAGCCTAATATCCACCAGTCTGTTCTGATGGATGTTAAATCAGAGTGGTTTTATCTCTGCTATCGTTGCCACTTTTCTCGCAGAGTCACGGTCACTGCCATGTGCAACATGGACCTCAGCCGCTTCCCGCTGGACACCCAGACCTGCTCCCTGGAGATAGAGAGCTGTGAGTCCGTTCACCAAAGCACGAGAAAAATACGTCAGACGGGCCCATTCGTCTGCTTCAACGCTGAATCACAAACACGAAGCAATCAATAAATGACTAAACGTTCAACAGTGCTTGAAGGTTAACAAACCCTTTAAACGTATCTAACTTAGAATTGAATATGACCTAAAGAATATGATCAGATTTATGCACGAGCATCATGGGGAACGTAAGGAGCGAAAGAACGCAAGTTTAATTGTTTAATTACAGAGGGTGAGAATGGAAAACACACACACAAACACACCCTTAGCTGTGTATCTAGTCTTCTTTAATTTCATATCAGACATCACATCCCTTATCCAATCAGAGAATGAGGGCGGGGCAGCATCCTTGCACCTCAAAAGGATCAGGTGGCGACCTAAAAGTGCACAGAAGGCCATGATTTGATGATCCCCAGCTGGTAGTTTCAGCCCTTCAAGAATTATTCCAAATATGGATATCAGCAGATTTGGAACAACTTTAACAGTTGAGACAGTAGCAAGTGTTTTTAAAAAGATCCCCTTCTGCAGAAACATGGAAATGACTCAGGAATCACAAGTAGCACCAATATACGACGGAGTATTAGGGCCAAACTAAGACAAAAAAAAAATATAGGAAATTACGAGAATAAAGTCATAATATAATGAGAATAAAGTCGTAAAATTACGAGAATAAAGTCATAATGTTGCGAGAATAAAGTTGTAATATTACGAGAATAAAGTCGTAACATTACGAGAATAAAGTCGTAACATTACGAGAATAAAGTCGTAATATTACGAGAAAAAGTCGTAATATTACGAGAATAAAGTTGTAATTTATGAGAATAAAGTCGTAAGTTATGAGAACTCTAACAGGAAGAGCAGTATTCTCCCTGTGTTAAAATGAGGAATATTGAGCATCTTGTGAAGTTATATTTATATATTTATAATATATTTAATATTACGACTTTATTCTCGTAATGTTACGACTTTATTCTCAAAATATTACGACTTTATTCTCAAAATATTACGACTTTATTCTGGTAATATTATGTCTTTATTCTCGTAATTTTACGACTTTATTCTCGTAATGTTACGACTTTATTCTCAAAATATTACGACTTTATTCTCAAAATATTACGACTTTATTCTGGTATTATTATGACTTTATTCTCGTAATTTCCATATTTTTTTTTGTCTTAGTTTGGCCCTAATACTCCGTCGTACCAATACTATCACGGGTCTGTTTTCTAATTTTTTTCATAGGATAAATGCTGGTGTGTTTTAGTAAATGTCCTCTACAGTCCTCATGCTGCTTTGTGCAGTCACAGAGAAAAAGTCAAAAACATTTTTGCATAATCCACATGAGCTTTCTTCTTACACACTCCTGAGCCCCTAACATGTCAAATGTGCCATATATCTTACGAAATCCTGTGAAAGTTTCTGGGCCGACTCCTGCTTCAAAGGGAATACACTCCTTTAATTTTGAGTCCCTTTCCTCTTGCACCATCCCCTCGATTCCATCGCTGGTTACCGCACTTTCTATGAAAACACTGTGACTATCGCAGCCTCTGGGGACAGCTGGTGGGAGTTAAAGTCTTTTATTTGTATAGTTTTTAAATCACATATTGTGTTTACATTCCCATACAGCTTTGTTCATACTAAACCAGTTCTGATTCATTTTGTCTTGCACATTTATTTCTTCTTCTTTATTTTTTTTAAACTCCCAACAGATGCCTACACGGATGATGACCTGATGCTGTACTGGAAGAAAGGCAACGAGTCCTTGAACACGGATGACAGAATATCTCTGTCCCAGTTTCTCATCCAGAAATTTCACACCACCACTAAATTGGCTTTCTACAGCAGCACAGGTACTCTGACAGCTCCACAAGAGAATTAACGCTTAAATAAATCTTATTTTACTTTGTATGCCCATATCAAAAGAAGAATTAATTTTTTTATAGGTGAAATGAACACCCCTTTAGATATCACGACGGTGTAGTGATATTTATTCTTTGCTAGGTAATGTAATACATGAAATTCCTGCCAACTGCTTACACTTGCCTGGAAATCCACTGTGAGAACATTACAGCCTTCTCATTCCAACACGCTCATTTCCAGCAACCTGGAGCATAAAATAGGATTTTGTGTTCCTGTCTTTCTCAGCCAGAGTCACAGGAACGCTCTGCTTCAAGAGTTGACACAGCTCATTAACAGCAAATAACGGTGTTGTTACTTCTTCCCAGGTTGGTACAATCGTTTGTACATCCACTTCACCCTGCGGCGCCACATCTTCTTCTTCCTGCTGCAGACTTACTTCCCTGCCACTCTCATGGTCATGCTGTCCTGGGTGTCCTTCTGGATCGACCGCAGGGCTGTCCCTGCCAGGGTGCCTCTAGGTAGGCAAGGCTTTCCTTTCACTGAAACCTCTGCAAAGGTTGTTTTTCTCATCTTTTCTTTGCCAATTGTCTGTTATTTTGCTGCGTGAAGGCAAAACCTACATGGCTGAATGTCACGACTCATGAAGAGGCAGAGCGGCTCTGCTCACCGTTATAGTTAGAGGTTCATTCTGAATGATCCATTTAGACCTGAGGCAACATATTGGTATACCTGTTCCTGAGTGCTTTTGGTTTAATTTGAATTTAGGTTTTGAACTGCTGGTGTGAATAAAGTCTATAAAATCCAAACTGGCATCATGAGCAGTGGACATAGGCTCTGAAATCAAACATCATTCAAGGTGATGTTTGGAGGAAAAAAAGCATTGCATGTTAAATATTATATGGTGCTATTCCTTCTCACAGCAGTTCAAACTGCTTTGTAACAGGGATGCAATAGTTTATAAAAGATGTACAAGAAAAAGCTAATGGAAAATGTCCCAGACCAGTGATGGATCTAGGGTTTTCCTAGGTAACGGGCCAAGGACCGTGGTTGCCCATGAAGGTGATTTTGTCTTCAGAAACAATCCTCTTTTTACTTATAATTATTTCATTTTATTTCAACGTTTTAGCACACAATCCCTATTTTTGTTGAGGTGAATTTAGTCAATTTAAAGGAGCATGAGGCTCCTTTTAAGAAATTAGACTCTCTAGCGCCATCCTTCGCCACGACGGTCGTTGGGGGTACTGCAGCCAACAGCGAAGCCGGCACGGGAGAACGGGGAGAAACGCGCATGCAGCGTCATGTGACGTCACATCCGCAGCCCAGCGCGGGAAATTCGGCCCCACAATTGCAGCACATTTTGCAGCACACAGCCTGTTCAAGGCAACGGAGAGATACACTAGAGGGCTCATTCTTTTTGGTTTGGAACGCTTCATCTGACATTATTACTAGAAAAGTTAAAAAGTATACAAATTTTTTTCATAAATCCTGCCTCAATCCTGCATCATGCTCCTTTAATTGAGTAAAGTTTCACACCAATTTTGCAGAGTTGCACTACTTTCAAACACATATCACAATAAGAGAAGCACACAGATTAGCATTATTTGTACAAGACAGTGAAGATTAGGTAGTTAAGTAACATCTTGCTGCCGCTTTTTGATTTAGTGCCAGTTAAACTGAGTGACAGCAGCGCTTAAACTTTTTTTTGCACATTAATGACAACTAGCATGGTGATTTGTGACCAATGAACTCATTTATCAGTCTTTGGCTGGTCAAATGTGTTCTAGTCTTCCTGTTGGAACAGTATGATCCAAACGTCCTTCGTCTGTGTGTTTCATTTATTGATAGTGGAAATGCTTCTAACTGAATGGCATCCATCTATAAAGGGATCGTTGGAAAAAAGACAGGCTAGGGGCCCTTCAGGGGGGCCAGTTTCCACGTGGCCCCGTCCATTGAACGCCCATGAGGCCCTGCTCCTAGAACCACCCGTGTCCCACACGGTTGCTCTGCCAATAAATGACTTAAACGAGGTGTGACAGATATTTGGCCAAATTACTTGGTTTCTCGAAGCTTTTCTGTAATTGAGTGGGCTCGTCAGACAGATCCACATTTCTACTAAACCTTTGGAAAAAAGTGAGGATTTTTGTGAAATCATAGCCAGGAAAGATAGACAATGAAATAAATGTAATAAGAAAGAAAATCCTTTGATCATATAATATTGCCATCGTCTGACTTCAACCTCTTAGCTTGGAACAGTCGGAGCAGGTTTGGTTCATTAGTGACTTGGTTTTCAGAACCTTTTTCTCTGAGATTAACTGGGCCAGTCAGACCACCTCAGACCCACTTCTGTTCATCCATTACTGCTAAAGAAAGAAGTTGGCAATTAATCAGTCATGCAGAAAGAAAACCCTTTAAGCCACAGACTTTTGAAGAATTCATGTCTTGGATTTTAAGTTAAACAGAACATGAAAGTTAAGATTATTGGGGGAAAAAAATCACACATAAAGAGAAATAGAAAAGAAAAGAAAAGAAAAGGCATTTGCAAACAGTTTCGTTTCGAGCCTGCATTTAAAACTCGCTACCGTTGCGGCACCTTAGTTGTTTCCTGAAAACATTTTTAGTTACTGCAGATACAATCAACAGATTGATCCATAGATCCATACTGTTGATCGAAGCAAACTCACAGGTTTATAGTGCTAAAACATGCTTCGTGAGGTTGTTCCCTCCTTTTTTAATGAGTTTATGCTTCAAGCTGCAACACAGAGCGGGGAAACATTAAAACAGGGTTTCACAAAACTTTCTGACGCAAATTAAATAGTTCAGTGGCATCACATGTAGAGGTTTGGTTACAGATTTACTCGACATGTGGGCCGGGATTGGAAGAAAAAAGGTAAAGGAAAGAGTGTTGGATGCAGACGTTTCCCGCAATAAAGACGTGGACCCTCTGATGACGATGGATGTGACTTCCATCAAAGAAATAGATCTTGAAGAACAACAGCGAGACGTTTAGGATTGTCAAAGCACTTTCTGTTGTACCCAGATGGTTATCTTGTTGTTCAGCACTGCATACCTGATGAAACTGTAAAGGATTACAAATAAGCATGTAAAGGTTTGTTGCTGCTTGACATCTCAGCCCCGATGAGAGACGTGCACCAGAGATCCCGTAAGCTCAGAGATGATACCAGTAAGTGTGCATACATGTGTGCTGCAGATCCCGGCAGTGAGGAACGCTTGCCCAGAATTTCATTATAAACCAAATCATCATAGTTTATAATGAATTTAATTTGAATCTCTATTTACTTCATTTTAATCTAGTTAATAAAGAAAACATGGAATGGAGCCATGCTGAGAAGATGTCCAGATAATACAGAAATTCACATTGGTTTCCTGTTAACTCCAAAACACTTTAATGTCATCCCTTCAGGGGGGTTCAGACCCACCCACCTCTGATGTGAAATGACAAAATAGAGAACTTGCTATGTCCTCACCATGATTGTAAAAGACGTTCCAATGTGGGCAACAAATATACAATGACATTAACTGAGAAAAGGCCTCTAACTCGACGGGCAGAAAAGCTGGAGTAAAGCATTTATTTACTCATTTATTCACTGAAAGTGGGGAGATAAAAAGGAATATGCATTAACATTTAATACTGAACCATGAAATAACATTATTTTATAGCATGTCACATGCTGCGGTTTAGGCCTCCCAGCCCGGTGACATGGTAATCTACAAAGCTGCTGTGACTGCGCTGCTCGTCTTCTCCCCTGCAGGCATCACGACAGTGCTGACCATGTCCACCATCATCACCGGGGTCAACGCCTCCATGCCGCGGGTGTCCTATATAAAGGCGGTGGACATTTACCTCTGGGTCAGTTTCGTCTTTGTCTTCCTGTCGGTGATAGAGTACGCGGCGGTGAACTACCTCTCAACAGTGCAGGAGAGGAAAGAGCGGAAGCTGAGGGAGAGAGTAAGTGCTGCCGGCCTGCGGGTGCAAAGCCCTTCATGCAAACTCACTATTATTGTTAATCAACAGAGGTGTCAAAAGTATTCACATTCATTACTCAGGTAGAAGTATAGATACTAGAGTTTAAAAATACTCCTGTAGAAGTTGAAGTATCAACTCAAGTTTTTTACTCAAGTAAAAGTATAAAAGTACTGGTTTCAAAACTACTTAAAGAGCATATTGCAGGTTGGAGACCCCTGTGAATCAATGTGTAGGAAAATAATGTAGGAAGTGAATTTTCATTGAAATACGCATAAATATATACTACAGTGACCTCCGGAGTTGTTTTTGTGAGAGTATTTTACTTCCGCATCTGAAAAAGTTGAACCGGAAGTGACGTCGCATTGGGGAGCGCAGTGAATTCAACAATAGGAAAAATAGTGGATCTTAATGTTATTTGTGACACTGAAGAGGTTGTGAATGTGTATTCACACCAATATGACGGGCCACAGCCTTATAATTACGAACCCGTTAGGCCCCCCACGTTCTTTTGATTGACAGCTGAAACTCGCTTTTTAAAAGGCTGATTTATGGGTCCGCGTTACACCAACGCAGACCCTACGGCGTAGGTTACGCAGCGACGCACAGAACGCTGCGTGCGCCGCGTAACCTACACCGTAGGCTACGCCGTCGATTTTACGCGGAACCATAAATCCGCCTTTATTCACTGCAGCACTCCTGCTCCGTGCTCCTGAAAGAAACTCCGAAAATAACTCCTTAAAAACGGGTGAGTATTTGTAATCTGTCTATGTTTGTACTTTCTAAACAGAAAACAGGCTTATTATCTTCTCTTTTTTTTTAAAAGCATCCGAAATAGCCGGGTATTTTTAAAACCGAATACTTCCCCCCCTTCGTTTATCCACATTACATCGTTGTTAAAAAAAAAAAAACCTTCCACACAGAACCGAAGATCTGCGTTTTCGACCACTTTCATAAGCACAGACCTGTAGATCATCTGGTCTTCCGGACTCCGGGCCGCCTCTGCGGCGCAGTTACCCCGGGATCCGCGCCTCCTCCTCGGGCAATGAGCTGGAGTTTCCCCGTGTCCGCCACGGAGCTGCCGCGTTAATCGACGCAGCCCTGCTGCAGCCTTGCTGCAGCCCTGCTGCGCGTCGCCGCGTACCCTACGGCGTAGGCTCCGCGTCGGTGTAACGGTGTCAAGAGCAGAGACCATTTATTTAATAAATAGCTTGGAGGACAGATGGTGGATCATCTGCAGTTCTGGATCGCACGTTAGACGTCAGACTCAGAGCAGATTTGTTGTTGTTTTGGAGCATAATGTGACGTTCGAAAACGCAAAACTCCGGTTGTCTCTGTCTACACCAGGTCTACACGCATCCAGAGGTGGAAAAAGTACAAAAATATTGTACTTAAGTAAAAGTACAAATTTTCTGCTTGAAAATTACTTAAGTAAAAGTAAAAAGTACCCATTAAGAAAATTACTTAAGTAAAAGTATAAAAGTACCTCAACTTAAATATAATAAAGTACCAAAAGTACATGGGTTAAAATGTACTTAAGTACAAAAGTAAAAAGTACAAAGTACAAAGTACAAAGTACAAAATTCAAAGTACAAAATTATTTTCAAAAGGATTGCAAAGAAATTAAGGATCCAAGAATTTGCTTACAACTCTAAATAATGGTGATATTATTCTGACCCCTTTAGTGTTTGTTTCCATTACCCCATTTTAATGTCTCCCTTTGCTCATCACTGCTGCTGTCCCCCATTGGCCCCGCTGACAGGTCCACCCCCAGCCTGTAGTATGCAGTGACAACATTAAGCAACCCCAGCTGATAAAAGATGAGACTTTTGAACTTTTAAATGCCAAAACCACCTTAGAAGGGGTGGAATCAAAGAATGATGCGCATGGACACGCGTCGGCTGCCGCTCAAGGCTGATTTATGGTTCCGCGTTACACCAACGTACCCTACGGCGAGGGTCTGCGTCGATTTAACGCGGAACCATAATTCAGGCTTCAGTCCTCCTCGGTACTCGACGCGGCGGCGGTTCCTCCGGCCTTCCGGCCCGCCTCTGCGGCGCAACTCTCC
Organism: Cololabis saira; assembly: GCF_033807715.1. Taxonomy (NCBI): domain Eukaryota; kingdom Metazoa; phylum Chordata; class Actinopteri; order Beloniformes; family Belonidae; genus Cololabis; species Cololabis saira. Next base: position 20,166,868 of record NC_084602.1, read on the forward strand.
CGGGAGCTGCGGCTCCTTCTCGGTATATTCACGCGCCCCCCTTCCTTCCCGTCCCCCTTATGGTTCCGCGTTAAATCGACGCACACCTTACGCCGTAGGCTACGGCGTAGACAGTGCGTCGCAGCGTACCCTACGCCGTAGCTCTGCGCCGGTGTAACGCGGAACCATAAATCAGCCCCCGTTGTGCTGTTCTTTAATTTGTAGCGAGTAACGACGTGTCCAATTTTAAATGTAGCGGATTAAAAGTACGATTATTTCCTTGAAAATGTAACAAAGTAAAAGTAAAAGTACAGAAAAATGAAAGTATCAATAAAAGTACAAATTCTCAAAAATCTTACTTAAGTAAAATAACGAAGTACTTGTAGTTCGTTACTTTACACCACTGCACGCATCTACATAAACGGAGTTTTCAAAAATCTTCCCTTTGCCCGGAGTTTTTTTAAACATTCGTTTATTTGTGTTTTCATGTGGATGACAGGTCCAAACGTAGGAAAATATCTTGGGTTTAGCAGATACCCGGCTACGTGTGTACGGGGTCTGGGCATACAGATGGGGCAGAGCTGTGGAGACTGCTCCCTGGTGTGACGTCATATGACGCTGTGTTCGAAAAAAAAAAGCGTTTGTACGAGCTTGGCTAAAATCAGCCACTTTTTCCTCTGAATAAGTGCCCTTATGTCTTGTAAAACATATTAAATCCTACATTAACTTCTCACATAGTCATTTTCACATAAGGTCAGGTATCATTTTTGAAAAAATTCTAACCTGCAATCTGTCTTTAAAGTATAAAAGTAAAAGTAATGTAAGGGGGAAAAAATCCATTAAGGACAAAAGCCATTGAAAATGAATGCATCTTAGTATAATGCAAATATATTAAAGAAGCATATATGTGTACTATTGAGCATTAACATGTGTTTCAGAGAGCAGAAGATATGATGACTAGTTGCCTATAAGTATTGTAATGGTGCAAAAAGTCAAACTTCAGGCATGTTATCATTTATCCTAACCTTTATTGGAATGTACATCCAAGTTTAGTTGCAGGAATCTGAGGGAACGGATGTAAGAACAAAACTGGACAAGAACATCTGAGCCACAACCACAACCAAATTCACTCTATCCGGATGGAGCAATTTAACTGGATAGTTTTTTTTAAAGGCCGAAATGAAATAGAGTAACAAGGCTGTTTTTAAAATGTAAGGAGTAAAAAGTACAGATAATTGTGTGAAAATGTAAGGATTAAAAATAAAAAGTCGTCTGAAAAATAATTACTCCAGTGAAGTATAGATAACCAAAATTTCTACTTAAGTAAGGTAATGAAGTATTTGTACTTCGTTACTTGACACCTCTGTTAATCAATCAGTAGCCAAAAACATGGAGTCATATTCACCAAAAGTATCATCTCATTTCCATCATGGTTTATATTTTAATATTAAAAAAAGGGTAGATATTGGTGTGTGGGGATGTTTCAGGAGTCAAAATGCACAATGCACAGACTATAACATAATGGTTAAGGATTTATTTAAAAGGTGGGTTGTTTTTGACTCCGGTTTAAGTCGTGATGGTGGTTGGGTTATAGCTTGAACGTAGACTGGCTTCTTTGGGGTCTGATGGCGGGAGGAAACAAAGGCTATGTCATCATATACACTCCTTAAGCTCCCACGTGTGACTCTGGAGCGGCCTTACGACGACGCAACGGTGCAACCAAACTGAAAGACAACCAACCCCACCCACACAGACACAAAAAGGAGCCACTACCACAGAGCTCAGATTTTGGTTTCAGTTGCCATTGTACCGACAGTCGGGTTCTCCACATCCTAAAAGGATTAAAAAACTCTGCTTTGGCTGATTTATGCGCCTATAATGTTCTCCACAGCTTCTGAGACATACCCACTCTTGACCTGATTTTATAATAAATATTTTACACTTCAAAATACTTCTAAACTGGCAGAAACACAAATGAATAATGTAGGTACGTTGCCAATAAGCAAATGAATATTTTCTAAATTGGTTCACTTAAAGCTGCTCTCAGGCCTATGGCAGTTATTTGTGGGACCGTAATGTTCCTCGTCTGCCAACTGCTGTGGCATATGGAGCCAAATTTGCCCACATACCCTGAGGAGCATTTCCAGCACAAACATCATTTCCTATAAATGTTTAATCCCAAAGTTATTCAAATGTATTAAGTTTGCTGAAGAAGAGAAAAAAAGGATGAAGTTGTATCTGATCTTGTGCTGTTTGTCCTGCTCAGCTGCCGTGTACCTGCGGCATCGGCAACCCGGATGACATGATGGTCGACCCCCAGATCACCGGCTACGGCGCCATGGACGTCAACACAACCGGGAATTATGGGATGCCCGAGAACGGCGGTCGCCAAGACCAAATCCTGGCCCAGGTGGCGCTCAATGACCCACAGATTGCAAGACAGATGAAGTCAACCAGAGGTTACGTTAACATCTGGATAGACACCCATGCCATAGACAAGTACTCCAGGGTGGCTTTCCCTGGCGCGTACCTCCTCTTTAACATCATCTACTGGTCCATATACTCATAAGCTGGGATGTGTTAAACAGCATGAGGGCGGCCCGCGACTGGACGGCGGGAGCTCAGCTCATTTATGCTCGAGCTGCAACGATGACTCTGTGCTGCGCAGGATTTTCAGAGAGAAACTGCTCATTGGATGGATGGAGATCCCTCCCAGATGGGTAACCATTGCCTTCTCGACCCAGCCACTTAAAACTGATGAGTTTGGAAAATGAGCTCCTGACAACCGGGACAGCTGTTGTCACTGTTTTTCCATTAAATCTCCGTGTTTTCATGTCGTCTCTGCAGCGCGGCCGGAAATGTGTTTGGACGTTGTTGTCCCCCAAGGACTGACCCCAATCGGAGGTGAAAAAACACAGACTGGTGACGTTTTACGCTGCGTTTCGGTTGTCCATGCGGTGGCTGCGACCACGTGTGAAAACAGGCATTTCACTGCCATTCTCAGTGCATGAGTGCATCCTCTTTTCTGTATGACCTCTATGTGACAATCAGCGACAAACTAAAAGTCTTCAAAGGAATTTTAACACGTTGCGATAAAGGTTAATTTGCTTTCTTGTTGAGAGAAAATCAATAACACAAATCCAGCACTAGCTACGTTGGAAATAAGAGCTGTCAACTGGGACAGACAGCATAATTGGATTTGAGAAAAATTTACCCACCAGCCCCTCGGTAGGCGTTTTATACCGACCTTGTACTTTTATGATTTGACAAGTGGCTTCATGGTCGTTAGGTGGGAAGTGGCAATCAGAGAAGATCTGGGACGATCTTTTCAGCATCTTGGTGTTATGACACGTAAATGAGGCATGATTCATCCTCAATTCAGACTAACCCCGGCCCACACTCGCATTACTCCAGTCTCAATGGGCTTTAAACATACTGTACACACCACAGACGGCATTAGAAAGATAAACATAACCCCTGGTTTCTGGATTACTGTGTAGAAGCCTCAGGTTTGGTGTTCAGGCTATTACCATCCTTGCTTCTTGTCTGTCTACCCCTCCAACAGCCACGACTCAAAAGCAAGTTTTTGTGTTATACAGTAGTAATTTGGACAGATGTAATGTATGCACATGTCAACTGAACTGTTTGGCAGCAGCTTACGTTTATTAATTTTTGATTCATGTCACAGATGTTTTCTCCAAAGCAACTGGCAAGGGGGGATGTGGAGTTCAACATCTCCCCCGAGGACACTGACATGTGAGGTGGGGAAGTTTGACAGGAATCCAGCTAGTTTGGTCAAATCCTCCACTTCATTTTCACTGGAAGTCTGAGAAGCCGTAACACCACATGCTCACAGATGGTTGTGACTCGTCAATTACAAGTCAATTGATCCTAGAGTGTAATTTCCTTCATCTTTTTTAATATTAATTAGATTTTATCTTTTATTTAAGTCTTACTTAGATTAAAAAATATATATAAAATAAGATTTTTTTCAAAATTGACATTTTCTAATAGACTCCTGAGGTTCGCCCCCTGCTGGTCATCGGAGAGAATCACATTTAAATGACTGACACCACTTGGCTAAGGCACTTGGCTGAGTTTGCTCTACAAGAAAGCAAATAAACTTATTTCCAAAAATTTGGAAATAGTCCTTTGAACAATTAATATTTCAAAATATGTTTCTCTTAAAGTTCTAGGTTCTTTATTTTTGCAGCATGTTCAGTATAATGAAGTTTATTTTGCATTTTCTTGTGAGCTGTATGTCAGTGCAGTTGTTTTGCTGACAATCTTCTGCATTGCTTTTATCTGTGTGATTGGGGGGGAAAATGAGGAAAAAGACAATATTGCAACTGGTTAAAACTACAAATGTAAAAATATGTGTTTAGAAAACCCCCCAAATTTATAATGGTATTTACTTTTATAATGTCCTTATTTATTCTTTTTTTTTTTTTTTTTTTTTACATAACTGAAGCTGATCTCCTTCATTTGGTGTTGTAAGGCTTCAAGGTTCACTGTGACTTGTTAGTTGCTAGTTTTATCATCTTTTTCATTTTGTTTAGCAAAGAGAGAGATGAATATAAAAAAATATATTTTGGTGTTTAAATGACCAAACATTCAACAACTGATTAAACATGTTTAAATGTGGGAGCAATGTTGAATAAATGTCAATATTTGTTTTTCAGGTGTGGTACATCACATTCAGAGGAATGTGCATGCCAAGTTTCCTGCATCTAATATGAGGAAACAAAAGGTTTTGCGATCCCGCTTTTTTTGCCAACTTCAATTCAAATCAGCTTCTTATCAAATGAGGTTGACAGACACAGTTTTCCTTCTAACATTTTCAGTCCTGGTTCCAATATATTTCATATATATCCATGCTTTCACAGTAAACGTAAGTGAATTCTGGAGGATAAGACGTTTGTGTTATTAGACGCTGGACTGCTCCAGGGTCTTTTCTTTCTGGCACCGCTCTGACTGCTGAAGAGAATTCAAGGCAAAGGTATGGATTATGATGAAGGGCTCTCATCTTTGTTTTCATCCAAGCAATCTGCCTGAGGATGCAGCGTCAATTTAAAAAAGGCACTGTTACAAAAAAAAAGAATCTAAGGCATCAGTTCCAAGTATAGAGACACATTTGTGTACACAGTGCTTTGTTTTATTGAGTTGCAATAGAAGGGGTGGTTAAATTAAGTACAAAATAATTTAAATACAGAACGAGATCATTCACACATCTTGTAGTTAGATGAGATAAATATTTATTCAGTCGTGGATCTGGTCACCTACTCAATGCAGTGCTGTCTTTCTAGTCACGTGTCGTGTTTCTGTTTGGCCAGGATGAAGTCGTCTCTCACTCGCTGCAGCAGATCAGGGCAGAGCGCTACATCCACCGCTGTCATAGCAAGAGCCTTGGCGGTCCTCAGGGCGCCCACCTGGGCCTCTTCAGCTCCTGAGGAGAGCAGTGAAGGAAAAAAGGAATTAGATGGATGGATGGATGGATGGATGGATGGATGGATGGATGGATGGATGGATGGATGGATGGATGGATACGATAATTTCTGGCATTTATCCCGATAACGATAAAAAAATACCAATACAAAAACGTCATCAACGGGAATTTATCTTTCTTTCTTTCTTTCTTTCTTTCTTTCTTTCTTTCTTTCTTTCTTTCTTTCTTTCTTTCTTTCTTTCTTTCTTTCTTTCTTTCTTTGAGGATCATTTCTTTCTTTCTTTCAGGCTCATTTCTTTCTTTCTTTCAGGCTCATTTCTTTCTTTCTTTCTTTCTTTCAGGATAATTTCTTTCTTTCTTTCAGGCTCATTTCTTTCTTTCTTTCTTTCTTTCTTTCTTTCTTTCTTTCTTTCTTTCAGGCTCATTTCTTTCTTTCTTTCAGGCTCATTTCTTTCTTTCTTTCTTTCTTTCTTTCTTTCTTTCTTTCTTTCAGGATCATTTCTTTCTTTCTTTCAGGCTCATTTCTTTCTTTCTTTCTTTCTTTCTTTCTTTCTTTCTTTCTTTCTTTCAGGCTAATTTCCTTCCTTCCTTCCTTCCTTCCTTCCTTCCTTCCTTCCTTCCTTCCTTCCTTCCTTCCTTCCTTCCTTCCTTCCTTCCTTCCTTCCTTCCTTCCTTCCTTCCTTCCTTCCTTCCTTCCTTCCTTCCTTCCTTCCTTCCTTCCTTCCTTCCTGTAAATTGTGCGTGGATTTAACGCAGAACCATAAATCAGCGGGAATTTATCGTTTTTACCGCGAGATGACAAATTGTTACCGTGGGGAATTTTTTTGACGGGTTATCGTGAACGGTAAAATATCGCCCATTCCTACTAATGACTCATTTTAAAAGACACATATACACATGTACATGTACATGTTCACCAGTACCACAACAATTTGATTATCCGAATGAAATAAATAGAAGCTAATGAACTATGTGACCTGGACAAAGAGGATGATGGAAAACTCCTGATCAATAATCATTTGAGTTTCATGACGGTGACCCTTGCTCCCAACAGACGTGAGCCGTCGTACCTGCTGCGTCGGTGTATTCCTCCGTGTGGTTTAATGCGTCAGTGCTGATGTAGAAGAAAGGATGGATACCAGGCACGATGAACGACACGTTGCCAAAGTCCGTAGAACCTGGCAGACGAATACAAATTAAATCTAAAAACCCTTCACTGAAAAATGAAAACAAAACAAGTCTTGTGTTGTGCTGTGTGTTTTCTAATGCACAAACCAAACACCAAAAGAACAATTGTACTTTAACTTACCAGAGAAAGCAGCTGGCTGCTCTGGAAACTCAATCCCTACATCTCTTCCATTACTTTCGTAAAGCTTAGCCAGCGTGGCATTCGGCAGGATGTTATAGAAGGTGTGGGATGGATAGGTCATCTCCACCTACAGAACATGTAACATAGGAAAACTGTATTTTACCATTTCTTCCATTCTATGATTCACCCCAATTTGACTTTCTTTCTTTTTCCCACTGTAAATAGGTTTTTTTTTTTTTAGTACCACCTGGAGTGAGGTCCCACGTGAGCCCTGCAGACCTCCGACACCTCTGCTGCAACACTAAACTGTAAAGTATCACAGAACCTTGAACTAATGCAGTCCAAGAGTAGCATGCGTTTGGAAAATCAGAAGGCTCTGCACGTTCTGCAGGGCGAAACAAACCCGCCTGGATCATGTGTTAAGCACCAAGGAGAAAAACAGCCTACAGGTAATGGTGAATTATGTAACAGTAGCACGGGACCTGGAGCATGCTTACAATAACTTACCGTACAAACGCATTGTTATTACGTTTCTTTTCTACTGTACTTCCACATTTGGGGATATCCGAGGAAATCAAATAGGAGATGACAACAACTCACCTGACAACCAGTTGCCAGAGCTGCAGCCCTGAAGCAAGCCTCCGCTTTGGCCTTTAGGACACACAGATCCTTGAGAAGCGGGGTGCGCAAATAAAACTGGAGCTCAGAATAGGCAGGGATGATGTTGGGCTTTACCCCTCCGTGTTTGATGACGCCTGCAGTGGAGAGACGAAACGAAGCGGATGAGAGACGATAAGATGGGGAGCATCCATAACGTTGAAAGCCACTTTACTTTGATCTCTGATATGCAACAGATAAGGGAAGACTTTGTTTGGCACAGATAACATTCAGTTTCCCTCAGGGTCCGAAGCTTATAAAAGCTGCCCGCTCGTTTGTTTTTAAAACGTTGCAGCAATCACCATCCGTCGCCTGGAACAGGCTGAAACAAAATCGCCAATTTTACTCATTGCAGGCTCTTCCTCACCATGAATTCTCCACTCGGGTTTGAGCTGCTGCCTGAGCAGTGAGATGTTGTTGTAGGCCAGGACTGCAGCATCCAGAGCATTCACGCCCTCCCAAGGGTACGCAGAGGCGTGCGACGCCCTCCCGTGATACTTCACTACGATCCTGTGGAGCACAGGGCCTGGTGGTAAAGGAATGTCTGCAGACATTTAATGTCATTTTACATCTTTTTTATTTTCTTTTAATTTTTAGCTTTTAATTTTAACCTGCAACACACGGTCATTAGTTATGTCTGTCTTTGGTACAGACTAGATAGCATCCGTTTCTCCCTTATCAAAACAAACAAAAAACATCTGAAAACTGATTCATCCCATGTTTCCACGGTGTGCTGGTCCAACCCATGAGCCTCTCAGCCCAGATAAGACGCTACTTCCTCTGGACAAGGTTCACACAGACAAGGTGTTTTCTTTTTTGTTTATGAAAAACAAAGTTAAATGACATTTGTCAATGAATGTAGCTCCATATTGTAGCTCTAGGGGAAAAGGTTTCCCAAAGTAATCCCTTGTCCATGTGGTTGTTAATGATGACTGACAGCTGTGGATACAGAGCCACCTGGGAGATTTGAAGATGATTTGGTGTCCAGCTTGCGCTTGTAACCTTGGTACGGTAAAATAAGGTAAATGAGGTTAGGCTAGGTAAGAGGAGAGGGAGAAATATACAAATCCCTTTTGATCTTTATTTTCCGAACAATTTTAAATATTGTGCTGATGATCTCAGACATTAACCGTCAAACTGGAGATCCTTTGCTTATCTTTGCTCCTCAAAGACTCAGCGTCCCGTGGTTCCTCCTCTTGTACCAACTTGTGATTAGAATCACCTACGGACATCATCTCTTGCAATGAAATCTTGAAAATGAACAATTAACACGTAGAACCCACTTCAAAATAGTGCTTTAAGCCTCTCCAGTGGAGAAAAGGAGAGTTTGACTGAAAAGCCAGCCGTTCAATGGCTTCGTTGAGGTCACTAACAATTATTGGATTGCATTTTTGGAGCCTCTTCAATTCCTCGGTGGATTAATATTTTTTTTGTTTTGGCGTGAGAACCTGTAATTAACTGTCTGCTATTTGTGTGTAAAGTGAAGTCCAGGGGCCTCATTTATAAAAGAGTGCGTAGGATTCATACTAAAAGTGTACGTGCGCTCAAAGCCGAAAATGGCGTGCGCACAAAATAATCCCGATTTATAAAACCGTGTGCACGCACACTTGCACGCAATGTTCGCTTTATAAATCACAGTCCAGCTGGAAGGTTGTGCAGGTGAATTCGCCTCATACCCCGCCCTCTACACGCCCACTTTTTACCAAGAGTGGGCAATGCAAAGTAGTTCATGACTGTATTTGCATATAAATGAGCCTGCTGAGCATGCGCAGCGCCTGCCTGCAGTCTGTTTGTGCTGTGCGTCAGGATGAATGAGACGTATCGAGCCGGGAAACCTTGTCACTAAATTTCACGTAGACTGGGATCGAGATGTTGTGGATGAGGTGGAGGCCAGGAAAACGACATTATTTGGTGGTCACAGTAGTGACATTACTGACAAAAAGAAAGCGAGTGAGTGGCAGCACGTCGTTGCTGCGCTAAACGCTGTGAGTGCCACGGACAGATCTTTCAGATCTTTCAGATTATGAAGCTCAAGAATGAGATCAAGTCATATTTAGGCAGAAACAACTTTTCATTAACTGTATTTGGCCTTCAATCAATTTTTGGCAGGTAAAAAGACCCATTTTCAGGGGAGAAATCAGATTCTGGCAGGCAATCACTTTTTGGCACGACACCAGCACGGCGTGTCCTGCACCGCGGCTGCAGCAGCAGCCCCAGAGTCCTGCCTGACGCTGACGCTTCAAACACAGAGGGACACAATCAGCGCTATTATATTATAAGTCTGATATGTGATGACATTAAAAGTATGACATGAATCTGGCTTAATTTCACCACCTCACCGCCTACGTCGACAGTTCCCCATATCTTCAAAATGTTTGTGCGCTAGGGTCAAGGTTTGCGTAAAGATACGCACATTTTCCCATTCGTTTTTTTTTTTTAAATCCCAACCTTTGCGTAGAAGGTGGTGTGCACATCTTTCAAGCCCTGTTTTGTGCGCATGCAAGCTTTATTAATGAGGCCCCAGATAATTTAGTAAAAAAAGCTTAGAAAGGTAAAAATAAAAAGATCACCTAGCCAACTTTTAATGCCATTTTAAACCCAGATATGAAGGTTCCTGGTTCAAATATTGGCTGAGGCCTTGCTGTGTGGAGATTTTATGTCCAATCCATGCCAGTGTAGGTTTAAACAAGAAAACAACATAAATCACAAAACGCACCACACCTTTACCCCATAACAGCTCGGATAGGCCGCAGCAACTTGTGATGAATAAGAAGCAGAAAATGGCTCGATTGATGGATGTGTTTAATCTAACTTTGAGCAGCAAATGGCCCCGTTCCAATTTTCTTACATTAATGCAAGCCTGAAATGTTGGATACACAGTACATTAACGAAAACCATTAAGCTGATGAGACGAAACGTGAAATATGTTCAAGCTGTCAGCAGGAAAATAAAAGTCGACGCAGCAATCTCCTCGCCTCCCCCTCTGGTTTCTATACTATCTTAACTTTTTCTGTCCTGGTACAAGTGAAAAATAACGTACTCATCGATGGTGACGGTGGGTAGGAATGCCGCGTCCTGCTGAGCAGGATGAGCCATGAAAACGAGGTCAACATCGGCGAAGGCTCCGGCCTGGATCAGGTCGATCTTTCCTCCTATGTCCTCCTCCGCTGGTGTTCCCAGAACAGTTATCTGGAGATGAAAGTGCTCAGTCATGTGACAATTACACAGAATCACAGATTCATTATATAAGTAACAAAATAAATGCAGAATTTTCACTTTAAATATAAAAAAATATTTAAAAAAAACCCCACTTTACTTCACTTGGGAAAAAACATCTTAAGTTTAGTTTTTCTTATAGCTGTGTTAGTATCTTCTCATACACTATTTGAAAATGTTAACTTGCTAGCTATAAATATATTAACCCTTAAAACTCAAAGAATTTCAGCAGCTTTTTTCCATTACTATGTTCAAATGTGGTGTATATACAGTGACTAGAAGAATGTGCAATATAGTCTTATCCTTTTTTTTTCAGCACAACCTAGGCAAATCTTTTTTTCACCTCACCAACTACATAAACACACCTGAGCATAAAAGTTCTCCCAATTTTGAAAGTAGGATTGAATTGTTTTGTTCAAACTTCCTATCACATAGAAAAAACAGAGATCAAAGATTTTTCTTTGATCTTGAAATTCTATTAAAAAAAAGAAATATATCAGTCTCCAAAAGCCAACAAAAATCATATGACTTCCTTTTATTTTCAGGTGGACTTTTATGTCAAAGCATGCCATTTCATAAAAGTACTTCAAAAACGTGTGTATGAATAAAAAATAGAGAAAGGGAGGTTTCACATTAAAATGTAACACCAACTCAAATGATATACCTTTAACTACACAATCCTGAGAGGGGAGAAAAAAAATCAAAAATATTGAAAATCTGAATTCTTTTCATTTAAATGCAAGTCTTGATTTTGGACTTTTAGACTATAATTTAGCGTAAATGTTTTTAAATTGCAATCATATAAATCTGAGTGCTCTCGAAAAAAAATAGCTATAATGACAGATTACATTGTCCTTTGAAAAATAAACAGTAACATCTTCATATGCACATAGGTTCGAAAAAGGAGTAGGAAGAAGTAAACACTTTTTCCTAGTTCCTACCCCTTTATAACTTTGAATTTACATTATTGCCATTATTATATCTACACAATATCCATATAAATATAGTCTATATAAATAATACGTAAACATGGCTATTACTACATAATTATCCATATAAGTATATAGAAAATATAAATATTACATACATATTATATCAATATATAGGAAATACAAATATTATATAAATCTATATAAATATACACTATATAAACTACATAAATATATAGAAATATTCTATGTCATAACTATCATAACTATGTGTATGTATGTATAGGTATGTGTGTGTGAGTATAGTTACAGTATATAATAATAATAATGATAATAATAATAATAATAATAATAATAATAATAATAATAATGTTATTTAGCAGTGTGAGTACAGTGTGTGAGTATTTACAAATACGGGTTAAATGATTAGTGAATGGGGGTAGGATTAAATAAATTTACACTTCTTCTTACTCCTTTTTTGCACATGTAAATTAAGATATCAAGTGTTAAAGGATGAAATTCTTTGTTTTGTTGTTTTGTTTTCTTAAACTTCTCTTGAAGTGTTGTTTTTTACATGTACAAAAATAAAATAAATCAAATATCCCTATATATATATATATATATATATATATATATATATATATATATATATATATATATGTGTGTGTGTGTGTGTGTGTGTGTGTGTGTATGCTACATACATAATAAACATATAATACATGATAGATAGATAGATAGATAGATAGATAGATAGATAGATAGATAGATAGATAGATAGATAGATAGATAGACAGACAGACAGACAGACAGACAGACAGACAGACAGACAGACAGACAGACACATTTGAGGCACACCCAATGAAAGAGTTGAGTCCTATGTTTGATGTATGTCTTTACTTTTAAACTTTGGCAGGAGTACCTTGACGGGCCCCGGGGCCCGGCCCCCCTGGGCCCCCAGAGCGGCTCTCAGCCCCAGCGCGGCCGCGGCTCCCACCTCCGCGATCAGGTTGTGCCCGCAGGCGTGGCCGATCCCGGGCAGCGCGTCGTACTCGCAGAGGAAGCCCACGTTCAGCACGGGCCCCCCGTCCCCGTCCCCGTCCCCGTCCCCGTCCCCGCCCTGCGGGCCCCAGCTGGCCCGGAACGCCGTGGGTAGTTTGTAGTGGCTCTGCACCGTCCACGGCTCCTCCAGCTGGGAGAAGAAGCGCACCAGCCGGTCGTGCGCATGCGTCTCCTCCCCGGCCAGCTCCGGCCGGCTCCAAATGTCCCGACTCAGACTGTGGAGCTCTTCCTTCATGGAGTCTAAGTACACTCGCAGGGTGTCTTTCATTTGTTTTCGTCTGTCCATCGCGAATGAGAGTCTGCGGGCTAAAAGAAAGGATAAAATGTTGAAGTTTGTTGTCATATGCCAGCTGCTCTGCCGGTGGGCTGCTGGGCCAGGGCAGTGCCTGCAGTATAACCACTGCGTCCACACAAACCGAAAGACTGATTTATGGTTCCGCGTTACACCAACGCAGTACCAGTACCTACCAACTGCGTAGGGTGCGGGGCGACGCACACCCTACGACGTAGGCTCTGCGTCTTTTTAACGCAGAACCATAATTCAGGTTTTACACCATGCAGAAATCGCGCAGCGTGGGCGGAACATCTCACCGGAAACAGTTAGGTCAGGGGTCGGCAACGCAAAATGTTGAAAGAGCCATGTTGGACCAAAAACTCAAAAAACAAATATGTCTGGAGCCGCAAAAGTCTTATATAAGCCTTAGAATGAAGGCAACACATGCTGCATGTATCTATCAGAGGTGGAAAAAGTACTGAAAAATTGTAATTGAGTAAAAGTATCTTTACTTTGCTGAAATCCTACTCAAAGTAAAAGTAAAAGTACTCATCTAAAAATTTACTCGAGTAAAAGTACAAAAGTACTTCATTTAAAATGTAATTTGAGTAAAATTTACTTTCAGTTATTTAATGCAAAAAAAGGATGAGTCAGTAAATCAAATTAATTAACTTCGAGGCATATTAAAGTACACATCCACACTTGTTTGAGTACATTTTTTTAGATGTTGATGTCTTGAATGCTGAAAGCTCCGTTCTGCCGGGCAGGCACATTTTACACTGCATTATAATGTTGTTGCTTTTTGTGCGTTTGAATGCGAATAAGTCTTCCAAGTTTGCCAAGGGCCCGCATTTAATTTTTTCACCATAAATTTTGTACTCAGTAACGTGAGGGGGTTCAAATGTAGCGAAGTAAAATACTTGGGTCAAAATGTACTCGAGTAAAAGTAAAAATTACATATTTCAAAAACTACTTAGAAAATTACAAATTACTCATAAAAAGTACTCAATTACAGTAACGTGAGTAAATTTAATTTGTTACTTTCCACCCCTGGTATCTATATAAGTTATAACTGGGGGAAAACATTTTTTTTTCATTATGCACTCCCAGAAAAAAGTCGAAATATCGAGAAAAAAGTCGAAATTTCGAGAGAAAAAGTCGAAATGTCAAGATGTTGAAGTACAATCTTGAGAAAAAAGTCGAAATGTCGAGAAAAAAAGTCGTAATGTCGAAAAAAGTCGAAATGTCGAGATTAATGTTGAAGTACAATCTCGAGAAAAAGGTCTAAATGTTGAGAAAAAAGTCAAAATTTCGAGAAAAATGTCGAAATGTTGAGAAAAAAGTCGAAATGTCGAGGAAATAGTAAAAATTTCGTGAAAAAAATCGATATGTCGAGAAAAAAGTCAATTTCAGGAAAAAAGTCGAAATATCAAGATTAAAAAGGAAAGGAAAAAGGAAGAAAAAAAGGAAAAAAAATAGGAAAAAAAAGAGAAAAAAAGGAAAAAAAGGTCAAACATTTTTGAAAAAGCTCCAGGGAGCCACTAGGGCGGCGCTAAAGAGCAGCATGCGGCTCTAGAGCCGTGGGTTGCGGGTCCCTGAGTTAGGTGGACTTCTCAGGCTGAAGGAAGTGTTTTCAACCCCTGCAACCTCCTGGACAAGTGTCCACGTCCAATCCAGCCTGAGGAACTCAGGAAATCTGCAGTTCACTGACTGACCAGTAGGGGCTGGCTCCAAGAGCGAGTCAGTCTCCAATGATCCACATGTTAAAATGTCCAGTTTAACAGCAGAAAATAAACACATTTACAGCCTGGTTTAAAAAAACTACTTATGTGTTCATGTAAACTGTGCTGGGGATGATTTTGTTTTGTTTTTTTGCACTAAAGCAGATCAGATATAAATGAAAACATGTATAATGCTAAGGAAAAAGACAATTGGCTTTAACCAAAGACTAGCCATCATTACCTCCTCATCAGTTATTATCATGCTATTGAAAGATCTGCGTGTTCGTTTGTCTGGTGCACCATAAGAAAACCAGTGAACAGAATCAAATGTTAAGACAAGCCTTTATTATATCATGCACAATGTTTTCCAGCCGGAGGTAAACTTTTCTCAAAGCACAGAGGTAGGAGAGAAAATGCTCACAGTGGTCATCGATCCAGCCCTATTTATACTAAAAAGAGAGGTGTTTTGTACGTTATAGGTGCAGATGTTGAACCTTATCTGTGGAGACATCTGTAGGGAAAGAAACATGTCACACTTTCAGCGATATATATATCTTGCTGATTGTTTCTTACTTAAGATGTTGACTCAGAAAATACCTAATATCACTAAAACTTTGAGAAAAAGATAGGTTCCAGGATGGAACCTATCAGTTTTTAAACAACTGTTTCTCTTCATTGTCTTCACCTAAAGAAAAACTCAGCTAAACAATCTAGTTATACAAACAGGATGTGTTCCTGCACTGTGAGCCACCACCAGTGTAGAATCTTATAGAAAAACCCTTCAAACTTTTTTTTTTTTTTAAATATTTTTATCCCGGTTTTTTCCCCATTTTCCTACCTACTCCTACCTAACAGTCCTGGGCATTGCCATCCTCTACCAACCCCGGGAGGGCCCTGCACTGAGCTCAGGTCTCCTCCTTAACCTGAGGAGTGAGCAGGCCGCATCTTTTCACCAGACAGGGTGGGGCTGGTCCGGCCGGACGTAGCGCGTGGAAGGATCACGTTATTCCGGCCGGATCCTCCCCACCCCATCTGGCGCCCCGGTTGGCCAGAGGGGGCATGTGTAGCCCAGGACTGTGTGCATGTTTTTTTTTTTTGTGAGGGTAGAACATGCAAACTCCACACAGACCCAACCCCACCCATGGTGTGGGCACTGAAGTCATGGGGGAACTAACACGCACTTCAGCACCCACAGCATCCCCGGCGGGAATCGAACCCAGGACCTTCTTGCTGTGAGACGGCTGCACTACCAGCTGCGCCACCGTGCCAACCTGAAAAAAAAACCCTTCAAACTTTTAAACAATTTCATAAAATCCTAACACTATAAAACTGCAATCAGATGTGTGCTAACTATAGACTGTAAAAATACAATGGACCATAGGCTGCAGAAGACCGGTTTTGAAGCCTGTTTTTCTTTGTATGGGGTGCAGCCATGTTGTTCGGGAAGCCAATGGTAACGCGCCAACGTATATCAATCAAAGTGACCATTGGCTACCAGCTCCTCCAGCGGAAATGAAAAATAACAGTCGCATTTAGCTGACGCTGGGGTCCTACAAACATCTGGTTGTTTCTCTAAGCGTGGTAGCTTCACGATTATGGATGAGGAAGTGATAGTGGCTAGCCATCGTCTTAGTCAACTGTCAATTAATCATATAAGAAATACATTTTCTGCATTATATAATTCCTCCTGACGTGGTACAAAAAAATTCACCCCCTCAGAGGGGTCACGGATGCGAAATCAAAGATTTGAGATCAAAACAGTGTTTTGAACCAGGCTGTAGATTGAGTCGCTTTTGCAGGCAGTTTCCAGCGGCAAGCCGAGGAACTGCAACAAATCTTAGTTCTGCAAGAGCCTCAACACAAAAGTTTTATGGTTGGTACCAACCCAGTATCCCCTTAATGCAGAGATTGCGATATGGTAGCTGCAATTGTTTGGTAGCAAAACAGCTCTTGTGGGATGCATCAGATGAAAAAGCTGGAAGCCATGGCTAACTTTAATTGACATAAAGGTGAGCATCCCAGCCAGCTTCCTCTGGCCTGTTCATTGCACCCATTTTTGGTGTTGGGGCTGCACAGTATGAGGTAAAGAGGGTTTAAGTTTAAGACCAGGAGAGATTAAGGCCTCATCCACACAAAGACAAGCTCAGGCCTAAATGAAAGACACCCTGAAAAGTCTCTCCTTTCTCTGTTCTATATTCTCTCTGTCTGTTTTCTCTTTTCCTGCTCTGCCCAGCTGGCCTCCCACACAGGAGGTTCCCCCCTTATGATCCAGGTCCTGCTCAAGGTTTCTTCCCTCCTAAAGGGGAGTTTTTACCTGCCACTGTTAATGTTATGTTAATGTAATAATTGCTTGGGGGTCATGTTTTGGGTCTCTCGAAAGCGCCTAGAGACAACTTCTGTTCTAATAGACGCTATATAAATAAAATTGAATTGAATTGAATTGAATTAAATGTAAAAGTATTTTATACAAACAGTGTTACATCCATACGAAGCCGGTGCTTCACAGGTCTGTAAATGATCATTTTGAAACCAAATTCCAGAGTGAGCTGCCTTGCTTCAGCACACCCTTTTACACATGACTTTGTCATCAACCAACTTGTGCAGACCTTGATGACAAGCTGATGACGACCGTTAATTTGAATCCAGTGTGTCAATGCAAGGAAACATTTAAAACATGCAGGACAGCGGGTCCTGAGGACCAGGATTAAGAAACCCTGATTTAAGTGGAATTAGATTTTGAGTTTTGTCAGACTTAAAATATCTATTCTGATGTTGCTACTTGGCTTCTTGACTAATGCTAAATCCCTTTTGCTACAAACATACAGTATGCAGTATTCAGTTCCAACTTAAAACTGCATCAATTCATATCGTTTTTCTCCCTAACGAGAGTTTACAATTATTACATCCAGTAATAGACCTAGTGCTGATTAAACTCTAGAATATTCTTTAAGCCTTTACAAGAATTTGTTAAGACATAAAATATTCTCTTTGCACCTGTTGCTCAATCTTAATTAATTTCAGCACAATAAATATGATCTGGTTGATAGGACATCAGTTCCCACGAGGTATTCAGGAGAACAATGGAAAGTGTTGACTGATTTTAATTCATAAAAAGTTTAGTTTTGGGTAGATGTATCTACTTATTTTGCTCAACACCTGAAAACAGAAACAAAAATTAAGACAAGGGGAACATTTGATGCTCAGGACTTCAGGGTATAGCTAACCCCATTTATGTATTTCCAGTTATTCCCAGCTTTCATTTTGAGTTAGTTACCTTTACCCAGTACATTTACTCAGGTGATATTCTTGAAAGCAACATTGACTTTTGTATATTTTGTACATTTTAACTCACTGTCACTTCACTACACTCTGAAAGTCAATATTTTGCTTACTTCTTTATTTTCACTGAATTTATTTGTCAACTGAAGGTTCAGCTACTTTTATAGATGAAGATTTTTAAACCATGAATTATAAAACGAGCCTTTGAGTTATTTCTCAATGTACTTTCCAGTCTTCTCAGCTTCTGATGTCTAAGTGAACGCAGCGTGCAGCCCAGGTGACATTTCAGGTGTCTGAGTTGGGATTTTTCTCAGTAATCGTCTTATTTCAATAAAAATTTGATCTGACACCTCAAAAGAAAAAAAGAGTCCAAGCCCTTAAAGCAGGTTTTCTTGCTGAAATGTCTGTGACATGACAGATTCAGCAGCCGCTTTCACAAAATATATATACTTCAGTATAAAGACCGGAGCTGTACTCTTCATTCATACTCTTCTCCGGCTGTGCATTCACAGCGATCCCACAAAGATGCAACATTCCCTCTCCAGTATGTGCTTTCACAAAGCATTACAGCATTTCACAATCTGAATCCCTAAAGTCTCTGTCTGCTTTGATGAGATGGAGCTGAATAAAACATGCTTCAAGTTTTTAGCTGGTTGTTTGCTGTCACTAATGGTATTTGGACTGTTATTGCCGCTGCAGAACAGAGGCCGTGGTCTGGCTCCAGCAGGAGGGGGAGGACGGCTACGCTTCAGATGGTGCTGAGCACGGTTAAGGGGTTTACTGAGTAGCTACTGCTCAAGGTCAAGTGAACAGGTTTGTGCACACGCATGATCATATACATACACGCATACACACACATAGACATACACACTGGCTTGTTCACCTGCATGCTGGCTCTGTAGTTTTTGGGGTTAGGTAGCGGTAGCGGTAGCTTAGCTCAGACTGCGATCAGATCTCAAGATTTGGGTCGATTGCTGTTGAATGAATGAATGAATGAATGAATGAATGAATGAATGAATGAATGAATGAATGAATGAATCTTTATTTCGGCTTGTACAGAACAAGATGAAAAAGAAAGAAAGAAAGAAAAAAAAAACAACATTTCTTTTGCCGAAAAGGTGTAGGCTGAAGCCGTAGCTTATAGTGCCTACCCTTTTTTCTTATGATCAGCAAAAATATGAGACATTAGCTTTTACTCCGTGGAAACAAACAATACATAAAGAAGAAAAAAATAAGTAAGACAAAATATAAAATTGACGTTTCACATCCTAGAATGTTTTTGATAGTATACTTTATAATTATATTGTTTTATATTTATTTACAGTATTTTCTTTAAACAATTTCTTAAACTTGACGATAGAGCAACAAATTTTTAGGTTGTTATTACAACTATTCCAAATTTCTCTAGCCTTAACTGATGTACATCTCTTTTTAATATTAGTTCTTGCTGTCGTCATCTCAAACATGAGTTTCCCCCTCAGATCATAACAGGTTTCTTTTATCTGGAACAGGTCCTGAATGTAGTTTGGAAGCAGTTTCTGCTGGGCTTTAAAGGCAAATAAAACAGTTTTCTGCTCTACTATATCATGGAATTTTAAGGTATTATATTTAATAAAAAGATTATTTATGTTCGTGTTTTGGTTGGCTCCGTGCCGGTTTCGTGTTTTGTTTGTGGTTTTTTGTTGCAGATTTCCAGTGCTTGACGTGTGTCTCCGTGTGTTCCTGGTTCCTGGATTGGCAGTGGATGTCGTCACCCCCCCACCCCCCCAAAAAAAAGAAAAAAAAAAATCACTGGGTTTGTATGTGTATATTTATGTATGTGTATGCATATGTATGCGTATATATATGTATATATATTAAATATAGTTATAATGCACATATATATACCTTTGGTTTCTACCGTCATGGTATCAATCATTAATATGTGTGCAGACAAGGCAAAAAAAAAAAAAAAAAAAAAGTGAACAGGTTTGTACCACGGTCTGTCAAACTGATCTGTCCAGCCGGTCTCCGCTTCTCCGACCACTGTGCTTGAGAAGCAACTGACTGTCTATGTTTTTTAATATGTGTTTATATAATCTAAATCACCAAAGGTATTTGAACCAGTTGTGACATCTTACCAAGTAAAACTGATTGTGTCAAAAAAGTTTGGAAAAACACTCGACCCTTCTGTGAAAAAAATCCTAGATTTGTCACGACTCAGGTTCCTCAGAAATAAATAAGCGCCAGGTTTGCATTATCTGTGAATTTTTGGTTGAGTAAATGAAGGCCAGAGCACAGAATTTTCATTCATTTTCATAATACATCCCCTTTAAACAGACACAGTTTTGGGTGATCAATCCCTGCATCGACTCCGTAGTGACTGCTCACACTGTTCCCACATCTTTACTGAGCATTTACTTTACACTTCAGACTGCATTTGGGGATTTTGCTGCATAATTTTACATTTAAACTAAAACCCCTGTCATGCAATCAAAGTATAGAAAGCCAACCACCATATTGAGTTCCTCCTCTTTCTGGATGCAGATGTGGAAGGATTGCCACCTGCTGGCCACAATTACACTCAGCCCGTGCAGAACTTTATTTAAAATATCATCACCTCATAAAGTACTGCAGATCATGTCAGTCTGTTTCTAAATAACTACTGGTAAAATATACCGCATTTACATTTTTTATAAAGCACCAACAAAACTATTGTGCTTAGAAATTGTAGCTCATCATGTAACCAAACTCTCAAAATGTCATCTTCTTGAACTATCCTGCAGGTTTGAAAATATGATCATGTTTAAAAGTATTAGCCACAAGACAAGGACTCTGAGGTGAACACTTGGCATGTAAAATATAGTTACAATCCTTTATTTTTGCATCACTGTTTCACCACACTAGAGGGACTCAGAGTGACACGTTTCCTTCAAGACTCCTCTTGAACATTTATTTGTCTAATCTGAAAGGGAAAATACATCAGGTGCTGTGCTGCACTTTGTATTTCACCTCATGGGGCAGAAAAGGCCTTTGGCGTCATGGGTCGTGGTTGGTAATCATCTGCTGGGAATTTATATTTAATCATGTGTTCATTGTCTCCCTGCAGCTGTATTGATGCAACATGCAAACAGTTTTTCAGCTTGCGGAGGACGAGTCGTGACGAGTCGTGATCTGGACTCGAGAAAACAAGGTCAATTTAGTGCTGTGTGAGTGAAGATGAAGCTCCCCATCTGTCACCTACCCGGCCTCCGTGTTCGTCTGTGTGTGCCTAAGTGTAAAAGATGTGCACGTTGGAGGGAGAGCAGGTGTACATCTATGTGGTTTCTCTCTGTATTTGAGTTAGAGGTTAATTGGGGGCGGTTGTCAGTCACAGGAGGAGACATGTTGAACAGCGCTCACCAAGCTGACACCACGACTGCCTCCTGACACGGCCTGTCTGTCAGCTCGCTCTGCGCCCCGCCGGTGACGCTGACACTCTCCATTGTGGTCCAATTAGGTGAAGGAAGGACCCATGTGTCGCCCCCGTCATCTTATTCAGGGATTTGCTCTGTGAGCATGTGTTTACTTTCACATGATTACATGGATTTTGGCCTCCATCTCCACAAAGGAAGAAAAACACTGAATTACTGGACAATCATCCTCATTTCAGAAAGTGATATAAGTGATAAGTTTTTCCAGAAACAGAAACTGTATATATACAGGACTGTCTCAGAAAATTAGAATATTGTGATAAAGTTCTTTATTTTCTGTAATGCAATTAAAAAAACAAAAATGTCATACATTCTGGAATGTTTGCACCAACTTTGTCCATCCAAGATTTTCCAAGACAAGTGAGAGTTTATGAAGAGATCAACAGGCTTCTCCTGACTTGAAAATGAGCTCCAAGTCATGATTAATCTGCAATTATACCATTTGTCTTCTTGCTTCTCAGGATGAGATAAAAAAGTAGTTGCTGTAATTATTTATGTCTTTTCCATGGGAATGCTTTGCTTAATCAACTGCAAGACGAAGGTATTAAAAACTGAGTCTCTCTTGTAGCGCTGTTTAGCTTCCATGTGTTTCACGTGTTTTTCTATCCATTTCCTGTAGTTTTCTTGCATGTGAGTGTACATCTGGGCAAGGAGCTCCAATCATGTCCAATCAGCTTGATATCTATCTGCTAATCAAGCTCCTCCATCAACCTGCCCTTCCCTGTTTGTGTAGCATCACCACAGTTTCTGAGGCTCTGATTCACTACTGTTTGCTCTGCCATCTTTAGTCTACTTCCAATCAAACACCTCCTACCTAATAGTCGTAGATCAATCCCTGAATACTCACCTACCTCTGAGTCAGTGCCTTTATTTTAGCTCACTCATCTATTTTCTGACAGTAAAGCTAAAAGTACAACCCCAAACCAATCCAAATAAAAAAAAAAACATCCTCAAGGAAGAAGATGTGAAAAACACTGAGTCACGTCTTCATGGTGGTTAGTAATAAAAAGATGGGAACATTCTCTGTTTGTACATTTTATTCCCTCTGGGAGCAAATTAAATCTCTAAATGAGAAAAAGGAAGGAGGCATGCATGCGTGTTGTCTGGAAGCTCACAGGAGAGAGCACTTCATGATTGAAAAATTCTCCTCATTTCTGCAAACAAGCAAGCGAGGGATGGAGGCGTGCACTGCAGGCCGGGAGGATGTTTCCAGCAACACCGAGACGGTCACACAGACGAGCATCCTCCGTGTTGTTCGTTGGTGAAGTGAGAAGCTAGAAGTTAATACGTCTTCTGAGGTGTCGTGTTACAAATCAAGAGTGAAACGTTCACCCTTCAGCTGTTTAATAAATACACCAAACCTTTCAGTGCCTTCATTTAACTTCATCTCTTTATCCAACTGTTACCTTATTCTCTAACTGGATATATTTGTAGCTTGTAAACCTGTACCAAATGTGAGCAGCTTCCACAACTGTTGCTTTGACTTACTTCTCATTTAGAATAGAATAGAATAGCATAGTGCTTTATTAATACCACAAAGATTATATTGTATATCAACAATTGGATCTAGACTTGTGGTCTATGGAAGATCAGATAGATAATGCACATAATGGACAATTAAATGCACGGAGATATGGTGAAATTAGATTCAGTGAACGGTATTACGCAGTGAAGGCAGTATTACACAGCTCACATGTGGCGATCTGAATGGAACATGTGGTTTACTGCACATGATTATTGAATAGTCTGATAGCAGAGGGGACGAAAGACCTTCAAAAGCGCTCAGTCTTACACTGCGGGCGTGGCAGCCTGCTGCTAAAAGAGCTGCTCAGAGCTCACACGGTGTCATGGAGGGGGTGAGAGATGTTGTCCATGACTGATTTCAGCCAACGTCCTCCGCTCAGCCACCTCCTCAGCGAGGTCCAGAGGCTGGTCCAGGACAGAGATGGCTCTCATACTACTCATACAACACTGCAGATGCCACTACGGTGTCATAAAAGGTATTTAACAGTGTCCTGCATATACTCTGAAGGACCTCAGCCTCCTCAGAAGATGGAGGTGACTTTGACCCTTCTCATGCAGGGCGTTTGTGTTCATGGTATCTAGTTTATTGTTGAGGTGAACACCCACCCAGGTACTTAGAATCCTCCATAGACTCAATGTCCGAGCTCTGGATGTTCACTGGTGGTGCTGATGTTGATGATCACCACTTCCTTACAGTTATAGCTCAACTAGGACGTTTAATCAGACTTCTGTGTTTGTCTTAATGAACAAACACAAGAAGGGAATCAGTTTAATGACCAGTATTTGACGGGTTTTGCCACGACAGGTGGTGATGTACCTGCTTTCATTGGACTTTTCTGTAACCTTTCATCAGTGTTACACTATGTGCTTCTTCTGTTGCTTCAGTCTACATGCATTACTACTTCATCTGTTTATCACATCGTCTGCATGTGTTTGTGGCTCCATCTATTACCCTTCCCTTACTGTCACAGCTCGACTAGGATGTTTAGGACGACCCTGACCCCTACGATTCATGTGTTCAGGACATTTCTTAGCGGAGCCACGATTAGTGCTAAACTGCTATCTCAGTAGGGTTTTCTTGACGTCACTCCTTCAACCTGCCAGTGATTCATGCTCCTTGAATGACGGCTCTTCATGTGGCTCCTGTTCCTCACTGGAGTTCCACTGAAAGAAACAAAAAAAAGACTCATATTCTGGTTTTAAAACAGAATCTGCACGTATTTCCCATCTATTGCGTTTTATTCCTTTTTTTTAAAATGATTGACATACTGTCATTCCTACCTCAAATTCCACTTTGCATCTGAGAAGTTTGACTTCCTGTGGTATTCTAATGATTCAAATAATAATAATTATTTTTTTTTGTTCACTTTCTGACACAACTGAATATCCAACAACCCCGACTAAAAAGATTGACTTTACATTTTCCAGTGTGGGGAAACATCTTCATTTAAAGCCTGGGGTTGGTTCCAACTGACTGAAGAAAACTGACAATGTGTCAGTTGAACCCGTGCTGCCCTGTCAGTGCTGCTATCAAACAAGGTGAACCCTCCGAGGAGTCCCCCACCTCCCAACCCCAACCCCCCCACCACTCTAAATCCGGCCTGCAGTGCTCGATATGGCACGGCAACCCACTTGATAGTTGGAAAATATCCCCCGAGGGACTGACAAATGACTGCGTGCAAGTGTGTGCAGCCTGACAGTCCCGCTCCTGTCATTAACGTCACATCAGTGCACACACTGCCTCCGCGTTTCACCACACTGGAATACATTAACACCTCAGTTTATCAAGTTGTCTTGCATCTTCAGCAGCTGAGCTGGGGGGGAGTGTGATTACGCTCTGCAACATTTGTTCGTGTTTTTCTGTTGCTTGGCGGTGTGTGTGATCGAGTGCAGCTTCTGCCTGATCTCCCAAGTTAAAAAAACAAACTACTATTAGCCATTTTTGATCATGTAAAGCTGTATGTCTCTAAGTTATTGGACTAAATGTAAGCCATAAGCAACATTTACATATACATTGTTTGCTCTTTAAGCAGGGAAGGAAATGATGCAGCTCATGCACAGCAATTCACGTTCTCATCACAAATTACTGGATTTGTTTTCAATAAATAGAAATACTTCACAGATCCTGTGGGTGCTGGCAGCTGCTACTGCTGCACAGATCGAGTTGGGAATATCAGAAAGAATTGAAATGCTTGGACAAGAGATGTCACAATGCTTGGAAAGAGAAAAAAAAAAATCACATAAATAGCTAAAGGTTTTCTTTTTTTCCGATCTCCAACCTTCCTTTCCTCTGCAAGATCCTGGAAAGAGCAGTGGCTGCCCAGCTCCATCAGCATCTGTCCAACCATGAGCTCTATGAACCTCTACAGTCAGCATACAGAACCCACCACAGTACTGAGACTGCTCTAATCAGGATCACCAACAACCTCCTTATAGTGGCTGACTCTGGCAAAATCAGCATTCTCATCCTCCTCGACCTCTCTGCTGCCTTTGATGCTGTTTCCCATGCTATCCTCCTCAAACGGCTCTCTGACCTCCTTGGCATCACCGGCTCAGCACTGTCATGGTTCCACTCTTACCTCTCTAACAGAATCCAGTTCGTCACCATTCATGGCTCCTCCTCCCCCCCTGCTTCTGTCAAACACGGTGTCCCTCAAGGCTCTGTGCTTGGCCCCACCCTCTTTACCACCTACCTGCTCCCCCTGGGCCAGATCATTCGTCAGCATGGTTTCAACTTTCATGCTGATGATACGGTCAACTGATTTCACTCCATAAAAACCGTGACAAGACTGAGCTCATGGTTGTGGCCCCCAAGACACTGCTCCGGAATGTGGATGGCTACTCCATCACCCCATCCTCTGAGGTCCGCAACCTGGGAGTTATCCTTGACTCCACCCTTTCTTTCCAGTCCCATGTCAAATCCATCACCAAAACAGCTTTTTATCACCTCAAGAATATCTCTCGTCTCCGCCCCTCACTCTCTGACTCGTGGCAGAGACGCTCTTCCATGCATTCATCACCTCCTGACTGGACTATTGTAATGGAGTCCTGTCCGGGGTGTCCAGTAAAACCCGGGACAGGCTCCAGTATGTGCAGAACTCAGCTGCCAGGGTTCTCACCCACACCAAGCCCTGGCAGCACATCACCCCCACCCTCATCCACCTCCACTGGCTCCCAGTTAAGTTTCGGATACGGTACAAAATTCTCCTTCTCACCCTCCATTCACTGGCCCCCCAATACTTGTCCGACCTCCTCCATACATACACTCCATCCAGGAACCTGAGGTCTTCTGATGTCAAGACTCCTCTCCATCCCCCGTACCCGTTTAAGAACCTTCGGAGACAGGGCTTTCAGCGTGGCTGCCCCCACCCTCTGGAACTCTCTCCCCCTCCGCCACTCCCCCACTCTCCAGTTTCAAAGCACACCTCAAAACACACCTCTTCTGCTTGGCCCCTCCCTGAATAGGCTAAGGTCCCCTCCCTGTTTTTTTTTTGTTTTGTTTGTTTGCCCCCCCCTCTGTAAAGCGACCTTGGGTACCTTGAAAGGCGCTATATAAGTATAAGTTATTATTATTATTATTTTCTTCTCCTCAGGTTAGTTTTATTTCCTAGTCTGTCCCCCAATACTCAAACTCCTCTCAAGTGCAAGAAACTGCCCTTGGAGCTTCGTAGGCCACCACGGCTGTTCCCCTTTTCTTTGTTTGACAGCCCTGAAAAGGCTGCTGTCTGCCCCAATAACATCAGCCTTTGTTAGCGGTCTGGTGAGTAGCGGGAGTGTGACTGGTCCCTCCACCCTCCAAGGAGTCATGACCAGCAGGGCGTTTGTAAAGTGAAGCTGAAAAAGAAGATGCAATCTCACTGAGTCGTTATGCAGACTGTCCTTTAACACGGGTGAAAGTAGAGTTTGAAAGAGAGGATAAGTTCATCACACTGAAGTTGCATAAAAATATAATTACTTTCCCTTCTTTTCACATCAGTCCGGTAGATAAAGTTGTTCCCCATCATGGAAAACAGAACATGTCTCTCAATTTGCAAATTTTAAAAAAATCCAACCTTTTTGTTCCTGAAAGGGTTTGTTGTAGAGCAGGGGTTCTTAACCTTTCTGACCTTGGGGCCCAATTTTTTCAGTACAGAGTGGCCCGGGGCCGTTAAATATTAACACTGTATAGCAGGGGTATTCAACTTTAAGAGGTCCATTTAGAGAAAAATTTACTCAAGCGAAGGTCCAGAACATCATAATAAATATATATATATATATATATATATATATATATATATATATATATATATATATATATATATATATATATATATATATATATATATATATATATATATATATATATATATATATATTCAAGTAGCCTCATAGTTGCATCTGACTGTTATAATAAAAAAGTACATATTTGTCCATTAACATGTGTAACTTCAATTACACATATTTTTTTCTCTTAAAAATAGATTTTCTTTTATTTTTCAAATGCTATCTTATTTTATTTCTTTACCAGCAGTTTGAATTTCCCCTTTTCTTTGTTAATTGTCTCAACACATTTTTATACTAAATTAATATAAACACATCTTAACAATTTAACAGTTTTGCAGTTTCTCTTTCTTCCCCTCTTTTAATCTTATGCCCCCACTTTCTGTCGTTCAGTGAGAGAACTGAGCTCTAATTTCTCCTGCCAGGACTTTAAATCTGGGCTGGATGGTGTCAGGTTCTCATGCACATGTGAAGGTGCTCATTGTTGAGCCTGGAACGATATTTAGTTTTAATTATGTTCATTGTGGAGAAAGCTGCTTCACAGCTGTATGTGGACCCAAACATGGGTGTTTTAAGATGCTCAGCTTATTTTCTGTGACTTCAGTTCAGACTTGAGTGGATATATTTGATGAAAAACTGTGTTTTGTTTCAGTAGCGTTTCACTTTCGCACTTTGAACGCCACAGTCTCTGAACGTATGACACACTGGTTTTGTCCCAGTGTGAAGACTGAACCAAGATGAATCTGTCCATTCTGGGTTGAACTTCCCTTTCCACCTGTTAGGCTTCTCATCTCTGTAAGAGTCGAGCTAATTACTTACTAAGTAACTTACTAAGTTTTATTTACATTAATAAATTGTCAGGACTGCGCGTGTCGGATTTCATCCGAGCCTGATCAGCTGAGACGGGCAGAGCCCGCAGCTCTCTGGCCGCTGCAGCCGTGTCACTTTCCGATGCTTTTGCGAGCCAGAACAGTCCAGCCCACACATCTACATCTACAATCCTTCAGCAGTAACCAGGGCCGTTCCTGACCCATTTGGCGCCCTAGGCAAAATATTTGCTGGCGCCCCCCCCACCCCGTTCCCGTCCTGTCCCGTCCACTACCAACACACACACACACACACACACACACACGGAATGGCAATTTCTTTAGGATGTATTAAATAATTAAATATATAATATGTAATAAATAAGTAATACAACAACTCAGGAAGCAATTAAATAAAGAAACAAGTGAAAACACAAACAACATTTCAAATAGTAAAATAGGTCAAGTAAAAGGTATTGCACACAAATAATAACAACTACCACCAATAATAACTATGTACAAAATACCCTGTAAAAACCTCAATTTAGGCCACAACATCTTACAATAATAATTTTAACAACAATAACAACAGCATTATAGCCGTTGACCGGCTAACATGTTAGCATCGCTCCCGTTTTCCCAACAATTATCTAGATTTTCAGCAGACAATCAGAAGTAAGTTTAACAATAAAACGTGAGGATTACTTAAATGCACATGATTGTCAAGGTCAGGGGGGGAGCAGGGGTCCCAGCCTAAGGGGGGTGAAGCATTCTAGATGGGCCCTTGAGGCCTAAACATCCCCGTTAAAACATAATCGCTAAAAAAAATCCACAGATCAGGCCCTCTGACACACAACCACAGCACACAGTCAGACACGGTCAGAACTATTCAAATGAGGTTTCAGCACCAGGGATTTACCAGTCATTATGTCAAATCTAATTATAAGCCTAATGCAGACTTTAAGATATAAGTATCAAACTGGAGATAAAAATCAAATGACATGTTTATGGAAGCCCATTTCCGCCAGTAAAAGAAAAAAAATAAGATGAAATCTTAGCCTTAAAAATAAAAATATCCCCACGGTAAGTCATAATTATGACATAAACACACGCGAGTGTGTTGAGGTGAGGGACCGCAGCAAAATTAATTGTGGCTGCCAGAGAGGCAGAAGGATGCAGCCAGGCAGAAATTAAAATTAGAAAAACGATTTCATTATTATTTAAAGACTTATGGCTATATATGTACTGTTGTTGTTTTTAGTGTATTCATTTCTAATTTTTCAAAAGTTTATTTAAAAAAAACAACAAAAAAAAAAACAGCTGGTTGCATGGCGCCCCCCGGCCTGCTGGCGCCCCTAGCATTTGCCTAACCTGCCCTATGGGCGGCACGGCCCTGGCTCCAGCAGACCCCCGTGACCATGCAAAAGATAAAGCGGGTATAGATAATGGATGGATAGATCAGAGAAAATGAGAGTTTACTCCTGGTTGGAACCTGGATCGACCCACTGAAAGTCTAGTTGGAAAACAACTTGTTCTACTTCTTCACTGTTTTTCTTATCACATCCGGGATGAAAGCCAAGATCAGAAGAATAAAACAGATACAGAAGTTGTAATAAAACACAATCCAACAGACAGAAAGTCTGACAGCACGTGTACAGAGGTGAACAAGAGATGCTGCCAGGACATTTAAGCTGATTTGAAATGGTTAGATTGTAGTCAAATGGTAATAATTAATTTATTACAGTAACAGCAGAAACATCCAACCATAAACAGTCATGAACAAACACTGTTGTCCAACAGTTACTGCAACAATGAAACTGAAGATTGATCTCCATTTACTGTATGCTCAACTGTGGAAAGTCAGAAGATCAAACAGTGAAATCCTTCATATTATTAAAAGGTTGTAATAACTAACCCGCCACCAGGTAGCAGCAGGTAACTTTAACCTCATTGCGTTGGGAACACTGCAGATTTACAGATGTGGATGTCTGGATATTTGAACCATCTTCATTTTCCTGCTGGACTAAACCGGATTATCTGTCTAAACCATGAATACTGTTAGTTTAAACAAAAGTACATTTAGTGATCAACACTGATGTGGAAACCTCTTTTCATCTGTAGTAACTGTTCAGGGACCAAACATGGATCACGAGGGGGAACACTGATGAGATTCATGTTCTGATGTGTGAACCACTTCATCTTCTGACGTTCTTACTCTGATGTTCTCGTCGCTCTGGAACAGTGTCAGTCTGGACTCATGAGATCACATGACCTTCCTCCATTTCTGCAGAGTCCAATGTTCAGGTGTCCTTGCAAAAGCATTTATTTTCTCTTTACAGATCATCATAAACCTCAAAGATCACGTTTGATCAAAATCTTTTCAGGATTTGAACATTTGTTTTGGGAAAAGTTTGACTTATTTTTAAACGTAAAACTAGTTTGAGAGGATGTTGAAAACTATGAATTTGGGTGATTATCCAATTCAACCATTTTAACTGAACTCACAAAATAAATGATTGTTAGGATGGTTGTCGTAGGACCCAGATGCAGGAGAGCAGGAGGCAGGAGTTCCCAAAAACATGTTTATTTTACAAAACAAAACCAGGGATTCAAAAAAACAGAACTTAAAAGAATCCGAAAACTATGGCAACGGGGGAATGCATGGACGGGATGAAACAGGATGGACCAGCAGGGAGCAAGGGAAAGACAAGACCATATATACACAAAGGATAACGAGACAGTTGCAGACGATCAGGGCAGATGGGAAACAGGAAGGTCAAACAAGAACTCAAACAAAAAGAAATGGGCTTCAAAATAAAACGTACACTTTTTATTCAGTGTGAATACGTTGGTGGACTCTTAGACGACTTGATCGGCTAAAAGCCGCTCCACACTGATCACATCTGTAAGGCTTTTCTCCAGTGTGAATACGTTGGTGACGCGTCAAAGCACCTTGCTCGGCAAAAGCCGCTCCACATTGATCACATCTGTAAGGCTTTTCTTCAGTGTGAATACGTTGATGACGCGCCAAAGCACCTTGCTGGGCAAAAGCCGCTCCACACTGATCACATCTGTAAGGCTTTTCTCCAGTGTGAATACGTTGGTGACGCTTTAAAGTACCTTGCTGGGCAAAAGCCGCTCCACACTGATCACATCTGTAAGGCTTTTCTCCAGAGTGAATACGTTGGTGACTCGTCAAAGCACCTTGCTGGGCAAAAGCCGCTCCACACTGAGCACATCTGTAAGGCTTGTCTCCAGTGTGAATACGTTGGTGATGACTGAAAGTACTTTGGTGGGCAAAAGCTGCTCCACACTGATCACATCTGTATGGCTTTTCTTCAGTGTGAATACGGTGGTGACTCGTCAAATGAGCTTGCTGGGCAAAAGCTGCTCCACACTGATCACATCTGAAAGGCCTTTCTTCAGTGTGAATACGGTGGTGACTCGTCAAATGAGCTTGCTGGGCAAAAGCTGCTCCACACTGATCACATCTGAAAGGCCTTTCTTCAGTGTGAATACGGTGGTGACTCATCAAATTACATTGCTGGGCAAAAGCCGCTCCACACTGATCACATCTGTAAGGCTTTTCTTCAGTGTGAATACGTTGGTGGACTCTTAGACTGCTTGATTTGCTAAAAGCCGCTCCACACTGATCACAGCTGTACGGTTTTTCACGAGTGTGAGTTTTCTTATGCTTCTTAAGGTTTGCTGAAGTGGTGAAGAC
This sequence comes from Cololabis saira, assembly GCF_033807715.1. NCBI lineage: Eukaryota > Metazoa > Chordata > Actinopteri > Beloniformes > Belonidae > Cololabis > Cololabis saira. The sequence goes on from NC_084602.1 coordinate 20,198,503, forward strand.
TTGCTCGCAATCATCACAGCAGTGTCTTTTGAGTCTTCCTTTATGATTCTGTAACAGAGAAGATGACTTACATTATCTTGGCTGCATTATCCAAAAGCCTTTTCAGTTTCAATCAAGTGCTGCCTGTCAGGTTCTTTCCTGTGAGACAATTAAGTTTATCTTCTGAGGACTAATGTTAAACATATTTTGTTACAACTAGTTCTTAACAGTACGACACCTTCAGATGAGACTTATTATACGTCTATGTAATAAGTGTAAAATTTGAGAGCTGCTGAAACACATACACAAAACCCATTCATGAACTATTTATATTAAACATAGTATTGAACATGAACTATTGTGTTTATTATATAATTTATATATATATATATATATATATAGTAGGAGTTTGGGAACAAAAGAGCTGATGAACGCTTTTTGTGGACAAAGGAAAAACTTGTGTTGTTTATTTCCGTCTCTCCTTTCAACTGCCGGTAACCAACAGTAACAGAACACTAACTAAAAAGTCATCATCATCGTTATTAACGGCTAGATTCTTGGGAATTGTAACTAGGGATGTCCCGATACCATTTTTTTCACACCGAGTACGAGTACGAGTATTTTAATTTGTGTACTCGCCGATATCGAGTACCGATCCGATACTTCTACAACAAAAATAACTAGGCTAAAAATGCAATGAAAAATGCAATGAATTGGTATACAGGTTTTATTTGCGACAGAAATTCAATTTTAAACAAAACTCCGCTGGCCGGTCTTTCCTGCGCTTTAGTCTCATCATAGGTACATCAACTGAGCATGTGCGGTGCTTCACCTGAAGCCGTCCGTGTGAAACAACATAAACAATCAAATAGAATTTAAAAAACAGGCTAAATGAAATGATGTTACACACTCTTGTACAGTAGGTGGCGGTATGCACCTTAAAGTTGGTTGTGATCCGCCAATAAAACAGAGAAGAAGAAGAGCATAAACAATCCCATTGTTACAGTCCGGTTATATAGAGTGATACCCGTGAGTGAGACTGGCAGTGCCGTTTCAGGCAAGATAGTGACAATTAATGCAGCGGGACGTCAGCATCAGAATAAGGGACGATGACATAAGCAAGACAGACTGCGGGCTGTCGGTGCGGCTAACACGTCTAACGCGGCTAATCGGCTAACCGGAATGTAACAATGGGATTGTTTATGTTGTACTGTGAGTTACGTGGAGTGTTTAATAAAGTTCCCTGTGAGTAAGGGTAATACTCAACCGTCCAGTTTGTATAATTAAAAAAGATAGAATTTACTGAAACATGGAACAGCTGGCTACAGCTGCTGCTCAGCCAGGCTGCAGACTGACCCGGGGAGCCCTAGCACCGCTAACCAGTAACTACAAGTATCGGTGCGTGGTATCGGAGGATTTTTGCGAGTACGAGTATATGAGGGCAGCCCCGATACCAGTATCAGTATCTGGGGCATCCCTAATTGTAACCCACTGAAACTACACAGTGTCCTGCTAATGAGTGGCCACTACAAATATATATATATTTATATATATATATATATATATATATATATATATATATATATATATATATACATACATATACACACACACACACACACACACACTTGTTTGAAAAGGTGTTTGCCCCCTTCCTGATTTCTTATTCTTTTGCATGTTTGTCACATGCTTCAGATCATCAAACAAATTTAAATATTAGACAAAGATAACAAGTACACACAAAATGGTTTTTATTATTAAGGGAAAAAAATCCAAACCTACATAGCCCTTAATATATGATCTGAAACATTTAAGTGCGACAAAGATGCAACGAAATAAGAAATCAGTCTATAGAAAGAAAGGAGGAAGAGAAGAATTAGGATTGTTAGAGGTTAGGATGATTCAGCTGGTTGGTGTGAGTCAGATTGCAGATGTGGTTGTATAAGAAAAGCCAAGCCATCTTCATTTATGAAGCACTTTAAAAACAGCAAGCACTGACCAAAGTGCTGAACATAAAATAAACTTTACACCACTAAAAGACAAAAAATTTAAAAAAGTTTAAAAAGCAGTTGTAGTCAAGGGGTTGCTGAATTCAGGCAGTGGTATGTTTATGCATAGATGCTTTGCTTTCATGGTGTTTTCCACTGTGCAAACTCAAGAAAAATTAGACGAAGATATCCACCTTATTCCTGGAGCCTCTACTGTAGAAACGATTGTGGGTGCAACTTCCGGTTAGACGCCGGAAGTTGCGTAACGCCATTGACCAACCATGGCAGCTGAGCGCGAACAGCGGTTTATTTTAAAGCAATTTGCTTTCAATCTAGCAGAGAAGTTACGGTTTTCTTTTCTGACATTTAATGTTTAACATATTTATCAACCGTAGCATTTACTAAAATGTCCTTGCGGAGCTCGGGTACGTCGTGTTGTGGAGGAAAACCTGCATCCTACTTTGTGGCTCGGATCCGACAAAGCACCGGAGGAGAGACGGGAATCCTCAGAGGATTGACAGGAATGTCATGAGAACATCAGGTATAATTTCAGGTTAATGTCATGAGAATATCAGGTATGATTTCAGGTTAATGTCATGAGAATATCAGGTATGATTTCAGGTTAATGTCATGAGACCATCAGGTATGATTTCAGGTTAATGTCATGAGAACATCAGGTATGATTTCAGGTGTATGGAGGACACAGCATTGTAGTATTTGTCCGGTAATGACAACCTTTAGTATTATTTATTATTAGTTTCTGTGCAGTTAAAATACAAAGTGTGTTTATGGCACGGACTGCAGGGCAGTATTAGAATAAAAATACATTAGTTTCACTACAGACGTGTTGATAAGAAAAATGTTTTTTGTTAATTACATTTTAAATCGTAGCTGTGATAATGTACCGGGTTTTCCCTAAACTTCTGGAGGGCTTAGGTGATGTGGTTGCAGGTGATGTGGTTGCAGGTGGGTCTTCCCCCAGGTACATTTGATGAGGGGGCTGGGTGTGTTATAATGGTAGGGAAAACCCTAATGTATCTTATCTTAATAATTGTGTACTGTATTGCTCCCTCAGATGAGCCTGACCAGATGGATCAGAACGAGGAGCTGTGATCATCACCAAAGCTTCCTGTGATGCCCAAACACAGTGGTCAGACCCAGGGATGGAGGACTATTCTAATATTTACGTGCTGGAGATGAGGTGATGGGCGACCGTGGTTTCACAGTTAGAGACTTGCTGGAGGAGCGTAGGGTGAAGCTAATCATTCCAGCATTCACACGCAAAGGATGCCAGCTGACCAGCGAGGTCACTCACACACGCCGCATTGCTCATGCCCGCATTCATGTTGAATAAGGCACCTGAAGGTGTACAAGATTCTTTCTCAACAGCTCCCTCACACTGACTGCTGATGTGTGGAGTTTCGTGTAATTTCATCACCAAAGACTGGCAAATGAAGATTTTGAACGTCGCCACTCAAGCTCTGGAGGAGAGGCATACTGCTGCGAACATCATGACATGGATGGAAGAGGTGATAGAGAAATTTGACATCTTGTCCAGCAAAATTAAAGCAGTAGTTCATGACAACAGGTCCAACATGGTGGCAGCAGTTCGACTGCTGAAAGAAAAACACGGTTGGTCTTCAGTCCGCTGTGCTGGGCACACCCTCCAACTTGTAATCAACAGTGCCCTCAAGGAGCCCAGCATCAGCAAAGCTGCTGGTGCTGCAAAACACCTAGTGGAGCACTTCAGGAGAAGCGAGCTGGCAAATTCAAAACTGAAGAAGAAGCAGCAGCAAATGAACACCCCAGAGCACAAGCTGATCCAGGACGTCCATACGAGATGGAATAGTACCTACTACATGGTAGAGAGACTCCTGGAGCAGCGCTGGCCAGTTACTGCAACTCTCTCAGATCCTGAGGTAACTCCAAGAGGAAAGCACTGCTTCGACCTGAAGCCAGAGCAGTGGGTGCTGCTTGAAGAGCTGGTTAAGGGTTGCAGCCTTTTGAATGTGCTATGGTTTACCTCAGTGGACAGGAGTATGCTACTGCTTCATGTCTTCCACAGCTGGTCAAAGCACTGCAACGGTCCATACAGCAAACCCAGTTTGAGACAAGCTCAGGAAAAGCCTTTCGAACCATGAAATTCCATGAAAAGGAATAAGTGAGAGATGGGAGAATCTTAACACCGTCTCTACAGAGACAGACAACCAACATGTTCTTGCAGCTGCCATCGACCCAAGATTCAGATAGCTGAAGTTTATCTCACCTGAAGATGGCACAAGGGGGCAAGGTACAGTTGAAGTTCTTGCTATCAAAGAAGCAAAGGCTGAGACTATGATCAAAGATGACCCTGAGCTACAGCAGAAGAGGGGCGTGTCCCAGGGGGAAACACAGCGCTGGATAACCTGCTTCAGTCTGACACAGACAGTCTGAGTGAGGAAGAGGAGGAAACCCAGGAGGACAAAAACATCGAAATGGTGTGGAGGGAAGTCCAGATGTTCTTCACAGAGCCACCAATAGCCAAAAAGGATGACCCTCTCAGCTGGTGGAGAGAAAATGAGGGGCATTTTCCCACACTGTCAAAGCTAGCAAGATCTCTTCTGTGCATTCCTGCAACATTCACCCCGGCAGAGCGAATCTTCTCAGCAGCAGGGAATATCTGCTCTCAGAAGAGAGCAAGCCTGACACAAGACCATGTGGATATGCTGACTTTCCTTAGTATGAATAAACTGTGAACAAGTTTCAGTCTGTTAAGAATTGAAAACTTCTCTTGCAACTGTGCAGTTGACCACTGAATGTTCTTCACAAAATACACTTAATTTACACTTATTACACTTAGGGCCCGATTTACTAAAGGTTTGCGTGTGCTAAAACCTGTGCAAACTTGACAGCACCCGCAAACCAATGTGCGAGCTGATCTACTAACAGCGTGCAAAGAGGACTGCGTCTCTGAAATGCGCTAAATTGCACACGCAATTCAGTTAGTACTTTTGCCCTGATGAATAATCAATATGGGGCGTACCCGCCAGAGAGCGCTAAATACTGGGAGGGGAAGATGCAAAATGTCCATTTACCACGCGCAATGAGATTTACCAAGCCTGAAAGTTTTTGCGCGTATTGTGATTGCGTCTGTATTTAATACGTTCGAAAGGAAGGTGCTAATCTGCTGCTGCCGTTATTGTGGCAAGGAGGCGACATCCAAAATCAAAGAATACGCAGAGAGAGAGTCTTTATTCTGCTGCATGCTATTTTAAAAATGGTTGCACAAGTTTTATTAAAGGCCACTTTTTCTTTAGTTCTCCGCCTTATATCTTGCCACCTTCTTTTAATGTGCCCCCCTCCACTCGCCCACAAGCAGGCCAAGCCTTTGTGCCAAACTTTGTATTTCATTGATTATTCATCTTATTGAACGTGAAATCATCCTTCGTAAATTACATTTAATTAAAACCCGTGCTTATTAATCACAAAACACAGGTTAAACATCATGACCAAATCCGCTCCGACCCGCTGTGTCAGGATCAGCGCAGAGACTGCAGCTTCGCCTGAATTATGCTTCTGCGTTAAATCGACGGCCATATGATGGTCCCGTCTGTTACACATTTACTGTCAGTGTTTGCTATATAATATATAATATTTGCAATATACTGTGGATATCTGAATAAAAACATAACTCATAAATAGATGAATCAAAGCGCTCTCCAGCTCTGTGTCTGATTGTCTTTTTCTCCTCAGATCATGCCGAGCACCGCCGGGTCACGTAAACCCGACCAATTAAATATTAAAATCAAATTCAGTCCTGTGGCCCGTTTTTCTATTTCGTATTTTTGATCTGTGCCTAAAACTGAAATATGAAAAACCAGACGTTTTTCCGTTTTTTGTGTTACCAACTGCATTTATTCTATCGCAGGTTTTCTCCGATATTGCGTTTCTTTTGGTAATGTTTAAATTTCTTTGCTGTAGTTCATGAATGTGTTTATTTGCCTCTTCCACTAATATCTCTAACTCCAACTCGTCAAATTTCATTTTGCGCTTGTGACTTGTGACTGTGCATTCCATCCAGACTCTCCATGGCGCAGATCTGCGCTCGCAAACCTTAGGACACGCAACAGCTCATTTAAATACTGCTGTTTGCACCTGTTATCAATTGCGCACGCAATCTTAGTTGATCACCCGCAAACCACACGCAAACAGCACGCGCAAACTTTTTCAGTGCACACGCAATTTAGTACTCTTTATTTAGGATCTTAGTAAATCAGGCCCTTAATTGCTAACATGCCTGCCCTTGGTTTGCAGGAAAAAAAAGTTTACTTGATTTTGTTATTTATTTTTTATATTATTTTGTTTTATTTATATTTTAAATAACATTTGCCTGTCCTTTAAAATATAAAAAATTACAGGTTTATTTATTTATTTATTTTTGCATTTGTCTATTCTGACTGAAAACTGCCTGTCCTTGAGATAGGACATTTTATTTACTTTTTATATGCAGCAAAGTTTAATAAAATATCTTTTTCATTAAAGTACCCATCTTTCTTGTTTTTATTATCATTTCCCACATAATTAAAGCAACATCATACTAAATTTTAAAAAAATTACTAATTATCCGAATAGTTGACTAATCGTTTCAATAGTCGGTGACTAGTCGACTATTAAAATAGTCGTTAGTTGCAGCCCTAGTTTGGATCATCATTAGCAGATAGAAAAACCTAGAACGAGCGGCAACGTGGACCCGAACACTGACCTGCAGACCAGCAGAGGAAGAGCCCGCTTCGGTCCTGCTGCTGGACTTTGAACAGTCCTTCTCCGGGTCCTGGTCCTTCCCCGGGTCCTGGTCCTTCTCCGGGTCCTGGTCCCGGTCCTTCTCTGGATCTTGGTTCTGCTCGGTTTGCATCATTCCAAATTGTCGTTCTACAGTCTGTATAAAACAAAGTTCTCTCTTTACAAGATGGCTCAATTTTAAATTGAGTTCTGCTTTATAGTTGGGATTTACCTTTTTTATTAATATTTTCATCTGTCCTTAACTATTCCAACGAACTCATTAAAAACATGCTTTAAACTCAACTAATATACAATTTGAAGCAGTAAAATCGCGTCACATTTTAACACCTTAACAGCAACATCCGCCAGTCAAAACTATCACAAATTAATTCACAACTAACAAAGAACAGTTTTGGTTAGTTTTTTAATCACAAAAACCAACCTGGGAAGCAGAATTGAAATGTCAGAAGGAGGGAGCCAGCCGTCTTTCTTCCCCGGAAAGCTTGGTCTGAGGTCCCATAGACATACAGTATACATATATGTACATATACGTATATATATCTGTGAGGTCCCCCCCCTGAGAAAGCTTGGTCTGAGGTCCCCCCTTGAGGATTCGCAGCGGAACAACACCTGTCCAATTTTGGTTCCGTCCCCATTTAGATTACATATATACATATGTATATTACATATATACATATGTATATTTATATATTTTATAAAAAAACTGACCTCCATTCATTCATTACCGAGCATGGTAAAATAACAAATAACATACAAATTATATCAGGAAGCAGCATAAAGCCTGCTGAAAATTATCTTCCATTCCATCTAATTAACATAACAATAGTCCGTTTTCAACGACATTAAACAACTGTTAACAGGGTGAAGTTGTAACCAGCGCAGCTCAGCACGGCCACGTGACTAATTAGCATCAATTAGCATCAATTAGCATCCACACGTCACAGCTCAATAAACCTTCGCTCTGTTCGCTATGACAACAAATTAAAACCCATATTTATGTATGTGCATACATATATATATATATATATATATATATATATATATATATATATTATGAAATAAATATATGTGACATATTAAAAAATATATAGCCTATCATATATCAAAAATGCACATATTATATGCACATATTATATGTATATGTATATTATATGTATATTATATGTATACCAACATGGTATTAACCATTAATACGTGTGCAGACATAAAAAAAAAAAAACATATTTAGCGAACAGTGTCTATTTGTGGGGGATTTCACTAATTTAGAAGTTATTTTATCCATCTTACCGACAGGAAAGTTTTCTGCACTTCTGCTTCGCTCGGCTGCAGAAAGCAAAAGAGCGAACTACGCGGAGCTGACACTGAGGAGAGAAAGAGCTGGCTAGAGCTTTGCTGATTGGTTGACAAAACAAATGAGAGATAAATCAATTGGCTCCCATCGGAGCTCATCAAACTCTACGTTAGCAAAAGGAAACTTAACCCTTGCTTAACCAAAACAATCTCAGAAAAAAGTCGAAATGTCGAAAAAAGTCGAAATGTCGAGATTAATGTTGAAGTACAATCTCGAGAAAGAAGTTGAAATGTTGAGAAAAAAGGCGAAATGTTGACAAAAAAGTCAAAATTTCGAGAAAAAAGTCAAAATTTCGAGAAAAATTTAGAAATGTCGAGATTAAAAAGGAAAAGAAAAAGGAAGAAAAAAAGAAGAAAAAAGAAAAAAGGAAAAAAAAAGAAAAAAAAAAGAAAAAAAGGAAAAAAGAAGAAGAAAAGGAAAAAAAGGGAAAAAAAAGGTCAAACATTTTTTTTAAAAAAAGCTCCAGGGAGCCACTAGGGCGGTGCTAAAGAGCCACATGCGGCTCCTGAGCCGCAGGTTGCGGGCAGGCCCCCGGTCTCGCGCTCAGCAGGCACGCCGATTTTCCCTAGTGGCCAGCCGCGGTACTGCAACTAAAAATCCCATGGGGCCCAAAAAGCTTTTTTCCCATAGACCGCAACAGTAAAAGAGAAGCCTCTAAAACTGTTCACAGGACACCTCCAGCTGTAATCACCGTTAATTACTAATCTTTGTATTCTATATTTTTAAGTCATGGACTTTATATCCATCAAAAATGTTTTCTAACGGCCAGAAAAGTAAAAAAAAAGTCTCTTTCTGGGCGTGACGTCACGGCTGTGTCTGTGCACTCCCAAAGCGCGGCCACTCACAAATCACTCAGAAAAGTGGAAAACACGGCTCAAAGGTGAGTTTTTGTTTGGTCACATCAAGTTAGTTTAACTTTATGATAGTTAAAGTCTGTTATTAGTCTCTTGTCAGCTTTCGTTTTTAAACGTAACGTTAAAGGAGCATGAGGCAGGATTGAGGAAGGATTTATGAAAAAAATGCGTACCGTAGATGACCAAATAGTCGCCCGCGCGCAAATACGCGCCTGTGCTCTTATAGCCGCCGGGGTCCGAGCCCATTTGGCATAATAAACGCCGGTTCAATTAAACGCCCGGGCGACTACCGGTAATAACCTGGTAATAACACTATTTGCATTGTATTGTGTACAGTATCGTTCATACTGCTCTGATCAGCTCCGTGTGTCGCCATTACACAGACAAACTGTCTTTGTATATCAGAGCATGTGAGCGGAGTGGAGCGGCGAGAATTTCCGCTCCTCGCTCACTAACACTGCACCCCGCTCCGCTCCAAAAATTTTTGCATGCATATAAAATTCACATGTTTACCTGAAGTCTGTGTACTGGAACTCGAGGCCGGTTTTGGGGCAGGGGTGGGCTGTTCCCACACCCAAACGTGCGTCCTGCCCACCCGATCAAAGGTTATGGGGATTCTTTATTATTTATAATTTTTTTTTTTCATATATTAAAATCCCAAAATATCTGTACCGTTTCTGATTGGGTGGGCACTGCGAATCATTTTTAGACACAACAAAGAACGCGTACCGCAAAAGTTGTGTCTCGGCGGAGGAACCCGGCGTCCCAGCAAAATGAAAAGAGAAAAAAGAGGTTTTCTGAAGAGCAGACAGCGCGCACACACTGAAGGCTGATTTATGGTTCCGCGTTACACCAACGCAGAGCCTACGGCATAGGGTACGCCGTAAGGCTGATTTATGGTTCCGCGTTACACCAACGCAGAGCCTACGGCGTAGGGTACGCGGCGACCCGTACGTGGAAATGCGCTCTTTTTTTTTGCTATTAAAACATGATTTGTAATGTGAATTTGCAAAACTTAAACTACAAATAATAGTTTTTGATGTGATTCCTTCACGAGGAGCGACCAGGATTTCAAACACGCTTGATTTTCTTGCGACGTCACGATTCGTGATCGGGAGCTCGTCGTGAGGTGTTGTGTTGTGTACAGTGTGCACAATTTTAGTTCCAGTGGTACTATGGTGATCTCATATGTTCTTTGTAAGTAATGGTCTGGTGCTGCTCATTGCAAAAATAAATTGTAGCCTGGTGCAAATACCCGCCTGGTTCTTATAAACGCCTGGGGTCCAAGTGGATTTAGCATATTAAACGCCCGGGCTACTAAATGGTCATCTACGGTATAACGTTTTAAGTTTTCTAGTAATAATGTCAGATGAAGCGTTCCAAACCAAAAAGAATGAGCCCTCTAGTGTATCTCTCCGTTGCCTTGAACAGGCTGTGTGCTGCAAAATGTGCTGCAATTCCGGGCCGGAATTTCCCGCGCTGTCCTGCGGATGTGACGTCAAATGACGCTGCATGCGCGTTCTCCCCTGCCGGCTTCGCTGTTGGCTGCAGTAACCCCGGCGGCCGTCGTGGCGCTAATGAGTCTCATTTCTTATTCTTGCCTTAAGCTCCTCTGTTCTTCCTCTGTAGCGAGTACAGAGAACTGTCCCAGGACTTTGTGGACTGGTGCCTGCAGAATCACCTCCAGATCAACGCGGGGAAAACTAAAGAACTGGTGGTGGATTTCCGCAGGTGTAATAAATCCCCCCCGACACCGGTGAACATCCAGGGAAAGGACATTGAGATGGTGACATCTTATAAGTACCTGGGTGTTCACCTCAACAATAAACTGGACTGGACTACTAATTCCTCCGCACTCCATAAAAAAGGCCAGAGCAGACTCTATCTGCTCAGGAGGCTGAGGGCTTTTGGTGTGCAGGAAACACTCCTGAAAACATTCTATAACACTGTGGTGGCATCAGCCATTTTTTACGGAGTGGTCTGCTGGGGCAGCAACATCACAGCTGCAGACAGAAGGAGGCTGGACAAAACCATCAAAAGGGCCGGCTCTGTCGTGGGCTGCTCTCTGGACACAGTGCAGGTGGTGGGAGAGAGGAGGATGATGGCTAAGTCATCCATGATGGAGAAGGACTCCCACCCCATGAAGGACACCTTCAGAGCGCTGGAGAGCTCCTTCAGCGACAGGCTCCTTCACCCTAGGTGTGTGAAGGAGCGCTACAGAAGGTCCTTCCTCCCTGCAGCTGTGAGACTACACAACCAGCACTGCTCACAGTAGACCACAAACAATCCTGACAATAAATATACAAACCGGAAAATAATGTGCAATATCATTCACTGCAACGTGCATAAATAACATCTATAAATATCCATGTTTTTCTTTTTTTTTGTATACTAGTATTTTTTATTTATTACTATTATTATTATTATTGTATATACTGTTTATAGTGTTTTATTATTATTATTATTATTATTATTGTGTAATATTGATGCCTCTTGTGTTTTGCACTATCCCCTTTGCTGCTGTAATCTGGAAATTTCCCCTCTGGGGGACTATTAAAGGATTTCTTATCTTATCTTATCTTATTTAAATTGATGAGATCGCCTCGTAATGACTGGATTACTGACGTGAAACCGGACTTTTTTTTTTTTTTTTTTACATTACTGCCTCTGTAAAACTCATATTTTTCAGTATTTTTGGCATGATAAATCATTTATACTGTGTGCTCATCGCGGCTGATTTTCACTTGTTGCTCTTTTCACAACGTCTACGTTAATTTATTTTACGGCTTAATTAATGCTACGCCGGTAAAATGTAAGCCGACTTCTCCAGACTCCTCCATGGTCGGTGTGTGTCATGTGTGGCATGACGGTGCAGCTGCTCCCCGGCCGTCTTCCACCGGTGCTGGAGGAGAAGAACCTTGACGACGACGTCCTCCTCCTCATCTCGTCAGTGTGTTTTTATTCAATGTCAGTAGCCTATAGCATATTATTAAATTGTTCGAAAAAACAAAGCAACAAATATACTTCTGACTTTTATTTTGGTACAGATATTGACTTCGGAGATGATAGTGGACTTTTGGAGGAGCCCCCCATCACTGTACTTGTGGCTACTGTAGATGCATTCAGATTCTTGGGAACCACTATCTCCCAGCACCTGAAGTGGACATCAAACATGGATAGCGTTATCAAAAAGGCCCAGCAGAGGATGTGTTTCCTGCGTCGGCACAGGAAGGTCAACCTACATCTGGAGCTGCTGATCCAGTTTTACTCTGCACTTCCCTGATTGTCTGGTTTGGTTCAGCCACCAAACAGGACAGACACAGTCTGAAAAGGACTATCAAGACTGCAGAGAGAATCATTGGTAAAAAAAAAAAAAAAAACTGCCCTCCATCCAGGACTTATACACCTCCAGAGTCAGGAAACAGGCAGCAACATCACTGCTGACCCATCACACACCGGACACAACCTGTTCACACTTCTCCCCTCTGCACGCCAACACAACAAAACAAGAACAGTTTCTTCCCTCAGGCTGTTACCAGTCACTGAACACCTGACCACCTGTTTGTGTCATACATTGTCAATAACCATCTATACCATATCAATCCACTCACTCATCACTAAACCATTTTTCATGTCCCACAGTCACTGCCATAGATATTGCATATACAACCCTCCTGTAATAATGTGATGTATATATACATGTATTATTTATCCAGTTTTTATTTATCCCATTGCACTACCTAATTTTTTATTTGCATTACAGACTGACCACCTTAATCCACCTGCTATCTATGTTTGTACTTGTTCCTATTCTCTTTTTTTTTTTATATATTTTTTTATCCCCGATTTTTTACCCATTTCATCACCCAGTGCTCATACCTAAGTAACTTGTTCCTATTCTCTATTTTATGTCATTGCTCAGTTCTTGTTGCTATCTCCATGTCTTTATTATGTGTGTACAAGTGAGTACGTAAACCGGAGGCAAGTTCCTTGTATGTCTGTACAGCAAATAAATCTGATTCTGATTCTTCTGATATTTGAACTTTATTGGATTCACACACAACATTGTTTACACATCACACCAGCTCTGCCAGAAAGGCAGATAGTCAGGAATCAGGATCCTGAATAGAGAGATTGGACCTAGTGTATCACTTTGTTAGTATCTGGTGGAACATCTACCATACTTATTGTGGCTTACACATGTACAATATAGTGTCATATGTATGTGAATTTAGTTGAGTCATTGTTTACAGTATGAAACACTAAACTGTCCTCTGTGCTCCAGGATTTTTTGGCCACATGGCTTGGGATGGGAAGACCAATGATCTTAGCTGCTTTGTGTGTAATTTGTGTAAGTTTATCCCTGTTGGGGGCTGAAATAAGGTTGAATACAGAGAGTGAACAGAAAACAGAAAAGAAAAAAACACCACCTATTGACCAGAGATATAGAACAGATAAAGTAATTCCTGCCAGACCTATTGCTATAGCTGCCACTCTGATCAGAGTAGCCTTGTGTAGTACCTTGAGTTTCATTTTGACCCTTAGATTAATTGTGATGGTAGATAGATAATTTAGGTAATTAATACAGATTCTAGGTCCAGTTAAGAGTATAGGACAAGGCAGGAAAACAACAATAAAACGACATACAGGGTAGCAGCCCCCTATTAAGAGACACTTGTACTGTACCAGTGTTTCCAGAGCAGGAAGGTGTAACGTGTGGCGCTAAATGTTTGTTAGTTCGAACACAATCTGATTTTCTGAGTTGCTAATACAACAAATTAACTTGATACATGATATTTCTTAAGACAGATTGTTGACTTGAACAGTCACAAACATTTCTGTGATTAATAAGATAAATGACTTGTAACTTGTTAAGGGAGAGCTCCTTCCACATCATGGCTGAAAACCATCCTGCGATCAGGGCCTTGAAACTGGGCGGTGTCACAGACAGGTCACAGGCTAAGCTCTCTCGTCTCAGTAAAAGAAAAGAAAAAGCTCCCAGCTTCCAGTTTCTGGAAAAGCAATGCTTTTATTCTGCACCTCTAAGTTTTGTAAATATTTAAGCAAATATTGCACTATAGATAAATTAGGGATTAAAGGGTGACTTGACAAACATTTGTATTGTCTTATTGTTTAAAGTGATAAACGTTAAAGCACATTTAATATCACATGTTCCATAAATAAAGTAGGTTGTTTCTCTCAAAAGGAGGTTGGCGGGAGAGGGACATGACTCCAGGAGAAAACTAAACTGGCTGGTAATGCTTTCCTGGGGCCTGTACTACGAAGCGGGATTTGGGGTTAGCGAGGTAACTTCAGGTTTAACCCTGGGTTTTCAGGACTACGACGGTGGTTCACTTCTTAGCGGGGCACATCGCCATGGTAACTTATGCTGAACAGCTAACCTGCTCCGGAGCAGGTTATGTTCGAGATACAGATCGCCGGGTATAAAAGCACCGCCCACTGACCAATCAGCTCTCTTGGAAAATGACATGCCCTTTCGAAGAGAATCCAGTGGAGCTTGGTGCGCGGATCGTGAGAGGATCCCTCCGAAGAGAACGCGTATTCAGGGACCACCAAAACCCCTTTGCTTTCCCTGTATGAACGATCCAAAAAAATCCAAAAAAAAGGAAAAAAGGAAAAAAAGAAAAAAGAGGTGGAGGAGAAAATAAAAAATAAATCAATCAATGAATAAATAAAACAAATCATCACCCAAAATCCGATGTACAGTCAATCCAAAACTAATACCAATTAAATAAATAAATCAAGAAGAAATCAAAAAGAAGATGCATTTGTAAGGGGATAGCAAAAAAGGGATTTTCAATTTCGTCCCTCGAACATTCTGAGAAGTCACTTTAAAATACTAAATACCCCCCTCCTGAAAAAATAAAAAAATAAATAAAATAAATAAAAAAACCCAATTCTTTGGTACAGCATCAGCACAAGTTATCGGTCAACAACAATAGTTATAGAACCAATATATACAGGACTGTCTCAGAAAATTAGAATATTGTGATTTTCTGTAATGCAAACACAAAAACAAAAAAATGTCATACATTCTGGATTCATTACAAATCAACTGAAATATTGCAAGCCTTTTATTATTTTAATATTGCTGATCATGGTTTACAGTTTAAGATTAAGATTCCCAGAATATTCAAATATATGTTTATATCCCTATGAACTTACGCATTTATACAGTCAGCGATCTTTTGCCAGCTGTCTTTCCTGCATTTTGCAGCTGCAACTGTGTTGCTTTTTGCCTGTATTATATGCCTATACTCATCATATTTCCGTAAAATTATTGTTTGCTCTTCGCTACTGAAATAAGCGGCTCTGACAGCGGACTTCTCCATGCTTGCGATTGGTCATGCGCTGAAAACACTGCCCATTTTATGTGCACGCGCTCATATCCAGATTGGAGAAACCTGGGTTGATATACCGAGTTGATAACCACCGTCGTGTGACCGCTTAGCGTGATTGCAATTGTCCGGGTTAGTGAATCTGGATAAGGAAAAGATATCCTGGGTATGTTGAACTTGCTTCGTAGTACAGGCCCCAGGGGTCCGTTTCACAAAGCAGGTTTAGTGAAAACTCTGAGTCTGTTAACCCTGAAATGAGGGAAACTCTGAGTTTTCCGTTTCACAAAGGGAGGTAACTCAAACCAGAGAAAGAGAGGTAACTCTAGCCCGTTTCACAAAGAGAGGTAACTTAAGCTCTCGGTCAGTTACCGCAGTAACAGACTCTCTGAATCTAACCTGGTCGGGACCAGGTTTATTTCCGCGAACCTGGAGTTTCTCTCTGTCTCCTCCCTCAGTGGCGTCAATTCAGCCAATGGGTCTTTACGCAATACACATCCGTTTTCTGCACCACGGACAGCAAGCGGCAGAGTTAGAGAGCAGAAAAGGCTTATCTAACAAACGCAATTTAACAGTTAAAGTCCAAATGCAAAAAGGAGAGGGAGAGTAAAAAAAAGTCAAATATTTCCCTTAAACAGATGTATAAGAGGATTTATATCTTACTTTGAGATGAACTTGCATAATTAATCCATCAGTGGCTACAGCCTCGTTAATATCTTCTGGACCCATCACTTGCCTTCTTTCTTTTTTTTTATTGCGTGGTTGTCTGCTTCATTTTAATTTTTGTAAGTTAGTAACACTGCAGAGCGCACTAAGAACGAGATTGATAGAGACCACTGTCGTCAGGGACGCTGGGACATTTCAACATATGAGGGGGGGTAAAAGTGTTGGGATAGATAATACCTACTGAAATCCATCATGTTGTTCTGATATGCATTTGTAGTTATTTTATATGTATTAAGTAATAGAATAAATCAATACAAATAGATACAGAGTAATTCCATAAATGTATTTAAAAAAAAAACATTTACATTTTCCCCTGAAGCCGAGGTGTGGCGGCTGCCGTACCCAATTGACGGCCCTGATCTAAATGACAATAAAATATCTTTTTTTTTTCTCCAAAATATGCTCTCATACTCGCCATACGTACGTATTAACACTTCTAACTCCAGTGGCGTGGAGTATGTGGATCTTGAGATGCAAACTGATGTTTCCTCAAAGGGATTTTGTAAATTGAAATGATAAATAAAGTTAAAAAGAAAAAAAAGAAAATGTATGTCGCTCTTTTGTTGTCGCCGGTTGCCATGGTGAATCCTTCAGTACGTGCACATGCAGCGATTCAAGGTGGTTGGAGATCTGATCAGATAATGACATGCAGAAGATTGGATCAACTTGTCTGATTACACATGCTGTTCTGAGATCAGACTGAATCAGATTGAATAAACCACTGTAACCAGAGCATGGCTGACTCCGTGACGCTAGGTGGCGCTGTACCCGAGGTAACCATGGTAACCATTTCAACAAAGAGCCACTTCCGGTTGACCTCCGCTTAACAACAATGAAAGGAAAAAGTGCATTCTAAGGGCCAATCCCAATTCTCCTTCACTCGCCCTTCTTTTCTCCACTCGCACTTCTTTTCTTCCCTAACCCCTAAAAAAGAAGGGGGAGATTTTAGGGCACTTGAGATCTAGGGCACTTGGCCCAGGTGCCTGTCCCATTTCTCCTACTCCCCCTCGTTTTCATCCCTAACCTGATCAGGAAGCAGAGAGCCAAAAGCTGTTTTAATTTCAGCTGTAGCGCTGTTAATATGGCACTTTATTACAGTTTTTTCTGAAAGCTTAGGCGCTAATCATGTTCTTTTAGCACAATTTCTAAAACTATTAACACACATGGCAAAACCACTCACTGAGTTAGCCAAACTAAAAGCACAAATACTGCTTTGCACTCAGTTTGTAATTTTGTAACACACACTTTGCAAAACTGTAGGTACAATTCGCTGCTTACACTCAATTGCCAAATTTCCAAAACACTCCTAGCAAAATTATACACATGTATGGCTATTATTTACACTATTTTGCCAACTGTCTGGCACACTTTCACATGTGAAAACAATTTTAGAGAATTAGTTCACTTTGCAATCAGCCTAAGCACTATAAATAAGCCACAGGTAAGCTGTCTGTGTGGAGTACAATGGAAGGAGCAAGAAGAGTAAGAATCAGAGGAGGCCGAGGAAGAGGACGTGGAGGTGAAGGAGTTGGAGGAAGAGGACGTGGAGGTGAAGAAGCAAGAGGAAGAGGACGTGGAGGTGAAGGAGGAAGAGGAAGAGGACGTGGAGGTGAAGGAGTTGGAGGAAGAGGACGTGGAGGTGAAGGAGTTGGAGGAAGAGGACGTGGAGGTGAAGGAGTTGGAGGAAGAGGACGTGGAGGTGAAGAAGCAAGAGGTTTAGAGGAAGTTAGAGGAAGAGGACAAGGAGCAGCAAGAGGAGGACGAGGAGGGGGAAGAAGAAGGGCCAGAGCAGACCTGATATGTCATCATATGGGACAATGTTAGTTTCCATAGGGCTGCTTTGGTCCGCAACTGGTTTACCGATCACCCACTCTTCATGGCACTCAACCTACTGTAAATCCGATTGAAGAGTTCTTTTCTGCCCGGCGCTGGAAAGTCCACGACCGCCTTCCCCATCCACACGCAGCCCTTTTACAAGCAATGGAGGAGGCATGTGGAGATATTGAGCAGGCATCATGTCAGGCCTGGATGCATGCAAGGAGGTATTTTCCCCGGTGCCTTGGACTGGAGGACATCGCATGCCATGTGGATGAGATTTTGTAGCCGGACCCAGAGAGACGGCATGATGTAGGCTGATTGTCTTTTTTTTGTGAATTTATTATTTTGTGTTCTGTGCTGTGTCTTTGTTTTGACGAGTGTGAATAAACACCAATACTTGAAGTTTGGATCCCTGTGTGTTTACAGAACTATGACAAAAGTATGACCTCAAACTGACCTAGCCACCTTGTGCACAGAAAAAGAAAAAAGCCAGATGTGTTTTGTATTCATACCATCAGTGTGTAGTTGGCACATTATGTGCTTAGTAAATGATGGCATGTGTTTACTGTCTGATATGAAAACACCATTTTTACTAAGGTGTGTAGAGTTAATCAAACTGTGTTTGATTTTGCAAGAGAACTATAAAGTTTTGATAATTTGGTGAAAGGTTTTCTCATTTGTGTGTAGAGTTTAGCAAAAATAGCCAATGTTGCAAAAAATGTACTTAAGGATTCAGAAAAAACTGTAAGTTTTAATATTTTTTCAGGCATAAAGGTAACCTTAAGATCCGCAACCGGGGCTCAGTTTATCCAAATAACGCCTGTTAAGAAATTTGACCCGATGTTTTCGGAGATGAGAAGAGCCGCCGCCCCCGGGGAGCAACCTCAGCTCACAGCCCGAGAAGAGACGTGTCCGCCGGGTCAAGCTGCTATCAGCCCCGGGAGAGAAACTCTCTCTGGGACGCTGCTCTGTTGAGAATCACGCCGGCTGAAATAAATCATTTAGGAAGATGTTGGTTTAATAGATGAAATCTAACAGTTGTAGCTACGCCTGTTAAGAAATTTGCTCCAAAATTTAGAGATTTCTGTCTGCCGGCTCCGGAGTTTAGGTCTGCGTTAAATAGACGCAGCCTACGGCGTAGGGTACGGCGTATTTTATTTTTTTTTTATGCCACAGTTTGCAGATTGATTGTTGATGCGTGGGCTAACGTGTCTGCTGGGATTATTTTGCGAGCTTTTGCAAAAGCGTGCATTTCCGAGGCGCCGCACGGCACGGAACGTGACTCTGACAGCGAGGAATTCGGACTGGCACAGCTGATTTAGCGGAGCTCTTTAATGCAGAAACAGAGGATGAGACTTAATGGGTTTGATTAATGTAAAAACTGAAATAAAGTAGCCTACAATCAAACAAAGTTTTGCTCCCGCTGTATTTTTAAATACGCACACTCCTGTGCTTGTGTGTGTGTGTGTGTGTGTTCTTGTGTGTGTGTTCTTGTGTGTGTGCCGTTTCGGTCGGTGCGCCGTGTGTGTTTTAAATACAGAAATATGACACAAGACTGAGGCTATGCCTTTTCACACGGCGCCCGTATGGTCGCGAAAATACAGTATTTATATATGAAATGTCAGAATAGGAAATATTTTGACGAGACCCCTGAAGCAGTCACACGACACCCCAGGGAGCTACTACTGAGCAGCGTTGCGTCGTCTCCTTTCACTTCCGGGTGAATCCCCTCCCCCGGGGGAAAACCCCACCCGGGGGAAATTCTCGAGCATGCGCAGACTGTAATATCCATGTCCCCGTACACATGGCATTAATAAGGCGGTTGCGACTGGCTTATCTAGGTGCTGCAAGCGGGTTGATGAATCCGGTTTGATCAGATTGACTTGACTGGCTTAAGGTGTTCACATGCAGTTTAAAAGTCAGTACGATGTGTGCAAATGATCTCCAACCAGCTTGAATCGCTGCATGTGCACGTACTGCTTGTTTCAGCGCTCTACTGATGAGGGCTTTTGATTTCCCTCACGCACGAACTTAACTCCAGGTGAAACTACTTAGAGTTGAGTAAATTACCTCAAATCCGCTGTTCTGGAACCGAAAACTCAGAGTTTCCGATCTCAGAGTAGATCAACTAAGAGTTCAGGATTAGACTCAGAGTTTGTTAAACCTGCTTTGTGAAACGGACCCCAGGGCTCATCAGTGGAATAACATCTTGTAATCCATCCATCAATCCTGTGTGGCATGTAGCTGTAGAGGATTGAGAAAACATTTAATTAATGATAGAACAGTAAAATGAAATTTCAAATTAATTATTCAGTCTAATTCAGTGAGTCATCATTTGCGTACTACCAATGCCTCTAGTGCCCACACACACACACAACATAAATAGCCTGTCTTAGTTAAGAAGCCCACTCACCACGGCAAGGTGCAGGCCAAGAGTGGGAACACAAGACCAAAGACAGACAAGACAAACCCTGACAAGACCACAAAGAAATGAAGACACCGACCCTCAGTTTGATTAGACTTTATTATTATTATTATTATTATAACATCATAAAAGAAAACAACTGAACTATGATAATTTATCAAATAAAGAACCACTTCACATTCTGCCTAAACTATTTGCAGTTTTACTTGTAAAAATAACAATGTAAAAAATATTTTATGTCACAGTAGCCTATATATTTATAAAACATAATAACATTAACAATCAAAAACACAACAATTTGTATGAACTTTATTTGAATTTTATTTATTTATTTGTTATTCTACTACATTTTATTATAACAAGAAAAATATCAAAACATCTAAGGCATGGAACATTTTTTGCCTGTTTGAACAGTTACTTTTGGGAATTTACTTAAACTATTTAACAGTGAACATGTTAACTGAACTGTTTGTAATATGAATGAACAAAGAAACAGAAAAAAACCCCTTTGTGTGAGTGGCCTTGAGGTCTTGGACATATGAAATGTATATTATGGTACCTATATGTCCAGGTAAAGACTTGTGCTCCGTAATGCAAGCTACAAGTTTTACTTTGAACGTTGCAATTGTATAGAGCAGAAAACTTAATCACATCAGAATTGGAAAATATGGAGCCATGTCGAAGTTGTTATACACCACTGAGGAAAAAGGACTGCTCAAACACACACACACACACACACACACACACACACACACACACACACACACACACACACACACACACACACACACACACACACACACACACACACACACACACACACACACACACACACACACACACACACACACACACACACACACACACACACACACACACACGATTCTACAGCCTTCTTGGAGCCAAATATGTTTAATATTAATAACAATAAAATACAATTGTACATACAATAATAATAAAAAACAATGCTGTCAATAATGTCATCTTCTAAACCACACACATACTGAATCACGCACTGAGGTGGTGGTGTGTGTGTGGGCGTGTGTGTGTGTCCAGGACTTAAATTTCCCAGGTTCCCTTTGTCACCCAAGGACCTGTTGTAGTTGTAGGTGGCAGACTTTGCAGCTTCAATCACTTTCTTGGAGGGAACATACTTGTGGCCACGGCTGGTATGGTTTATCTTGCAAGAAAGGAGTGCGCAAAGAGTAGAATTATCCATACTCATTGTGTTTTCTGTGAGGATCTTTTTCACCATGCTGAATGACCTCTCTGAGCTTGCATTGCTGTGAGGGATGCAGAGCATTGCCCTCATCAGTGATGCCAGATTTGTAAAGCTCTCCTCTTTCCCTAGAAGGAACCTATGTACTCTCTCTTCCTGTGGGAGATCCTTGCTTGCTATGACTTGATACGCCACCAACTCTTCCCTCAGATTTCTTTCAAAGCATTTTCTCAAACAAAACAAATTAAAAAAATTTAAAGTTACAAAATAACATATTTGAACCATTTTCCAGACAATAAAATAACTGGAAAAAATCTGAAAAATGGTTTAAATATGTTATTTTGTAACTTGAAAAATGTAAAATGTTTATGTAAAATATGCTTTGCTGATGAGAAAATGTTTCTCTATTTTTCTTATTTTTGTGAGGGGGGATATATATTGTTTTTCGGCACTACCTTGTTTTCTCTAGCTGATATAACATGAATTACTCCTATGTGGGATCAATACACTTATTTTTGCCATCTGAGAAAATTAAATATATTATATTTGGTGCCTAACTGTTTCCCAAGTATATTAGTGCGTGTGTGAATGAATAAATGAGACGTAAAACGTAAATTTCTTTGTAGAAAGGCGCTTTATGAAAATAAGTCCCTTTACTTGTATTAGTTTACAGCGCAGTCTTGCCACATCCAATATGGCGTCGACGTACGGCTCAGCGCTCAATGGGGCGTCTACGTAGCTTGGACGTAGGCAGTGACGTATGGGACGCAAGGCACGTAGGGCGGGTGCTTTTGAGTTGGGTTGCCAGGTTTGTCATGTACCACAACATAAACACCATTGACTCATTTCACTTTAAAATCGGGAGATAAGCGGGAGAAATTACAAATAGGGAGCAGGGCGGGAGAAATGGTTGAAAATTGGGAGACTGGGAGACACTCGGGAGTGTTGGCAGGTATGCACACACACACACAAATATATATACACACACACACATACATACATACATACATACACACACACAAATATATATATATATATATATATATATATATACACAGACACACACACACACAGAAATGGACCCACATACATAAACATTCACAGGGCACATAGACAGCTATATACACTGCAGTCCTAATTCATACACACTACTGATGGTGAAAATGGATCAGTTTGGTTAATTTATGTCTAACAATGTCTTTTTTCAATTTCTCAGTTTCTCGCTTCGCCAAATGGTGGAGTCTAATGGTGCAGTAAATGGAGGATGCCATTTTCACCAAGTAGTGCACATGATTGTCATCAACAGTGGTTTCAAACATGTGGTCATGCAGCCCTGGGAAGAGTTTTCTCAGCACTGTAGCTTAGCACTTCCTTGGCAACAGCTGATGCTAAGCCACGTCCCTGGGGAAGTTTGCCAGAGGTTATTCTCAAAATCCTTTGAAAACCACGCTCTGACTCTGTGCAGACAGCAATGATGCCTGCTTATGGCTTCTGCAAACCTCCTCGATTCTTCAAGAGAAGGAAGGGATGGACGGCGGAGTCACTGGTTAGGGCATCGTTGCAAGGAATGCAGTGTTGATTTTCCTAGATATTTTTCACCACAAAGCCTGCAATGTAACTGATAACAGCCTCTTTGTATTCAGAGACTGCTTCAACATTTGGACAGAGTAGGTAATCGTGGTCAGACTGGGGTGGTTCAACAGGTTTCAGATCAAACCTACTCATGGTGTTTACTGATGCAGGTGTTGCTCCCAATTTGTTAGTGTCATCCATAAGGAGACAGTTTCCTGTTACAATCTTGACGCGATGCTTAACCAGAAGACGCTTGTAAGCAGCACTGAATTGTGTGGAAGTGGGATTGTTGTTGAATCCACCACGTGCTCTGACAGCAGAGAAGAAAAGCTCCAGGTGATCTTGGCTGAGCTTGTACGTAAGGAGATAACGACATGGGGCATCTGGCTTTTCCACCAGGTAATAGAAGATGTTTCGCACACTTCTTGAACTGGCGATAAAGCCAATGATGCATGTCCGTCGCTTCCCAGCATGTACAGGCACTCCTTTGGCATCTTTGAGATCCACTAGCAGTTTTTCTGCTTTCAGCAGGATTTTTTCTGTGCGCTCTTTGTTTGATGTTCTCATTGGAGCTTTGTATCCCTTCCCCAGAGGGTTCCTGCTGTTGAGAACATCAAAAGCCGCATCAATGGTTCTCAAGAAGTCCACTGTTTCTTCCCATCCTCTGAACTGCGGCAAATGCAGGTGTTTGTTGCAGTACTCCAGAGCATCGGCCACACTGCTGCTGAAAACTTGAGATGCAAGTTTTACCTTCATCTTCTGTTTCTCCCACTGTATGTGTGCCATCTTCAGTTTGTTTCCTAATCTCAGTCCTTCTGCCTCTTGAAGTTTGTTTAACTCCACAATGTACTACCACCTGATGGCGTTTGTAGTGAAGCTGCATCAGCCAGTGTGTTCCTGAGCAGCTTCATCATGTGGCACACATCCAAAACCACATGAACAACTTGAGAGGATGAGGATGAGGAAATGAGGGCCTCATTGAATTTACATTTAAATCAGCACCTAGTGCTCTTAACATGGCAAAATGACAAGATGGTCTGTCGCATGTCAAAGACACTGTAAATACCCCAGCAATGTAAAGTCGTTGGAGGCATTCGTTGATGTTTGCGTGCTCCCCCCCAGTCAGTGCATCGACTAAGAAATATGCCACAGGGATTTTCCAGGATTGATCAACAGCAACAGCCATGATAACCAATGCATCTCTTGCTGGTGGCAAGCTGTCATCAACTGTGCCACAGCCAAGATCTACATATCCCTGGAATTTCCCTGCAGAATATTCCACATGCTTTCTGATGGCCATTTCATCCATCATCAAGGCACAAATTGTTTCCTTGCCCTCTTTTTTCCTGTCCTCTACATGAGCCTGTAATGATGCCTTGGTAAATCCTGGGTCTGCAGAGACGTTGCTGTACCAGGTCCGGATGGTATCAGGATGGGGCAAAGCAAGGTCAAAACATTCACGCACATAAGCATAAGCTTTGGCAGAATAGAAGTGCAGAGTCACACTTTGGACCTCTTTCCATGCTCCACTCTGGTGAGGATTTCCTTAGGAACTCCACCAAAACAATTCTCTAACATTTCTGCACATCCAGAAGAAATCAGGCTTTTCTGTTTCTGGGTGCTGACGACCTCTGCCAGGGAATCTACTCTTTGCCTGAGTCTTTTTGTTTTTTCTTTTTCCAGTTTCAATTTTTTTCGTCAAATTTCTAATTTCTCCTCCATTGAAAACAATTGAGACTCAAATTTACGTTTTAGTGATTTTGGGGATTCCCTCACAATATAGTTGTGCTCTGTGGTTGTAGTTTCCACAGATGCACTTGTATCTTGATTTGGCTCTTCAATTTCCTCTGTGATACTTTCTACTGGTTTTTCAGTGTAATTGTGATGCAGGACATCAGACACAATCTGGCTTTTGGATGAATCCTGTATCACAATGACACTGTCTTTATTCAAGACCTCTGCCACATTTGGTGTGTGTTTTTGTGCGTAACAGTGATCAGTGACATGTGTCACTGATCATTGATCGTGTCTTGCACTTACCTTGTGGGGGGCTGACAATCCCTTACCTTCTAGTGAGTAGTCAAAGATTGTGGGCACACCTTTTGAAGAGAAGCACTTTCCTCCACCGCTCAAAACGAAGCACTCCTCTTCAAAGTGCACACAGCCTGGAGTTTTCATTTGGTGCCCAAGATTTCGCCTCACATTGTCCAACCAGTGTCGCAGCCTCTTAACATCACCCAAAGGAAATCTGTAAAACCAGAAAATGCTAAGTGTGTGTAAATGTCATGCTTTGTCTCTATTTACTTCCTACCTGTAATGACCTCATGTTTCTCACTTTTGACTTGATTTATTGACTGCATGCACGTATATCTTTATTTACAGACTCCAGGTTCAATGACTAAAAAATAGACAACAGGTTACTAAAAGACAAAAAAATACAGAAAAAAAAAACAGAACGTCTTTGTGTGTGGTAGTGTGTGTGTGTGTGTGTGTGTGTGCAGCCGGACACGCTTTGCTCATTCTCATTGCCCCGGGGCATGATGGGAGGCCCCAGAGCATCATGGGAGGTGACTCAACTGCGCATGCTCTATGGGCCCGATAACGCGGAAGTAAACCCGGAAGTCAGGAACTTTTACGGCGTATGCGCCAGGCGAGCAACTTCCATTGAAATGAACGACGGCTATTTTCCGGTCCGGTATCCAGTTAATATAATACATCCATGGCGTTTTCCCACTCTGTCAAAGCTAGCAAGATCTCTTCTGTGCATTCCTGTAACTTCCACCCCGGCAGAGCGAATCTTCTCAGCAGCAGGAAATATCTGCTCTCAGAAGAGAGCAAGCCTGATACAAGACCATGTGGATATGCTGACATTCCTTAGTATAAATAAACTGTGAACAAGTTTCAGTCTGTTAAGAATTGAAAACGTCTCTTGCAACTGTGCAGTTGACCACTGAATGTTCTTCACAAAATGCACTTAATTTGTTTTGTTTACTGTTTCACTGCTGCTAATATGCCTGCCCTTGGTTTGCAGGAAAAAAAATTTACTTGATTTTGTTATTTATTTTTTATATTATTTTGTTTTATTTATATTTTAAATAACATTTGCCTGTCCTTTAAAATATAAAAAATGACAGAGGTTTATTTATTTTTTGCATTTGTCTATTCTGACTGAAAACTGCCTGTCCTTGAGATAGGACATTTTATTTACTTTTTGTATGCAGCAAAGTTTAATAAAATATCTTTTTCATTCAAGTACCCATCGTTTTTATTATAATTTCCCACATAATTGGGGCGGCAGTAGCTCAGGTGGCAGAGCAGGTCGTCCAATGATCGGAAGGTCGGCGGTTCGAATCCCGCTCTGTCCCAGTTTGCTGTCGTAGTGTCCTTGGGCAAGACACCTTACCCACCTTGCCCCGTGTGAATGTGTGTGAATGTGTATGAATGTTGGTGGTGGTCGGAGGGGCCGTTTGGCGCGATATGGCAGCCACGCTTCCGTCAGTCTGCCCCAGGGCAGCTGTGGCTACAAACGTAGCTTACCACCACCAGGGAGGATGTGTATGAATGAATAATGATCTCTGTAAAGCGCTCTGGGTGCCTTGAAGGGCGCTATATAAATCCAAGTCATAATAATAATTAAAGCAACCTCATACTAAATTTAAAAAAAATTACTAATTATCCGATTAGTCGACTAATCGTTTCAATAGTCGGTAGGGGTGTAACAATATATCGTGCCACGAAATTTCGCGTTACAAAAACGTCACGAAATGTGTCGTGGAGGTGACAAAGTGTATCGCGATATTGGGTTATTAATTTTAATCAGTTGTGTTGACTAGAAACGCGCATCCGACCACGCGTGACGGCCGCGCCTCGACCGGCGGACCAAAATCTTACTACGCTCAGAAGAAATTAGTATAGTTTTGCAGTCCCGTTTTGAGCTGGTGTAGAGTTAAGCCTTACCTTATTAAATTAAACCTTTTTCTGGTCGTGAGTAGGATAACACGGGCCGGGACAACTGCTGAGTTCCAGTGTACTTTAATGTCCGCTCAACAGTGTAGGATTTTAGAACATCAACACAGCACCTAGTGCTGTATCACTCCGCCCAATCTAAAACATACTAAGCACTACAGATAAACTGACTAGTGTCATTATAGTCCCTAATTTACATCAGAATATAAAGAATATATTTATAAAATAATGAACCCTGAATTACCAAAATAACCTTCTTAACAAAAATAAATCTCCTCTTACACTTATTAGGTGAGCATGAATCAATCTTTTTTATGATGTAAAATTGTATGTATTTATTTACTTTTATTAATTTATTTAATTTTAGTTGTTAAATTTCTGGAAAAGAAAAAAGTCAAATCATACATAAGAGAAACTATTCAGTTTGTGGCAAAATATTTTTACTTGTATGAAACTGAAGATGCAAACCTGACATTTACTTTTAGTTCAGTTTGTGGAAAATGGTTGGCCTGGCTTTCTCTTTAAAACTTAAACAGTTATAAAACATTACAAACTGTAACAATAGGGCAAATGCACAGCATTTTTTTGTATTTTGTATCTTTCAAATAAAAGACAATTTTTTCTAGTCATATGTTCCTCATGCAAGGTTGTTAAAAAAAATACTGCTTTAATATCGTATCATTATCGTGACCTCAATATCGTGTATCGTATCGTGAGATTAGTGTATCGTTACACCCCTAATAGTCGGTGACTAGTCAACTATTAAAATAGTCGTTAGTTGCAGCCCTAGTTTGGATCATCATTAGCAGATAGAAAAACCTAGAACGAGTGGCAACGTGGACCCCAACCCCCTACCTGCAGACCAGCAGAGGAAGAGCCCGCTTCGGTCCTGCTGCTGGACTTTGAACAGTCCTTCTCCGGGTCCTGGTCCTTCTCCGGGTCCTGGTCCCGGTCCTTCTCTGGATCTCGGTTCTGCTCGGTTTACATCATTCCAAATTGTCTGTATAAAACAAGGTTCTCTCTTTACAAGATGGCTCAATTTTAAATTGAGTTCTGCTTTATAGTTGGGATTTACCTTTTTTATTAATTTTTCATCTGTCCTTAACTATTCTAACGAACTCGTTAAAAACATGCTTTAAAATGCTGAGGTCCCACAGACATATATACGTCAGTGGCGGCTGGTGACTGAAAAAATTGGGGAGGACGGGAGGAAAACCAACCCACGACGTCATGTTATTTTATATTAGTTGACTACTTATCCCTATTTTCTTATATTCAACAAAAATTAAGCAGTAAAAGAATGGCTTACAAGATTTCTTAACATCATTTTATTCAATCCTGTTGTTTCCAGATGAACCATACAGGCCTACTACAGTATTTATCAAGGATGTTAGGTGTAACAAGAAGCAGGCCAGTGTTCAACAACTGTGAAGGCACCCAGTACGTCACAGTGGGAATTTTACACAACACCCTCTGATTTAAAAAGAAAAAAATAGTTTTCTAGGGACAAAAAAATTCCCCAGAATGCTTTTCGTCGTCATTTGCGGACTGAATCCAAAAAAAAAAACATGGCGGACATTTCCTTTTTTTTTTGTGTGAATAAAATCAATATTTTGAGTTAGTTTCTGCATAAAAATGCGTTTTGATTACATTTCTAGCGAGAAATATATAATATAATAATATAATAATAATATTTTACTTTCATAATATTCACTCAGTGAATGTACATAATCACTTTTTTGACTGTTTTTTTGCAACCTCGCCAGAATAAAGGCTGATTTATGGTTCCGCGTTACACCAACGCAGAGCCTATGGCGTAGGCTACGCGCGCCGTACGCCGTAGGCTCTGCGTCGATTTAACGCAGAACCATAAATCAGCTCCGGAGCCGGCAGGCAGACAGAAATCCCGAAATTTTCTGAGCAAATTTCTTAACAGGCGTATCTACAACTGTTAGATTTCATCTATTAAACCAACATTTATCTTCCTAAATGATTTATTTCAGCCAGCGTTAATTCTCAACAGAGCTGCAGGTTTCTCCCCCGGGACGAAGGCGCAGCGCGATCACGTCTGTACTCCGGCTGTGAGCTCCTGCTGCTGCTGCTCCGGGCCGGCGGCTCTTATCTCCGAAAACATCGGATCAAATTTCTTAACAGGCGTGATAGTGATTGGAAAAACTAAAACTAGTTGAAACTAAATTGAACTATGAATACTCACTTTTTCTTTACAGTAGATCTTGTAAGTCACAAGGCAGAGTGGCTGTTGTCGATGATGAAATTTGAAGATGAAATTTGGAAGCTGTCATTGAACGAACACCATGTCAATCTTAATATTCTGGTTGTTGATTGGTAAGGGAGGCTAGCCTCCCTTGGCGCGTCGTTTTACGTGTTTTGGCCAATCACAGATTAGCATGAAAAAAAAATGAATGCATTGAGTCAATGGAAGGAGGACAGAAGCCCCCCAGCCTCCCTTATACCTCCCTTCTCCTCACACAGACTGCTCTTTCTCCTCTTGCCTGCTGTGGCCTGCAGGTGTCATGTTGAACCATTTTTAAATGGATTTTCTTCCAAAGAAGAGAGAAAAAAATATTTTATAAATGATACTGAGATTTGGTAAAGGTTTATTTCAACCAGTTACTGTTTTTAAAAAAAAATATATTTTAAGGATTCGCAGCGGAACAACACCTGTCCAATTTTGGTTCCGTCCCCATTTAGATTACATATTACAAAACTGACCTCCATTCATTCATTACCGAGCATGGTAAAATAATAAATAACATCAAAATTATATCAGGAAGCAGCATAAAGCCTGCTGAAAATTATCTTCCATAAATCTTATATTTTTAAAATATCTAATTAACATAACAATAGTCCCGTTTTCAACGACATTAAACAACTGTTAACAGGGTGAAGTTGTAACCAGCGCAGCTCAGCACGGCCACGTGGCTAATTAGCATCAATTAGCATCCACACGTCACAGCTCAATAAACCTTCGCTCTGTCCTCTATGACAACAAATTAAAACCCATATTTATGTATGTGTATACACACATACACCTTGTGTGTATGTATGTATATATATATATATATATATTAATAAAATAAATATATGTGACATATTAAAAAATATATAGCCTATATATCATATATCAAAAATGCACATATTATATGTATACATTCTTACCAACATGGTATTAACCATTAATAAGTGTGCAGACATTAAAAAAAAAACATATTTAGCGAACAGTGTCTATTTGTGTGGGATTTCACTAATTTAGAAGTTATTTTATCCATCTTACCGATAGGAAAGTTTGCACTTCTGCTCCGCTCGGCTGCAGAAAGCAAAAGAGCGAACTACGCGGAGCTGACACTGAGGAGAGAAAGAGCTGGCTAGAGCTTTGCTGATTGGCTGACAAAACAAATGAGCAATAAATCAATTGGCTCCCATCGGAGCTCATCAAACTTTGCATTGGCAAAAGGAAACTTAACCCTTGCTTGACCAAAACAGTCTCAGAAAAAGTCGAAATGTCGAGATTAATGTTGAAGTACAATCTCGAGAAAGAAGTCGAAATGTTGAGAAAAAAGTCAAAATTTCGAGAAAAAAGTCAAAATTTCGAGAAAAAAGTGGAAATGTCGAGATTAAAAAGGAAAGAAAAAGAAAGAAAAAAAGAGAAAAAGAAGAAAAAAGGAAAAAAAAGAAAAAAAAGAAAAAAAGGAAAAAAAGAAAAAAAGGAAAAAAAGGAAAAAAAGGAAAAAAAAGGTCAAACATTTTTGAAAAAGCTCCAGGGAGCCACTAGGGCGGCGCTAAAGAGCCGCATGCGGCTCTAGAGCCGCGTGTTGCGGGTCCCTGAGTTAGGTGAACTTCAAAGGCTGAAGGAAGTGTTTTCAACCCCTGCAACCTCCTGGACAAGTGTCCACGTCCAATCCAGCCTGAGGAACTCAGGAAAGCTGCAGTTCACTGACTGACCAGTAGGGGCTGGCTCCAAGAGCGAGTCATTCTCCAATGATCCACATGTTAAAATGTCCAGTTTAACAGCAGAAAATGAACACATTTACAAGTATTCATGTAAACTGTGCTGGGGATGATTTTGTTTTGTTTTTTCGCACTAAAGCAGATCAGATATAAATGAAAACATGTATATAATGCTAAGGAAAAAGACAATTGGCTTTAACCAAATAGGCTACTAGCCATCATTACCTCCTCATCAGTTATTATCATGCTATTGAAAGATCTGCGTGTTCGTTTGTCTGGTGCACCATAAAAAAACCTTTTCTCAAAGTACAGAGGTAGGAGAGAAAATGCTCTCAGTGGTCATCGATCCAGCCCTATTTATACTAAAAAGGGAGGTGTTTTGTACGTTATAGGTGCAGATGTTGAACCTTATCTGTGGAGACATCTGTGGGGAAAGAAACCTTAACATGTCACACTTTCAGCCATATATATCCTGCTGACATGTTCTTTGCCGACTCCCGGCAGAAGAACTCAAGCAGCGTGATGAGCTCTCCTGCTGGGTCCATTCTGGTTGGTCCGTTCTGTCACAGTGTGGTTGTTGAGGACCCAAATGCAGGAGAGCGGGAGGCAGAGCCGGCCCGTGGCATAGGCAGTATAGGCAAATGCTAAGGGCGCCGTCCATTCAGGGGGCACCACAAATGGGGGAAGAAAAAAATTAACTTCCATTATTCTTAAAACTAGTTGGTATTATGTTTTAATATGAAGATAATGAGCCCACGTTAATTTAACTGCATAGCAAAGCCTATTAAATAATAATAATAATAATAATAATAATAATAATAATAATAATAATAATAATAATAATAATAATAATAATAATAATAATAATAATGATGACACTTTCCTTAGACGCCCTCCCCCCTAACTAATTAGACTGTACCTGCTACCTGGGGGGGGGGGGAGGCAAGCTCGTAAACAAAATGTCAAAACGTCCTAAACTCTCTCGCGCCCTTATTTGTCTGTTGCAGAACGACGATAACGTCGTTAAGCATAACATGGTTTGCTAATCAATAAATAGCTAGCGTTAATTGTTAGTTTTGACGTCAGTTAATGTTATGGAAGGGCCTAAGCTGTTGTGGAAAACAGTAATGTAACTACTCCCACCTTACTTTCCTCAGGGAAATGTGTAAATAGTAGATCTATTCAGCAGGTGTTATAATCTAAAATGTGTTTATTTTTTACATTTTTATTGACATCTGGTTAGCTCACGTTTTCTTAGCTTGTAATAGTCAATCAAAATGTTATTCCTTTTCCACCCTTTTATTATAGTTGTGAGCCTAACTGTATGTTGTGTTACAGTTCATATTGTCTAAAGTGTGTTTATAGTGTTAAACTTTAGATCAGTGTTAAAGTCCACATCATTGATGTTATAGCATAACTTAGCATTCCCACATTCTGTATTATACTGCAGTTTACTACTTCTTTGCCTTCTGCTAATCAGCATTTCGTTGTTATGACAATACAATTGAATCTTATACAATTTGCATATCAGAAAAAGTACATTGTATATTATACATGTACAGTATAGTGAACATCAAGCATGTATCTCTTAGATTTTTCATTATTTAATTTCATTTTAATCTTGAAATCATATTATGTATCATAATTTATTATTAGACTGGTGTCATATATTCCTCTTCTCTCTTCAGATGCACTGTTGAGGTTTCTCAGTCCAACCCCTGCAAATCTTGGGCCAACTACATCAAGCGCTCCTCCTGTCGCCTCCACCTCAGCAGCACAAAGAAGCGCCCCTTTTTATTTAAATATGTTTTAGATTTTTGACAATACTGGTTTCTTTAATATCTTTTTGTGTGCAGTGCCTTATTTATTTATTATATTATTTATTTGTTTATTGTATTTATAATTTATTTTATGTCCATTGTTTACACTTTATTTTGTGGGTATTTAAATCTTATACTTTATGTAAGCTATTTATATTGTATTTTTCATATATTCATTTCATATTTTTTTGTATTTCTTTCTAATTCTAAAAGTATTTTGATTGAGCAATTGCTTTCTTTAAATAAAAGAATGTACAAGTTAAAGCTATTCAGTTTCTTGTGAGTATATACGTTACAGTTAATGTAGAAAAACGGCTATTTTGCAAAATAGCCAGCTAATGTGCAAAATAACCGGCAGGATGGTGAATATGTAAAATAGCCGGCCAAACGGCTATTTTGCAAAATAGCCAACTAATGTGCAAAATAACCGTCAGGGCGGCTAATGTAGAAAAACGGCAGTAGCCGGTTAATGCTGTGGATGTGTCAGTCCTGACACTTTTTCGGGGAGTGTAACGTTAGGCTTCTTCAACAGCCATAAACAGCCTTGTCAACAACAAGCATGTGCAGCATATGGGCTTCTTCCATTGGCTGCTACGCACCAACTGCACTGATGGGCGACTGTAAGTGACTGGTTTGAAGTGCGAATTTCATCCATTCAACTGAACTGTGGGCTATTCTGTAGTGTAGTAACTGGACTCTATCTACCAAATGAATTACGTTTGCTTAGTTTGTTTTGGTTTCGTCAATTTGTGCAAATGGAGGAGGAGGAGAGACCTCATCTCATCATGCGCGCACTTCGGGTTTGCACGATTCGGGTTTAGGAGCGCACCTTCCATGAGAGAGACGCAACAACTGTTTGTCTGTTTTGGAGGTGGCAAAGAGAAGGTGGGAATAGATCTTTCCTCACAAATACTGTCACACTGGATATTTGCGAGTACATTTCCCAGACCTATAAGGCTGGTAGAGGTGAGTGCACTCCACCGCGCTTTGACACCTCGGTGGCAAAGCTCTATTCTGGGGTGCCAATGACGTGATCTGTAGTTTGCATTATTCGTTTTGGAATAATCAATTTAGGAATATAATGCATGGGATTTGGACTGAATTTGGGATAATTGCTATAATTGCCACGGCATGCCACGGGTATGTGCTCGAGCTGACCGGAGCATTGAGACTGGAGAGATGATTAAAAATGTGATGTCCACGCACTATGAGCTTAAAAATGTATGTACTTTGCAAAATAACCGTTTTTCTGACGGTTATTTTGCACATTAGCTGGCTATCTTACACATTCACCGTTTGGCCGGCTATTTTACATATTCACCGCCCTGCCGGTTATTTTGCACATTAGCCGGCTATTTTGCAAAATAGCCGTTTTTCTACATTAACCGTAACATATACACCAGCAGTGGAATTTACTGCGATGCAATAGGGGCACCACCTAAAATCTTGCCTAGGGCGCCAAATTGGTTAGGGCCGGGTCTGGCGGGAGGCAGGAGTTGGCAAAGAGGCAGGATTTATTGAACAAAACAAAACCAAAAACGCTGCAGAACAGGATCACCATAGCAGAAAAAACAGGAATCCATAAAACTAGAGGAGAACATGGAGGGAGCAAACAGTACGGACCAACCGGGAGCAGGGGAATGACAAGACTAGATATACACAGGGGATAACGAGACACAGGTGCAGACAATCAGGGCAGATGGGAAACAGGAGGGGCAGAACTGAAAACTCAAAACTGGGGTAAATGTCAAAACCCTGACATCGGGGGTCATGTTTTGGGTCTCTGGAAAGCGCCTAGAGACAACTTCTGTTTTAATAGACGCTATATAAATAAAATTGAATTGAATTGAATTGAATTAAATGTAAAAGTATTTTATACAAACAGTGTTACATCCATACGAAACATTGACTTTTGTATATTTTGTACATTTTAACTCACTGTCACTTCACTACACTCTGAATGTCAATATTTTGCTTTCTTCTTTATTTTCACTGAATTTATTTGTCAGCTGAAGGTTCAGCTACTTTTATAGATGAAGATTTTTAAACCATGAATTATAAAACGAGCCTTTGAGTTATTTCTCAATGTACTTTCCAGTCTTCTCAGCTTCTGATGTCTAAGTGAACGCAGCGTGCAGCCCAGGTGACATTTCAGGTGTCTGAGTTGGGATTTTTCTCAGTAATTGTCTTATTTCAATAAAAATTTGATCTGACACCTCAACAGAAAAAAAGAGTCCAAGCCTTTAAAGAACGTTTTCTTGCTGAAATGTCTGTGACATGACAGATTCAGCAGCCGCTTTCACAAAATATATATACTTCAGTATAAAGACCGGAGCTGTACTCTTCATTCATACTCTTCTCCGGCTGTGCATTCACAGCGATCCCACAAAGATGCAACATTCCCTCTCCAGTGTGTGCTTTCACAAAGCATTACAGCATTTCACAATCTGAATCCCTAAAGTCTCTGTCTGCTTTGTTGAGATGGAGCTGAATAAAACATGCTTCAAGTTTTTAGCTGGTTGTTTGCTGTCACTAATGGTATTTGGACTGTTATTGCCGCTGCAGAACAGAAGCCGTGGTCTGGCTCCAGCAGGAGGGGGAGGACGGCCACGCTTCAGATGGTGCTGAGCACGGTTAAGGGGTTTACTGAGTAGCTACTGCTCAAGGTCAAGTGAACAGGTTTGTACCACGGTCTGTCCAACCGATCTGTCCAGCCGGTCTCCGCTTCTCCGACCACCGTGCTTGAGAAGCAACTGACTGTCTATGTTTTTTAATATGTGTTTATATAATCTAAATCACAAAAGGTATTTGAACCAGTTGTGACATCTTACCAAGTAAAACTGATTAGGCTATGTCAAAAAAAAGTTTGGAAAAACACTCAACCTTTCTGTGAAAAAAATCCTAGATTTGTCACGACTCAGGTTCCTCAGAAATAAATAAGCAAAGGGTTTGCATTATGTGTGAATTTTTGGTTGAGTAAATGAATTCATTTTCATAATAGATCACCTTTAAACAGACACAGTTTTGGGTGATCAATCCCTGCATCGACTCCGTAGTGACTGCTCACACTGTTCCCACATCTTTACTAAGCATTTACTTTACACTTCAGACTTCAGACTGCATCTGGGGATGTTGCTGCATAATTTTATATTTTAACTAAAACTCCTGTCATGCAATGAAAGTATAGAAAGCCAACCACCATATTGAATTCCTCCTCTTTCTGGATGCAGATGTGGAAGGATTGCCACCTGCTGGCCACAATTACACTCAGTCCGTGCAGAACTTTATTTAAAATATCATCACCTCATAAAGTACTGCAGATCATGTCATTCTGTTTCTAAATAACTACTGGTAAAATATACTCATTTACATTTTTTATAAAGCACCAACACAACTATTGTGCTTAGAAATTGTAGCTCATCATGTAACCAAACTCTCAAAATGTCATCTTCTTGAACTATCCTGCAGGTTTGAAAACATGATCATGTTTAAAAGTATTAGACACAAGACACGGACTCTGAGGTGAACACTTGGCATGTAAAATATAGTTACAATCCTTTCTTTTTGCATCACTGTTTCACCACACTAGAGGGACTCAGAGTGACACGTTTCCTTCAAGACTCCTCTTGAACATTTATTTGTCTAATCTGAAAGGGAAAATACATCAGGTGCTGTGCTGCACTTTGTATTTCACCTCATGGGGCAGAAAAGGCCTTTGGCGTCATGGGTCGTGGTTGGTAATCATCTGCTGGGAATTTATATTTAATCATGTGTTCATTGTCTCCCTGCAGCTGTATAGATGCAACATGCAAACAGTTTTTTAGCTCGCGGAGGACGAGTCGTGACGAGTCGTGATCTGGACTCGGGAAAACAAGGTCAATTTAGTGCTGTGTGAGTGAAGATGAAGCTCCCCATCTGTCACCTACCCGGCCTCCATGTTCGTCTGTGTGTGCCTAAGTGTAAAAGATGTGCACGTCGGAGGGAGAGCAGGTGTACATCTATGTGGTTTCTCTCTGTATTTGAGTTAGAGGTTAATTGGGGGCGGTTGTCAGTCACAGGAGGAGACATGTTGAACAGCGCTCACCAAGCTGACACCACGACTGCCTCCTGACATGGCCTGTCTGTCAGCTCGCTCTGCGCCCCGCCGGTGACGCTGACACTCTCCATTGTGGTCCAATTAGGTGAAGGAAGGACCCATGTGTCGCCCCCGTCATCTTATTCAGGGATTTGCCCTGTGAGCATGTGTTTACTTTCACATGATTACATGGATTTTGGCCTCCGTGTCCACAAAGGAAGAAAAACACTGAATTACTGGACAATCATCGTCATTTCAGAAAGAGTGATAACAAAATGGACTAATACTCTTAAAATAATGGCCCAGGTCAAATTTTGTCAAAGTTTTTCCAGAATATATATATATATATATATATATATATATATATATATATATATATATATATATATATATATATGGTTCAGTTATTTTTGCTTTTTGACGTGAGAAGAATATAACGTAGACCATTATTTTAACCAGGTGTCAAACCACATGTTCAGAGTGATGCACAACTTCGTGCAAACACCAATTCTGTTATAATGCCAGGCAGAGTTTTTTGGGTTTTTTTTTCAAGTAGGCTAAGTCTAACATATGAGACAAAAAGTCTGAAGTAATCAACCAGAGAGAATTATGAGATATACAGAACTTATTTATGCGTGAAATACGTCACTGATGTCCGAAATTGGATTGCTTCTGCAGCGTCTAGCAGTTCATTTCTTTATGTGAGACAAACATCAATAATACGAGTTTAAATTCACCGCCTGGTACCAGAAGGGATTCGGAATGAAGGTTTTGTGTCTTTGCACATGGGGCAGGACTACGGTAGTTAAAAGGACATTTTAAGGTTTGAAGAAGAATTTCAGATTTAAAAGACACTCAGGTCTATAATCAGATGATAACGAGTGTAAACTTTTGTTAGGAGTGAAACCATTTTGAGTTAAGGTGAATATGCGTTTACATCAAAATAGCAATGAATTTTAGCACAGGAGGCAATCATGCTACATCAAAATAAATGATTCATCAGACAAGAGTGATAAATGACATTCTGCTTAAATTATGGTGTTTATAGAGTCATGCAGGGTAATGTCATTAATATACGAGTTCTACGCTTAACCGATTTTTGTATTTGCTTAAAAGGGTTAATTCAATGTAAAATCTGCAGTGCAGCAATAGTAGTAATGCATACTTGTTTTCCTCCAAATATTTAATTTTTTTTTAATATTCATCAATGTTTAGAGTACACTTTGTGGCCTCTGTTTCTGTTGAACCAAATCAGTACTATTTATGGCAAAAACAGGAAGCAGAGGCCATGAACTCTCCTCCTTTTGCATCCGTTGATAGTAGCTTGCATGACATTTGCAATATCCCACAAAATGTCAGCACTCCAAGCCTTTCAATGTGAAGTACCTCAGCATTCAAAAGTATTTTACCTCGGGTTTGGCTGCAAGAATATTTTGCATTTCATTTGAAATAGTAC
The DNA here is from genome assembly GCF_033807715.1 of Cololabis saira. Lineage (NCBI taxonomy): Eukaryota > Metazoa > Chordata > Actinopteri > Beloniformes > Belonidae > Cololabis > Cololabis saira. The sequence continues at coordinate 20,236,856 of NC_084602.1, forward strand.
ACATTTTCTATACAGATTCTTATCACCGTCCATCAGTGCTGTCAAGATAAGAAGGAGCACTTTTTTAAATCTTAATTTAAAAGAGGCATGAATCTGTGTGTATTCAGCACAACTGAAAATTTTGAGGTTGAAAGATTATTTAACATGACATCAAAATGATTTCTTCTTCATTTTAGCTGAGTTTGAGGTATGCTGCCTGTGTCACTCATGGAGTGCCAGTATGGAGGGACATTATGCGTTATATTACATGCATAATAAGTAACAGCACGTGCATACACACATGATCTAATCCTTGTCAGAGAGGGCTCACATTTCCTCCTCCAAAAGCAATCACAGCCATCTGGGCAGGACATAAATCGATAGCTGCAGAGTGAAAACCAGCCTGCTGGCAGCCACTAGCCATCATGCTGAATATATATGATCCATCCCGCTCCACCTGAACCCCCCCCCCCATCAACACCTTTTTCACCTCACAGCTTGTAGCCCAAATAATTTTCAGCTCACCTGCATTCATTTTAAAGGTTTAATTATCTTTGAGCGATCACACAGGGTTACGTGATCAGTATCAGTGTTATTCAGCGAAGAAACCAGGACATGTTTTAGCATTTATCAGTAATGCACAATTTTACCCTCTCCGCCTTCATTTCCAAGATGTAAACTTGTAAACTTTTGGAAAAACGCTGGAATGATAGTTTTCATCAAGTAGCAGTGTGTATTGTTGCAGTATTATAAAGTTTTCTCGTCGTAACAGCAGACCTGCATATCAAACGTCTTTTTTGTTTGGTCAAAACATTCACATCTTCATTTCTGACTGAGAGGAAATAAAAACATGTGCTTAACTTTTGTTAGGGCTTTATGTGCGTCACCATGGAGACTCTGCTGTACTACAATAGTACAAGGTCACCAGGCTTAGGCTATTATTTGTGAGTCTGTGAAAGTGTATTTCCTTCTGTTTAGCCCCTGTACTCTGCAGAGACGCCGCAAATAACTGGAAACAGTTATAAAATGATTGGAAAATGGAAATGGTTTAAGCCACACAGGTTCAGCCCTCATCAATCTCTCTCAAATCCGTGCTCACGGATGAGGTTAAAGGCCCTGACCACCAGAGTTGAGAGTTCATTGTTAAGTTTTGATTGATTAATGATGTGTCACGCTGCGGCACCTGTTCCCTCAATGAAATCAGCATATCGTCCCTTTTTATCCCCAACCGAGCGTTAGGTGCTGCGATAATAACCTCTGTGTGTTTGACTTTTGTCTGTTAATGAGTTGCCGTGTGGCGTCATACGGGTCTGAATTCTGGTTTTGATATACGAGCTCTGGGAGCTTATGACAGTCATATGATTATAGTGAACACTTTTTAACTGCAATCATGAAAAAAATGCAATTCGGGTTCAATCTTGATGTGCTTATGCATATTATTTTCAGACATCTATATAATTAAGCCTTCAAAAAGCCAACTTTGACATTATATGTTGCATATTTTTTCATAAAAGAACAAAATCCCCATCATCAAGTATTTCTTTCCTTCCTTAAATGTTCAGTGTAACCCAGAAACTGTCCGTTCTTCTTTTAATTTCTTTTTTCCCCTCATCACACACCAAGAAGGTCACAGTTGTCCATCAACGACATGTATTCACATACAAAGGGCCAAACCATTCAAGTGTAGTGTTGGAAAAGGACTAACAAATGAAAAGGACTGAAAGACAGAGTTAAAAAGCATTTCTTTCTGTTTCTCTCTCTCTTTTGTATTGAAAGTTATTTCACCTTGAAGCAGAAAGCAGCCAAGAAATAAACCAACACAGCTTGAAAATACTCTCAGAAACCCAGGTAACTGTCAGAAAACCAAATCACAAAGGATTGGAAAAAAAGAAAACCAAAATGTTGGTGTTTTATAAGAAATGATTGAACAAACTGTCCTAAGGGTTTTAAAATGACATGTGGGCCTCCTGCAGGTATCTTGGGTAAACAGCATGCTTGTCCTTCAACGCCTGCTGGGTATAAACAGGTTGTGCTCAATTCACATCAGTTCTGTCCGATCGGCCTGTGAGTTACTAGGATGATAAGTCCTGCCCAAGGCTGAAAATGATTCAATCACAAGAGAGCAGAAGGTGTTCTGGGCAACGCTGAGCTGCAGACACCACACACACATCTTTTTAATCCCAACCAGCCAATTCTGATCCATGAAACTATTTTTTTCTTTGCTAATCATAAATCAACAAGGAGCGAAAACTTCTTTTTCTACAAGATTCTAAAATACAGTCAAATATGGGCAATAGCGTAAGAGTTAAATCATAAAATGTGATATTGTATATCTGTACATATGTATGTATTGAATCATGTTGTATGTGAGTTCATATAGCTTGTATTATTTGACTGTTTTTCTGCAGCTAATTCTGTTTAGGGCTATTTTGGATAAAAGCACCATGAACTTAAACAGCAAGAGGCTAAGAATAATTTCCTCGTGTGGTTATAGCATTTTCACTGAGGTGGAAAGTACAGAGTAAATATAACAGTGAGATCAGCTGAAGAGTCACTGCAGCGACTTGGTGGTTCACTTAGATCACAGAAAGTCACCATAAATATGTAAAATAAATAAATAAATAATGACTGCATTCAATTTACTTAACCCTGAACCCATGAAACCCATGACATTTGGTTTGTGATCAAAAGGAAAAGAAATATGATAAATTAAAGATGATAGAGTGAATTGTCACAATGTCGTCTTGAAAATTCAGCCTCATGGTTCATGTGAATTTCAGCTTCTGCTCGTATCTACTGATAGCTTACATGGTTGTCCCATTTGCTAGTTTTTAAATATGATAAAGACAGTTGCATCCAGGAAGTGGTGAACAGCTGTTAACACCGCTGCCTTGAAGCCAGAAGGGTGCTGGTTTGAGTCTCAGATGGGGTCCTGTTGAGTTTGCATGCGTTCAGTTTACTCTGAGTTCTTTCCACAGTCCAAAAACATGCACGTGTGTGGTTCTTTGTTTCTACTTGTTGTCTTGTGATGGACTGGTGACCTATTTGGGGAGCACCCCCATCAGCTGAATACAAAGAAGTCGGTATAGGTAATTAATAATCCAACCTTGAAGCACACTTGAATTTTGGTAACATCATATATGTTTTTGCCGTTATCCATTTCTAGGTTGTTGGGGTTTTCCCTCCCTGACACGCAGTAAGAGTGCAGTGTAATAATCACAAATTAATTTTGTTACTCTCCTTCACAGCTTTCGTGTCAGCGTGTCTCCTTGTTCATTTTCAAGCTCATTAGCCCGCCGCAGACTGCAGTGCACCGTCAGCTGACTGTAGGAGGCATTAAATGACTATTTGTGCAACTATTCCTATAATGCAACCGAAATGAACAGATTTACAAAAGCTGTGGTTCTTAAACCTGAGACACTCCAGACAGGGAGGTGGAAACCAATTAAAAGCTGCAGCTTACAGCTGCATCTCCCTATCAAGCCCTTTCTTGGGGATAAAGTATCTCCCACAGAGCTCTTTTTAAAAGCTGATTTCTGAGGTTGAGAAAAGAATCCCAAAAACACCCCACTTCCTGGAAAATGTTCCTGTGGCCGACCTGGACCTTAAGCCCTGATCTACTTGTGAAAAGCTTCCCGTTCCCTCTGCCCACCTGCACGGTTATGGAAGCTGACATTTTCTGTCCCCGTCTCATCACAGGCCTTTTCAGTGTAGCAGAGAAACTCTGATCCATGCGTGCTCTCTGAGTTAAATCTGCGGCCTACCAAACCGTCTCGTGGTTTATGTATTATTTAAGCTGTTTCTTCTCAAGGCTTATCAGAGCCAGAGGGTCCTCTGAAAGGGAGGAGGAGGAGGCGGGGTTCTTTCTTCCTCTACAACAAAAAACGGAAAGTAATCCTGCCTTTCAGTAACAAAAAGGTTGGATTTTTTTAAATTTACAAATTGAGAGACGTGTTCTGTTTTCCATGATGGGGAACAACTTTATCTACCGAACTGATGTGAAAAGAAGGGAAAATCATTATATTTTTATGCAACTTCAGTGTGATGAACTTATCCTCTCTTTCAAACTCTACTTTCACCCATGTTAAAGGACAGTCTGCATAACGACTCAGTGAGATTGGATCTTCTTTTTCAGCTTCACTTTGCAAACGCCCTGCTGGTTGTGACTCCTTGGAGGGTGGAGGGACCAGTCACACTCCCGCTACTCACCAGACTGCTAACAAAGGCTGATGTTATTGGGGCAGACAGCAGCCTTTTCAGGGCTGTCAAACAAAGAAAAGGGGAACAGCCGTGGTGGCCGACGAAGCTCCGAGGGCAGTTTCTTGGATTTGAGAGGAGTTTGAGGATTGGGGGACAGACTAGGAAATAAAACTAACTCGAGGAGAAAAAAAAAAGAGGACCATTTTTGGCTATTTATGTGATTTTTTTCTTCTCTTGTCCAAGCATTTCAATTCTTTCCGATATTCCCAACTTGATCTGTGCAGCAGTAGCAGCTGCCAGCACCCACGGGATCTGTGAAGTATTTCTATTTATTGAAAACAAATCCAGTAATTTGTGATGAGAACGTGAATTGCTGTGCATGAGCTGCATCATTTCCTTCCCTGCTTAAAGAGGAAACACTGGTGGTTTCATTAAGGCACCAATTAGAAAGATCCCAAAGAGTCAGAAATGTATATGTAAATGTTGCTTACAGCTTACATTTAGTCCAATAACTTAGAGACATGCAGCTTTACATGATCAAAAATGGCTAATAGTAGTTTGTTTTTTTAACTTGGGAGATCAGACAGAAGCTGCACTCGATCACACACACCGCCAAGCAACAGAAAAACACGAACAAATGTTGCAGAGCGTAATCACACTCCCCCCCAGCTCAGCTGCTGAAGATGCAAGACAACTTGATAAACTGAGGTGTTAATGTATTCCAGTGTGGTGAAACGCGGAGGCACAGTGTGTGCACTGATGTGACGTTAATGACAGGAGCGGGACTGTCAGGCTGCACACACTTGCACGCAGTCATTTGTCAGTCCCTCGGGGGATATTTTCCAACTATCAAGTGGGTTGCCGTGCCATATCGAGCACTGCAGGCCGGATTTAGAGTGGTGGGGGGGCTGGGGTTGGGAGGTGGGGGACTCCTCGGAGGGTTCACCTTGTTTGATAGCAGCACTGACAGGGCAGCACGGGTTCAACTGACACATTGTCAGTTTTCTTCAGTCAGTTGGAACCAACCCCAGGCTTTAAAGGTATAGTCTGTAATCGTATTCAAAAACATTTATTGTTATACTGGGTGAAATGGTCCTTCCATGCTGAGAGTAACCAGTGAATAATGTGTTCAGAAAAAGGAAAGAAAAAAATCCGACCTCTCTGACAGCTTTAATCCTGTAAAAACACTGACCAATCTGTTTTTTGCGAACCGAGTGGCACGGATTGGTCAGAGGACCAGAGGATTGGCAGGGGGGAAAGAACCAATCACATGCCTTCATTTTAAGTCCCGCCCACGCCCCCCTCTATCCCATGCGCGCACTCGTCACGTCAAAAATCTTGCCGGAAAACTTCACACACTCGAGTCACGTTTGCTGAAGAATAGCGCAGAAAACGAGAAAACGCAGCCAAAAATACCACCTCCCCAGTATGGGGGTCCGTGGGGATGGAGGCGTCTCCATCCCAGCGAGGGCGGAGAGCGCCGTTGCGGGTGGCGGTGCGCTGCGGTGCCATGCAGGCTCTGTTGCCATGACTACGCCGTAGGGTACGCCGTAGCCTACGGCGTAGGGTACGCGGCGACGTGCAACATTCTGCGTTTGGTGTAACGCGGAACCATAAATCAGCCTTCAGTGTGTGCTCTGTGTGCTGGTCTGAACACTTCTGTGTTGTGCTCATTTTGCTGGGACGTCGGGTCCCTCCGTCCAGACACAACTTTTGCGGTATGCGTTCATTGTTGTGTCTAAAAATGATGCGCAGTGCCCACCCAATCAGAAACGGTACAGATATTCTGTGATATTTTTTTATATTTATAAAAAAATAAAATTATAAAAAAATAAAGGATCCGCATAACTTTGATTGGGTGGGCAGGACGCACGTTTGGGTGGGCACAGCCCCCCCCTGCCCCCCCTAAAACCGGCCTCGCTTACAGGTGAATGAGACAGTTCTGTTGAAAATGTGCTGTCCAAAATGTCCTGGACAACCCGACTCTGCAAATGCGCGTTCCCCAAAGTTTGTGGGGGCGTGGCTTTGGACGGAGCGCTGACGGGAGGGGGAGGAGGGGGTGGGGCTTAGAGGAGGTGCCATTTTCAAATCTTGCTAGCTCTCCAACATTACTGACTATACCCAGAGCCGGATTAAATAAATGGACTACACTAGGCAGCCTGTGATTTTTGGGCCCCCCTCCATCGATGTTATTTATGAAATCTTAAACTTACCAAAGTTACTAATAAAATTTAATTCACATTTTACATAGCAAAGTCATAGTCAAGTTGGTTCTTTGTATTCCAAAATAAGTCATGTGTTGTATATTAAACAGTCTATCAGACTATTTTTAGATTTTTATTATTTATACGTTATTACAATGCTCTATTAAATGCTATTAAATTATCCTTATCTTATCGATTGTGAGCATTTTGCAGAAAATCTTAATTAAATGTGTTGATTAAATTGAATAGTTAAATAAGAAGTCAAATCTACAAAGACCAATACAATTTGCAGTAAGACAAAGTGTGCTGTAGTATGTACTGTATGTCTGTATGTGTATATGTATGTATGTGTATGCGTATGCAGAGCCGTTTGAGAGATTTGCGAGGCCCTGTGTGAGATAGCCAAGGGGGCTCTCTGCGAAATTTTTGGGTTTTTCGGGTCAGATCGGGTGTCTATATGCGCAATTTTAACTCTCCAATTAGCAAAATACTGGATACCTTCCCCTGCCTCATCCTCATCTGGGCTTACCTCGACGCGGGGCCCCATGGCTGCTTGAGACCCGGTCGGATCGGTGATTTTTGTAACAAATTTATCAAACGTGCCTTTCAGAGAGGCATTAAACTCTTCCATTTTCTTTTGTTTTTTTCTTTTTTCATCCCCTGATGGAAATTTCCTGAATCTGTCTCGTTCTCTCGACATTGTGTGACAGTTTGTTCCAACTCCACCCGTCTGGATCAGACTAGCTTGTGTCCGCGCTTGGTCTGATCAGTTGTATTGAACAACAGACACGCGTCATCATTGCACATATATTTATTGATATGCACAGACTACTACACATTTAGGTCTGTAATGGAACGTGACTGTTGATATTTATAAGGAAAAAAAAAAAAAAATTGGGGGAAAAAAAAACCGGCCCATAGCGCCAGGCCCCTTGGGGCGCCAGGCCCCTTGGGGCGCCAGGCCCCTTGGGGCGCCAGGCTCCTTGGGGCGCCAGGCCCCTTGGAGCGCCAGGCTTGGGTCGCACGGTTCGCACATCCCTTGCGGCGGCCCAGTGCGTATGTATGCGTATATATATATGTATGTATACTAAATATAGTAATAATGCACATATATATATATATATGCCTTAGGTTTTTACCGGCATGTTATCAACCATTAATATGTGTGCAGACAAAAAAAAAAAAAAAAAAAAAAAAAAAAAAAAAAAAAAAAAAAAAAAAAAAATTTTGTCCCTCTGTCTGGGCCCCCCCCCTGTCGGGCCCTAGGCACGTCTGCCTAGTCTGCCTTTGCGTTAATCCGGCTCTGACTATACCTTTAAATGAAGCTGTTTCCCCACACTGGAAAAATGTAAAGTAAATCTTTTTAGTTGGGGTTGTTGGATATTCAGTTGTGGCAGAAAGTGAACAAAAGAAAAAAAAATGTATTTGAATAATTAGAATACCACAGGAAGTCAAACTTCTTAGATGCAAAGTGGAATTTGAGGTAGGAATGACAGTATGTCAATCATTTGAAAAACAAAAGGAATAAAACGCAATAGATGGGAAATACGTGCAGATTCTGTTTTAAAACCAGAATATGAGTCTTTTTGTTTGTTTGTTTCAGTGGAACTCCAGTGAGGAGCAGGAGCCACATGAAGAGCCGTCATTCAAGGATCATGAATCACTGGCAGGTTGAAGGAGTGACGTCAAGAAAACCCTACTGAGATAGCAGTTTAGCACTAATCGTGGCTCCGCTAAGAAATGTCCTGAACACATGAATCGTAGGGGTCAGGGTCGTCCTAAACATCCTAGTCGAGCTGTGACAGTAAGGGAATGGTAATAGATGGAGCCACAAACACATGCAGACGATGTGATAAACAGATGAGGTAGTAATGCATGTAGACTGAAGCAACAGAAGAAGCACATAGTGTAACACTGATGAAAGGTCAACCAGAAAAGTCCAATGAAAGCAGATACATCACCACCTGTCGTGGCAAAACCCGTCAAATACTGGTCATTAAACTGATTCCCTTCTTGTGCGTGTTCATTAAAGGGGACCTATTATAAAAACACGTTTTTTCTTGCTTTAACATATATAAAGTGGTCTCCCCTCAGCCTGCCAACTCAGAGAAGGAGGAAAGCAACCAAATTCTGCAGTCACTGTACAGCCGCCCGGATGAGCCATCCAGTGTGATGTGGCTTCTACGAGCCGTTCAGATTCTGCTCCCGTCGTTACGTAACGAAAATGCAATTTACATAGGTTGGCCTCCGACAACCTACACGACACACCCACAACTAACTCTGGCCGGAACAACAACTAACTCCGCTGGTCGGAGCTTCCGCCATTTTTTCGTAGCGGTGTATCAGGTCATTCAGGCAGCCAATCAGCACAGTGCCTCATTATCATAGCCTCCCCGCCCACTCAGAATCCCTCATAGATAATGAAGTTAGAGAGTGGGATGATAAAGACATGGCTCAGAGGCTGAATTTCTCATTTATTTAGCAAAAACAATCAAAATCTTGTTTTTAAGACATTCAAGGCCTGTTTAAAATAATAATAAAGAATAAAGAAAAATAAAGATAATGCACATAATGGACAATTAAATGCACAGAGATATGGTGAAATTAGATAAGATAAGATAAGATAAGATAAACCTTTAATAGTCCCACAGAGGGGAAATTTGCAGTTTACAGCAGCATAGGGGATAGTGCAAAAACAAGAGGCAACAATAGAAAAAGTAATAACACAGTAATAATAATAACACACTATAAACACTATAAACAGTAAACTGGTATACAATAATAATAATAATAATAATAAGAAGAAGAAGAAGAAAGATATATGAAAAAGATAACAGACGGATATTTACAGATGGATATTTACATATTTACATAATTGCACGTTGCAGTGAGATTCAGTGAATGGTATTACGCAGTAAGAAAAACACAGAAGTCTGATTAAACGTCCTAGTTGAGCTATAACTGTAAGGACGTGGTGATCATCAACATCAGCACCACCAGTGAACATCCAGAGCTCGGACATTGAGTCTATGGAGGATTATAAGTACCTGGGTGGGTGTTCACCTCAACAATAAACTGGATACCATGAACACAAACGCCCTGCATGAGAAGGGTCAAAGTCACCTCCATCTTCTCAGGAGGCTGAGGTCCTTCAGAGTATATGCAGGACACTGTTAAATACCTTTTATGACACCGTAGTGGCATCTGCAGTGTTGTATGAGTAGTATGAGAGCCATCTCTGTCCTGGACCAGCCTCTGGACCTCGCTGAGGAGGTGGGTGAGCGGAGGACGTTGGCTGAAATCAATCATGGACAACATCTCTCACCCCCTCCATGACACCGTGTGAGCTCTGAGCAGCTCTTTTAGCAGCAGGCTGCCACGCCCGCAGTGTAAGACTGAGCGCTTTTGAAGGTCTTTCGTCCCCTCTGCTATCAGACTATTCAACAATCATGTGCAGTAAACCACATGTACCATTCAGATCGCTACATGTGAGCTGTGTAATACTGCCCTCACTGCGTAATACGTTTCACTGAATCTAATTTCACCATATCTCCGTGCATTTAATTGTCCATTATGTGCATTATCTATCTGATCTTCCATAGACCACAAGTCTAGATCCATTTGTTGACATACAGTATAATCTTTGTGGTATTAATAAAGCACTATGCTATTCTATTCTAAATGAGAAGTAAGTGAAAGCAACAGTTGTGGAAGCTGCTCACATGTGGTACAGGTTTACAAGCTACAAATATATCCAGTTAGAGAATAAGGTAACAGTTGGATAAAGAGATGAAGTTAAATGAAGGCACTGAAAGGTTTGGTGTATTTATTAAACAGCTGAAGGGTGAACGTTTCGCTCTTGATTTTTTTAACACGACACCTCAGAAGACGTATTAACTTCTAGCTTCTCACTTCACCAACGAACAACACGGAGGATGCTCGTCTGTGTGACCGTCTCGGTGTTGCTGGAAACATCCTCCCGGCCTGCAGTGCACGCCTCCATCCCTCACTTGCTTGTTTGCACAAATGAGGAGAATTTTTCACTCATGAAGTGCTCTCTCCTGTGAGCTTCCAGACAACACGCATGCATGCCTCCTTCCTTTTTCCCATTTAGAGATTTAATTTGCTCCCAGAGGGAATAAAATATACAAACAGAGAATGTTCCCATCTTTTTATTACTAACCACCATGAAGACGTGACTCTGCCTTCCTCAGTTGATTTCACATCTTCTTCCTTGAGGATGTTTTTTTTTTATTTGGATTGGTTTGGGGTTGTACTTTTAGCTTTACTGTCAGAAAATAGATGAGTGAGCTAAAATAAAGGCACTGACTCAGAGGTAGGAGAGTATTCAGGGATTGATCTACGACTATTAGGTAGGAGGTGTTTGATTTGAAGTAGACTAAAGATGGCAGAGCAAACAGTAGTGTGAATCAGAGCCTCAGAAACTGTGGTGATGCTACACAAACAGGGAAGGGCAGGTTGATGGAGGAGCTTGATTATCAGATAGATATCAAGCTGATTGGAGATGATTGGAGCTCCTTGCCCAGATGTACACTCACATGCAAGAAAACCACAGGAAATGGATAGAAAAACACGTGAAACACATGGAAGCTAAACAGCGCTACAAGAGATAATACCTTAATACCTTCGTCTTGCAGTTGATTAAGCAAAGCATTCCCATGGAAAAGACATAAATAATTACAGCAACTACTTTTTTATCTCATCATGAGAAGCAAGAAGACAAATGGTATAATTGCAGATTAATCATGACTTGGAGCTAATTTTCAATTCAGGAGAAGCCTCTTGATCTCTTCATAAACTCTCCCTTGTCTTGGAAAATCTTGGATGGACAAAGTTGGTGCAAACGTTAGATGATTCTACTTTCCCAGCTTGTCTGTGCAGAAATATGGAGACACATTAAAAGTAAGGTGAAAATATTAAAAAGAGAAAAGAGCCGCATTTATCAGTCGTTGACCTGTTGTTGTCTGGAGGATGAAGATTTCACATAAAACCCACATCAGACCAACTGTCAGCATTCATTCTTTGTGTGTAAGAGATGTAAACCAGCTGTGGGTCTTTCCCTTTCTTCCCTGTAAAAGAAAAATATTTGCAGAAGCATACATTTAACTTTTTTATGAGGCACATTTTTTGTTTTCCTCAGGTCCTAATGTAATTTCCTGTCTTATCAATAAAAGTTTTGTACAGATGTGTTACAGAAGGTTTATTTATTCGTATTTTGTGTTGACCAAAACAACCAAAACACACAACAGAACAAGCAAATCTCAAAGCAATTTTCAAAGCGTTCACTCTCACACGTCAGTTTTGAATCTCTTCGACCCTGCAATAGAGCTAAAGTCTGTTGCACAAAGCCGCGCTGTTATGAAAGAACTCCTCTGAGGTGGGAGAGACACAGTTTGCTGTTTGTATTTACCAGTAATGGAGGAACAACATTTCTATTTTTTTCATTTTTATTTATTGATTCATTCCAGACATATCAAAACCATTGTATAGAGCATAACAACGTCAACACTAGTATGAATCTGTGTGTCTATGTACAATTAGATATATATACATATACACACATGCATACACACACACACATTTTGAACATATAATCCCTTTTAATTACATTTATGTAAATGAATGAATCTATTTTAACTGAATGTACACAAAATAAATAAATCTATACCCTGTCCGTCATTACGCTTTCCAAAAGCACATACTGGGGAGGCAATATTGTGCCTTCATGGGATCACTGTAAATTACCATCTGGACACTGCAAACAGAAACCTCAGTGCATGTTTATACCACAATCTGTGAGAAAGTGGGTTGTGTTTATCCCCTGATACCTTCAGTGGAAATGGAGGGCTTTGAGGAAAAGATCTACATTTCTGGAAAAGGTTCCTGTGCATCTTAAGGTGAGACATCATGGGGAAAGAAAAGCACAGATTTTAAGATTTCACCACACGGCCTCCTTCATAGACTATTGAAATAATATGTTTTCGTGTTCATTGAAGAAATCAATAGCTGTGAATATTCAGAATGAAATCCGTACAGGGAATGAAAATGGTGAGGAGCTAAAAATAAAAATACAATTTCACAACTCCTCTTCTTTCTGACAGAAAAGTGCCATGTGATTGTAAGTAAAGTGACTGCTGGTGTCATGGCAGTCAGGTTCATTTGGATTTTTGAGGCTCTGCAGCTGTGTGGGGGCCAAACGACCGCGCCAGTGGCACTCTGGCTATTCCAAATCATAATGTTGCAGGTCTGGGGTTTCAGAAGCATCTCAATACCATAGTAGGTGATGTATCACTGCAATGACTGAAAAACATGAAGGAAAACACCAGAGAAAACAGTTGCTGGGCATTTCTGCCAGAGTTACTCATGTGTGCCCGTAGCATTCATTCGCAGTGCAAGTGAACACTTGCTCGACCACATGCTGAGTCTTTGTGATCGCGATTGTGTTCAGCTGAGGAGAAATGTCTTTACGTGACTAAATGGTGCATGAAGGACATCCTACCCACTGACCATTATGTTGCCAGTCTGTCTGATCTACAGCAGAGATACAAAAAATAAAAAAGGTTCTGTCATAGAAAATCATGCATTACAACTCATCGTCCAGCCTAAATCTGTTTAAAAGCTGTTTCTTTAGCCTGTACATTGTGTAGAAATGTTCATTTCTATCCGAGAAGTGAAAAACAAAAGGCTCTAAATCACGACTAGGTCATAATTTCAACAGGTTGACGTGTTTGAAATTACAAGAACATAAAGAGAGACCTTCAGATTGTGGCCCTCAGCATTTATTTTTCTGACATTCTTTAGATTGGAGCAGTTTGTCCTGTTAGACGTTAATGGAGAAGGGATCATTTGATACCACAGATTTGCTCAGCAAAGCCAGGCTGCTTTTGGAAGTGAATAGTTGAAGGATGTGGGGGACTCGGACAGACCAAGACATGCAAAAATCTTTCTTCGGTCTGTGCAGCAAGGCTTTATCTTCCAGCCAAACTGATTTTGTACAAACTGATGCGCTGTGCTGTGTCACCTTGGCTACAGTGTGGAGATTCTGCAGCTGGGGAGGAAGAGAATATAGACGTAGCACATTAGGAAACAGTTAAGAGCTGTCAGTCTGCAGTCACAACCTCCTCCCCTTCTCTATTTATGCATCTCTTCCTCCTCACTTGTCCTCCCCCTCCGGCCCCCGGAAACAAACACATCGGAGGCAGGACCTTTTTTTAATGTTGCATCTATTAACACTTTGTGTCTCCACATACTTCTGAATTGTTACTTCACAATATGCAATTATGACAATAAAAATGCTGAAATACATAAACATTTTAAAAACCCACATCCTTTAAAGTGGTTTTGTGTGTAGACAAATGCATGAGAGCACCTAATTTTGAGGAATTGCTCAGTAATGACGCTATAATCATAGAACAACTGCCTGTAGATGGAAAGAGATCAATATGGACTGGGCTGCGTAATGGTACTTTGATGTGGAATCCTGGAAAAATCAATCACTTTAAATCACTTATGATCGTCATTCTCTGAGCCGAATCCATGTGAAACAATTGCGACAACTAGAATTGCTCTAAAATAGCACTAAAATTACACTGAATGGTACCTATTTATATGTCAGCATGAGATTACTGGAGAGTTTTTCTTTTCCTGACACGGTGGTGGAAGATCCACAAAAGCTGACAGGATTTTAAGCACGTATTTTGCAGACCAGCCCTGGATTAACAGATATAAACTGCATTTCCCCAGTTGTAGTTTGGTATATTAATTTGAACTAAGCATTGGCTGACACAGGGTTGGTTTAAAGCAAGGCACATCCAATCTTATTAACCCCTGACGTCCAATAAAACTTGACAAAAATGTTGACTTGTGTGTGAAATATAAATAAAAACAGAGTGCAGTTCATTGCAAATCATTTCAGCACTGAGTCATCCCTCCTTCTATCATCTTACTCCAACAGGCAACCGATCAATAAACAACCTCACATCTGTGCCAGAAGGATGCCATTATACCTAGAAATAACCTTGGGCTTGTAGTGCCATCCATTCATCCATTCACTTCTGCTTATCCAGAGCATGAGGGTAGCAGCCTAAGCAGAGACACTCAGATCTCCTTCTCCCTAACAACCTCCTCCAGCTCTTCTGAAGGAATACTGAAGCATTCCCAAGACATCCAACGAATATAATCTTTCCAGCTATTCCTGGTTCTCCTGCAGGGCATCCCTCTGGTTGGACATGCCCGCAACAGCTCCCGAGGGAGCGTCCAGGGGTCCAAGGGACCACACCTCCCTGAATGACCTGAACATGGATCATGGGGTTATGGGATGTTAATGGATGCACAGACAGATGGATAGCCCTGGGGGCGTACGTTTACTTATGTCCCTTCCTATAAATTGAATTTAACGAATTTTTCCTTTCAACTTTAAGCATCCTTGTTTACTCCAGTAAAAGTATGTTTTTTTCCATTATGCACTATCATGTCTTCAATATGACCAGTTAGAACTCAATTGGCTGAGTAAGAGGCCCGTCTCTGATGGTGCTGCACTCAGCTCTGCAGGATGTCCCCTGTTAGGTTAAAAATCCTGTTCAGGTTGGGCGTAGCTTTTCTGTGACAGCAACTCAATGCTTCCAATTGCAAAGAATTGATTTGGCGTTGTCCTATGCTAATTTACCTCAACCAAGAAGTGTTTGGTTTGCAGTTCCTTTCTTTCTTTCTTTCTTTCTTTCTTTCTTTCTTTCTTTCTTTCTTTCTTTCTTTCTTTCTTTCTTTCTTTCTTTCTTTCTTTCTTTCTTTCTTTCTTTCTTTCTTTCTTTCTTTCTTTCTTTCTTTCTTTCTTTCTTTCTTTCTGAATCCTTTATTTGAATATGGTTAAATATATATATATAGAAAAGTAAAAACAAATGAAAACAGTGCAATATTTATAAATAAAAAAACAGAAACAAATCAAAAAGCCTCACAGGCAACCAAAACATGTTCAAAAAGATTAGGAGGAAGTAGTAGATTTATGTAATCCTAACCCTTATTTAGATTATCATCGTCAGCACTTGACTTTTACAAAATCTTATCCCAATGTGGAATAACTTGAAGGAAAATAGAAAATATTGTATTTTAACTTTAATGTAAATATTTTGCTATTGCTGTACTTCCAGTATTAATTCTTATGTAAATAAATATATTCTACATTATCATTATAATATCACTCATCCTTCTGTGCATATATGTATTGCATACACAATAACATACTATGCACACATGCTTACTTGCTTATGGTAGTCCATCGTGTCCGATGATGACTTCTACTTCTGTTGGTGGGTTCTGAGGTGACTGAAAAGTCCAATGCGAGAGCCACATGTTCTATTGCAGTGGGGGCATGTGAGGTTAGTGTTTGTTGTGCTGGTCTTGGCTGCAGGGACTATCTTCCTCTTCTGGCGTTTCCTTTCTCTCGCTGCACTCCTCTCCTCTTCAAAACGTTGAAGCCCAGAAAGGCAGAGTTGCCTCCAGAGAGGACGATCCAAGGCAGACCTTTCCAGCTGTGTGTGCTGTATTCCACACTTCTTGAGTGTTGTCTTGAGCTGGTCCTTGTATCTCCGCTTTTGCCCTCCTGCAGATCGTTGGCCATGATGCAGTTGACCGTACAGCAATTGGCGTGGGAGTCTGTCATCTGGCATTCTGATGGTGTGGCCAGCCCATCGTAATTGGTATTGGAGAAATGTGGCCTCCATGCTCTTGGTACCAGTTCTGCTCAGCACTTCTGTGTGTGGTACGCGATCACGCCATGTGAGCCCAAGGATGCATTGGAGACACTTGATGTGGAAGTTCTCCAGCTGTTGTACATGTCGGCGATACAAGGTCCAGCCTTCACAGCCGTACAGGAGTGTGGAGACACAAATGGCTTGGTAGACTGCTACTTTGGTGTGAATGTTGAGGTCTTTGTTCATATACACCCTCTTACGGAGTCTACCAAAGGAGGCTGAGGCAGATCTTATTCGGTTTTGAACATCATTGTCCATGCTGCAGTTTTCGGATAGGATGCTCCCAAGGTATTTAAAGTCTGGAACTACTGCAAGAGGCTTGTCATCGATGTTAAAGACAGGTGATGGTGGTCGAGTTGAGGGAGGGGAGTTCCACTGGCAGAGTACCTCCGTCTTCACAGTGTTCACAGTGAGACCTAGTCTGCTATAGGCCTTTACAGCAGCTGTTAGTGTTGCCTGCAGAGCCTCCGATGTATGTGCCACGAAGGCACAATCGTCTGCATACTGTAGCTCCACTATGTTGACAGTTTTGACCTTGGTAGCAGCCTGCAGCCTTCTGATGTTAAATAGGTTCCCGTCCAACCTGTAGTCCACCAACACACCACTGCTTCCTTCAACCTCCTTGTGCAGCAGCCAGGTGACGCACATGAGGAAGATGTTGAATAGTACTGGTGCAAGTACACATCCTTGCCTAACACCAGTGCATACCTTGAAAGGCCTTGACTCCTGTCCTCCTGTTGTCACCTGAGCCATCATCCCCTTGTGAAAACTTTGCAGGATGTTTACAAACTTCTTCGGGCAACCAACCCTGAGAAGGATCGCCCAGAGCAGGTCTCTGTTGACTGTATCAAAAGCCTTCGATAGATCCACAAAAGCCATGTGTAGGTCTTGGTGTTGCTCTCTACACTTCTCTTGTAGTTGGCGAGTTGTAAAAATCATGTCCACAGTGCTGCGGTTTTTCCTGAAGCCACATTGAGACTCGGGCAAAAGGTGTTCCGTTATGCTCCTTATGAGTCTTGACAGCATCACTTTGGCAAGGACCTTGCCAGCGACAGACAGGAGGGATATTCCCCTACTATTGCCGCAGACAGACTTCTCACCTTTCCCTTTGTATATGGTCACAACATTTGCGTCCCGCCATTGTTGGGGGACCGCTCCATGCTTCCATACGCCAGCGATGTAGTGGGAGATTGCTCTGGTGCAGAAATAGCCTCCCTGTTTGAGGATCTCTGCAGGGATGCCATCAGGGCCAGGGGTCTTGTTGTTCTTCAGTGACCTAACTGCAGCCCGGACTTCAGAGAAGGTTGGTGTTTGGTCCAGTTCTTCAATGGTTGGGTAGCTGGGCAGCTCATCCAGCACTGCCAGATCTGGAGTGGCAGGTTGGTTTAAGAGTGTCTGGAAGTGTTCAGCCCATCTATCCACAACTTGCTTCTGGTCCTTTATGAGCGTTGAGCCATCAGCAGACTTCACGGGAGAGAGAGAGAAGTTCCTGGGGCCATGGATGGTTTTTACAGCATTATAAAAGTTGTGCATGTCGTTCTTCACTGCAAAATGTTCGATTTCTTGAGCCTTGTCAGTCCACCAGTCATTCTTCAGTTTCCGTAGAACGGACTGCACCTCTTTCCTAGATATTCTCCACTGCTGCTTTAGCCGGTGTTGGGCCGCACCCAGTGATCATCTGGACTTATAAATGTATGAATATTTTGTGATTATGAGGACCTGTAAAACCAGACTTTGCCCCTTCTTCCTGAAGTCCTGCGACCCCCTGCTGCTAACTCCTGGTTATCTCGGCCTGGGTCGAGATAGTCCGTTTGCGACCCCACTGCCTAGCCCGAGATAGCAAGTTTATGACCCCAAGAGGGGGGGGTCAAAACAGATCAAAGCCAGCAAGGAAAGTTTCTGCCAGGGAAACAGACTCCCTGGGGATTTACGACACCCCCTGGGGGGGAGCCGGATGCAGCGGACCCCAAAACCAGACCTCAAAATGGTACTGCTTCTTTGAACCCCCCCTTTTCCGCTTTAATGTGCCTCATAAAATGGCCGCTGTTGCCTGAACTACAACCCCCAGCATGCCTTGCGTGGGGGGAGTGTCGCCTACAAGCGGCGCGCATCCAATCGCAATGAGGCACCGATGACGTCACCGCAGCGCGCGTAGGATCAAAACCCCTGCCGCTGCTCCTTTTTCTCTCTCTTCCGATCAACCTCTCTTCCTGAGCAGCAGGACCAAAGGATCCCATCTCCCTTCTCTCCCCCCGGCTGGGGGGAGGCGGAAGGCCCGCAACGGACCGGGCCTGCGGAGCTGCGGCTCCCATTGACTCGCTTCTCAACTTCATCTCATCGGCGCAGGCCAAAGCATCCCATCTCCTCTCTCTCCCCCCGGGCTGGGGGGAGGCAGGAGACCCGCACCGGACCGGGCCCTTCGGGGTCCGGCCGTTGAAGCCGCGGTCCCCCGGGAGGCTCCGATTTCTCACTAAACTCTGTTCCTCTTTAAGTTCACAGATCCAAGCTTCCGACGCCCACGCGCTCCCGGCAACCAGATCGGGACACAGCTGCGATTGAGTTCTCTGACTGAACCCCCCCTCCCCGCTCCGAGCCCCTGTCTGCGAACCGGCGCAGGGATCGGGGACGGACGGCCGGCGTCTCGCCCGGCGTGAGCTCTCCCGGGGCCCGGACGGCCGCGCGTCGGCGACCGGCGCAGAGAGGGAAGCACGGCAAGGAGAGACCGGTCCCCCGCCGCGCCTAGGAATGCGTGTGAGCCTCCGTTTTGGTCCGGAACCACGGCCCGGCACGAGGCGGCCCCGCCGCTGTCTAATCCGTTTCAGGGGAAGGGACGGGACGCGATAGCCTGACTGCGAAACCCCAGCAGGACCGCGAACCCAGTCGGCAAACCCGCAGGCACCCAATTCCGGATCCCAGAGGAGACGTGAGCCCGCGTAGCAGTGATCAGTAGGATTTAAGAGTGTTCAGAACTGTGTGTGAGATTGTGAGACCTGGGTGTATGAGTTTAACTGGGAGTGTTACAGAGCTAAATCTGTGTTCAGAGCTGAGATTACACCACCATCATTATAAGGACTGTTTTCATTAATTTGTAGTCACTACTTTCTGCTAGTCATTCATGTTTTAAAGCGCTGTTTTCTGCAGTTGATCACGGTTTAACACCGGGATCACCATCCGTTCTAATTGCACGTGGCCAAGAGGGCGCGTCCATCTTTAAAAGACCACAGGAACCCTGTTTGAACTGTAGATGTTCTGTATCTTCGTTATTATTGCTTGATTTCTTTTCTTTTTCATTCCATGCATTTAACGTTTATGTTTCATTTTATTGATTGTTGTTTTTCTTGTTAGTTAATGGTTTTATAATAATGTCGTGTGCCATCAGATTTATTCGGGTACTTATTTACATCTCTTTTGATACCCGTATGTAAATAAACTCTGATTGATTTCTTTATGAGTGGTTGTGTTATTTCATGCAAGATTTGGTCACAAAGTGATTTGTTTAAGCAGAGCCTAGTGTTCGGACATCACGCCTTCACTGTTATTCTGTAAGATTTGCTGTTCTGCAGGATAATTCAAATCATAATGAGACTGATTTTCTGCTGTTAGTTATCGAATCCCACCGGAAGTAAGGCCCCGGCGGTGGTGCCCCTACGAGAATTATCATTTTTGATAATACAATTTGATAAATAGTCAACTTTTTTAATTATTAATAATTCTTTAATAGAATTATCATTAGCCTTGATAACTGGACAGCCAAGCTACCTATGAGTTGCACAACATAAATGGTGCCCCGTGTGAGGCTCTCTCGAAACGATATTTGTGACCAGTTTGTATGAAATAACAGAACATTAATTTTGATCGGGAAAGAAAATATTTTTATTTTTCTTCCCCCCTCATTATCTGATTCCTACGGTTATTTTAAAACATCCCTGTTCTAATGGCAACCTCGCCTCACTAAAGGGTGATTGCTTTGTTAAGTTCTTTAATTTTATTAATTTGAACTTTTATTTTTCATCACACGATTATTAATCTTGTGATTGATTTCCTCTGCAACCTTGCTTCACTGAAGGTAATGGTTGGGTTTGCTTTAAGTTCTGTTAATTTTATTAACCTGAACTTTTTCTATCACTCAATGTTTGTGAATCTGTTTGAGTAATTTCCTCTTGCAACCAGGTTCCATGGAAACTAATGGTTGGCTCGCTGTAAATTCCTGATTTTTATTAATCTGAACTTTTATTGAGGGATCACTATTTTATTAATCTCTGATTAATCCCCTTTTGCAACCATACTTAACTGAAGGTGATGGTTGACTTAAGTTCTTTAATTCTATTAATTGAACTTTTGCTGATTACCCCATGTGAGTTATTAATCTTCTCAGATTAATCTCTACTGTGTTTTAAGTTGAATCTTTAATTTAAAGTTATTTAAAGATTCCTCCCTTTTAATTCACTTTATTAATTCCTTTCAGTTGGGTCTTGCTTCTAAGGTTATAACCAATACCCCAGTCTCTCAGGGTTGGTTATCGGTTTAATTTCTTCTAATCTGGGTGATAACGTGAGCTGACTTCGTTAATAAGTGTAATCTCTTGCCAGAATCCCAAGCGAAGCGCTGGGGCCTGGACCATGAGCTGAGGTGTGGTTATTAATGGCAGAGAGCTCATCGCAGTGGACAGAGAACCAGCAGAGGTGACCAGGCTGATGGAGATGGACCGACAGGCAAGTCTGTTCTTAGGCTGGACCCAAAAAGGTGGCGAGCCCGGTCATCTCATCCCCTGAGCCCCCTGGTCAGACGCCACTATGAGTAAGCCGATAAATTAATTACCCGAAAGGAGCTGCGGCCCTTCCCAGTTTTCACTGTTACTGACGCTGAAGAAGCAGCTCAGCGTTTTCTTAAAGTAAACCAGAGAAGAACAACCAAGGCGCAGACGCCGTACCTTAGAGCGAGGGGGGTCCCACGCCTGGGACCCTGGAAAGGGGGGTAGGATACCTTGTGGCGTTAAAGAAAAATTCACGCCTACACACAACTTTCAGGCTTCCACAGCCAAACATAAGTTAATGTGTGTTTTTGTCGCCTAGCAATTAATCAAAGAGTGGTTAAATTGTTGGCTTTTGATTTTAGGTACAGTGTACATCCTGAAACCTAACTAACCCCTCCTTTTATCTTTCATCTACCGCACTTTAAGAGTGATATCACTGTGTTAGGTAAATGAATGATGTTATTGCTTCAAATATGTTGTTCTTTTCGTATTTTTGTGCATTGCTCGCCTAGTGGACTAACCAGGCCAGCTCACGCCCTCAGAGTTTGATGATCACATGGACTTGGACCGTTTGTTTTAGCTCCGACGCGGACCCTGCAGTCCTTCATCGAATCTTAAAGGGGGGATTGTTGGGCCGCACCCAGTGATCATCTGGACTTATAAATGTATGAATATTTTGTGATTATGAGGACCTGTAAAACCAGACTTTGCCCCTTCTTCCTGAAGTCCTGCGACCCCCTGCTGCTAACTCCTGGTTATCTCGGCCTGGGTCGAGATAGTCCGTTTGCGACCCCACTGCCTAGCCCGAGATAGCAAGTTTATGACCCCAAGAGGGGGGGGTCAAAACAGATCAAAGCCAGCAAGGAAAGTTTCTGCCAGGGAAACAGACTCCCTGGGGATTTACGACACCCCCTGGGGGGGAGCCGGATGCAGCGGACCCCAAAACCAGACCTCAAAATGGTACTGCTTCTTTGAACCCCCCCTTTTCCGCTTTAATGTGCCTCATAAAATGGCCGCTGTTGCCTGAACTACAACCCCCAGCATGCCTTGCGTGGGGGGAGTGTCGCCTACAAGCGGCGCGCATCCAATCGCAATGAGGCACCGATGACGTCACCGCAGCGCGCGTAGGATCAAAACCCCTGCCGCTGCTCCTTTTTCTCTCTCTTCCGATCAACCTCTCTTCCTGAGCAGCAGGACCAAAGGATCCCATCTCCCTTCTCTCCCCCCGGCTGGGGGGAGGCGGAAGGCCCGCAACGGACCGGGCCTGCGGAGCTCCGGCTCCCATTGACTCGCTTCTCAACTTCATCTCATCGGCGCAGGCCAAAGCATCCCATCTCCTCTCTCTCCCCCCGGGCTGGGGGGAGGCAGGAGACCCGCACCGGACCGGGCCCTTCGGGGTCCGGCCGTTGAAGCCGCGGTCCCCCGGGAGGCTCCGATTTCTCACTAAACTCTGTTCCTCTTTAAGTTCACAGATCCAAGCTTCCGACGCCCACGCGCTCCCGGCAACCAGATCGGGACACAGCTGCGATTGAGTTCTCTGACTGAACCCCCCCCTCCCCGCTCCGAGCCCCTGTCTGCGAACCGGCGCAGGGATCGGGGACGGACGGCCGGCGTCTCGCCCGGCGTGAGCTCTCCCGGGGCCCGGACGGCCGCGCGTCGGCGACCGGCGCAGAGAGGGAAGCACGGCAAGGAGAGACCGGTCCCCCCGCCGCGCCTAGGAATGCGTGTGAGCCTCCGTTTTGGTCCGGAACCACGGCCCGGCACGAGGCGGCCCCGCCGCTGTCTAATCCGTTTCAGGGGAAGGGACGGGACGCGATAGCCTGACTGCGAAACCCCAGCAGGACCGCGAACCCAGTCGGCAAACCCGCAGGCACCCAATTCCGGATCCCAGAGGAGACGTGAGCCCGCGTAGCAGTGATCAGTAGGATTTAAGAGTGTTCAGAACTGTGTGTGAGATTGTGAGACCTGGGTGTATGAGTTTAACTGGGAGTGTTACAGAGCTAAATCTGTGTTCAGAGCTGAGATTACACCACCATCATTATAAGGACTGTTTTCATTAATTTGTAGTCACTACTTTCTGCTAGTCATTCATGTTTTAAAGCGCTGTTTTCTGCAGTTGATCACGGTTTAACACCGGGATCACCATCCGTTCTAATTGCACGTGGCCAGAGGGCGCGTCCATCTTTAAAAGACCACAGGAACCCTGTTTGAACTGTAGATGTTCTGTATCTTCGTTATTATTGCTTGATTTCTTTTCTTTTTCATTCCATGCATTTAACGTTTATGTTTCATTTTATTGATTGTTGTTTTTCTTGTTAGTTAATGGTTTTATAATAATGTCGTGTGCCATCAGATTTATTCGGGTACTTATTTACATCTCTTTTGATACCCGTATGTAAATAAACTCTGATTGATTTCTTTATGAGTGGTTGTGTTATTTCATGCAAGATTTGGTCACAAAGTGATTTGTTTAAGCAGAGCCTAGTGTTCGGACATCACGCCTTCACTGTTATTCTGTAAGATTTGCTGTTCTGCAGGATAATTCAAATCATAATGAGACTGATTTTCTGCTGTTAGTTATCGAATCCCACCGGAAGTAAGGCCCCGGCGGTGGTGCCCCTACGAGAATTATCATTTTTGATAATACAATTTGATAAATAGTCAACTTTATTAATTATTAATAATTCTTTAATAGAATTATCATTAGCCTTGATAACTGGACAGCCAAGCTACCTATGAGTTGCACAACACTGGCCAGATGTAGGGTTGTTCAAGACTGCATTATGTGCCTTGTGCATGGTGTCCAGTATGCTTTTGATTGATTCTGAGTTTTCATCGAACCAGTCCTGATGCCTCCTCCGGCGGTAACCAATAGACTCAGCTGCGGCCTCGTAAAGCTTCGAGCTCAGACGGGTCCAGCTGTCATCCATACTGCCTTCAGGGGTCAGGAAGGAGTCGATTTCCTGCAGCTTCCCTGCAATGGAAGATCGCAGGCTGTTCCGGGCCTCGGCTTCTTCAAGTCGGGCACAGTCCAACCTCTTCTTGCCAGCTTTACGGAGACGAACAGGGGGTCGTACTGTCACTCGCAGCTTGGAGATGATCATGCGGTGATCAGTCCAGCAGTCAGCACCTCGCATTGCACGGGTGATATGCACGTCCTTGATGTCCTTACGCCTCACGATGATGTAATCCAGCAGATGCCATTGCTTGGAGCGTGGGTGCATCCAGGAAGCCTTGTATTTATTTTTTTGTTGGAAGATTGTGTTGGTGACTGTCAGGTCATGCTCTGCACAGAGACTGAGTAATCTCATGCCATTGCCGTTGACCTTCCCGATGCCATGCCTCCCAATCACTCCTTTCCATATGAGGTGGTTTTTCCCTACCCTGGCATTAAAATCACCAAGCAGAAGGATTTTGTCACTGCTGGGGATGCGCTGTAGGGCCTCATCTAGTTCCTGGTAGAAGCTGTCCTTTGCCTCATTCTCAGATGGTAGAGTTGGCGCATATGCGCTGAGAAGAGTCGCAAAGCGTTGTTTTGCCAGGGGAATACGGACAGACATAAGTCTTTCACTTATGCCGGTAGGTGTTTCAGTGAGACTGGGTAGCAGGCTGTTTTTTATGGCAAGACCGACACCATGGTGATGCGGACCTCCTGTAGGGTATCCCTTCCAGAAAAAGGTATATCCCTGGCCCTCTTCGATCAGGGATCCGTCGTCCAGAAGTCTGGTCTCACTCAAGGCAGCGATGTCAATGCCATAGCGTCTGAGCTCAGAGGCAACAAGCGCAGTCCTTCTCTGTGGCCTGTCAGGGTTGTTGTCCAGAAGGGTTCTGATATTCCATGTAGCCAATTTCAGGGGAACTTTTTTCTTTATTGTTTTTCGACCGCAGTGTTGGAATGTCCCGGTAGGTGCGGTATCCTACCCGGGAAGTGTAGAGTGGGCAATGTTTAGGCCACCTTTTCTAGGCCTTCCCCTAGACTTGGGGTGAGCAGTGTGGCTCCTAAATAGGGCTGCTCAGACATACAGGGGTCTGCCGAAATCAGCTGCCACTCAGATCCCAGCTGATAGCGACCATTATAGCCCTGTATCGCTGACGTGCAGGCATCTAACTAGAGGCTCCCAGTTTCATCCTAACCTGCCCCCGTCATCAGATATCCTGGCGCCGCCAGACTTTGAGTTCAGAATCCATTGCTGTTCTGGATCCACCAGGTCAGAAGTAGAGACCTGTGCAATCATTTGTTTAGAGTGCCACTGGGGATGCACAATTCCCAGTCGCACTGTCTTCACCACAGAGAGATGGGACCTAGTGGCAAGGGGGAAAACCCAGGACAACCAGCACCTCTCCATGACTGCAGGAAGCTGCCGGAACCCCTGTCTGTCTTGGCCCGCCTATGTGTGCCTCCGTCACAGTGCTTTTCTCTCAGGGTGTGCTCCCCTAGCCTTTGTATTCCTGGACTTACCCACAAGGCAGCGGGTCGATCCCCTACCTTTTAGCCTGGAGTCGCGAGACTCCAGTTACCGTGTGCTGCCACAAGGAGGCAAGGGAGGGGTCTTGGTGAAGGAGAGGCTATGTACTGACCTCGGGAGGCTTACGCACTCGGCTCCCTTTACCCAGACTGGGTTGGTCAGCGGCAGGAACTAAGGGAGGGTGGTCACATGCATCCCTACATGCAACGTCTCTCTAGCATGCTGCACTAGACGCATCACTACACCCTGCGAGCCAAGCCCGCCAACACACTATGCACACACGTAGGTATGCAGATATGTGAGGATGTAAGTATGTTGTATATGTACAGTATATGTGAATGCGTAGGTGTATGTATGCATGTGTATATGCACACATATACACATGCATACATACACCTACGCATACACATATACTGTACATATACAACATACTTACATCCTCACATATCTGCATACCTACGTAACAGTACACAGTGTACTACACACATACACACTGCTACATACTATACCGACCATATAGATTGTTCATGCAATTCATCATCCTTATACCTCAAAAAGAGGGATTCTTTATATCTTTTCTTGAATGTAGTCACACTTGAGTATTGTTTTATCTCCACATTGATACTGTTCCATAGTTTTACTCCGCATACTGAAATACAGAATGATTTTAAAGTTGTCCGGGATCTTGGAGTTTTCAAATTTAATTTCCTCTTCCTTTTTCTGTGACAGCAACTCAATGCTTCCAATTGCAAAGAATTGATTTGGCGTTTTCCGCTGCTAATTTACCTCAATTCTTTTTTTTTTTGTTTACTCAGTCCAGTAAAATATATATTTATAAATAAATTGTATTTATAAACCCCCTTCCTCTCTGAGAACACCACTTGGATATTTCCAGGGAGTTGATTATTCCATGCTTTATACATTATAAGGGCAGTTTTTAAAGCAACAATATCAATACATTTTAAAAGATTTGAATTCAAAAAAAGTATATTAGTATGATCTCGATATCCAGCCTTATGAATAATTCTTATAGCTCTTTTTTGAAGTATAGTTATTGCATGAATTGAAGATTTATATGTATACCCCCACACCTCTGAACAATAATTTAGGTATGGCAAAACCAGGGAACTGAACACTAGGGCTCTCTATTAGTCTCTATCAGGAGTCTTTTGATTGACTGTGGCTAACTGTCATAACTTTAGCTACATAGCGGTTATAACTGTCTTGACTTTTGAGATGTAAAAAAAAAATTACGTAACCAATTATTATGTTCATTTTCCTTCACAGATTGCCAGAAATGGCCTGGCCTGGTCTGAAAGGGCCCGGGGAAAAAACATAGCAACGCAGCAGGTAGTCTGGGCTTTTAAATGACAGGGAAAAAAATAAATAAAGATACAGAAGGCATCAATCTCCACAACTTAAAATCTTAATATCTGCTCACCACATTTGGTTGCCTAGCAACTGGCACCCTGCATGAACATTATTTGCCACACCACATCCTGAAAGCAACTTTTCATCGCGCAGGCACTGCTGCAGAAGACAGCTAGCCAGACGGGTTCCTACATTGTGCCACCGCCTGTTCTAGGCAGAAGTTCAAATGTTTGCCCTCATTTTCCTCTACAGCACACATTATGTAATTTTGGCCTTTCCACCATTATCTATTATTATTGTTATGATCTTACTGCATAGAGTGGTAAAATAAATTAACAAACATTAGACAGATGGTGCATGTAAAATAAATTAGCGTGTGGTATTCACTAAAATCTTTCCATGTACAGAATCAGTAATGCCGAGGGAGGGAACTCAGCTGAGAGCATCAGCATGCATTCTTCAGGTGAGGGTGAAGTCACATAATATGAGCCTATCAACAACACATTTGACTCAAAGTTCTGACATCTTACTCGTGAATAGGTTTGTTGCAGACTGGAAACTCGGAAATATATAACAGATGTTAAGGGAGAAGCAGCTGGACCTCCAGAGCCTCAGGTGAGTTCTCAAGACGTTACTGCAAAACGTTTATAACTACAGATTGATGGGAAATTACTAACTTATATCTCATATAACCTTTTTTTGCTAATTTATTGTTATTAACACTAGATACATTAGGATACTTTGATATTTTGGATACAGTGAAACAAGGTTACATTTGTTTTTACTACATGAAGCAGTGAAAGCTGCATCCCTACAGACAAATCCAAATATACTGTTTGTCATCTTTTTTCATTCTTTTCTTTTCTGCTTCAGCATTTGCTTGTTTCTGGTTTATTTGGGGGGGTGGGGTGGGTGTGGTTGGATGCGTGTGTGAGAGAGAGAATGTGTGGAGGGGGGTTAGATAAAGATATTTGAAAAACAAAGCATTATTTTTCTTTTTTTTCTTTTTTATTCAACAAAGCTTAATTTTTTTTATGTTTATGCAGGTTCGATTTAAAGTGGCTCCTCTGGGTCTGAGTAAATGTCACTCCTGTCAAATTGGAGATTGTTCATTTGTTGTGATGTTTTCGTGGTAAGACGCCCCTAAAAAGGCCGTTATCTTCATAATAGCGGATGTTACAAGAAATAAAAAGTAGGATTAGTGAGTTAAGGCTGATTTATGGTTCCGCGTTACACCAACGCAGAGCCTACGGCGTAGGGTACGCGGCGACGCGCAACGTACGGTTAGGCTCTGCGTCGATTTAACGCAGAACCATAATTCAGGCTTTAGAGCATCTTTTCGGGCGTGTATGTTAATAAAGAGGTGTGGATTCTGCTCAGCACCTCCGAACCACGTGATCAGCAGGCGCACAAAGCGCAGCTTTAAACCCGCTTTCTCTCTCTCTCTAACACACACACACACACACACACACTCATGCCGCCTGGATTTACTGTCTGATGGAGATTGTTCACCTGAGGAAGCATCACAATAAAAAAAGAGTTGCGCTTTTCCAGATAAACTGGTCAACTCCCAGTTTATGTGATTATTTTTATTACTCTCTATTTTCTTTTTTGCGGCATGGAGCGACTCTGGATATTTGTCTTTAAAAAATCGCGGTAGGGTATGTATTTTCTCTAAATTACTATGAAATGCGTTTGCAATTAAATTATTTTTTGCATTGTTTTTTTTATTCGTGAGTTTCATCTCCATGTTTTTTTTTAATCACTACTATTACCGTTTCTCAACTTCACCAAAGGTTTTATGTCAAAACAATTATGCAGACCTTCCTTGCAATAATTTATATCATGATTACTGACACAAAATGCTAATGGTTCATTGATCAAATGTGTTCCTTCTGTGTAGGCTCTCCCCTGATGCCTAATTAATCTAGTGATTACTGAAGATGGCTCAATGCTTAATGACCTCCTTTAATTAATAAGAAAGCTGTCCTACATTAATGCAGAGACCCCCCCCCCAGGGCTACACACACTCATCAACTGTTCAGTTTCCCACTGTTGTCTGGCAAGCATCTGCTCCAGAGTCAGCTGGCCGACACACACATTCCCCCAATATCTCCAAGCGAGAAATTCATTTTCAACTCATTAATCATTTATAGCATTGATATGAATCTCTTAATGTGTACATCTACAAAGTGAAGTGGAAGAAGATGTCCTTACATGTTTGTCTACTCTCCGTTTGTTTTTGTTTTTTTGTCTCTTTAGAAATCCTTTTCTGGGAGTCTAATGCTGCTACACTCCACGCCTCTCCACTGAACATCTCTACAGCCACAAACCAGCCATGAAGCTGGCTTTGCACAGGATAGCAGGAACCACAATGAGCACCTTCACAACAGGCGTCCAGTATCTCGGCTCCAACGATGCCAGCTATGACGACCCCTCCGTTGACTCCCGCTTGGTCAAAAAGGGATTCCCCATGGAGAAGACTCACCCTGCCTCCATCGGTAGCTCATTTCCTGAACTTATCCCTGGAAGTAAGGAGGTTATTTACACCGCTCTCGCTACCATTTTTCCAACTAACGCTTCAGACTTCACGCATGGTAATGTCACGTCCGTGGCGATTGGAGGAGGTGCACAGTGTGCAGAGAACTTTGAGGACAACCTGGAGTGCTTTATGATCCTCACTCCCAGTCAACAGCTGGTGATCGCCATCTTAGCACTCACGTTGGGAACATTTACAGTGCTGGAGAACTTAATGGTGCTGTGTGTGATCCTACACTCCCGGACGCTTCGATCTCGCCCTTCCTACCATTTTATAGGCAGCCTGTCTGTAGCTGATCTGATAGGAAGCATCATTTTTGTGTACAGCTTTTTAGACTTTCATGTCCTCCACAGAAAAGACAGTCCTCCTGTTTTCCTCTTCAAGCTGGCTGGAGTTATAGCATCCTTCACCGCCTCTGTGGGCAGTTTGTTCCTCACTGCTATTGACCGCTACATATCCATCCACAGGCCCATGGCGTACAAGCGCATCGTCACAAAGACCAAAGCGGTCACTGCCTTCAGTATGATGTGGACCATCTCCATCGTCTTCTCACTGCTGCCGCTGCTCGGCTGGAACTGCAAGCATTTGGGTTCGGACTGCTCCAAAATTTTCCCTCTGATCGACAAGAGATACCTGATGTTTTGGATCGGGATGACAAGCGCTTTGCTCTTGTTCATCATCTACGCCTACATGTTCATCCTCTGGAAGTCCCACCACCACACCGTCCGCATGCTGAGACGCAGCTCCCAGAGGAGCGTGATTATCTACACAGCAGAGGGGACCAAAGTTCAGACCGTGAGGCCTGATCAGGCCAGGATGGACCTGCGTTTGGCGAAGACCCTGGTGCTGATCCTGGTGGCCCTCATCATCTGCTGGGGCCCGCTCCTAGTCATCATGGTGTTCGACCTCTTCGGGAAGGTGAACGACTTCATCAAGACTGTGTTTGCCTTTTGCAGCATTCTGTGCCTGCTCAACTCCACCGTGAACCCTGTGATCTACGCCATGAGAAGCAAGGACCTGCGCAGGGCCTTCCTCAACATCTGCCATGTGTGGCGGGGAGCAACGCAGACCCTGGACAGTAGCGCCGAGAGCGACTGGAACAGCAGGAGTGTGAGGGCCGCAGCTGCCGGGGCGGGGAAGGATGGGGGCGGCTGTGGAAAGACTCAGGTAAAAGTAGCTCAGGTTACTGTTTCTGGAGTGACTGAGACTTCTGCTGCAGAGCCGGTCTAAAACAGGCGGCTCCTGTTCTGCTGTGAAGAAACGATGAAAATAGAGTAGCTTCTGTACTGTTAGTGCACAGGTCTGTGACTGTGAGATGTGCTAAAAACTTAAGATTTGAACTTAAAAATAGAGTTTTTTTTTGTTTTTTTTCTTAGCCTAAAATCTGTAATACTGTGCTGCCTTTATGATGTCGTATGATGACTACAAATGCCGCTTTTGATTTGTTATTAAGGTGTTTAACACAAGTGATAGTTTCAGTTGCATCCCTTAAAAAAAAGAAAAAAGGAAAAAACATTCTTACGGGCATTTTTTCTTCTACAGTCACAAAGAATATGCTTCGACATTTTAGCCTTAGTTTGAATGTGCAGAAATGGCAACAAATTACAGCTTATGTATAAAAAAAACCTGTTGTATTCTCTTTGTTTACCTTTCTTTTTTACATCATTGTAAAGCATCAATGTGACAGTGATTTCAAGATTTATGGTGAAATTCTGACTAAAATATCAGTTGTGAAAGAGAAAACATACTAGGAAAAATTGTCTTTTAATTCATTATAAGAAATTGATAAAACACTATTGCCAGTGTGATATTTGCCAGTTGTTTTGTTTCATAAAAAAATGTACCTCATGTGTGTAGGTATTTATTTATTTATTTATTTATTTGGCTATTTATATCATTTTTAAAGAAGAATGGAAGGTCATACTTCGAATTATTGAATGGGTCGTCGATCAAATCTTTATTAATTATTATCTTCTGGGACTTTTGCATAGATTTTGAAAAACATGTGCTCGTAAAGAAATTACTGCATTTTGTGCAAGCCTGTACTGCCATATTTCTGGGAAACATCCACTGTGCCACTGTGCTCCATAACATTGTGTACAACCAAGAACATGTAATTTGTTTACATTTACAATCATTTTGTCTACATGTCTGGTATTTTTTTTTAAATAAAATGTAAAAAAAAAAAAAACTGTGTCTGCATATGCATGTGTGTTTGTGACTGTGGTTCATAAAGCTTTAGTTATGTGGCCCACTAAACATTATCAGTTTGACACTTATGTGGAAGTGATTTACAAACAGTTCAACCTTAGAGACCTTAGATTATGGGGCAACGGTCTGAAATCTCTCTCCCAGCCACATCGTTCAACTCTTCCAGGAGGACACAGTGAGACGTTGCCAAGGGATTTGAGAGACACAATCTCTCCTGTGAGTCCTGAGTCAGCCGTGAGACCTCTTCTCACTGGGATTTGTGCAAAATATCTTCCTTGTAAGGCTCTAGAAATATTTCTAGTTTTATTTTATTTTATCCCTCAATCCATTTTTGATACCCATATTCCTATGAATGTTCTGCTGGGATAATATCCCAGCTCCCTTCAGGTGAAAAGATGGGGGCCCTGGACAAGTACACCAGTCCCTTGCAGGTCCATATAGGCAAGGCAAGGCAAGTTTATTTATATAGCATAATTCAACACAAGTAATTCAAAGTGCTTTACATTGACATTAAAAGCGGCAAGACATAATTAGACAGTAAATAAGAAATAAGATTGAATAAAATTATGAATAAGATGATAAGAAAAGAAGTAAAATAATAAAAGGCACAAGCTGTTGAAAATAAGGGCAGTAGAGTACAGCAGGTAAGTATTTAATTTAGGAGTACGCTTGAGTAAACAGTAATGTTTTTAGGCCTGATTTAAAGGAGTTGACAGTTGGAGCAGACCTCAGGTCTACAGGAAGTTTGTTCCACCGGTGAGGAGCAGAATAACTGAACGCTGCCTCACCTTGCTTGGTTCTGGTTCTTGGGAACCACAACAAACCAGATCCAGATGAACCTCAGGGGTCTGGGAGCTTCATAGGGAACTAACAGATCAAGCATGTATTTTGGTCCAAGACCATTCAGTGCTTTGTAGACCAGCAGTAAGATTTTAAACTCTATCCTTTGACTCACTGCAAGCCAGTGTAGTGATTTCATGACCGGTGTAATGTGGTCCAGTTTCCTGGTGTTTGTAAGGCGGCATAGAGATGAACAACCAAACATTGTCACACTCACTCCCACGGGCAGTTTAGATTCTCTTGTTAACCTCACAAACATGTTTTTGAACTGTGGTTGGAACCCATGCAAGCACTGGGAGAGGGTGCAAACTCTACTCAGGAAGACCTTTGACTTAGTCAAACCAGGAACCTTCCTGTGCGAACCACCAAGCCACCATGCTGCCCTTACTTTATTTTAAATGTTATTTATGTTTTCACTTTGCACACACACAGTTACACAGACATACACACCTGCTCACTCACCTACATAATCACTCTATAGTTTTGGGGACAGTTAATGGCAGTAGCCTTGATTCAGTTTCAGAGACCTGAAATGGTTGCTGCTTGTGTCTCTGCCTGTTCTCGCGTCTGTTTGTTTTCTTTGTTTTGTCTCTTGCAGATTTCAAAGGCTTGTGTGCCCATTGTGCGTTTCCCTGTGTCTCTTTCATTTCAGACTAGCAGTGATGCCACCCCCCAAACTCCCCCTCACACATTATATGTTATATATTAAATTAATTATATATTAAAATGCATATATATGCTTTAGGTTTTTACCAAACTTGGCATTAACCATTAATATATATGCAGACAAAAAGGAAATTTGAAATTTTGTTATTTTTAGAAACCATAGAAACGGATGTTGAGAATTTCTGTCCTTTAAGTAATCTTTAACAACGGCAAAACTACAATTTCAAACCGTAAAATCAAGTCACCTTTGTTCCTGTATAACACTGCCCTCTTATGGAGACTGTTAGAAAATCATATAAACTAGTGTAGTATGAACAGTTTTGTCGAAGGAACTGGGGTTAGAGACCATCAGATACATAGCTATAGTTTAAAAAAAAAAATATCAAAGGGCATTTGAAATGAAAGGGCATTTGAAAATGTGTTATTTTTAGAAACCATAGAAGCGGATGTTTAGAATTGTTGTCCCATGAGTAATCTTAAGGCTTTTAGAAAATCATATATAAACTAGTGTAGTATGAACAGTTTTGTCGAAGGAACAGATCAAATACATAAGAAAAGAAAAGAAAAGAAAAGAAAAGAAAAGAAAAGAAAAAGTGAGTTTATTCTATACGTTTCAGCTTTATCATCTTGTTCTTCTATCGCAGTTTCAAACCCTGAATGTTTTTTTTTGTTTTTTTTATGAAACTTTATTTCAATCCCAGAAAATACAATAACATTAAAGTAAATGGCAGGCATCATTCAGTAATATAAAGGCAAACATACATAGGCATCATTATAGTCCAAAAAGTATAAAATTGTTCACTACACAAAAAAACTACATTAAAGTGCAAGTAGTTCGTGACATTTACAATTACACTAAATAATAAAAGGAAGGCAATACATTCAGATATCTGTTGTGATAAGCTATACACGGGAAGTATTATAACTTATCTTATATAATAACGGCACACGGATACTTATTAGTTTCAGCTGAACTCGGGAGCTTGGTTTATTTCCAACGTCTCAGTCCGCACCTGCAATTCTCACTGACTGTTAGAGCAGCGCAATACATCCGGTTAAGGATAGACTTTCAAAGTAAAAGCTTTAGCAGTGGACATTGCTAAACATTACAATATCCGTAAACATTTCTTTTATGAGGTTGACAGTGGTATTAATTTTTTTGTTATTAACCAATTGTATTGTCTCAAAATACATTTTGAAATCAACTTTAAAGGGAACTAAGGATGGACAGGTTTTGGAGAATTTTGCCTTATGAATGTGAAACTTAGCAACAAGAATCATTAAGTTGACCAGTTGTTGAATTTTGTAATTTTGGTTTTCGTAATATAGTAAGATATCTTTAGCTTCTAATTTAATTACATTATTAGTTTGTATGTCAAAAAATTCTTCAAATTTTTTCCAGAAACTTAAAGTATGTTCACATTCATAAAACAAATGTATGATGGTCTCTTCGTCATGTTTACAAAATACACATCTGCTATCAATGTCTACAAATTTGGATATAAGTTGGTTGGTGGGGTAAATATGATGTAAAATTGTATATTGGACTTCTTTTAATTTGTTTGAGATTGCAAATTTATAGGGAAGGAGCCACGCTGTTTTCCATTGAATGTCCGAAAAATGGGAGTTCCAAACAAATTTCCCTCTCGGGGTTATTTTCCTTTTACTGTAGAAGTAGTTTCTTATGTGTTTATTAGTGTACTTATTATTTCTATTCAAACCCTGAACGTGTTTTTTTTTTTTTCTTGATACGGTTGACGGTTGATTTTTTTTTTTTTTTTTTTTTTTATTATTAACAATTGCAAACATAACAATGATAAAAAAAAACTTCATATTATGCAAATTCACGTCGAATTATAACATATAAAGAGTACAACTCAAATAAAAAACAAAACAAAAAGCACAACACATTACAACCAGCCAGGGGGGATGAAATTATAACAGAAAGCCAAAACATTTACATACATTTATGGTTTTGATTGCCTTTGAATTATTAGAAAACTTAATAGAGTCCAGATACTGTTTTAATTCACAATGAAAAGTAAAAAAAGAGGGTTTTTTGCGTAAGAATTTATATTTGTGGATGTGGAATTTTGCTAGGATAATCAACAAATTAATAATAAACATTTCATTTGGCTTTGTTCTAATTGTTACGTGGTCAAAAACACCAAACAATACTTCCTTCCAAAATAAAATCAATTCTTTCAGACACAAAATTACACATATCACTCCAAAAAGTTTGAACAATGGGGCAAAGCCAGAATAAGTGAGTCATTGTTTCCGAATTTGCAGAGCAAAAAGTACAGTTTGAATCAATATTTTTTTTGAATCTTTTTACAATGTGATCATTTGAAACCCTGAATGTGTTGTGATCATCACCATCACCGATGCCGTCACAGACGAGGGAAGTCTCGCGAGAAGACCGGGCTGCTAAGTAGCGTCAGCTAACCTCCCGAGTAACGGCCGACAGCTGGCTGCTCGTCCCTTTAACTTTGGAAACCAACTTTTACAACCGCACAAGTTGGAGGAAGCACGTGAACGAACCCACTTTACCCTCTCAAGGTAAAACAAGTCTGATTTCTCATCTTTCCGGGTGAAACTGAAACATGTCGCGGCGGCAGC
Source organism: Cololabis saira (assembly GCF_033807715.1). Taxonomy (NCBI): domain Eukaryota; kingdom Metazoa; phylum Chordata; class Actinopteri; order Beloniformes; family Belonidae; genus Cololabis; species Cololabis saira. The sequence continues at coordinate 20,272,474 of NC_084602.1, forward strand.
GGCGCTAGCGTTAGCTTTGTTTTGTTTTCGACGAGCTAGCCGGTAGTGAGTGAAGCTGCGTTCCATTTACCTCGGAAATCGGAACTGGGAACTGGGAATGGCAGCCATCTTGGAATGGTAACTCGGGGGTGGTGAAGTTTTTCCCACTTTCCCAGTAGGAAATCCCACTTCGAGGGGCGTTCCAGTTGAAAATTCCGACTGGGAACTAGGAAATTCCGACTTCCCAGGACAAATGGAACGCGGCATGAAGCTGCGCAGCATGAACATGTTCAACATGTTCAACATGTTTCCCTCAGCCGCAGCACCGGCCACCTGGCCGGCCAGGGCCGGCAAACAGTGAACCACCAGCCATCCATACCTAGAATAACTTTGATCGCCTCGTTGTTGTGCTGGTTTTGGTGTGTTTTAACCGTTTTCTCCCCCTGGTGAACTCAGTCATGGCGTGCGGAGCCACCCTGAAGAGGAGCATGGAGTTCGACCCGCTGATGAGTCCCACGTCCCCCAAACGGCGGAGGTGTGTACCGGTGGCTCCGTCGTCCTCGTCTCCTAGGAAGTACCTCCGCATGGAGCCGTCGCCATTTGGGGAGTCGTCCTCCAGACTTAGTGCAGGTAAAGCTGGAGACAATCACCATCATTAATCACGATCATTAACCACTAGAGATCAGGAGATCAGTATCTGTATCTGTTTGTGGCTGCAAGAGTCAGTACTCTTCCAGCTGTTCTTAGAAATGTAATGCACTGTTTCATGTAGCTTCTGTTCTGTTAGTGCACAGGTCTGTGACTGTGAGATGTGCTAAAAACTTAAGATTAGAACTTAAAAATTGTTTTTTAAGCCTAAAATCTGTAATACTGTGCTGCCTTTATGATAAGATAAGATAAGAAATCCTTTAATAGTCCCGCAGACGCAGAGGGGAAATTTGCAGATTACAGCAGCAAAGGGGATAGTGCAAAAACAAGAGGCATCAATATCACACAGTAATAATAAAAACACTATAAACAGTATATACAATAATAATAAGAAGAAGGAGAATAAAAATAAATAAGAAGAAATACTAGTATATAAAAAAATAACAGATGGATATTTACAGATGTTATTTACATAATTGCACGTTGCAGAGAATGATATTGCACATTATATTCTAGTATGTATATTTATTGTCAGGTTGTTTGTGGTCTACTGTGAGCAGTGCTGGTTGTGTAGTCTCACAGCTGCAGGGAGGAAGGACCTTCTGTAGCTCCTTCACACACCTAGGGTGAAGGAGCCTGTCGCTGAATGAGCTCTCCAGTGCTCTGAATATGTCCTTCATGGGGTGGGAGTCCTTCTCCATCATGGATGACAGCTTAGCCATCATCCTCCTCTCTCCCACCACCTGTACTGTGTCCAGAGAGAAACCCAGGACAGAGCCGGCCCTTTTGATGGTTTTGTCCAGCCTCCTTCTGTCTGCAGCTGTGATGTTGCTGCCCCAGCAGACCACTCCATAAAAAATGGCTGATGCCACAACGGTGTCGTAAAATGTTTTCAGGAGTGTTTCCTGCACACCAAAAGCCCTCAGTCTCCTGAGCAGATAGTCTGCTCTGGCCTTTGATGATGTCGTATGATGACTACAAATGCCGCTTTTGATTTGTTATTAAGGTGTTTAACACAAGTGATAGTTTCAGTTGCATCTCTTAAAAAAGAAAAGGAAAAAACATTCTTATGGGCATTTTTTCTTCTACAGTCACAAAGAAAATGCTTCGACATTTTAGCCTTAGTTTGAATGTGCAGAAATGGCAACAAATTACAGCTTTATGTATAAAAAAAAACCTGTTGTATTCTCTTTGTTTACCTTTTGTTTTTTACATCATTGTAAAGCATCAATGTGACAGTGATTTCAAGATTTATGGTGAAATTCTGACTAAAATATCAGTTGTGAAAGAGAAAACATACTAGGAAAAATTGTCTTTTAATTAATTATAAGAAATTGATAAAACACTATTGCCATTGTTATATTTTCCAGTTGTTCTGTTTCATAAAAAAATGTACCTCATGTGTGTAAGTATTTATTTATATGAGATGAGCACTAAACAGACGTGTGTATCTGTATCTGTTTGTGGCTGCAAGAGTCAATACTCTTAAAGCTGTTCTTAGAAATGTAATGCACAGTTTCATGTGCCGTTTGGATGAGTGTGTGAATGGCATCATTGTCAATATTACCCTGGGAAGAGCTGTATCAGATACTCCTCTTGTCGCAGGAGACATTGGCTTAAAAGCTTGTATTTGTAACTCTCCCTGCTGGACAGGTTTTATGTTTTGTATGTATTTTGTCCTATGTTATTTGTTTGTTTTTGTATGGACCACGAGTCACCAATAAACTTCTACTATACCCCCCGCACTAGAACAAATCCTCAACAGCATCAAACAAGAGTACAAACGCATTCAAAAGAGGAAGCATCTAGATGGGAGCTACCAACAGTCGGACTGCTGCTATTCTCCAGAATCCCCATCCCAGTTGTCTAATATTAATGTTTCCAGCATCCCAGGTTTGTCTTTTGTAGTCCATCTCGCAACAGTTTGGACACACATTAAGGTAAACATGATGTCATTTACAAAAGCTCTTCTTTTTTTTATTGATTGTAACACAGGAAGCACCTCACCAACTAGAAAAGAACAACCGTTATTCACCCTCAGACAAGTGGGGATGATCTGCGAACGCCTGCTGAAAGAAAGGGAAGAGAAGGTGCGGGAGGAATATGAGGAGACCATGACTTCAAAATTGGCAGGTCGGTTAATTAAAAAAAATAAAAAAATTCAAGCAGTAGAACAAAGTCGAAAAGTGGAAAATATTTAAATTTGAAAAACAGGTCTCTCAGTTGCAGAGTATCTAAAGTTATTGATTTCCTTTCTGTCAGTTTAGGAAGACCCCTACACACACACACCAGAACTGAGTAAATAATTTTAAACAATGCTTCACTCTGTATAGTGCTGACAACTGCTTAAATTAACAGATGTCACACAATTGTTTTAAACTAGCGGTACTTGCAGGGTGATTCTGACCCCTCCTGCCCCTCAAAATAACACCCCTTGCATTTACACTGCCCAGCATGCATCGTACTCTGTCCAGGGAAATTAACAGGAGCTAAGCTAAAATCACCTAATGTCATGCAAACTATCATCAAGCAAAGAAAGAAAAGCTGGATGAAATTGCAAAAGACCAGATGAAAGTGGTTCACGCACGAGACCAGATGTGCACGCAAGACTGAATGAGGGATGCAGGATTGAATGGGGAGGGCACACACACCTATATGGTGAATGAACGTGTGTGAGAGTGAGTGTGCAACAGAGGTGTGCTGGATTGGAAACTGACTCGTGTGCCAGTGGAAAAATAGAGTTTATAGGAATGAATGCTATGGAGGAGGCGTTTAAAACTTGGCAAGTGGCAGAATAGAGGTATTTTCTAAAAGACCAAAGTCATTTTAAAGCTGTAATTTATGAACACATTTAGCTTGAAAAGGAACAACTCATGTACGGCACTAAATGATAACTGGTCTTGCACTTTTATGGCACTTTTTTTTGTTTGCCCAAACACCTGCACTACAAGTGTTGTCCTACATTTACTCTTTATCCAGCTGCATTACATACTAGACAGGCAGGCACTAAACTCGGGTCGCATTTCGCAAAACAAATTCAGCAAAGTTCGAGGTTTGAAAAAAAAAAAAAAGGGCAGAAATTGCCATAGTAACCAGTAAATGCAATGTACACAAAGAAAGGTGAAGATACTTATTACACTTAAAAAAAAAAAAAATATAGATCAGAATAACATATCTCTGGAATGACTGAATACGTAAGAGAATTATTCAGTGTTCAGTTTGTGTTGTATTTAAAGCTTTCTAGGCATGAGGACCAGGGTTGAATGCACTGCAGTATACAGTAGTACCTATTACAAATAAGCATACATAATTTCATACAGATTTGCTTTAAATTCCAGAACAATATGACACCTTTGTGAAGTTCACACACGATCAGCTAATGCGACGATTTGGGGAGCAGCCTGCAAGCTGTAAGTTCTCATATTTTATTTTAACATTCCTGATTCGCTGCCACAATTTCAGTAAGGAACGCTTGCCTTTTACGTTTGAACTCACAGGTCTGGTTTCTCTTATTTCATCTTCCTTTTCTCCAGATGTCTCCTGAGTGTGGCACAGAACCTCTACAAGACAGCCTTCACTTGCTTAATGTGATTCTCACAGAAGAAGAAAAAAACCAACTCATCATCATAAGAGATTCAGTTTAGCTAGTTAAAATGAAAGTTTTCTTACTGTGCCATATATGAAGCTGTTGTCAGTTGTTACCACTCTGTGAGCAACTAGGTGCTTCCTGATGTAAATGAATGGACCCTCTCTCTACCAGTGGCCTCCGTTTCTCCAGCCGAACATGTATCTACAGTTATCTCACTTTTGTAATGATTCCCAGCATTCCAGGCTTTGTCACTTGCTTCTGTTTGTTACATGTAAATACGATAAAGCGTTGGGAAGTTTTACAAGGTTTGCTGGTCAATCTTAAAGGATGTTAAAGGAGAAAAAGTTGAACAGAGAATTTATTTACAGTCTGTCCTGATCGTTTCTTTTCAGATTGAGCAGAAAGTGGGTTAATTTGCTTTTTTTTTTTTTTTCTTACCAGTGTTTTTTTTGTTGATTTTATTTATTTTGACATTTGTTCTGCTGGTATCACTTTTAACCAATGTATTTCATGGAGAAAAAAATAAATCTTAGACTTCAATCTTAATGCATGTGGGACATTCTTACAAGCTGATAAGGAAAACTCAAATTCTGCACTGTTCAAACTTTAAGTATCATGTTGTATACTCCACAAATATCGTCTTTCAGGGCTGAGAATCCTCTTTATAGTTTCCTATCATTGTTCTGACATGACCTGATGAAACCACAGCACAAGTTTGTACACAACATCCCTTTATTCAATTCAACACCAGATATGACGTGCATTTGAAAATGGAGAGAAAAAAGTTTGCACCATGACAACCAGGCACTGAATACTATTTATTACTGGAAAACAAGTCGATCTGCACACGAACTAAAAAGAAAAAAAACAGAACAGAGCAGCTGTTTGTTTTTTCTTGGCGGTTGTGGTCAGCAGCCTCCCCAGGTGAGTCGAGCCACATGGTCAGTTTTCTTCTTAGTTGACTTGATGAAGCCCAGAAACTCCAGCTCCGAGACGGCGCGGATGAAACGAGCACTGAAGTGCAGGTTAGGGAGTCAAATACTTAAAATTGTAATGTAAAATGTTTTTTTGGATTGACTTAAAATCAGTACAGCTATCGGACAAGGACTATACATCAAAATTAATAAATATACCAGCTATGTAACTTTGCCTAAAGTGTTTGAACTTCAGCTAAATACAAGCATGTTTTTGGAAACTTAAATTCCAAAAACATGCTTTGTGTGTCTGAGGTTTTCAGTGGATGACACGTCTGGTCTATTTAGCACCTAAACCCTCACTAAAAGGACATACTTGAATGTGGTTTGACAGATTTTTTTTTACAAAGCAAGTGAAACTTTCTCCTGAACAAGTCCTTATATGGAGCAATATTGTTTCTTCAAAGCCTGCATATGTTGTTCAGCACTAATGATGCCTTCACAGTTGTGCAAGTTAACATTTACCCCTACAGATGTTGCAGAGATGCCCAATGATCCCTACTTTTAACCCAGAAACACAAAGAATCCCATAATTTTCCTCCCAAAATGCATCTTAAATCCTTTATCCGTCTGACCAAAGAACAAATTATTGTGCCTCAATCTTCAACTCAGAAGAGGCAGATCTCGCCTCTTTGTATAAACCATTTAACTTGCCGTTGTGTGTACGCACGCACGCACACGGCCTGTAATTTTCATCACAGGTATATCAACTATGAGAGACAAAAAATGAAAAAGAAATTCCAGAAAAATCACATTGTCAAGTAATGTATTTGCAAATTATAGTGGAAAATAAATATTTGGTCAATGTTTGCGTGCATAAAAAAAAAAAAAGTATTTTGAACATCAAGGATACTGTCTGACTTCGTCCACTTTCCCAGAAGCTTCAGAGTCTGGACGGTCGGCCTCAGCTCCAGAAACCACGGTGGCATAAGACTAAAAAAAAACAAGTGTGTTTAGTCATGTCAGTATAAACATCTACCTGGTCCAGTATTTGATCCTCTGATCAATAATGTGATACAGTCCCCCTGGATCTATACGGCCTCTTCCACACAAAAAATACAAGAGCTATAAGGCAAAGTGGTCTGAATGTTATAAATAAAACAAACACTGTAGACATTTTTAGGTTTTACACAGAGATTTTTGTAACTGCAGTACATATTAATGTTTAAGATGAAGACTCACTTCCAGCCAATCATAGAGGTTGATCAGCCTGCCGCACTCCAGGTGGAGTTTGTACGCAATGCAGATGTCAGGAGCAGCGTTGGATAGCGTCCCATCCTCCGTCTTCAAGGTTTCATTCTGAAAGCGTCACACTTCTAGTAAAGTTTCTAATGATAAATGCATCACAAGAACTAGATGTTATTGAGTTCCACTCCCTCCTGTCGTTATACGTTAGCTGTACCTGCAGATAGTAGTGGGGATTTCTGAGCGCTTCCTGAATGGAGGTACGAGGAGTTGCGTTGAGGTGGTGTCTCACGGTGGCGGACGAGCTGTAGTAGCAGACCTCATGGAGAGTCTGAGACTCCGGCTGCGACAGGTGGCTCCTGGGTAGAACAACCACATTTGACAAATTAAAGTTTTGTTGTGTTTAAGTGCCACATGACTGAGTCAAGCCAGCGCTTACTTCACCAAGCCGTCGATAAACTCCAGGCTTTCCTTTCTGAGAGTCTCGAACGGACTCAGTTTCTTGGATCGACGAGACTCGTTCATCTCCAGCAGGGTCTGTATCGGGATGATAATACATTTGTGCATAAATATAAGTTTGTTTGGGTTTTTTTGTTATTTTTTTTTTATTTAAAAGGAGAAGTGAACCGACCTACCTTCTGCAGCTGGAACAAATTTGTTTTCTTTTGAAGATTTTTCACTGGAGAGGTGATATTTTCATCCTCACTGGATACGATTTCAGCAGCAGCAGCTTTAGGAAGAACAAATACAAGTGATGAAAGATGCGTTCATTTACAGCAATAACTGCAAGAAGACATAAAATGGTATTTTGAACCTTTTCACAACTTACAGTCCAGCTGCTTGAACTTGGCAAGAAGTTCTTCCAGCTGTACCAGAGCCTTCTTCACGCTCTTCGATTTGACAGACTTCAGAATCTCTGCACACTTCTGTAGCAACAAAATCAACTCATCTTTCGCCAGCATCCTGGAAAGAAAGGATGGCATTTAACAATTGCACTTCTTCAGGATGATTTGTTCAAAGGGCCTGATGCACAACAGAAAAAGAAAATAGCCAAAAAGGAGCTTAAAAGCCCTCCTCTTTAACAGCTCAGTGTTTTGTTTTGTCCACCAGGGGGCTGCAGTAATTTAAGAATACCGCCATCTAGTGGTGACATGTGCAAGTACGTGGAACTGACTTACTTGAGAAGACTCATGGCAGACTGGTATTCCTCAGACTCCCACACAATATTTTCTAGACATATCAAATAAAGCTCCATGATCTGCAATAAAGGAGAAACATGCTGTTAGGACATGGCAGGTTTGATTCTAGTACTTTAGAAATCAAACAAAAGAGTTATAAAGAGTTAGAAACAATAATCACTTTCTTGCCTGTTTTCCAAGAGGATATCGAGGTAAAGATGAAGTCAGTGTGTGGAGACACCTCAGAATGGGATAATAGGCTTTGTGATATTTGTGAAGGTCTTTTATCAGTTTGTGACACACCTCCTAAAAACACAAGGGTAAATAAAACAAAATGTTTAAGTTTTTTGGGGGGGAAAAGCATTTTTAACCCAATTGAAAAGATGAGTTTAAGAAAAGAAAAAAACCTTTAAGTGAGTGTCATCTGTCATCAGGTTGACTTGTTCTTGCTTCTCCTGTTTCTCCATGTACCTAAGAAAAAGACCAGATGTCAAAGCCTGCTTTTACATGCTGTGGGGGGAAAAAGCTGATCAACTTAGTATTTAAAAAGTATCTATAAGCAGAGTCATTATATAAATAAAAAAACAAGCCCAAAAAAAAAAAAAAAAGCCCACTGCTTGTTTACCTCTTGAATGATGGCAGCTGCCTGATCCTCTTCAAGTTGCCAGGACTGAGCTGCATCACATTAAGCAACGCTGCCTCCTTGGTGCAGCACAGCACGCTGAGCGGCTGTGAGTTAAAGTGCTCCAGAAGAGCCAGCTGCACAGACAGCGGGCAGAAATTCAGTCCTTCATATTCATGTATTCAAGCTGCACGTACACACCAGGACGCTGATCCTTACCTGCAGACCCTTTATGAAGTTTTTGACTGAGAAGTCGTGGTAGAGGAAGATGTTGGTCAGCACCTGCGCTACTTTCTTGCTGAGTTTAAAAGGGAACTTATGCGACAGGATCAACTAGACACAAGCGGAACAAGGAAGACGATTAAAACTGAATCCGTTTCATGGTTAGACAGATTGTAAAGCATCGTGGATAATGGATGTATGTGCAAAGAAGAAAGGAACAAAATAAAAGTCAGGTGTAACAAAATACTTGCACAAGGATTATTGAAAAGCTTGATTTAAGACATTGTGCCGTTACAGTTGTTCTCATACCCTAAAAAAGGATTAATTCATGTGACATCCAGCATTATATAATCAATTAGACTCAAATACACATAATGTCTGTTTCCTTTCTAAAGCTCATCAGTACCACAGCCACGCCCACCGATAAGGGGGGGCAAACGGGTCTGTTGTCCCGGGCCCTGGGTAGGGGGGGCCCAGAACTGGGCCCTCATTATTTTCTTTTATTTTAATTTTTTTTTTTTTTTTCTCATTAAATTATGGAATCATTTTTCAAAATATGCCTATTTGTGGAAAAATATGTAGTATTTGAGTTACATAAAAGCTTGTTATTTGTTTTCTTCCTAATTGTCCTTGTGGTCAAGAACCCCCAACACAAAAATAGTTTGGCTGCTGATCAAAATTTGATGTTATCTTTTATTTCAACCATTAGAATGGTCAAAATGTCTGGTCAACACAAGTCCGGTGCTCAGAAAAGAAGAGAAAAGAGAAGAGAAGAAGAAAATAGAGGCCTCAGAGATTCTCTACACAAATATTTAAAAAAAGGTGGTGACGGTGAAGCTGGAATTAATAAAGTCAGCGTAGAGCAAGGTAAGAAACAGCGCAGCCAACGTTTACCAACCTTGTAACTTAACCTAACTGGCTAGCTCTAATGTCAACGTCCATTAGCTTGTATGAAAACCTGAAGAGCAGAGGGAGAGGAGAAGGAGAGGGAGAAGGAGAGGAAGAGGGAGAAGGAGAGATCCGGGCGCACGGTGGCCCATCTTAGATTATTTTGTCTGGGGCCCCAGCTGGACTGTCAGCTGGCCCGACCACAGCACGCCTCATGTCAGCGTCAAACTACCTTGTCTATGACCGTGGCGAGGTGTTCCCTGCAGGACAGGGACTGGAACAGCTCGATGCACAGCAGCGAGGACACGGAGTGAGGCAGCATGTGCTGCACGGTGCTGGGCGACGTGGCGATCCCAAAGATGAACATGAGTGGGAGATGCTCGATGTACCGACTGAAGGACAGAGATAAAACCAAAGCACAGTTTTACTTGCTCAGAAGTTACCAGTAGTTTAGGTGTCACTCTCTGGAGAGCTTAGTTACCTGCAGATGAGTATGAAGTCTTGAAGAACCTTGGGGTTAAAAGCTTCAAAATCTTTAAAAATGATTACAAGAGGAGGCTGCTGATGCTGATGTTCATGCACGACTGCAGAACTGCGCTTCTTCCCAGGTGTCCCACTGTTGGATTCCTGACATAAAAGGGAATAATTGATAAGTGCGTTTCACTCATCTCATGCACATAACTGAAAAAGTCAATCTTGGCACAGCGCATGAGCTTTGTGACTCACACCTTTGTTTTTGAGATGTACCAGTCGCAGAGTGTACCGAGAGAGCAGCGGGTGCTCTTGTGGAGTTGAGTACTGGTCTGCTCAGGAGCCCCCTCATCTTCATCATCTACATCCACCTCTGTATCCATGAACCTCTCCAGGACCGTCTTCATCAAATGCTTCAATGCTGAAATGATTAATTCAATTAAATGATTAACCAAACGCACCAATATGTTTTACACTACAAATGCAGTGGCCATATTGAGATTTTAAGCCGTTACCTCCGCACTCTTTGGCCTGAACGGCGGCCACATGAGGGGTGACAGACTGCCGGAGCAGGTCAGAGAGACTTTGAACGGTCATGTCATGATCTGGCATGTTCACACCTATGGTGAATATTAAAAGGGAGGTCAGGATGGATACGCATTTCTCAAGAATTACAAACTAACACTGAGCACAGTAACTGTAAAACAGCCCAAACTAAGGTCACACTCAGTTTATCACCAGCGTACCCAGCAGAAGAGCGGCTGTGGGAATTTCACTGGCCCTCATCCGTGAGGCCCAGTCGCTGTGATGCCGAGTGGAAGAACACTTCCTGGTGAACTCAAGCAAGCTGTCCGAGATTCTTCTGTTGAGGTCGTTCTGTAAAACCTTCCAAGCGGCAGGAAATATCATTAAAACAAGGTGAAACAAACACTTTTCCTCAAATCCAATCATCTTGTCTGGTGAGTGCTACTCAATTCAAAAGTATTATTTTTTTTTTATAAATCTTTTTATTTTTTAGGCAATAACAGAATGGTTAAAAAAAATAAATCAAAACCAACCCTATCAAATATGCCATCTTTTAAACCCCAACCCACCCACAATCGCATGGCTGTACAAAATAATATATAGATGTGCAGAGAAAAAAAAAAACTACAGTACAATAATACAAAAACAGATTGTACGAAGATTGTAGCTAAGATTGTACCTAAACCCAATTCAGATTATTGCTCATCCCAATTCAATATTTGTAGCCTATCATAATAAACTAAGACAGGGAGCCATATTTTGCGAAACTTCACCAGGGAGCCTCTCAGTGTGAATTTGATCTTTTCTAATTTTATGTATAACAGAACAGACTTAATCCATCTGCTATGTGTGGGGGGGGGGGGGGGGGGACTGGTGCTTCCATTTAAGAAGAATCAGTCGCCTCGCAAGTATAGTCGTAAATGCAATAAAATTATGCATAGGCTACTATTACTAAAAGCGTCCCCGTCTGGTCTCACGCCGAATATAGCCATGAGTGGGAATTCAAAAGTATTATTGAGTAAAATCACCAACTAACCCATCTGTTGCAGGTTATCGATTACAAAAAAAGGAATATACAAGAGAAAAGAAAAAGGCATTTCATATAATCATAAAAGAAAAAAAATGAGGGAAAAAAATGTCTTTGGAGGCATATTTATTAAAAGCTATCCTGTTTTTTCCAGATGAGGAGAAAAAACAAAATTACAAACAATTTTGCCTCTTGCAGAGTTTTGCATCATTACACTTGATTATGATTGCTTCATCCAACCTCTATCATTTTAGTGTCCCATTATGCACAATTATTTATTTCCACTGTGCACCTCTTTACAGCCCTTTTGAATATTTTTCTCGTTGTTTTGAACCATGTATAAATCGTTTTAAATCACTTTTGCATTGTTTTTTTTCCACTCCTGACAATTCAAGGAAAAGCACCAGGGAGACCTATGAAATGCACCTTGACATTTTTATACATATCGATTCTTCTAATCCAATTTTTTGTCTGTTCTTACCTCAGTGTCATTTTTGATGTCATTCCACAGATCCTGGAAGAGTTTGAAGCGGATTTCACTGCTCTCAGCATCCTCACAGCCCCTGATGAAGTGACTCTCTGCAGGACAAAAACGCATCTAAATCAGCAGACAGCTCGTGATTTAAGACACTTAACTAAAAGAAGCATCTATGAGCATCGGCATATCTCACCCAAATCGAGATCCTGCTTCTTTCTCTTTGCACTCGGTTTAAAAACAAAGCAGCCCTGAGGAAAACAAACCGGTTAAAACAAACACGCATGGAGCCATCTTGTTCACGTGTCATTTATGAGCTTTATCAAACTTTTATGCAACAAAACGTGTTACCTTGGATACAGAAGTAGTAGACATGGTTGCTCTAAGTTCAGGAAACAGCTGTAAGCGTCTCAAAGGTCCGTTAGTTGGTTAGTTGCACCTCCAGAGCTGTTTTGGTGAAGTTTAAATGTCTCGTCTGACAGCGTATCGACTTCCCGCCAATGTGACGTTTGCGGAAAGAGTTGTGTTCAGGAACTCAACACCGACCACAGGGCGCGTTTCTATTCAGCCACATATGAAGGAAATTATCCAGAATTCACTTGTTGCAGTGGCTTAATAGGACTTAAAAGGGGGGGGATAAAAGAGTATAATTTAATTGTCTGGTTGCTGAAGGAGGAGCCCCATATCTGCATTTCATTGCGGTGGAAACGTGGTCAAATGTTGCTGATCTTGAACATAACTTCGTCCTCTCAGAGGCAATGATGGTCAGATTTCGATTTAGTTAAGTTTGTATTTTAACGTTATTATGTTTAATATATAGTGAATAGGCACCGATCTTCCCCCAAGCTGTTGCTCTAATGAACTCTCATCACTCATAGAGTCTCAGAGTAATCAATCACTGTGCAGCAATAATAATAATAATAATAATCACAATCATATGCTGTAGCAATGCACCTTTCAATAACCATGTCTACCTCATACTGCTGCACTTTCACTTTTTTTATTGTATATATGTTAATAAGAGCTGTCATTTTTCTATTTACTGTAGTGAGCGAAACAACCGGAGTCAAATTCCGTCTTGTTTGACCTGACTTGGCCAAATAAACCTGATTCTGATGTAATGTGTTTAACTGCGTGTAGCTTTAGTAACCTTTTCAAGTTTTTATGGTGCTTCTATTTGGCTTACATTTGTTTTATGGTCTTGTGAGGTATAAAAGAACTAAAAAAAGTTAAATTGGACCCGTTATTGGATTGTCCATCGGTTCCACCGGGTCATTTGTTCTGCTCATTTGCAACCTGCAGTACAAGGAACCAGAAGCTTCAAAAACGCAGAAAACTCAGAAATTCTATGCATAAATGGGTTTCAGGGGATTTGTCCAGTTCTTCTTACACAACCTTTGGGCAACCACATGGGGTCACTATGGACGCAGCAGACAATCCCGTATAAAAACTCTTTTACAGCCCATTTACATCTCATATTTTCCCCACTAACAAATGTGGGCTGGGAACTTGACATCAGAACTGCAAGGCCTCAACTAAAGAGATAAAAAAGAGCTCACTTTTAAACCAGATAACATAGAAATTATTCTATAAAAATAATTTCAAATGCAATTACTGATAATGAAGTATCCAAGTGGTTTAAATGACATCTTTGTAAAATATTGGACAAACACAATTCAAATAAAAAAAAATGCTAAAATCAATCCCCAAAGGGAAATTAGGGAATCATTATTATTACTATTATTGATGTCAAGAAATATTTTTCATTGATGTATTTTTTTATACTGCCAACATCTTATCAGTTGAATGTTGTCATAGTAGGACCATGCCTAAGCTCAAAAAGCAAATTCTCTGTACACTAAAGTGAAGGCACACACACGAAAAAAAAAAAACTTGTGGTCATTAAATTGTTTTTCTTAGAAAAAAGAACCAGTAACATTTTATTGAACACTTTGTGGAAGACATGTAAATATTACAGATAGGTCTACTAGTGTTGAAAAAGGATGAAATAAATACAAACAGAACTTGAAATCCCATAGGGATATATAAAAACATAGTTTTCTTTAAAAGTCTCCATTTAGCAAAAGAAAAAAAAACATCTTCAGTACTAAGCATAAATACAAACATGAGTCTAAAATCTATGCCCTATAGATACCTGGTTATTATAACTAACATACATAATTAAAATCATCTGAGAACATTTTTCATGATGTATAAAATAGGCCATTTAACGCATAGCCGTGACCATGACTGTTAACAGTTGGAAATCTGGTGCAGTAAGAAACAAACCATCCTGCAGCAAAACTTCTCAAATCCTGAGTAAGACTGATTTGGAAACATAATACCGGGCTATGATCCGCTATAAAGCCACTTTTTTATTATAACCATGGGTTTCATGTCTTGTAGCTGCTTAAGTAAAAGATCAGCACTGTCTGAAAATGCTTTATCCATGACTATCTTTACATTACTCACAGATTTAAGATTCAGAGGGTTTCTGAAGTCTACAAGGTTCCCACAGTCTTTAATTTCATCAGTCGTTTTACTCTTTTTACTCTCTTTACTCTCCGCCACGTATTTCTGCCTTAAAGTTTGTTGTCGTTTGGGTGGCACTTCAGCACTAGATTTCTCACATAATTTGCGTTTAGAAGAGTTGGTAGACTCTGAGGTTTCCAAGAACTTAAGGAACGAGTCCTCGAGGCCTAAAGGCTTAAAAGACCCCGGTGTGACCGGATCGTCACGCTGCTCCGGGGCTACAGGGGTACCAGGATTTGAGTTATCTATTGAACTGTTAACAGTCGTGCGGTTTCTAAGGGACTGCATCCTCTCTGGACAAGCTGGTGTGGGCTGCGCAGGTTTTCTGGGACGCCCTCTTTTAACGCCACAGTCGGTCCCATTGGAAGCTTGAGATTCTGCACTTTCGTCATTGGACTGTTTGTTGTCCTCTTGGTTGACTTTCTCCTCCTCCAGCTCCTCTGCTTTCTGGTCACTGGGCTCTATGTTCTGGTCACTAGTCACTGTTTTCTGGTCGCAGCAAGTCTCTGTTTTCTGCTCGCCTTCGTCTGCCTCCGTCTCCTCCTCGGAGCTCGACGCGCCCTCCGCCTTGTTTGCATCTTTGAATCTGGAGCGCGAGTATTTTTTGCAGAAAATGAACTGACTCCTCTGATCTTCGATATATCTTTCCGTGAGGCCATGAGTGGTGTAATGCTTAAATATGCTTCTTTCGGCCCGCTCCACTGTATCGCAGCCTATGATCATGCACGGGTACTGCAGGGCGGACTTCTTGGTGCACATTGCTGACGCCTCTTCGTGAGATTTTAGCGTGGGCTTGCCAAAACTAGTCCAGTGTTCGATGGACTTCCCTTCTTTCTTTTTAGTGTTTTTCTTTTTAACTTTGAATTTGCTCTCCATATTTTCTTTCCCATTGCTGGCCCCTGGGAAGAGTCCGACCGATTTAGTTCTTCTTCCGTCACTCGCTCTGGGATCATAAACATAGTTGTGTTTTTTGATCAGGTGCCGGAGCAGGTTTGACTTTGTAGTGTACACGCGATCACATGACTCGTACTCGCACCGGTAGGTGGGGTCCACTGAGCCGCTCTCGGAGATGGCGATCTCCTTGTGGTAGTTCTTGATGTGCTCGATGTATTTATCCACGGAGTCGAAGGGAAGAGCGCATTCTGGCCTGTCGCAGTTGAAAGTGGATATGGACATGCTGGCCATCATGGAGGTGGCTTTGTCGCGGGTGAACTTGTGAAGCAAGAGGTAATGCTGCACTAACCTGGTGATTCCCATGAACACCCTGGAACAGTTTTTCACCTGACACCTGACTTCGTTATCTTTCCCAAAGCTCTGGTCGCTCTCCTGGTCGTCGCTGACGACCGCCGCTTCAACCTCGGGCTCGGCTTTACTTGGCGGCAGCGATGCTTGATGCATAGCCCGGTAATGGAGGATTAAATTGTGCTGAATGGTGAATGCCGCGGTGCACCCTTCATGAACACAGCGGTATGGTCTGTATGGACTGTAGGCGTTGTCCGTGTCACTCATTTTGAGGCTCAACTTTTTCTGCAACTTCTCTTTCCTCTCCTCCTTTGTTGGTGTGCTTTTAGAGCTGCTGGGTTTTTCAGGGGAGGACGAGGCAGATTCAATCGAGGATCTGGATTCTGTTACTTTACTCGGCGGCACGTTTAATTTTTCTTGCGGCGATTTGGCTTTGCTGGCAGGACTCGCTTTTTCTTTGACGCTGGTCTTCGCCTTTGTGTCTGGACTTCTGTTTACAAAGGCCAGTTGAGGCTGAGGTTGAGGTTGCTCTGCAGCGGTTTCTGGGGTTGATGGCACCACCTCCCCGAGTGGTCTTTCAGTCAAATAGTTCTGAGGCGACGGTAGTCTTGTAACAGTTGATACGTCAGGTGTCAAGCCCTGTTTCGCTGCTTCCCCAGAAGAGATTTCAGGTACATCTGGATCCTTCTCAGTCACTGGTTTCGGTGCGATCGCAATGTCGACAGGTTCTTGTTTAATAGCAAGTAAAACAGCCGCAGGCTGTGCCGTCCGACTGCTGTTGGACTCAACGTTTGCTTGGCTGTTTAACGACTCGTCTTTGTTGAGTCTGAATGCGCGTCGGTGTCGAGCGCTGATTTTTAGCTTCTGCATTTCCGCTTTTGACAATCGGTGAACTTTCTCGTAGTGAATTCTCAACCCTGTCGTTCGCGTGAAGGTCTTTGCACAGATCTGACAAGGATACGGAGACAGCTTGGATGGAGTTCTTTTGAGCTCGTCGATCATCTCGGTGGTAAAATCGTGCATTTTACTCAAGTGTTTAAATAATGCCTCCTTTGTCATGAATGAGAACTCACAGTCGTCCTGGTCACATTTAAATGGTTTAGGTACCTTTTCAGGGGGCTTTTCGTCGCTTTTGCCCTGTGCTTTACTTTTTTCGACGGCAGGAACGGCTTTAGTATGACTAACATTTTGCTCTAATGACATTGCATTCCGCATCCTCCCTTGGGCAGCTTCAATCAAATCCAGCCTTTGAAAGGCATGTGAAATTTCCATCAGGTGATCCTCCTGATAAGGCCCGGTGAGGGGCGGATTAGCCATCCCCGCTTCTTTGTCTCGCTGGTTTTCGTGGGAAGCTGAGGAGTTGGACTGGTCCATTATATTTGTATTCTGGGGCTCTTGTTTCAACACCATAGGGGACGTCAAAGTGGTCAAGCTAGAGGATTCTTGTGAAAAATCTCCATTTGGCATATTGTACATTGCTGCGTTCGCATCAGGAAGATGAGGGTCATTGAGGAAGTCCAAAAATGACGTTGGTAGGTCTGCCGTCAGGTCGATTTCATCTAAAGGCCGACACTGAGAGCGCTTGGACAGGTGACCGCCGAGAGATTTGGTGCTTGTGAACTCTCTGAAACACCTCCGGCAGATAACTTTGCCATCTTTGATTATTGCTGGCCATTTGGTACGCTTGCTCAACCTGCTGCGTTTTCCTTTCTGCACTTCGCTGTCGCCGGCCTTTTCTTCCACGGGGACCGGGTCACTGTCTGCATTCTGACAATCCTCCTCGTAAGGGAAATCGGGGGGAGCCACGCTGTGTGGACTGAGCACGCCATCCACGGAGTTGTCCATCTGATCAAAACTAGAAGTTGACACTGTTTCTATTTTAGTGATTTCACTTGCAGCTTTTAGTGGAACTTGAGCCTCTGGAGTCATGCATTTCATGGGCACATCCACTGACGAGCACTGAGTGAGACAGGAGCTTTCACTCGGAGCGTATGGAGTGTGGTAACTTCCGTCAGGAAGGCTGTCAATTGTTGAGAGACTGTTCCCATTATCCAAGTGTCCAATCATACTTGCACTGCTCTTCCTAGCATCTACGTTCTCTCCTGAACCATCAGGTTGCATAAGTCCATACTGATGCCCTCCATTATGCATATGCCCCCCATTGTCGAGCATTAAAGAGCTGGACACGTACTGAGACATCAAACTGGAATCCGAAGGAGTATGCGACGTAGCGGGACCGTGTATAGCTGCCATTGAGTGATCTCTATCAGGAGGGTGAGGCAATGTGGTTTGATAAGGGTCTGCCTGCCAGTGGGGGTAATTGCGGGAGGGGTATTCGTTGACATTAAAGGCCTCAGGATAGCAGTTATTCATAGGAGGTGAAGACCACGACTGGGACATGTCTGGCTGCATAACGTTGGGATTGTTAGCGCAGCCCCAAGATGGGTACAAGGTAGGATTGACCATCGGAGTAATAGGCACAGGCTCCATTGATCCCGGATAACATTGGGACGGCGAGGTTGAGCATCCCACCTGATAATCCATTTGCTGCATCCCTGGTTTGTTGCATAGTATCCCTGGCTGAGTTGATGGCCTGTTGCCCTTTTTTGCTGTAATTTTGGCCACTTTGTTGTATTTCTTTGCCAATTTCCAGTCTTCAAATATTTCAGGATGTTGCTTCTTCACATGCCGAGACAGACTTTTGTTTGTACTGTACGCCCTTGAACAGTCATTGCTTGGGCAGCAGTGCAGGTTTTCTTCACTGCCTGCAGGAACAGCGGAGGTGCTGCTCGGATATCCTTGCAGAGAAGAAGGAATTTCCATTTTGATTTGACTTGGGGACAGTATTTGTGGTAATGCTTTCTGAAATTCAGCACCTTGTACATTGTTATGCTGCTTTTCCGGCAGACTGGCCACAGGATTTGCTGCGATGGGATCAGGATACGGCGGAGGAAAATCCCCCGGCCCGGGCACATCCTCGTGCACTTGTGGCGCTTCAGGTGGCAGATTCACGTCAGCGAGTGATGGGGTGGGGTTGGTCAGTGGAGTGTAACATTTCTCTGGTTCTGTCATGCCTTGAGCCGCCATTGAATTTAGCATATTTTCAATCGAGTGTTTCACTTTCATGGGAGCAGAATCTTTAGCGACATCTGCTGAATCCCACTCTGAAGCATCTGCCTTTGATGCTTCCTCCAAGTAAACATCTGTATTATTTGTTTCGAGGCTAAAAACAGCTGGAAGCGTGTCCTCTTGGCTTTGGGTGCTCACGTGTGCTGGTTCTACTTTTGCAGCGACAGGGGGAGGTTGACTGACAATGGTATTATTTGTGCTATGATGCTCTTGGTGAGACAAGAAATCGGACTGAGAGTAGAATATTTTACCACAGTTTTCCGTTTGGCAGGTGTATGTAAGGTAATGCTGAGCCTCGTGATCATACAGTAGGTAGGCCTCGTTGAAAACCTGCCCACAGTTTGGGAACATGCACTGGGCCTTAAACTCTGGGTGTGTTTTCCTGTGCATGAGAAGTTCAGAATTGGAATTAAAATTGGCCTTGCAATCCAGCTGAATGCAGATATATGGCTTGCTGCCACAGTGCATCTGCAAATGATCATTAAGGTGCCGGACATTGACGAACTGCCTCCTGCAATACTGGCACACGACCTTCTGCTTTTGTATTTCTAGAAACCTCATCGCCTCCTCGTCGTCCTTGTGAGATCGGACGTGAGCCATGAGGTTGCGGAAAAACTTGAAAGCTTTTGAGCAATTTTTGACAGGACAAAAACAATCTTGGCTAATCTGAGGGTCGGATGTAGTTTGCTCTATCTTCACAGGGGTTGCCAACTGGTCACCGAGTTGAGATTCAATTTTAACAGGACTAAGGTTGGCCTTGGCTGCTACCTTGGACATTTTAGACGGACTTTTAGGGGACTGGCTCGTTACCTTTCTTGCCGCTTTCATTGCAGCGAGCCTCTCTTTGCACGACTGCTTTACATGAGATGCTACATGTGGTTCTAAAATCTCCCTACTTTCAAAACTGTCAGCACAAATCGGACACAGATACACTCCGTCTTTGAAATGTTTCTGAGCGTGGCGAACAATTCTGTGACCCAAGAACTCCTTGTCACACAAAACACAATACTGCATGTAGGCTCGCCAATTCCTAAACCGAGCAGACACAAAACCCTGCTCCCGAAGTTTCTTAGCTTCTCTGTTCTTTTCCTTTTCATCTGTAATTTCATTGAGTTCATTTGTAGTGGTTAAAAGGAAATCTTCCAGATCTTTGTATTCGGGGAGTTTGCCAAGTGCACTTTCCACCTCCTGTTCATCTGTATCGTTGAGTGTGTCAATAGATGAGACAATAGCCGCCTCCTCGCCCATCAACGCCAAGCAGTTGCGTTTCAGTGTTTTCCAGTCCCAGAACTCTGGATCAAAAGGCCACTGTGTCTTCAAGGCCAGCAGTAACTCGCAGCGTAAAGAATTGGGCACTGGCAGACTCCCATCCTCCTCAGGCTTCTGGTCGGGTTCATTGTACAGCGACTCCACAGCATAATATGAGTCAACAGTGGGCTGCAGAAGGAACTCGGTCAGCTGGCATGCACGCTTCACCTCTAGATCAGTTGGCAAGAGGCAGGAAATAGTCTTGCAGATGGTGGACTTGCTGTCTTTGTGGTCACTGGAGGTCATTTTCAGAGCTTGGATGCACATTTCTACACACACTGGAAGCCCCACCTCTCCAACCTAAGAAAACAACACAGAAAAACAAAACCCCAACAATTATACACAGAAATGACATATCAATCCCCTGAGATGTGTTAAAAACACATGGAAATGTTTTTTTCTACCTCATTTTGGATTACTTTGATGAGAAACAGGATGTGACAGACACTTGTGCAGAGGAGGGCCATGTCTTTGCTGTGGCTGAGGAATGAATCGGCAGACGACTCCATCCTCATGAGTAGTTTACTCCAGAACAAAGTGAGCTCCCTGGAAGAGATCAACAGAACCGGTCATAGATCTGACATTACACAACTTTTCTACAGTGCAATCATAGATGCAAAAGTAGAGAAGTTCATATCCATTTGCAGGTAGCTAAAGACATGACTTTCAAAGCAAAGGCCTCTGGATAACTGTTTGACAATAAAATTGAAATTATCCCATTAGTGCATTGGAAAAAAGTTTTTCTGTTGTGTTTTTTTCTCCCTCAAGTATTTGAGTCAAACTGCAAAACTTACCAGGCACAGTAAACCTCTCCTTGGAGAAGCTGTCGCTTGAGAAAGGCAGTACACATGCAGAGAGCTCCTTTCTCATCTCCATCCGACTCTAAGTTGCAGATCATCTCAAGAGCATCTTTACAGTCTATCGATGCAATCTGTAGGAGAGTGCAAAGGAAAAAGGAAAAAAAGGAAAAAAAAAAAAAAAAAGGAAAAATGCGATTAAAAAAAAAAGGAGTGAAATACTATGGGAATTTTTCACACTGCAATGTTTTCAGACCACTTATTGTCAGTTATCTGTAGTGCATTGAAGAGTTCATATAGCTCTTATTTGATTAACTTAATACCATCTCAGTTTTAGAAAACCTTCTCTTTTTGGTCAAAAACAGCCACATCAAAAGTGGCAGCACCAAACTGTCGGCTCCATTCAGGATTAGATAACTGATTAAATATGACACTGCTGATCAACACTTTCGAGAGCTGTCGCTTTAGCTCTTCTCACACAGCTTAAGTCAGATTTTTACATCTTCATTGCCCTTCATAATTCTATTTGTACGTTACAGAGACAAATCAACGTGTGTAAGCCCGTGTCAGCAGATTCAATATTATAATACCAGAGCTTTACACAAGCGTCTGCAAAGCTGGCATGCTGATGGAAACACAATGGACTGTCATCATGAGCGAAAGCAAACTGTGTGAGAAGGCACATTAAGGTAATCTCTATGCGAAAAGGGCAAATGAAGATCATATATACAGTAGATAGAAGGGGGTGTTGTTACCTCTTCCATCAGCTCCTCCTGACTTTTGGTCATGCAGATACAGAGCAAGTAGGTCTGTTTGAAGTTCCCTTGTCCTTCATATCCTGGATACTCAGAGCACATCTTCGCAAGGACAGCAGCTTTATCGATACTGGCCACTTTAATAAGATGTTTGACTCGCATGTTGAGAAGCGTGGGACCTTCCAGTTCAAGATACTCGTGAACTAAGGAGCAAAATAAGAACAAAAGAAAGGGTGAGAAAAATACCCACGGGAGTAGTTGTGATGACCTCTGATCAACACATTATAAAAAAATTACAGCTGCACGTGATGCGCCTCTAAACCAATAAATGTAAAAATGTGCGTAATTACCTTGTTCAGTTTGAAGAACTTGATTAGACAGGATGCTGCTTAATGTGGTGTTGGTCCAGATGCCATCCTGCTGCGCCAGAGCTGAGAGCAGGCGAAGCTGTGTGCTCCCACTTTCTTGCAAAAGGCTGTGTGCCAACTGCAGCAGAATGACAATAAATACAAAATAACTGAATTACTAAAACTTTGATTAAGCATTCTTTAAAGTGTGATACAATCACGGATTTGAAGTCATGTTTCAGCTCTATAATGCACCTAACACAGAGACAAAGGAAATGCACGCTAAAAACTTTTAATTGCTTATGAATGCAAAGATAAGCTGCAGCAAAAGAAAAAAAAGTATCTAATAGCCTTGAGGATACTGACCTTCATGGAGGACTGAAACTCCTCCCATAAGGCACCAGGGACATGCTGGGGCAGTAAGAGCAGCAGCTCCGCACAGCTCCTGTGAATTCAACACGGCAGTTTTTTTAAAAGCCTGATTTAGGTCAAGGATGTGAACAAAATCTACAAAATAGGAGTAACCATACAAGAATAACTATTTAGTGTGCACGCTGCTTTGAAGTCAGCGTAGCATTGCAAGAGAACAACAGAGCTGGTGAACAGGAGACAAGGAAGTGATGTGTCGTCCAAAATATGACACTGGTGTCACTTTTTCATATAAAAACGGTAAAAAAAAGTGAAAAAAAGCAGTAATATTTTTGACCAGAACTATTAAAGTCTGTTTGTATGATTAATAAGACACGTCACTTACTAGTTTATTAAACACATAATTTTAGTGTAACCCAAATATGTCGTACCCTTAAAAGGGATACTCCCATTGTTTGGGAACTTGTACATTGTCTGTACACAAGCTTAGTTTAGTCGCTGGAAGTGGCTCGATACGCCTAAATACCCCAATAAACTTTCGAACAACTCTAAAATGCTTTAATTTACAAGCTGTGATTTGTGCAGTCACCTCGAGTAGAACAAACTGTATAATGTGATGCAACAAAAACGGTTACACGTTAGGAACTTTATACCTGGGTGCAGCGACTGCCTGCAGCAGCACTGTTATGCGCATGAGTATGAGTTTCTTCTAATAGATATATCTAACATACTTTTTGAGTCATGATGCATTTTGAGGACAATTACAATCGTCTGCATGATGAAATCCACTTGGCACGGGACAGTTTTTCCAATATAGTTGAACACACCAGGATGTAGGAAAATTCTTCCACGGTTGTGACACAGAGAGTTTTTGACATATCTTCTCCAGATATGACACGTCACATGGAAACACCTGCTCCTATTCTCTGCACTGAAGACATTCAATTTCTTTCAGCATCAAGATTGCAAACTCCACATTTGTCCCCCAATTTCAACAATAACATTTGCGTTTCACAATTCAATAGTTGTATTTTATATATTCTTTACTGTCAAGAGGATAATTTAATTCAAGTTTGGGATGAATCAGATTTTAACTTCAGCGTCATGGTGTAAATTTGGGGTTTGTCCAACCTGATGCTGACAGAGACTGAATGTCTTTGCTGCAGCAAATGTGACCAGGCACTTCCACTGACTGCAGGATTCAGAGATCTCAAGTAGAAAAAAAGTGTAAAAACTCTTTCTTGACTTTTCATCTCTAATATATTATGCATCCCAAAGTAAATATACTGGCATTAACAGCCTCAAAACAAGTGGATACAATCAAGTAAAACATTATAATAGTTACCGTAATGCATGACTCACGTCTAGGTTATATATTAAACTCTGACCACTACCAAGAATGCTGGTGCACAGATGGTGATGCTTTGCCAAAATACAGTTCTTTATGCAATCTGGATCCATTTAATGAGATTGTTGCAAATTATTCTACATAGTTATTTCTATAAAATATAAATGAACAAGTCACAGCCTGCAAATGGAAACATTTCGACATTATTAGGAAGTTTATTTTCTTACTTAAGCATGCCACCTCCACTTTGTTTTGTCAGATGGGGTGACTTGATGAACACAAAAGCGAAAAGTATGCACCTCTGTTAAAGGCAAATGATTCATTTCCCACAATGCTGAAGTGTTGTTTTAAAGTCCTAATCTCTATCACAACCCGAGGAACTCTTATGTTGTGCAAACAGCTAATTATCTCCTATAGATTCAGAGTATTTTCGTATCATATTCATTCATTTTAGATTTGACTCTGTATAATTTGTTTTCATAAAGAACAACAGCACGAATGTTTTCTATTTTTGTACATCAATTTCACTGATTTTGTACTTTTGATGTCTTTAAATCTTCAAAATATAAGTGTACCTTCAAGTTTCTTTCATTAAGAGACATTTAAGGCGAAGGTAATAATAATATTGCCGTTTTCAAAGTTGGGAAAATCAAACAGGATTTGACAGCTCTTTTTTTCCATGTTTTTTTTCTTCTTCCAAGTCACAGTTTTTACTCACAATGCTAACTTTTCAAGTAGGAGTGGCACATTTTCACATGCGGAGGAGAGACAGGAGGCTGCTTTAGCGAAGCTGAGAATGGCCACGGTGTAAACCTCCAGCAAAGGCAGTGGATCCTCATCGGTTTTCCAACGACCGGCATGTTCCACCAGGACCTAAAGGAAAAACATGCAATTACTTGGATTAGAGGGCGGTACTGACTAACAATAATTTTGAGGCAGAAAATGTGAAGTCAAAGCCAATATTAATTTGTTGCATTGTAAAGTAAGATGTGTATTTGAAGACTTTAATATGCTGGCAGACACACTGGAAAAAAATACGCCATCGCTCAACAGAAATGCTGAAAATTCTGGGTTTCAAAATGAGACATAGAGTAATTTTTTTTCAGTTAAAACAATTTCTTGACGTCTTAATAAGCCATTTATGACACGCTTTGGTTAAAATACCGCATAGATACCATACAAAGCTTGCTTTTCAATCATGTCTGTACTGTAGCTGGTTATAGGGGCGGAGTCAGCCATTCGCCTCCCCTCCGCCGCCCTCTTTCTCAGAGTGTGCCTATTTTGAGATCAGTGTTACAGCTTTGTGCGATAAACTTCAGAGATACAATGAATGCAGCAAAATATAAAGTTGGCTGCTTGAAAAGTCTCCTCCGGTCTGGGTCCTTGTTATCACAAACCCCTGCAGACCCCTCCTTTTTTTTTTAAAATTGTGTGGCTCTAGTGACCTTTACTGAGTGTGTGGTTTGACAGGAAATGCGTGCTTAGAGAGGGGATAGACATGCAGCAAAGGGCCACAGACTGGGACCCCAACCTGGGCTGGTTGTACGAGTACTGTAGCATCCATACGTGGGAGGGTGGGAGGGAAGCACAATTCTGAGGGTTGATTTTATGCTGGCAAACAAACCAAAATCATCATCTTCAATGCAAAAAATGAATGCGGTTCCTCTGGATTTGACTTAATTTCCACAGACAGAGTAGAAATGACCTCTGACATCATTGAATAGGCATACAGCCAAGGATTTGTAGTAGGGAGAAGGATAACTAAGCCAGCATCAACAAAAGACATCCAAAATGGTGTGCAGTGTAGCAGGAACCGTAGTGAATGACAGTTTTGCATTAAGAACTTGTTGATCCAAGGAGTTATGGGCAATTCTACACTTGTTTTGAAAGGCAGCTCTTGGAGTCACTGCATGAATCCCCCCTGCCTTGTTGTTATTGGTTTGGTACATTTTATACCAGTAGAAATGGCTGTGAATGGGAAAGGTACTACCCATTTCACAAGAGAAAATGCTCATAACTGGAACAGGGATCGCTGGCCAGGCAAGCTAAACTATGCATTTACGGGGAAAAAAATATATCTTAAAAATGTTTTAGACCCTATCTGAGCTTAAAAACTATCTGGCAGATCAATGTACTCTGATATTGTTATTAAGGCTCTCTGTAGCTCCTTAACGCAGTCCTACAGGTGTTATTACCTGTACACAAGGTCTTCCTAGTGTTGCCACTTCATCAATATGTAGATTTATTGATGAGCAACATAAATGTGGCGTTGATAATCACGTGACAAGTAAAAAAATAAGGACAAAAGGTTCGAGTTAATACATTTGTCAATAATGTAACAGCAGTTTTATGAACAGGCCACAGTATGACTGAACTGCAACCACACACAGACCCGTCGCCTTTTCCCTCCTAAAATAACTTTAAAGTTGAACGAAAGGCTCGGGAGTGCAGGGTTAGAAACAACCCTGCAACTACCTGTACTGGTATAAAAGGATACCTCACAACTTATTGACGGAGCCGGTGTTCTGCCAATCCATGCTACCCGCCGAGAAATGCTACTTTGTGGTTCTGCGGATGTGCACAGTCGATTTTCAGAGTTTGATTGCCACGCCAATCATTTCTTGCACCATGTAAAATTGAAAATATGGGATGTAGAGTATCTGATCCTTCAAAATACACTACTTATGACATGAATTGCATTACACTTTGTGAACATTATACGATAAAGAGGAAAAAAAAATTCTATCGCTTTATTTGATATTCATTCAGTCATTATTTAACCAGGCAGGTCATAAGAACATTCTTATTTACAATGACGGCCTGGCAAGAGACAAGGACCACTTGGGGGAAAGGAAGTGGTTTAGGGAGTAAAAAACAGTAAAATTGTAGCTCTACAAAAGGTAGAAAACCATAAGGTAGCATTTTTTGTCAAAGCAGCAGAAATGGTCAGAACACCGGTGTGTATTTGATGATCAGGATGTAATGGAGTCAGTGTCCACTGACACACTTTCCCCTCCAAATCACGGTCTCAGACAGATGCTTGCTTCATTTTTTTTTTTTTAATTATTTATTTATTTTTATTCTAACACTCGCATCCGTTTATAACATCTCACCGCTGATGGCAACAACTATGTAATTAACATCCATTTTGGTGTGATTCGCTGCTTTAATTAGTGAGAAAAGGCCAGAGCTAGCACCCTGGAAGAGGAGAGAGAAAAAAACACAAAAAAAAAACCCATTGCTGCCGTTCAATGAAAACCCCACCAAAAAAAGTAACCTCGTTTTTCCATCACGCTTACACGTCCACTCAGAGCGTTTGCGTGACTTTTAATACACTTATCGCCGTGCATATCGTGCAGGAAAATCCCGCTAACGCAGCGCTCGTTTTTCCTCTCTTTTTCTGCACAGCATGACCACTGCACAGGACAGGAGACCCTGCATACCAGCTAGCGGCCATCTGGCCTGCAAACACCAGCATACTTGCACAATATGCACAATCTGCACACACTTGGAGACGACACTTTACAAAACAAAGCGAGAAACCCGCTTAAAACCCCCCGGCCGAGGCTGTTTTTGGTTAATTTTCTCCCCTCTCATCCTCCCTGGGAGCGGGGCTAGCTTTGCTAGCGCCGTGGCTACATTGTTGTAGCAGCAGAATCTGCTCCGCATCCTCGGCCGGAGCAGCCGGGGCTCGCTGCTGCTGCTCCCCGGGACCCGGGGAACCAAGGACCGAACCCACCTGGCAGAACTCCTGGCAGAAGTGCAGCGAGGCGTCCAGCGGGGAGCCGCGGCTCTCCCGCAGCGCCGCCGTCAGCCCCGTGAAGCGGCCCCGCAGCTCGGCGAGGGCTCTCCGTGTGTCATACTCCTTCTCTGTCTCCCCCTCCGCCATCTTCACAACAATCACGACCGCGCACGCACAGATGTTACGCTGCCAGGCTGCACACGCACGCTCACGCAAAGAGAGAGGGGGGTTTAGTTGGAGATGGGGGTTGGAGATGATGATGATGGGGGGGGGGTTGCACTTAATAGAGCTCTGCACACATTCTTCCTGATGTCAACAAAGCCTCCACTTCCACCCGCGCAGCCAGGCAGGCTGAGTGTGTTCACCAGTTTGACCTGCAGATGTGCTGTGATGCAGGAGGCTGGGGCTTCACCCAGTAGGGACAAACTTTAAAGGGGACCTATTATGGCATCTAATAACTATTTTAAACAGGCTTAAACATACTTTAACATATATAAAGTGGTCTCCCCTCAGCCTGCCAACTCAGAGAAGGAGGAAAGCAGTGTCTGTACAGCCGCCCGGATGAGCCATCCAGTGTGATGTGGCTTCTACGAGCCGTTCAGATTCTTTTTTTTTTATTTTTTATTTTATTTTTTTTATATTTTTATAGCGGTTTTTTCCCCCATTTTATCACCCAGCGCTCCTACCTAGACAGTCCTGGGCATTGCCATCCTCTACCAACCCCGGGAGGGCCATGCACTAAGCTCAGGTCTCCTCCTTAACCTGAGGAGTGAGCAGGCCGCATCTTTTCACCAGACAGGGTGGGGCTTCTCCGGCCGGACGTAGTGCGTGGAAGGATCATGTTATTCCGGCCAAATCCAAGGCCTGTTTAAAATAGGTATTACCGGTAGATGCCATAATAGGTCCCCTTTAAAAACAAGCTTTTGATTGTTTTTGCTAAATAAATTAGAAATTCAGCCTCTGAGCCATGTCTTTAGCATCCCAGTGTCTAACCTTATTATCTATGCAGGATTCTGAGTGGGCAGGGAGGCTATGATAATGAGGCTCTGTGCTGATTGGCTGCCTGAATGACGCGATACACGAAAAAATGGTGGAAGCTCCGGCCGGCGGAGTTAGTTGTGGGCGTGGTTTCACGCATCGGACGCCAACCTATGTAAATCGCTCCATAACGACGGGAGCAGAATCTGAACGGCTCGTAGAAGCCACATCACACTGGATGGCTCATCCGGGCGGCTGTACAGACACTGCAGAATTTGGTTGCTTTCCTTGTTCTCTGAGTTGGCAGGCTGAGAGGAGCATAGCCGCGGGAACTAATTCACAGTAGGGGGTGCGTGCTGGGTGAGATACCTCGCATGCACGCGTAAGCATGCACACGAGAAAAAAAATCGAGTATTATTTCGGTTATTTTACCCTAATTTAATGGATCTTATTGACGGAAATATAACAATAAAGAACTGCACCTTTCCTTTCCACACGCAAATAGGAACAAACTGATACAGACAATTAACCAGGCATAGTTAGCTGATCCTGATTGACACAGCATATTTATTAACAGAACTCGTTCAGAACAGGAAACCCATCAGAACAAACAAATAGCAACAAATAGCAATCTGAATGATGGGATCCCGTGCGGGCCGTGCCTCAGTTGCCCACCACAACGTCGACTCTTAACCAGACGTCTCTCTAGCCCCTTTCACACAGAGATTCCGCAATATTGGTGTAAAGAAGTCCTGCCAATACGCCGCCTTTGTTGGTTCACACAGAACCATACAACGCCGGCATAAAGCCGCTCCCGTCTGTAAATTCACACAGCATGCCGGCGTTCCGCAATCAGAGGCGTGACGACAGCGTCAGCGTCTAGTGGCATGCCGGCATGCCGGCTGTGTCATTCACACAGACCCCGTTTCGGCTCTGTGACTACCTCCGCTGCCGGCTTATTGGTGGGGCCACTTGGCCCCCCCATTCCGCCTCCGTGACTTTCACACAGAACAGCGAGGCGGCTTAAAGGCGCAACGTTCCCGCCTCGAACTGGCTGTGTGAAAGGGGCTTCTGTGTGTAGGAAAAATAACAAGGAAAGAGACATATGCTTGTTTTACTTCCTTTGAGTAGTAAAACCACCAATTCTCTTGCATGGCCCCGTTATCAAAATATATGCCTAGGCCCAGTGCTTAATTTGTAAAGTGGGAGGTCCCGGAGCGCAGAGGATGAGTGGCTCCGGTGCGAGAGAAAAAAAAAGCGCCACACACACACACACACACACACACACACACACACACACACAGCACCCCCAGCACCCCTACTTCCCGCGGTACTGGAGGGGAGACCACTTTATATATGTTAAAGCAAGAAAAAACGTGTTTTTTATAATAGGTCCCCTTTAAAGGAGCTTGAGGCAAGAATAAGAAATGAGACTCATTAGTGCCACGACGACCGTCGGGGTTACTGCAGCCAACAGCGAAGCCGGCACGGGAGAACGGGGAGAAAGCGCATGCAGCGTCATTTGACGTCACATCCGCAGGACAGCGCGAGAAATTCAGGCCCAGAATTGCAGCACATTTTGCAGCACACAGCCTGTTCAAGGCAACGGAGAGATACGCTAGAGGGCTCATTCTTTTGGGTTTGGAACGCTTCATCTGACATTATTACTCGAAAACTTAAAACGTATACGCATTTTTTTTCATAAATCCTGCCTCAATCCTGCCTCATGCTCCTTTAATAGAGCTCTGCACACATTCTTCCTGATGTCGTACTGTATCTGCATCTGGTACAGCAGCTGTACAGCAGCTCAGAGGAAAGCACTCCAGAGGGTCATCACCACCGCCCAGAAGATCATCGGCTGCCCTCTCTACACACTGGAAGACCTCCACCACTCCCGTTGCCAGAAAAAAGCCCAACATATAATAAAAGACACTTCACACTCCGGACACTCACTGTTTGAACTGCTGCCATCTGGGAAACGATACAGACTCATGAAAACGGGGACAAACAGACTCAAACACAGCTTTTATCCAACAGCAATAACCACTCTTAACTAAAAACAGGAGCTAATGTGCAATAACAAAAAATTATTGTATGTTGATGAAAGTTCTTGTAATGTCCGTATGTTGATGTATGTGTGGAGGGGTGAATGTGTCTAGATATATATATTTATTTTATTTCTTTTTATTTCATTTTATTGATTTATTCATTATTATTATAGTTATTTTATTTTTTATATGATGCGCTGACTGGAGAGCACTTTTAATTTCGTTGAACATAGTGATAATGACAATAAAGATCTATCTATGTCTATCTATGTCAACAAAGCCTCCACTTCCAACCGCGCAGGCAGGCTGTGTGTGTTCACCAGTTGACCTGCAGATGTGCTGTGTGATGTACGAGGTGCTTCAGGGAGGCTGGGGCTTCATCCAGTAGGGCCAAACTCCAAGTTGACTCAAAAAGAGTTCTTGAAAAGAAGTTTCTTCATGAAAAAATACATTGGAAATCTATACACTTTCCAGAAGCATGGAAGTGCCGAATAAAGCAAACATATTTAAATACAATGAATAAAACAAATTCTGGACCACAAGTCCCTCCACATTCTTTGCTGGTTATTAGTTTTTCCATAGTTAAGCTACTGTGCAGAGGTTTGTAGCAATATAATTAAGTATACTTAATCACCACTAGTTACACTGCAGGAAAGGCAATACGGATCATTCCCAATACCGGTTTTACAGATCATACAAATGTACTATTTTTTTTTTTTTTGTAAGATCAAATAAAAAAACTAAGTCTCGCTGATGTTTAAAGTCAAAGAATCAAAATGGGGTTTAAGATTACTTTTAACAGTGAAAGGGCCTCTGTAATGTGCAAGGGTATGCTATTCCACATTTAGGAAGCAGTAATAGCGAAGGGCCTGGCTGCTCTGAGCTATACCTCCTAGACCTCGATACCTGGGGGAGCAGCGGGTCAGGTCTATGTTCTTGTAATGACTCCAAAAACCAAGGAGGTGTATAACCTTTTACAACTGAGTTCAAATAAGCAGGTGCGGCGCCCAAACTCAGTTTCTGTGTAGCGTCAGTGAATTCTGTTTGATCGGAGCAGACAGCAGTAACTGGTGAACACTCAAAAAGTATTCACTCTGTTCACAAGGTTTTTACCCCCCCCAGTGAAATAGACAGCAGGCCACTTTATTAGATACACTTCCCAAGTACTGGGTTGGAGCACTTTTTCCTTTAGAACTGCTTTAATTCTTCATGACATAACAAGGTGATGGAAACATTCCTCAAGAGATTTTGGTTCCTGTCCAATCAGACGGACCTCTCTGGCCCTGCCTCCTGTTCCCTGCTCCCTCTTCTCCTCTCTGGTGGCGGTTGCTGTTTTGTCCGTCAGCAGTACCCAGGTGGTAGGTAAGGTAATTGCCATTAGGGGAGTGACTCTGGGATGCCAGAGAGCACTGTTTAGCCTTCTGGAAATGTGGTGGAACGAACTAGATGTAATTGTTGAATGGAGGTCCTCACCCCAAAGAAATATATCAGTGCTAATAGGCTTAAGTTGTGCTGAGGCCCTTTGAAGCACAAGTTTCTCGTGTTTATGTTAGCTCACATGGCATTGCTGCAGATTTGTTGACTGCACGACCATGATGTTGACTCTCCTGTTCCACCGCATCACAAACGTGCTCTATTGGACTGAGATCTGGTGACTGTGGAGGCCATTGGAACACACCGAACTCACTGTCATGTTCAAGAAACCACACATATTTATATTATTTACCATAAATTATGGGGAAAAAAAAGATATATGAATAAATAAGTACTACTACAACTACTTTTTCTGTGCATTAAGGGTTAGGTTAGGTTTCTGAAGTGACTACCATTCTGGCATAACCCTGTAACTCAGTTTCCTGCAGCCTGAGGCTGAAAAAGTGGTGTTTCACTGAGGTGTTCAGAATTGCAGGGCTCTGTGACATCACAGATCCTGAGCAAGGTTTTCTGGTCTCACCATCTTTACTGCCACAGAACATCACATGTTCTTTGAATGTGGGTTGTACAAAGATAATAATACTGTCATTTAGCAGACGCTTTTATCCAAAATGACTTACATCTGAGAGAACAAACACACAGGGAGCAATTAGGGTTAGGGGCCCAAGGTGGTTCATCTTGGTTGCTTGAACCTGGGACCTCCATACCCAAGCCCACCACTGTAGCCACTAGACTACCACCCCCCCGTGTTGTAACATCGATTTCAAAAGATACACCCCCCATGGACAAAAGGGGTGGAGTAAAGCTGAGTTGCTGAAGTTGCTATGAAAGGAGTTGGAGTTGTGACACTGGCTCCATTCACACAGCCGGTTCACTCTGCTTCTGTACTCCACCCTGCTGCTCCGTGTGAATGGCACAGGAGGTGGAACGGAGTAATGTTTAATGCCATAGTTGTATCGCCTCAGGAGGTAATGTCAGAACTGAGATGGCAGAAAAATGATTGGCGTGTGTGAACTTGAGCAGCAGGAAGGATATTTCAAACTCTATCACTGGACTTGCAGCACTAGCTACTCAGGCAACCGCTGTGCTTAGAAACCTGCAAGCTCCATCAGCTACAGGGGAAACTGCACCTGCACTGCTACACACAGCGGTGCTGGTCTCACAGGAACAGCCAGGTAGAAGCTTTATCTTTACGGTTGTTTTGCGCCATGTTTATTTCAGCTGAATAAAGCAGCCAGTGATCAGAAGATAAAATGGGGACTTGTTGCTGACCGTTGACTACAAAGTGAAGGAACAGCACCATCTTCAGATTGTGGGAATGGTAATGCTTTGTGAAAGCACTCACTTTGGAAAATAAGGGGAGAGAAAATGGCACGTTCCTGCATCACCGTGAATGAATGACTGGAGGATGGAGGCAGAATGAAGAGGAAACACAAGTACTTTTGTTTAGTTGGAAGGTGTCTACTGTAATTCTGAGGTGTATTGATCAAAGCACGCCCCCTTGTTTATTTAATCTTTCTATCATCCATCCATCCATCCATCCATCCATCCATCCATCCATCCGTCCGTCCGTCCATCCGTCCATCCATCCATCCATCCATCCATCCATCCATCCATCCATCCATCCATCCATCCATCCATCCATCCATCCATCCATCCATCATCTTTACCTGCTCTATGGTTGAAAGCCATTTGACAATTCAGTTTTGAAACTGTGTGTTTAAGTTGAGCAATTTTATGTTTGTTTTGCTATTCCTGAACAGATATGTCTCGTCGGAAGGAAATTGACCCAACATGTCTGCAAAACAATTGGCATCATAAATCAGTCATCAGCTGTTCTGATTTTTAAAAACTGGTATCAGAAAGTAGAAAAAAGCCATATCAGTTAACCTCTAGACACAGCACCATCATATAAATTATATAAATTAACATGATAATAACATAAACTACCTTATGTCAATGAACCGATGTTCAGGGGTCATCAAGGGTCATCAGCGTCTGTGTGCACCAGCTTTGTGAGTCTCCTCTGCGTCATTTTTGTTCTCCTCAAGCTGGAAAGTGGGTAGGAGGCCGCTGCAAGCTTTTGTCTGTGGATGTAGCTTAGACAGAATAGATGCGACTTCCCTCCCTGTGCTGTATGGAGATTTGCCAACAACGCCTCCCCGCGTCTTTAACTCCGGGCCAAGGTGATCGGTGTCCAGCTCCTGGAGGAATTGGAGTGGGTCCATATCAACTCTTCTTTCTTGGGCAACCATTAAGAGCTCTCTCCTTGTTAACTGCTACTGTCAAAGCCTCTTGAAACAGCCGTGATAAACTCACTTCTACAGTTCACTTTTGCTGCGTTGTGCGCCTGCTTCTGCCTCCGTGGTTTGCTGAAAGCGGGGCAGGAGTCTGCTCACTCTCCGGTACGGTCTCTGGAATCCTCAGGTCCATATTGAAGCATTTGCATTTGCACCTTATGATCCATCTGGTCCACATTTTCTGCTCTATCTCAAAGTGCCACTATGTATTTGTTGAGCGCATTTGCTCGTTCGAGTGCACCAGGAGCCTCCGGGCCACTGCTCTGCGGTTCATAGAGCTCCTTTCCACAGAGCTGTGAGAAAAGGAACAAAAAAACTTTTGGGCAATTTTTTGGCCAATGTGTTCTACCGTTTTGGGTCTGGTTGTAAAGCCCCTGTAGTCTTTGTTCTGCTGCCTCCTATGGTGACCGTGTCATCTTTTAACATAGGCAGTGTAGCCAGAGGAGTGTCATAAGATGAACAGATGTGTTTTATGGCCGCCACCTCATCAGGCACAGCCTTAAGAGGTCAACAGCAACATCACTGCAACTGCAAATGAGTCAAGCAGCTGTTTGTGTTTTGGCAACTCTCCACCCACTGAAACGCCACCACGCAGAAAATGTAAATTGTCACCCTCAAGGCTCACTTCACAAGCAGCTATTTGAAGAACCGAGATCAGTGCAAGGTTGTCGCAGTGCACGTAAATCATCTGTGACGTTCTTTCAGGCGGGCCTGGACTCCCGACAAACCCCTCGGTTTTGGGCTCATCAAAGCAATTTGCCACAAGGTGTTCGATGTGAATGTTTTGCCTGGAAAACATATCCCTGAATAAAGCGTGAGTACAATGTTGTTGAGGGCATTATAAAATGACCCAAAATAAACAGTGAGAAATGAATTTATAGAAAAAAAGTCCATAAAGTTTCTCCTCAGGTGAACAGGCAACAATGTCTCCGGAGAACACGAGCGCACTTTTGGATAATCTCATTTTGTATCATGTTTAATATCCAATTCTGCCCTCTCATAACCTACTCTTGGAGGTCATATGTGCTCCAGCATCATGTCATAAAGTAAATAAACATAGTTCCAGGGTATAATGTCTGTTTGGAGGCAGCATTTGACAAGAGAGCATCAACTGACACATTTTACAAAGCAGCAAGTCTCTCGTGGAGTCTTAGAGTAGTTTGGAGCTGTCTTATTTGTTGAATTTTACCAGGGGGTACGCTGGCTTTAAGCTTATTTCCAAATATATCTAATAGAAGTTGGTTACATCCTTGAAAAATGTCTGCACTAATGAGCTGTTTTGCTTTTAAACAAGGAGAATTAGCATTCAGTCGTGGCAGCATGTGGTAGCAACTTCGTCCTATTAAACCGGGCTGGTGTGAATACACGATTAAAATTTACAGTGATGAGCCGTCGACCCTGAAAACAACAGTTGGAAGGTTGAAAAGGCTCTGCAGTAATTCCAGTGGGCTCCTGAAGACTGTCACAAATCATGATCTCAGCGTCTGTGAAGCAGTTTTGCCGGTCAGCTTCAAAGTGCTGTCTTCTCCCGCTGGCGCTCTGTTGTGATCTTATTAGAAGCTGCTGGGGTGTTAACCATGATGCAAATTGTTTATACTTGTTGACAACTGTCCAAGGTTTACTCTTATTCCTTCTCTTTCTCAGTCACGCTCTCCTTTTCTATTTAGTTAATATTTTCTTGAGTCTCCCGGCCACTTCGGTCGTGGTGTCCTTTGTCAGCTAGCTATTGATGTGTGACAGTGATGTAAATCAAAAAAATAATACATGTAGTTTGGGAGTGCAAGGTTACTGTAGCTGCTTTATTCTGGTTGTACAGACAGGATGCAGCCGGAGCTTGACAAGTGGCTGCTGAGTTCAATTCAATTCAATTCAATTCAGTTTTATTTATATACGTCAATTACAACATCAGTTGTCTCAAGGTGTTTCCAGAAACCCAGAACATGACCCCAAAGCCAATATTACATAATCTTATTGTGACTTCTGCTCTGGATTACGGATAAATCTGACTTCAAAATTGCGTCAACCGCAGTTGTTGTTTTTTTTTTTTTTTGTTTAGATGTCGTCCTTTTTCTTTCCCATCCATTTTTTGTGTCCAGCATAAGTCACGATGAATAAACTAGCTGCAACCTCAGCTTAAAAACAATGCATTTATAATTATATACAACACAATGTTGGTGCACAGTATAATTTATTTTGAATCCACAATTAATGAAAAAAGCCAGTTACAGAAAACAGGGACAGAATGACTAAATGAAAATACTATCTGAAAATACCAAGATCATACACTTTAAAACAAAGAAGAGCTTGTACAATTTAAAAGAGAAACTTTTGTTGGCGAGCTGAGTGCTGCAGAGTGGTCACACGTCCCCATCAGTCATATCTTATGGTAATAACAGGTGCTGCAGTGGCACTCTGTATGGTTTCTCAGTGGGAAGCCTTCTACGATTACCTAAAAAAAAGAGGGTGGGGTGGGGGGGACAATGGAGAAAAAACACAGAATATTAGCAGCGTGGATGACAAATCTATCGATTTGCTCTGAAACAAGAAATGAAACTAAACACAGTCCAAAATAAAATCGACTTTAAGGAGGGGTAAG
Source organism: Cololabis saira (assembly GCF_033807715.1). Classification (NCBI taxonomy): domain Eukaryota; kingdom Metazoa; phylum Chordata; class Actinopteri; order Beloniformes; family Belonidae; genus Cololabis; species Cololabis saira. Next base: position 20,309,182 of record NC_084602.1, read on the forward strand.
CGATTCTAAACGACTGGGGAGGCTCATGATGTGGCGTGTTTTTCAGAGAAGCACCAGAGGGAGGACAAAGAGTTAACGCGCCACGCTTTGTTGATGTTTTGGATCAATTATTAACAGATGTGATGTCATCCAGAAATCCCTTCCATCAATGTAAATGTAAAAAATAAACTTCAGTCGATGATGAATCATTTGAATCATTAATACTGAAATGTTAACGCAGCCTTATTTAGGAAAGAAGATGCAAAAGCTTAAAAAAAGGAAAGGAAAAAAGTTATCATGAATAAATCACCCCTACCTGCTACTTGTTTCCAGTTGCATTACTATTGTATCTTCTATGTTAGTTTCAGATTTATACAAACAGTAGTTGAAAAAAAGCACTTTTCAAATAAAATATTAGTCTCTAAAATAAATAAAAAAAACAATATTTTTTGTGAAATTACAAATTTGTACCCGTTAAAGATACCTCTTTCAATGCAAACATGACATCGGGGCATCATAAAGTTTTATAAACCTGCATGAAAGCATTTCACATCATATTAACAGAATGATGACCCTGAAACCATCACAAACATTAAATCTACCTTCGTCTCATGTACAGGAGCACAGTTTGAACTGAGCGGTCAACCTCACTCCATTTTCATTGATTCAATAATCATTGATCAAACGTGACGATGAGACTCCTTCCTCTGACTGTTGTAACCAGGTTGAATGCTTACCATAAGATTGTAATATTCAATCTAGTTTTTTGATCAAACATGTTAATATGAACAGCATTGTTATCTTCTTGCATCTTATCCTGCTGTACCTTCTGCATCTTTCTCTGCCTTCTCCTCAACCGGTCTTTGGTTTTTTGTTGTTTTGTTTTTTTTGTACCTGCCTTTCCTCCTCTTTATGTGTCAAAACCATCCCAGTGTAGCCTCTCTTACTCTATCTCCAAAATGTCCAACCCTTGCGGTTTCTTTAATAGTATTTAATCCCATCTATTGTAAACTGTTCTCTCTTCTGCATCCCGTTTGCTCTGCACAGTTGAAACCAGGTATTTAAACTCCTCCACCTTTTTCACCTCCACTTGTTGCATGCTTGCCCTTCTGTACCTAGGTCAACGTCCTTTTCACTATTGATGGCCTTAAACGATCATCCAGTCAGACACAAAGATTAAATTCAACATCAACAGTAACTATAATGCCACTCAAATGTAATACACTTCGAAGGGGACCAGACCCCTGACTGTCATCCCTTTTACCTCATGGCTGTGCTTGGCAACACAGCATGTTGCCTCTGATGTGATGTTTTTCGGAACCGTCATCGTCTTCATGGCCCTGAGAGGTGTTGGGTACGCTCTGGAGAAGCAGCAGCCCATACACTGGTAAACTGGCCCTTTTTCCCTTGAAAAAAGGTGGATGGTCTTTGGTCTGCATTCATCACAGCCCACTGGAAAAAGTTCAGAAAAGAGCATGACATGGAGCTACTGTAGCTGCACGCTTTCGATATTTGTTCTTCCTTCTTTCGCCGGTCATATATTTATAATCCAAGCACAACTGTCTGAATAGTGAATGCAGTAACTCATCACGCAAGCATTTGTGCAATTATCAAGCGAATCATCATACCGTTTGAAGAGCCAATGTTGGGATAAGAGTCGGATATGGAAAGTAGAAAAGACAACAGGAGGAGGGACACTCCAGCTGATTTTACTAAGCCCATCGTGGTAGTAGCAGATGTCTAGTAATGTGGAGACAAAAGAAAAAGGTTAGTCCAAGATCAGTTTGTTTGATTAAAGTCAATCATTGAAAAAACCGTATCACCATGTTGAGAGTGAGTTTCCCCTTCATTGTACTGTGCAGGACTCCTTTATATTGAGAACCTCTGCGACAGCTCATCTAATTTTATACCAGCGTTTTAGGTAACTTCCTGGATTAAGATGCAACCAACCGACCTTATCAAAGATCTCAGTGAGTCAGTGAGGTTGCTCTGCTCCTTCCTCACTAATCTCCTGAAAGCACTAAATGACGAGAACAAATTATCCGAACCCATAACACACGTCCACCATCCTGACTGGGGATGTACATTTAATCCCTGGATTTCCGTTACTTGGTAACTGAGGATCGTTATCGTTCCTTGGGTCAGCGGTGGATATTAATTAGGGAGTTGTCTTCAGCATTTTGGTTCCCTGCAGATAAAGCATTTGCATTTAGTTTTTTATAAATATAATTGTGTTTTTGACAGTATAAGAAGATGATGGCAATGCGCTACATCTAAAGCAAGTTTATTTGTCTTAAAATTGCAAGCTGTTGACATTTGAGCATCCGCTCGTTTCTTCGGGGTTTCAGTGAAAGATGAGGACCTTCCTGACAAAACTGTGAACATTCAGATGGTTTCTTTTAAATTGATGATATCAGTATTTTCCCAAACGTTACTTAAAAGTGGTGTCAGAGTTCAAACATTGTCACTACTGACAAAATGAAATAATATTCAGGTAAAAGTTTATCTCATCCTAAAAAGTGTGGAAGTATCAACTGTGCTGCCTCTCTTGATCCTCTCTTGACTCTCCAGCTGAGACTGTTGGTAAGTGAAGCCTTACTTATCTTATAATGATACTTATAATGATACTTCTGGGGCAGCAGTGGCTCAGGTGGTAGAGCGGCTCGTCCAATGATCCAATGATCGGCGGGTGATTATGTTTTCTTAGCTCATAATTTACAGCTCAGATTTCAATGTCGCAGAAAAGCCAAGTTCTAAATAGCTGAAGAGGTGACAGACAGCAATGCAGCCATCACTCAAACAGATACGTTTGTTAACTTATTTATTGTAACCCCAGAGTCTATAGGGGTAACCCTATAAGTGCAGACATTGAAGGATAATATGACAGTTTATTAGAGGCCGGAGCTTAAACTGAATAGATCTTGTTTCTAATTATACATGGGTTGGTTTTCACACCAGGTTTAATGATTACTGAGCCTTGATGATCTCTGTTGACCTCCATTTCTCAAATGTCAACATTTTCAGTTAACTTGACTTCAGATCGTCATATCTGGCTCTGTTTCGGGGTTAGACAGAGTCAGCTCCTGCCAACATGACAGTTCTCACAGAAACCTATAAACAAGAGTTTGTCCATTTCTCTTTATACTGTCCAGGACCGTCTCCCGGACGGTGCAGGTGTTGGGGATTTACTCATTAGAATCATATTTGACATTAAATGGCGTCAGTATCCATTTATCCATCTATACCTGCATATCTTCCATCCGACACTGTACACTCTGGATAGGTGTTCACTTCAACACAAAGATCCTTGCATGATGCACCAGGATACCTGTGGCATATGCTGCACTTGGTTAAGGTCCGACTGGCATAAGCTTTCCCATTATATGCATTCGCTGAACAGACTTAAAAACAGAAAAAAACTGCAACATTTTTGTGTGCAAAATATAAAATATTGAGATGTACAATATTAGAATAAGAGATTAGAGTTTAAACACACTGATGCAGTTTTTCTTTTTGTAAAATGCAAACCTGCTTCCTTATTTGTTATTTGAAATGTATTTCAGGCATACTGGGGACTCGTTTAAAGAAAGGGTTTCATTTTATTTATTTCAGTTTTTTTTTCTTTGTTCTTTTCCTAGTTTGAGCCGACAACAATTTCATACCCATGAATGGCTGAATGGAAGAAGCGATGAATTAATGAAGAGATACTGGATACTGGCCAAGGAGTTTCCATGCATCTACCTTCAGCTTTCAAAATGTCAAGGATGAATATGAATGTATTCTGGATTTAATTTGGTGAGATCACCTAAGTGCCCATGTCCTTTGTCCTTGGTTGTGCTGGTGACAAATCCTTGGCCTTAGACTTGTAAGTTCAGAGTGGAAGATATGGTGGTGAATCACAGTTTGTTATCAATGATTACAAACTGCTTACAAGTTTGTGTCTAAATGACTATTTGGTGAATGAGTTTGTACATCTGATTGGGATAAAACCGACTCGAAGATATTTGAGAGACCTCTAAGATAATAAAAAGTAAAGGGAAAGGGAGGAGTGTTGTAGCTTTAAAGTTCATTGTATGTTAATTAACAAAAGACTGGATTGCATAAAGTATGAGTGCAGCTGTAGATTTGTGGACAAGCAAGACAAACAAAACAGGATTTTTATCCAAGATGAGAATTTACTAAAAGCGAACTATAAGAGAAAGGATAAAAATAAGAATTATAATAAAAATTCCTTTATTAGTTTAGCTTAGCTTTTACAGAGATTCAGTAGTAAATGTAATAGAATCTTGAAAAATGTAAAAAGAAATAAATTGGGGGAAAAAGCAAAACTGAATAAATGATGTAGGCAAGATCTACATCTCTTACACAGAAAAAGAAAAGTAGCTTCAAACATGAATACGTTATACAACGCAGACAAGTGTGTGTGTGTGTGTGTGTGTGTGTGTGTGTGTGTGTGTGTGTGTGTGTGTGTGTGTGTGTGTGTGTGTGTGTGTGTGTGTGTGTGTGTGTGTGTGTGTGTGTGTGTGTGTGCGGTCTGCTGTGAGCAGTGCTGATTGAACAATCTGATGGCAGCAGGAAGGAAAGACCAGTAATATCTCTCTTTGACACACTAAGGCTGAAAGAAGGAGATGCTCAGTGAGTGTCATGAGAACATCCTGCGTGGTGTGAGAGTCAGCGTCCGTCACAGATGCTACCCCTCCCCCACCACCTGCGCTGAGTCAACAGGGCTCCCCGGTGCAGAGAGGATCTTCCTCAACAGTTTGCCCAGTCTCTTCCTGTGTCCGGCTGAGATGCTGCTTCCCCAGAGACTCACCCCCACAGAGTCACAAAGGAACCTCAGAAGTTACTCCTGCACTCCAAAAGAGCTCCGTCTCTTTAGCAGGTGGAGTCTGCTCCGGCCCTTTTAATAAGTGCAGCAGTACTGTGAGAGCAGTCCAGCTCATTGTTGACATAAACACCCAGGTACTTGTGAGAGTCCTCTATCTCAGTGTCCCTTTCCTGCATGCTCAGCAGTGTTAATGGGGAGCACACTGAAATGTGTGTGTTTGTGTCATCATTTTCATATTTACTGCATGGAGGACCCTGTTGCAGTGGGCTGGCATCAGAGAGCCACACTACCACCTGGTGATGATGACATTTATGATTTACACACACCACGGGAGCCTTGCACACTAATGCATGAGTGTTGCGTAGCAGTCCTGTAACTTTTCAAGCATGTCAACAAAACCTCTAACCACTCCTGCCCTTAGATGGCTCTGACTTTCCCAATCGGTACTGATGCATTTATTTATGTTCTTGCTTTCATTTGCTTTGTTCTTTTGACAATTGTTCTGATTGCTTTACACTTTCAACAAACAGGAAACTGCTTATTGCTGATACTTTATTTTTAGGCTATCTGTTTTCAGTCGATGACTGCTTTAGTTTAGACTTACTTATTATGATTTAGAAAAGATCAAAACCGGACATTTGTTGTAATGTTTCCATTTTATGTCAACCTAGTTCCACAACCACAGAGTTTGAGTAATAAGGTTAGATTTCTGTGTAACATTGATCAGAATAGCTTATCGTAGAGAGTCCCTGCAGGCCATTTCTATGCTGATGATAACATGAAAATAGTCACTGCAGGATCATTACATTTACTTTGTCCATTTGCGACAATTTACCATATCACCGTCACCATGTTTTCTTTCTGATTTGTGAAAGTTCTTACCTGTGGGGGATTTTTTTACGCAAAAAATGTGCTTTATAGAAAGTTATGAGTATTGTTTACAACTAGAAGAGAAAACTGTTTCCAGATTTCATAAGGAATCAGAGCCGAACCCCTCGAAACTGATCATTTCTGTTACTTCTGCCGACAGGTTCTGAAAATGCACAAAGCTAATCAATAACCGTATATAAAACATGACATTTTTATTTTGACATACAATGATACGGTGACAGATTCACAGATAGTGGAAAAGCTGCGGTAACCTGCAGCAGTGCTGCATTTCTGATCTGTCGACAGTGCTCTTTTTGAAGTTTGAGACAGTAAAGCAGTTGCATTTAGGCCTGAAAACCTACAAATACTTACTTGGTTCCTCACTGAACCTCAGCATTGATAAGGGGATCAATAAACAATCGGGCTGGTAGGCAGAACATTGATAATTACGCTGGTATCAATACAATCTAATCAGTTCCTGTCCCTAATTTACCTAATTTACAGACCTGGTAAATCAACTCTGGTTTTAATAAAAAATGCATTTGATGAAAATCACAGTGAATAATGTGTTTAAATAGTTCCTTATTTTAAAAGTATTTTCTAAATGATAATTAAGTACCTACACCGAATATTACAGCTTTCAATACTTAATTACTGTTAAAGGATCTCACTACTACTGTCATTTAGCAGACGCTTTTATCCAAAGCGACTTACATCTGAGACACACACCATAGAGCAATTAAGGATAGGGCTTTGCTCTTTTGCTGTTGATTGTTTGTCCTCTTATGTACAGCACTTTGTTTCAGGTGTGGTTGTTTTAAAGCGCTTTATAAATAAAGTTGAGTTGAGTTGCTCAGGGGCCCAAGGTGGTTAATCTTGGTTGCCATTCTGGGGCTCGAACCTGGGATCCAGACCCAAGCCCACCTCTGTAGCCACTAGACTACCACCACTCACTACTGATGTTTAAATGCAAAAGAAAAGGTGCAGAATCTTCAATCATCCTTCTTTCAAAAATGTCAGGATGCACAAGTCTCCCTCTGTTTCCAAGTATGGGATTTTTGAACAAAGGTATCTATTTGTGTTATTGCCGCTTCAATGCAACCGAACAGGAGAACACAACCGAAGGATCCATCATACACGTAGTCATGCACACACATCTCTTAAAGAGGAGAATGGGCCAGTTTATGAGGAATGGAGAACAGGAGGGCGAGGTTTCGTTTAGCCAGATCAAAGATGACACAGAAACTGTCTCTCCACATGGTGGCATGAGAGGTCCGTAGTGGTTATTACCATTATCCCCATCAAGAGAGGCTATTTCAGGTTCTTAAGCTCACACAAGTATGTAACTTAATGCATCTGAGATGGAAATATTCAAAAACAAGAAATAAAAATCAATTTTTGGAGAACTACAATTCATCTGGGTTAAAAAGTTTAGTTGTTATCTTTAAATACCAAAATGTGCCAAAATCAACCAATTTAGGATATTATCATTCTATAAAATGTATTTTTACACCAGAAAGCGTTCAATCTTTAACAGAAGGTTTTGAGCATGTGTTTGAAGGGGAAACACAACAAGCAACAACCAGAGTCATCAAAGACAAGATTTAAGACATCCAGAATGGTGCGCGATGGAGCAGAAACTCAGCTGGAAGACTCGAAGCAGTTTTGAAGGAAATAAAACTTCTAGATCTAAGGTGCTAAGAGCAATTCTTCAGCAATTTTAGTTTCTTGAATGATGGCTTTTGAATTCTGCTGTATAAGTCATGGCATGAAGTCTGCTCCGCCCCTTTGTAGTTGGTTTGGTTCATTTTCTACTGGTGGAAGTGGCTCAGAATGGGAAAGGTACAAAAATCTCTCTTTTTCTTTTTTTCCTGAAGGTATTCTTTGGTGACATCACTCAACTTCTACAAAATAAGATGGTCAACTCCTGAATGAATTTCCCCCTTGATGATGGCAAACGGCTCAAGCCCTGAGCCAACGCAGCCCTGAGCACGCCGATCCATGATGCTGTCTCCATCATACTTAACTTTACCATTTGGTGAAATCACCTACTATTGGCTGGAAGTGAAGTGCCATAGGATGATGTTTTGAAGTTTGCAAACTGTGCTCCTTGGTGCTGAGTTTACTTCCAAAACTATTCAACTTTGGCCGAATCGGTCCAAAAAACATGTTCCCCGCAGTACAGTGGACTGCCAATGTACTACTGGGGGACGTCTTCTGTTCCTCTCCGAGGATTCTGCTTTCTGTCATCGTAGCCATCTTGGGTGCGCAGGAGAAGCCACAAAAACAAACTGTCTCTATTTTTTTCCCACACTTTCTCTAACTGTGGACAGATGGATGCTTTAACTTTTTTGAATGGCCTCTGTTTCCCTTTTGTGTGATGTCCAGGATCAATTACTCTCAACAGTGTCCTCAGAGCTCTCAATTTTGTGAGGTTTACATGCTTTTTCCTCCAGTACTGATAATATTTAATTGTTTTTTTCAGGAAAGAAAATACTAACACTTTGCCGGTTATCAGCTCAGGCACATTGTGCTTGTCCCTTATTACGACTTAGAAGAAAATCAGATCACATTTTGTGGAAAATGACTGCAGAAGAGTGATCAAATAAAAAGTGTATTCACATATTTTCTTTTGTCACACTGTATTTATGTTTTTCTATTTCATTATATAAGTTACATTTTATTATGTTATTATCAAATCTGGCAACAGTCCATAAGGTGACCCACAGTGTGGGAGTTGGCTCACTCCTAATGTATTTTCAACCTTCCCCATCAATTTTGTTCAGTATTTATGATGATCCAGATTTCACATCCCATTGAACTGTAACCGGATATTCAAATAAATAATAGTAATTATCGCTGATGCCAAAGCATGCTTTCTGTCCCCAGCCCTTCAAAAAAAAAAAAGTTGTAGCGTGTTTTATGCTCACGTTATCTTATCTCGTCAAGAATCCATTATGACAAACAAGTTCTTCCTGTTATAACATAGAAAAGTTGTATTTAATGCTTGTTTGTTTACATGCAGTTCTGTAAAACCAAAACCAGCACCGACTCCTTTGAATTCACTTAATATTTATTGTATCAAACAACCAATGGTGGTATTTTCACTTCGAATATCTTTGGTGCAACTACGCACACTGTAGGAGATGACCGCATCAGCATGCGACAAATCACATAGTGTGGAGGAAAATGGTAAAATGGTGGCACAGAAACTGGCCTGATAGGTTCCACATACAGTTTAAATACACATACTTGTATCTGATAACACTTTGAAAAAGATACATCTTCGAGAACATGTTATTAGTGAACTAGAATTGTTTTTATTATTCTTTTTTTTAGGTCTTGTTGGTAGACATAAAGGGATGATGACATAATTGGCCCCTGGGAACAGACATGTGAAAGCCCCCTCACTCAACCCACTGAGATTGGAGACATGGGCTGAAACAAGGACAAAACAAAGGCAAACCATTAAAATATGATTTCTGGTTGTGTCTGCATTTAAATCTCTAGAAGAGATTTTGTAGAGCTGTTTTGTGTTTCCATCTATCCATCCATTGAGCCTTTTTTTCATACTGTGTTTCATTTAGATCGTTGTTTTTGTTGCTGATGAATTAGTTAAAACACATTTTAGTTGCTTCAAGTTTCCCTTGGGTCATTTTGTGTCTATTTGTAGTCAGAAAATGTCTTAATGTCTTAGTTTAATTACCCCATTAAGTTATTCTTATTAATGTTATTGTTATTACTACTGGTAATATTAGTATTATTATGAGAATTACTAATTATAATATCTACTAGTAGTAATAGCTAGTAACACTATTACTTGTCACTATTGTACTCTATTAATATAATAGATATTAATTGTACTCTATTAATATCATATATGAATATAATATTGTACTCTATTAATATAATACTCTATTAATATCATGTATATTATCTATTAATGTTTATTAATAGATAATATATATCTATTAATATACATTATACATATATAATGTATATCTATCTATTATATATATATATATATATATATATATATATATATATATATATATATATATATATATATATATATATATATATATATATATATATATATATATAATATAATATATTTTGTTTCCCTTTTTTCACAGTCTCTATAAAACAAACTATTAAATATATGTAAATCTGTGCCTTAGCTATCGTCCCTTCAATACTATACATCTCTTTGTGATCACATGTCAAAGTTCATTGATATGTATCAATTTGTGGTAATTTTTTGAAAATTTTGAGTCCTTGTATTAATCTTTTATTGTCTCTTTCTGAGATTACGAATGTCATTTCTGGGCTAAAACCAGTTTCTGGTAAATTATTAGTAAATTATTAATGAAACATGACTTCTTTGTTAGAATTCATTTTTGTGTGCGTGTGTTTCTTTTTTTGTTAAACCACTATATTTTTTATATTTAAATATAATTAATGCTCTAAGTCTCACCCAAGTACATAACGTTCGGAATAAGATTTTTATTATTTTTTTTCCAAACAAACAAACCAAAAACCGAACGTGTGGCGCTGTCTGAACTGACTCGGTGATCTCCGGTGATGATGGACGCAGTAACGACCTCCTGTTTTCGGGCTGATTTACGGTTCCACGTTACACCAACGCAGACCCTACGCCAAACGGTACGCGTCGCCGCGTACCACTACGGCGTAGGCTCTGCGTCGATCTAACGCGGGACCACAATTCAGGCGTTCCATTTGTCCTCGGAAGTGGGGATTTCCTAGTTCCTAGTGGATTTTTCAACTGGAACGCCCTTCGAAGTGGGATTTCCCACTGGGAAAGTGGGAGAGTCTTCACCACCCCCGAGTTCACGTTCCAAGATGGCTGCCCCGGTTGTAAACAGTAGAAGAGAGCTCTGTAAAAATTCGTAGCACTTCATTCTAGTTTTGGTCACGCTAAATCAGTCGTATACAAGTATTGTTCGGCATATATATGCTGCTATAGTGTAATTTACATTTTTCATGTGGTATATGCGAACTACAATCTTGTTTTCCTACTTTGTAACTGGAACGCTGATAACTGGTCATTCCTAGTTCCGAGTTCCGACTTCCGAGGTAAATGGAACGCAGCATTACTCCAGCATGCATACAAGGCGAGCCCGTGCAGGGTCGTCCAAGAAACCCCATCGACGAGACAAAACTCGAGGCGTGAACGTGGCAGCCATTTTACATCATCAAGAGTGAATGACTGAAGCCGGACAAGTGCCGGGAGTTTTACACTTTTTCTGTCTTTTAAATATTACGTTCATCCTCCTACATAATCAGACTCATTCACGTTGGTGTGCCAGCGGCAGGTAGGGCGATTGCTTCTAATCTGGTGGCGTGAATGTTGCTTAAATCAAGCGGGGAAGACAGAATCGCTGCGGTGCTTGTTTCAAACAATGTGGGAACTGCTGGACGAGCTCGTCCACACCGGCTTTTTGAAAATGGATTCTTCCTGTGTGGCGGCACGTTGGCCGACCACGCATTTAGCAAAAGCTAAAACCTCCACCCTGCAACTGCAAAACCCGGGTGGATCACAGTAAATCCGAGCGGGAGTTCTCCGTCCCCGGCCGGGCTCTGTTAACAATGGCCGGGCTGGTGTTCGTTAGCGCCGTTAGCTCCGTTAGCTCGTTTGACAGGAGGAGCAGCTCACATGCTCATTGTCGCTTTACATGCGGGAACCGCACAAGCACAATCTAAAGTTATACTGGCAATCACGCCTTTAGCGCTGGGGGAGTAAACCCGCCTCCTGTGTAATAATAATAATATCAGTATCGGTGATTAAAGCCGGGGCTTTTGGGGGAGACTCGTGTTATTGTCCGGGGTTAGCGTGACTGCGCCAGCTAGCTGCTGCTAACTCACCTACACGGTTACAGTCACTCATCCGCCGGGATATCTAGCATTTATAAGCAAGTTCTGGGGCGGGAGTGGTAAATTGAGTCATTTTGTAGCGTTATGTGCTCGGATTGGGGGAGAATAGTTGCAGCAGCGAGCGTGTTTTAAGCGCAGAAACCACGTGGTTGTGAGGGCTGATTAGCAGATCTCAAGATACTGGGATTCACACACTTAAGCCTTTATTAACAAAGAGAAACGCTAGGCCAAAAGGCGTTTTACCCCCTTCAAGATTAAAAAAATACAACATTCCCCTACCGCGGTTGAATTGGTTTGATATTGGATATTCGACATTAACACCCATAAAACTTGTGATACATACCACTGGTTTTGGTCAAACCACTTGTGATGTGTTCATGGTCATCTAGACTATATATCACAAAACAGTAATTATTAAAAAATCATATATATGGGCTGATTTAATGTGGTTTAATGAATTCAACACCCATAAAACTACATAACACCAATTGTTTTAGGGGTGTTGAATTCATTAAACCTCATTAAATCAGCCCATAATATGATTTTTTTTAAATAATTTAGTTTTGTGATATATAATCTAGATGACCATGAACACATCACAAGCAATATGACCAAAATCAGTGGTATGTATCACAAGTTTTATGGGTGCTGAATTCATTAAACCACATTAAATCAGCCCATATATATGATTTTTTTTTTATTAAGATTTTTTAATAATTACTCTTGTGATATATAGTCTAGAATCTAGATGACCATGAACACATCACAAGTGGTTTGACCAAAATCAGTGGTATGTATCACAAGTTTTATGGGTGTTAATGTCCAATATCCAATATCAAACCAATTCAACCACGGTCCTTCCCATTGATCATTTTCTAAAGCTACAGTACTAGTATCCATCCAAATAATTGGGTTTGGAGGAAATCTTTTTTGCATGATAATTCTCGCACTTAACTTACTTTAACAATATGCCCAGCTCTGTGCTCTCTCAATAAACTAAATGCCAAAGGGTGCATACTTGCTCACTGGTCAGTCACCGGAAACCAAAGCTCAGCCTGTGATGAAAATGTATATCAGCTATCTGGCATGTGCTGAAATCAGCAGTAAGGAGGCGAGCTAACATGTAATTTAGGCAACATGGCAGGCAAGGCTACAACTGAGAGGAGCAGCCAGACTGAGAGGACCAGGATTTTTTAGAAAGGGACTTCTGTGCTGTTTGCACCAATTTTCTTTCGCCTCAAGTAAACTGTGCACATCGATAGAATGACAAAACCCATTCAGTTTAATTGACATTAGATTATTTAACTGACAGCTTAGGGCAGTTTGGTATGTGCAGTGTCTGTTTTCATATAGGAACAAGTCTGTTGAGTGCTGATATACACGCTTTGGGGCTTCAATCAAGATGACAGTTGCTAGTGTTAAGATGGTGACAAAACTATTATCTGTTTTGCACATTTGTCAGTCATCCAGGTCATTGTTGGATTTGGCAAAAATAAAGAAAAAGAAGCCCAGTAACCTTACATTCAACAATTTTAAGATTCTTCCTCCCTGATTATAGTTGATCAGACCTTTTTAATTTTATGATTTTATTTTATTTTTTTTCCTAAAGTGATTTTTGCTGACAAGTGAGACTTCATGTTCTCTTGAACATATCCAAAGTCTTGCCCTTGATCTGGAATTAATTTGGCTCATTGCATTTACACAGATTTCTGGAGACATGGCCACAGAACATATTAATGGAAATGGTCCAGAAGAACCAATGGACACCTCTGCTGCAGTTACCCATTCTGAGCACTTCCAGACTTTATTAGAAGCTGGTTTACCACAGAAAGTTGCTGAAAAACTAGATGAAATTTACATAGCAGGTAAGACATTATGAATATACTTGCATATTAAATATGCAGTTATTTTGTGTATTAATTCTTGCATGTTTTGTCATTTTATCACCTTTTTGAATGTGGGAATTGAGATCCTTAAGCAACTTTTTGTGGTTTCCTACCAAAATGGGTACTGCAGTGCTACAAAATATAAAATTACATATTACCATTGTGAAAACAAATGTGAAAAAGTTTAAGAGAATTTGCACTCCCAATATGGTTGCATGATCATTGGTCTCTTGGTGAAGGAATTAACTTTTCCTGGGAGTGTCTTGATGAGCCTATCCAGACTTGCTATTTATTTCTGTGAAGGTTTTCTGAACCCACATCATTGCAAAGTGATGAGTTGGCATGCTGTTTTTGTATAATCTTAATTTCAATTTAAATATGTGTTGATTTGGACCACTTTTGCCAGAAAAGTTCAGCGGATCAATGTAGGACTTGTTAGGATGGTCATGTCCATAATTATACTGGTCTAGTGTTTTCAGCCAGAATAAGTTAAAGCTGGAACGATGACAGCAGCTGTGCATGTGGCTTCTATGGGCAGGTGATGGGGCATTGGCATATCATGTTGCACTGTCACATCTGTTGGGATTATTCATGCTGAAACATGCAGAGTAGAGAGTAAAACAGCCGATCTACTGCATTTAGCTCTGTTAGATTAAGCCAGGTACACCACTCATATCTAATCATTTTTATGAATGTAATTTGCAATATTTGTGATATAAAGTAATCTGTGTAAAGAAAAACAAAGTTTTTTCATAGTTTTTTACTACAACCAATGGGGCGGGGAGTCTAATTTCTTATTAGTAGCTAATTTCTTTCTGTGTTGTCAAACCTCCAGGTTTGGTGTCACACAGTGACTTAGATGACAGAGCGATTGAGGCTCTGAAAGAATTCAACGAGGAAGGTGCTCTCCAAGTCCTTTTGCAATTCAAGGACAGCGACCTCTCACATGTACAGGTATTCATACCATCCTTTGGTATATTCAGATTTATGTTGCTTCAATACAAGTTGAATGTCATGTGTGTATTGTAATGACATTATTTGAAATTGTAACTGCAGAAAAATCTCTTACCCATGAGTTTGAGGCATGGCTGTTTTTAAATCTACTCCTGCATCTCTTTGTATATGATGGGAAGATGGCTTAATGATTGATTTGTACTCAGTAAGTTGTTTTTGTTTCAGAACAAAAGTGCCTTTCTTTGTGGCGTGATGAAGACGTACAGGCAGAGAGAGAAACAAGGGACCAAAGTGTCAGACACCAGTAAAGGACCAGATGAGGCCAAAATCAAAGTGAGAATTCATTAAATTTAAACCTTCAAATAAGTTGCTTGTTTTGTACTGTGTGTACTGTTTTTGAACAGAAAAATGTATTTTATTTATCTCGTGACTTATTTTTGCAAGGCTTTGCTGGAGAGAACTGGCTACACACTTGATGTGACAACAGGACAGAGGAAGTACGGTGGTCCTCCACCAGAGTCTGCTCACTCAGGGGCGCAACCCACCATTGGTACAGAGGTACAAGAATCATGCCTGTTACTCCACACTGTTTAGAAAGCAAAACGTTTGAACAGTCTTGAATTTTTATTCACTAAATGTGGTTTTCTAACTCTAAAGTGCATTGCATAAGGTGTCCAAATGATGAAACTTTATTTTTCTTCTATAGTAACCATGGTTACAGTGATAGCCTACCGCTAAGAGCTGATTGGATACCTTATATGAAGTGTGGTGTATGTTTTAACATTGCATCAGAAAGTTGTTCTAATGCACCATGCTGGACTTTCCTCTCAACCCGGCCAGATATTTGTAGGCAAAATCCCACGAGATCTTTTTGAGGATGAGCTGGTCCCTCTGTTTGAGAAAGCTGGCCCCATCTGGGACTTGCGCTTGATGATGGATCCTCTCAGTGGCCTCAACAGGGGCTATGCCTTTGTCACTTTCTGCACTAAAGAAGCTGCACAGCAGGCCGTCAAAATGGTACGTGTACTCCACTGGAATTAGAGAAGACTAAATAGAACTGTGCATCACACAGTGTGCTAATATTTTTCCGTATAGCATTATATGAAGCTTGTCTGCCATTGGATATCCACCGCTTCCTTCATATAAACTCATTCATGTATGTGGTCTGTACTTCCACAGTGCAACAACAGTGAAATTCGACCGGGTAAACATATTGGCGTATGCATCTCTGTGGCCAATAATAGACTGTTTGTTGGCTCCATCCCCAAGAGTAAAACAAAAGAGCAGATTGTCGAAGAGTTTGCAAAAGTTACAGGTGAGTTTCTGCCACCCTTCGATTTCATTCTCTAATTGGTCAGCGTTTCTCTGTTTTTAATGCTGTTGGAGTTTTCACAGCAAAGATTTCTTTTAACACATTTCCTTGTAATGTCCAGCGGCTGGACAGATATATTTTACATGTTCTTTCATTCATTTATGTATTTATATTAGTCTCATGTTTAGAATTCTTTAACTCAAATGAATCAACCCTTTTTTTATAACGCAAAGTTTTACGACTGTACTAAAAGCTTTTTGTTATTGTGAATGAAAGCTTTGTTGAATGTCAACAGTAAATTGGGATATAACAAAGCTTTCAATGTCAGAAAGAAGAAGAAAAAATAAGTAAATTCTCAAATTCCTGCTGTTAATTCTTCACCCCAAATCTCCTTTTTTCCCTGTTTTCAACAGAGGGTCTAAGTGATGTCATATTGTACCACCAGCCAGATGACAAGAAGAAAAATCGGGGCTTTTGCTTCCTGGAATATGAAGACCACAAGACGGCAGCTCAGGCCCGCCGGCGACTGATGAGTGGCAAAGTGAAGGTGTGGGGAAATGTGGTCACAGTGGAGTGGGCTGATCCCATCGAGGACCCAGATCCAGAAGTCATGGCTAAGGTACGGCACCTGCTCATACAGAAGCATAATAGTTGCACGTTCAGCCATAGTGTAAATTGTTAATATTTCTACAAAAAAAACCCACTGTTTTTATTTTTTTCCCAGGTTAAGGTGCTGTTTGTGAGGAACTTGGCAAGCACTGTCACAGAGGAGATACTTGAAAAGACCTTCAGTCAGTTTGGCAAGCTGGAGAGAGTGAAAAAACTGAAAGACTACGCCTTCATCCACTTTGAGGAGAGAGATGGTGCTGTAAAGGTATGAAGGGAAAACGATATCGGACAGATGTACAAAACATTTATAGTGAAATTGAATTGACGCGAGCAGCTTTTAATGCTAGTTGGATATGATTTCACAGGCTTTAGCTGACCTCAATGGCAAAGACCTTGAAGGAGAACACATTGAAATCGTCTTTGCCAAGCCCCCCGACCAGAAGAGGAAAGAGCGCAAAGCCCAGAGACAAGCTGCCAAAACACAAATGTAAGGCGAATGTAATTTACTCGGTTCTGCTTTGTTTTTTGTTTTTTTCTTTTTAATATATGCATTTTTTAAAATATGATATTGAGAAGCTGTACTGGTATTTCCTCAGGCTTTTTCAAGTATTTTACTTTTATATTAGATCTAATAGATATGGACATTATCGTATACAATGATGCAGTTTTGATGTAAAGACTTTGTGTCCTCTCTCAGGTATGATGAATACTATTATTATGGGCCTCCACACATGCCCCCACCCACAAGAGGAAGAGGAAGAGGTGGGCGCGGAGGCTATTCATACCCTCATGATTATTACGGCTATGAAGACTATTACGATTACTATGGATATGATTACCACAACTACCGGGGTGGCTATGAAGACCCGTACTATGGTTATGAGGACTTCCAAGGAACCGGGAGAGGACGGGGAGCAAGGGGAGGCGTCCGTGGAGGTGCCAGTCAGAACAGGGGCCGGGGTGCTATCACACCGAGGGGCCGAGTGGGCTTTTCCCAGCGAGGAAGCCTTGGAACAATCAGAAGTAAATTCATATCTCTTTTAAGGATTGTATCAACTTTTTAACAAATCCATACAGTTGCTGTGATGTCAAGCAAAATGTAATTTTGCTGCTCCAGATTATAGCCTTACACTGGTGAAAATCTAGCACCATTGCTCAATTTATATCATGTATTTTTTTGTTGTTTATTTTTCGGGTACCAGAAGAAATATGACCACCAAGTGCAGTCTTGTGGTCAGTGCATTTTCTGTCACTTTCAAAAACATGGATTTCATAGTAATGACATGGATGCACATGGCTCTTAAATTGACATTTTAAATAATAATATATAATTAAAGACAATTAAACTTTGCTTTGGGAATCTTTAGCTTGCTTTGAGATTGTGTTTGCATGATTATCGGTAGGGGCTTCCTGAATATTAGACTCACTTGTTGGCTTCATTAGTCTTAGATTATTGCCATCTTTCAAAGCAGCTAACTTCTCTATTTTTGTCATTCCTTCAGCAGGAAAACGGGGCCGTGGACGGTCCTGACCTGTAACGGCGGATACTGACTTGACGTGTGGGACTACACCGTAAGCTGCAATTGATGTTGAAATGATGACAAGCAAGAAAGGTCCAATGATATTCCAGCCTTACAGAAGAAGCATCTTCCCTCCCCCATGTATTTTCTTTTTTCTTTGTTTTGGAATAAATGCCCCATGTCTTTCCTTAAACTGCCACCTTAAGAAAAAAGAAGATTTTTTAAAAGTAAATGCTCCCTGTCTTCCCCCTGAAAACTGCCACCTTAAAAAAAAAGAAAGATGACTGGAGGAGTACACTTAACAAGCCTCTTTGCCCTGTATGTCAGCCTGATTCAAAGGGCTCTATGAATTGCCCTTACAATCTACCCCTTCCCTGTCCCCTAACATGCCATTTTTTAATAATTATTGAAGAAATTGCACTTTTTAAGTTCTTAGGTTTGAAGTGGCTCAAAGGAGCTTGATGCTATTGTATATTTTTGTGCTAATAGCAATTTTTATTGTCGGAATATCCATGTTATTGTTTGATCTGGATGTTTGAAATAGAACATTTGCAGGATTTTAGGGTGTACCCACCTGGCATGGATAAGTCAGGCATTCCAGGAAAGTGGTTCTTTTCAGAACTTGTCTTTAAAGGGTTGGTTGACTACCTCAGTACAGAGGACTAAACTACCCGGCCTGTACTGTACATAGGGAAACTATATTGATGAAAGCAGGGCTTGTTTTCATACAAAATATGCACAAGAGCTGCAGCGCAAAAATGATGTACTTAATGTAATATACTCCTTTTAGCTGCAGCTCTGCAGACTGCAAACAGTCAAGCTGGGCATGCAAAACAATCTCATATGATGAGTCTTGAACAAGCCCTGCTTTCATCGTATTTTGAACTTGCTTCTTCAGAATATGTAGTTACTGGTTGTATAGTTTTTCGGAAAATGTTACGTTTTGTAAAGGCTTACACATCACAGGCATCCAACTGCCTTTGATTTAAAAAAAAAAAAAAATAAACAAAAATAAAGCCCTGCAGTGTCCCTTTTGTGCCACTGTATTATTCCAGTGGGTTTGTTTTTATATTCATGACACATTTTCGATAATTGACATTCTGACAGCCGAGTCAAATCTTCCATCTTTAAATCATGGCAATCTTGAATGATCCCTTCCTGCCTCCTAAGACAGCAGCCGTAAACAATCTTTGAGGTAATCTTAACGGATGACTGCATTGCCATATCTTCCAGTCAGCGAGCATGTGTGCCTAACGTTAGCTGCTATGATTTGGTGAGGGATCGTAGCCCCATAGTGGTAGAAGGGATACTGCAGTGAATGATTTCTCTTTCCAGGTATAGCATACAGGAAACTGCTCTTCAATCTCAGTTTTCTATACAGTTAACTCCCTCAGTAAAAGCATAACAACCACCTTTTGAAAAAAAGAAAAAAAACATGTTAGCAGTTTTAAACTATTGTTGGTGGCCAACAACATTTTTTGCATTCCTGCAAATAAATTGTTTTATACTGTAAAATGGAGGCGAGTGTAACTTATTTTTGTAATAAAGTTTTTGATTTCTATCTGTGTCTTACTCTTTGGTTAAAAATGAAAAAGTGCAAACTTTCTGGGGCTGGCGAGTGTCGGAGGAGCAAGTGGACTACCGGTACAAATTCCTGTTTGACAAAGAAAGGTTGATGTTCCAAGGATACACAAAAGTGCACAAATTAAACATAACTACATGATTCAGTAGAAATTTGAAGGGCTTTAATTTATGATGAAGATAGAGATTCCCTTCAATGTTTATAGTGTGAACCGAGATTTATTTCTTTAGTCTGAAGTTTGAGAAAGTCTGCTTTCAGGAGGATAAAAAATCCCTAATCGTTGGGTTGAGAGAACATGCTGGTAAGGATGCAAATATCCAGAGTCTTAAGTTAAACTGACATTGTTATCCACCCGTTTACCTCAGAGGTGTCATTTTTCTCATGGGTTGTGGCACAATTTGTATTTTTTTTCCCCCCTTTTCTTAGATCACTGAAATTTGTTTAAGGTTGGATCCTCAACACTTATCTCACGATGGAATTATGCAGTAAAGCTTCCAGGTCGCGTGATCTTGTAAACTCCAAACAAACGCTCAACAGCAAGGGACAAATATAATATGAGGATTGAAGTGTCAGAGAGAAAAAGCTATTCATATGTGGTAAATAACTGCCTTGTCACTTGTACCATTAGAATTCAATAGGTTTAGCATCAGTGACTTGTGGATTGGAATGTATGAATACAAATGAACAAACATTTCCATGAAAATGTAAAGATCAAATCAAAAAATCACTTCAATCAAGTGGATTAAATTGCTTTAGAAAATAACTTCCGATGAAAATGCAAATACGAGCTTTAAAAAAGCACTTAAATAAAATCTAAACAGGTGTCTCTTGTAGAAGTACCACTTATCTTATGCATGGGAATAACTGACATAAGGCTGATTTATGGTTCCGCGTTACACCAACGCAGGACCTACGGCGTAGGGTACGTATCCAACGCCGTACCCTACGGCGTAAGCTTTGCGTCGATTTAACGCAGAACCATAATTCAGGCTTTACATTCTGTGGACGTGGCAGTTCCTCCACTGACCACTGGAGGCTGGTCCAAAAGAGCCGGTCAGTCTCCACTGACTCCCATGTCAAAACTTTGCAGCAGAAATAAACATATTAGCGCAAATGCATAGCCTGGTTGAAAAAAAAACAAAACAATATTGTATCAATGCAGTTTGCATCCATGACACATGAGCACCACCTCAGATGGATTAAAATAAAGCAATACATTTATTTATAGTATGGGGTGTAGACCTTTGATTGGCACTTGTCTAGTACAGTGGGAGAGCTCCACTGTTTGGGGGCAAAGATGCAGTAGTCATTTCTGATTTTTCCACTGAAAAGACATTTGAAACAGGATATTCCACCCACAGCTCTGCAGCTCCTCTGGCATACATCCCTCTGTCTGACCTTTTACAACATGGCACCGTGCAATAAGGAGGGAAATGAGGCCATTCTTTAATCGCCAAGTCTGGACTTGTGTACTCTCAGGTAGCTCACACTTTGCAAGTACAATTTAGGAAAGTGTGCTTTGGAGGACACCAGAACACATGTCAGTCTTTCCTCAGAATCAGAATCAGAAAGGGGGTTTATTGCCAAGTTTGTTAACACACACAAGGAATTTGTTGTGGTGATTGGTGCAATACAATAAAAATACAAATATAAAAACAAACAAATATATAGAGATAAAATAAGAGATAGAATACAATAAAATGTAAACAGAAATAAACAGAAATGTAGGCTACAATATGAGGTTTTAAAGTGCCAGATATGAGTTTTTACAAAAAGTGACGTAGGATGACAGATGACAGATAAAATGTATGAACAGAAATGTACAGTATAAACAGAAATGTACAATATGGGGTTGAAATATGTGTAATTTGATGGCATCACAGCTTGATTAGCAGGCAAACACGGACTGGGAAATGTCTGCAGTTAAATTAAGAATAAAACAGGTCCTTTTAAAAGAGGCTTTATCATGATATTTTTATCTTTACTACAAATATGAAGTCACTGCAACTATATTGTCACATGAAAAAAATATCAAAACTATATTGCTTTAAAGAACAAAATCAATTTATATATAATATAGAGTATACCTTTATATATATATATTTTTTTTTTATTAATATCTTTTTATTTCACAATAATTTTCACAATTCACATTTTCACATGCATGATTTCTATTATACCCACATTCCTACCCTCCCCATAATTACCCTAGGGAAAAAAAAAAACATACATTAAGGGAGAACAAAATTAAATAAAAATTAAAAAAAAATAAATAAATAAATAAAAAAATATATAATGGCAGCAACAGCGATATATATATATATATATATATATATATATATATATATATATATATATATATATATATATATATATATATATTTATATATATATATATATATATATATATATATATATACATACATACATACATACATACATACATACATACAAACAAACTTTATATATTTTTGAATCGTTCATCCTCTACTATTACTTACGCTTGTTGGTGCAAAATGTATTGTGGGGCACATTATCATCCTAATTCTCTATAAGAGGTCTCTACTGGATGCAAGGATGCATCTTCAATGAAATGGGCAGATCAAGATCACGTCGGGGGATTTAGACCGGATTTGATTAGACGCAGACTTGAAAATGGGAAAGTACAGACAAGTAGGTGTGCCGAGAAGCAGCCGGAGGCTGCGAAACCTATGGGTGTCGCCACAGACAGTCTGCCCAGTAAAATTACCGAAATGAAATGAATACAAGTCTATGGTCCTGATAGTAAACTGTCGAATATCCAATTTCAAACTAACTCCATCGTAGTTTCCTATCATACATGTCACCGCGAAGGTTTTTTGGCTCCTCCTAAGGATGACATTTTTCTTCATGGCTTTTTCTGGATTACGCATGGGTCATTTTTACGGGAGACAGAGTCTATTATGTCCGTTGTTCGCCTCCTCACCTTTGAGCTTTTTATTTTTCTGCATCCCAGTGAAGTAACTATTACGGCGGAAAAAAAGCAGTTAAAGGAAATTTGATAAATAAATAATAAATAAATAGACGGTGACGTCATACACCCCACCCAGTGGACGTCGTGGCTGTTTTTTTTTATTGAAAATTTGCAATATACAAACAATGTGCAACAAGCAGACATTTCAATTCACAACCTGTGCAACATCAGCAGCACAGAGCACAGTCATGCATTATCAACAAGAACATTTGAAAAGAAAATTAATAAAGAAAATTAAATAAAGAAAAAAATAAAATAAATAAATACATAAAAGAAACAAAACCTTGGTGTGACAGACTTTATAATATTTCGCATAAAGTGAAAATTAAATTTGTGACAGCTTAATGGTTGAAAATCTCAGAATAGATATCCATCATTGATATCTTATTTGTGATTAATTTAAGAGACTTGAAATAATAATTAACTTCAATCAAAAACAATTTAAATAATGGAGAAGAGTTTTGGGATTTACATTTATGGATGTGAAATTTTCCTAATAAAATATAAAGATTGACAATGGTGCATACCTTTTTTTCTTTGAATTCAAAATAAGTGATAATGTTCTTCCCTTCAATGTTGATCTTATGTGTTGTTTTACATAATATATAGCTCTCAAGTTCTTTCCAAAATATGCTGCCATAAAGAGCAACCATAAAACAGGTGAGTTACAGTTTCAGGTTCAGTTTTGCAGAAGGTGCATTTGTTATCGATGTCAAGGAATTTTGAGATATATGTGTTAGATATGTTATGTATTATTTTTAAATGTAGTTCTCTGGTTTTGTTTGTAACACAGAATTTGAAAGGAACAAGCCACGCCTTGTGCCAATTAATATAAACGAAAATAGCATTCCAAAAAAATTTCCCTCGGGGTGTTATTTTCCTCGCATTGTAAAAACATTATCTGATATGTTTATTACACTTTTTACACAAAATATCAATACCATTGATATAAAGAGTGTTAGTTGTATGCAGTACTCCAGTTGTAAAAAGAAATCAGGGGGGGTGGTGGATTTTATCATATGGGGACAGATAATTTGTGCTGATTACAAATAATATAATATATTACAAATAATAGCACTGACCAAAACACCTGCAGAAATACTGCAGAAATGACAAAGCAGCAGTTAAATGCAGCCTTCTGTAAGCTTTAAATATCCACTGGGCTTACATCAAATACATCAAAACACAACAATAAAAAACAGTTTTCTGAACTTATCAATATGACTCTGTCCTTCACAGGATAAGTAAAATGGATCACTGCAAAAACTCAAAATCTTAACAATATTTGTCTTATTTATAGTTAAAATGTCTCATTTTAGTAAAAAAAATCTCATTACACTTAAAACAAGACTCATCACTGGAAAAAACAAAATTTTCACCTGTTTCAAGTAGATTTTAACTTGAAATAAGTAGAAAAATCTGCCAGTGGAACAAGATTTTTTTGATTGTAATAAGAAGATAAATCTTGTCCTGCTGGCAGATTTTCCTAATTATTTCAAGTGAAAATTTACTTGAAACAGGTGAAAATTGTCAAATAAGTTATTTTTCTGGTGTTATTTTTCTGGTGATGACTCTAAATGTTGAAATAGCAGTAAAACCACATGCATTGATGAAATGACATAAGGGATGGAAAGGGAGGATGATTTTGACCGTTTTTTATTCCAGGGGGGATGCCATCCCCTCAACTCGAGTACTGGTTGTATGTTGCACATTCAGTTTTTTTTATAGCTTTTCATTAATTCTACTATTCCGCTGGAAATGGAGTTTATTACTAAGTTAAATTCTCTAAATTTGATAGGGAATGCTTTTTGTGAGAGAAAATCTTCATAACTAAGTAGTTGACCATTAAGCTTGATTTATGGTTCTGCGTTAAATCGACGCAGGTCCTACGCCGTAGGGTACGGCGTAGAGTTACGCGGCGACGCCGTAGGCTCTGCGTTGGTTTAACGCGGAACCATAAATCAGCCTTTAGGGCGCCGTGGCTGGTGAATATTCAAGTTCAGCGGAGGTGACGTCACTCGTGTTGACAGCGAGCGAGCCCAACATGACGGCGAGACCACAGCAGCCATTAACACAACACCGACCTCCACGGCACTCTAGGACCGTTTCATGAGAAAACCGTGTCGATAACTGTGTCATTACCACCAGTCTCTTCAACATCTGTAAGCAGCCTGAGCATGAGCACATAGTGAGACCGAATGTGCGATGACAGAGGTCCGTGGTGCTGATACACAGCTGTTTGAATAGTGTCTGCATGTTTTCCAGGGACACCGGGGTGCGAGCTGGTGCTGCCAGTCCGTGATGGGCTGCATCAGGGTTTATCTGCACAATATGAGACGCAGGATGAAGCTGGACCGGGCCAGAGAGCTGGGCCGACAATATCCAGTCTTCTGCTTTCTGCTGCTGCTTTTACTTCTGTCTACTGTGCTTTTAAACAGGTATGCACACCAGTATTACTTTTCTGTTCATTAGAATAGGCAACATCCCTGACATCAGCATGCTCCTCCATCCCTCAGTCATTGGGAGCGACATGTCCCCCCCAATTTCTGAAAAACATGAATTGTCCCCCCCAATAAAAATACCCTAAATTATTCAAAATTGAACAAATGTATTTTCAGACTTAAAGGTTGAATATTCAATTCAATTCAGTTTATTTGGGAAGGGACAGTGTACATTCATATACATTTAGAATTAAAATGCAAATGCACCCAATTTTAGCTACAGAGCTAGTTTCCATTGGCAGTCCCCCGGCTAAAAATATAAAAGAGAGACAAGAATATGTAGAATATTTATTAAAAATATATTTCTAAAAAAATAATACATCCACGGTGCGTTTTGAGGTGTAAAGAATTTTTTATTTTTAGAACTGTTTACCACCATAACTGTGTTAAAACATGATCAGTTAGTTTAAACAACTTGTTTAGGGCTCCATATTTCCTCCATATATCAATTGATCGTGCATAAAGTAGTCCCATAGGATAAAAGGAAGATGGTGAGAAGAGTAGACACTACATGCCCAAAACCCTTAAAATTATGATTTACGAATATAACAGTTAAGTAAGCAGTGACACACACTGTTGGTGGTTTAGGACAAATCAACAACAAAGGTAAGCACAATAAATGATTCCCTGTGCAGTATTTTTTGGCGAGCCTTTACCAATTTATGGCATGGTATGAGTTGCATATTGGCAAAAAATAAAAAATTAAAATCACGTTGGTGTCCCCCCCAATCCTGACATCGGATCTGCACCCCTGAGCATATGTCACTTCTTTCCACAGATATATTCACATTATGATGGTGTTTTGGTCCTTTCTGGCTGGAGTTGCCACTTTCTACTGCTCATTGGGGCCCGGGTCTCTACTTCCCAACATCTTCGTTTCCATTAAACCAAAAACCAAGGTAGGTCAAAGACATATGAAATGATCAGAAAGCAGGTGAGCAGATTAGAATAACAGGCTCCAGGCGCAGTACCCTTGATTTTAGTTGATTTAGTTGCTGCTGACACATAGAAGGACCAAGCTGCAGCAGCTGCGGTGTGTGATGCTTTTAATCTGGCTTAACTTTTTCTTGCAGTCGTTCCAGCAGGAGCTGTTTCCGTTGGGTCACAGTTGTGCCGTTTGTGGAAAAACTAAATGCAAAAGGCACAGGTAAGTGCTGCCGTGCATTTTCAGCCTGGGTTATTCATATCAGCAGCTGATATATCGGTGTGCATGATGGATGCTTTCTGTAAATAGTATATATTCTCCTTTATATGGATTCTGGATTAAATCAAATTGGCATCTTTGTTTAACTTTGCTTACCTATTATATTTGATCTGTTGGTGATCTTATTGTTGGTCATGTGTCAGGTCAAGAAAGATGTCATACTGCCCCCTGGTGGTCAGACCGCGCTCTAGCGCTTCTCCATAGATCATAATGTGTTTTCCCTGTTTGACAGACCGACTTTGTTGCTGGAAAACTATCAGCCATGGCTTCACCTGGAAGTTCCTTCTAAGGTGGATGCTTCTCTGTCAGAGGTAATACTTAAAAATCCAAAACAAAACTAACAAAACCGAACGAGATAAAAATTATTAAGTTTTCCCTATCTTCTTTATTTTTCTTCAGATTTTGGAACTTGTTCTGGAGAATTTTGTATATCCTTGGTATAGGTATGCCTCTTTTGCATTTTTTTTTGTCTTTTATCACTCATACTGTGGTATAATATGTGGTTTGAGCAGCGTTTCTTTTCCAGAGACATCACTGATGACGAGGCCTTTGTAGATGAGCTGAGGGTGACTTTGCGCTTCTTTGCGGCTGTTTTGGTCCGCAGAATCCAGAAGGTGATTTGTGCACTTCCTGACAATTAAATCTTATAATAATCATTAAATGGATATTAATTACAATGTTTTTCCTTCTCAGGTGGATGTGGCGTCACTCATCACACAAAAGCTCCTTAAGGTTTCAATGAAACACATTGAAATAATTAGTAAAGCGAGGCAGAAAGGTATTCCTGATGTCATCACATTGTGCCATTTTAGCTATATTCAGCTTGATAAGGCTGTTCTTTCCCTTTTATTTCAGTAAAGAATACAGAGTGTCTTCAGCAAGCTGCCCTGGATGAATATGGACCTGATCTCCACATGGCCCTTCGTAGCCGCAGAGATGAGCTTCTCTACCTCAGGAAGCTAACTGAGATGCTTTTCCCTTACATCCTGCCACCCAAGGCTACAGATTGCAGGTAACTCACTTCTGAAGCAACAGAAGCCATGCACTGTTGTTGTCTCTTACCAAAGTGAGCTACAATATAAGTGTACAGCAAACCTGTGCGCTATCGACTCCTCAAGGAGAGATTCTGTGGTTGCGGACACTAGGCAAAAGGAGATAAGGGTCAATCTTTACTCTTTTATTCTCTCATTTCCCGCTGCCTTCTATCTTCACTCCCTCCTTCACTCCCACCCCAGATCTCTTACTCTCCTGATAAGAGAAGTCTTGGCTGGTTCTGTCTTCCTTCCTTCAATGGACTACTTGGCTGATCCTGTGAGTGTAGACAACATTACGGGCACAAATGTAAAGGTGTTGTCACTACAAGTCTCCTGCTGATGCAGCTCGTCTGTCCCAGAGTAGATTTGACTTGTAGTCTGTCAGTTTGGGTGAATTTGCTATAAAAATGCAAATGGGAGACAAAAATGTGTCCTTTTCAAAACATTAAAAGTATTCATATTTACAATGTTTGGTGCAGGTTTGATGAATTTACTACCTGTTTTTGTTTTCCATTTCAGGACACAGTGAATCATTTAATTTTGATATTCATTGACAATTCCTTTGTAAGTATGTCCTGCCAGATTTGGAGCTCCATTTGAATCCTCTGTATTTAATTTAATGCTTTAGATTGTCTCTAAATGTTTTTTTTTCTTTCTGTTTATCTCCCATCAGCCTGAAGAAGCCACAGAGCCCATGTCAACATTGGTGCCATTTCTGCAAAAATACTCTGATATTCGCAACAAAAAGCCTACAGTAAGTGTTTCCTTTGACTGAAGAGATCAAAAGTATATGTAATAGTATAAAATAATTCTTACCGTTGACACCCCAAAAGAAACATCCATCCAGTAACCCCATCCACTTTGGGTTTGATAATCAGACACCCTCCCAATATTGTGCAGCTGAGGTTCTCGGCATCACTAGACGTAGAATGAAGTATGAAGGATGGGCATTGTGTTTGCCAGCTGTTTAAATTTGTGTTTTTTTATTTTGCATCAGGTTCTGAAGCTGGATTTAAAGGAAATCAGAGAACAGCAGGATCTTCTGTTTCGTTTTATGAACTTCCTGAAGCAAGAAGGAGCCGTCCACGTGCTCCAGTTCTGTCTTACAGTCGGTAAGTATTTTTCAGTCAGATTTGGACCAAAGACAACATGTGCTCCCCCCTCAGTGACTTTGGTATTATATTACCCGATTTTTACAGTTCAAGTTCACCAGAAGTTCAATATTTGGCTTCTTCAAATGACTCAGTCTGGATAACAGCAGTTAAAACTACATTATCCCCCTTTTTTTCCCCCATCTTAACAACTCGTCTACAGTTATGGTTTCATGAAAAAACTCCCTCACTGGAAAAATCTGATGTCACTAACTCTCTTAAACTCCTCAGAGGAATTCAACGACAGGATTTTGTGCCCAGAGCTGTCCGACTCAGAAAAGGTGCTGCTTCACGAGGAGGTGAAGAAGATCTACGAGACTTACTGCTTGGATGAGAGCATCGACAAGATCCGCTTCGATCCCTTTATAGTGGAAGAAATAAGAAACAGTATGTGACAGACAGTGGCTTATATTGGATCCTTTTTTCCCTCAACTGCTGTGACTCGCCTTACATAAAAATATTATCAGAGCAATTACAAAGGTTTGGCCACCATAGTTCAAAATTGCTGTTACTGCAACTGCTAAGTGAATGTCTTAGGCTAAAGGAATTAACCTCAATATGAAACATTCATAAAATATATTGCGAAACATTGCTTTGTGCCCAATTTTTTATGTTTCATAATGAGCAAAAGAGGCAAAAGTTTAGTCGTTATACAGCTAAAGCAATACAGTTATACACTTTTTACAGTCAGCTACGAGTCTGTCATTTGTCTTGTAGTTTGAAGGATTTGACACTATTCTTCTGCAAAAAGCTTAAAATTATTTGACATTCATTGAGTTTTCATGTATCACTGCTTTTTTTTTTAGGTCTGTCCACAGAATCTGAATTGTTATTAACCTTCAACTTGCTCCTCTTGAGTGCTTTTGAATCTTTTTGGGGATGACTTTCCTGATTGAGATTTTCTAGAGTTACACCAGCTGATCATTGGTAACTAAAATTAGTAGATACTAGCTGATGCACATTCTTGAAAATATATTTATTTTATTTTTTGAATGCAGGAGTAGATGCACTAGCTTAGATGTTTAGACTACTGAAAGTTTAAATAAGCGTAAAACTACACTGGAGACTGAGTTATGGAAGTATTTTCACTGTGAGTACAGAATAGTAAATACAGTAATTAGCAGACTTAATCCAAAACAGCATTACCCTGCTGAGCATGCTTGGTGTCGTGACGTTAAAGGTTTAGAAGCTGCACACCAATAAAGTGCACACAGCCTGCAGCCTCTGCTATCGTTAGTTGTTGATTAGGTTCGGCAGGTCAAACTCTACAAGAAGACATGGAATCAGAATCAGCAAAGAAAATTGGAATTGGTGCAACTCTAATCCCCCTGTATTAGTGCCAGCAGGTGCAACTCAAGATCAAACTATGATTAGTCCACCACCGTGCTGAAAAGTGGTAGAGGTATTCTCATAAAGGTGCACAGTCGTATTTTCTGATGCTGAATGCTGAAAGAACACAGGTTGTCATCTTACCATAATCGGATGGATGTGTTATAGAGGAATAGTTTACCAGAAAAATAATTGGATTCTGTAATTTATGTCATAGCATATTTTGTAATGACCGTAAACAAGCTCTCACTTTGACGAGGAGTACATATCCGGAGGTTTTGATTAAAGGTACATTTGTTTTGGTTTGTGTATGTAAATGTTTCACCATTTGGAGATCAAATCATTCTTCACAATAAGATCAATTGTGTGTCCAAAATTCCCTGCTATTTGGTATAAATAAAAGCTGTTTTTTTTCTGGTTTTGCAGTTGCTGAAGGGCCGTATGCAGAGGTGGTGAAGCTGCAGACCATGAGGTGCTTGTTTGAAGCCTACGAGCACGTCCTGTCACTCCTGGAGAATGTTTTCACACCCATGTTCTGTCACAGCGACGAGGCAAGTGCCCACACCTGGAAATAATCACCACAAATTATCACCACCTACTCAATTCACATGACTCATTTCAATGTATTAATGGCCTCATATTCATATTTATATCTCGGTGTCATGGGTGGGAATTTAAAACAATGTTGGGGGGAATTTCTCAAGAGCAGATGCTAAGAAGAATTTCTAGTTTTACCTTCATTTGATATGTTTCCGTCCCATTTGCTTTAATTTAAAATCAAAACCTCGGTAGAGTGTTTTTCATACTCAGAATTATCAAATGCATTGTTAAGCACAGTAGCAAAACTACTGTTTTTGTGTTTTCACAATATTGAACGTGCAAGGGCTCCATACTTGATCGCTAATAATGCGGTCAAGTCCAAATACGGTTTTGCTAGAAGAAGATATTTTTGCTTAAAATAAGATTTTTTTTGACAAAATATATGGACTGTTTCCAGAGGGAGGGTGGTTGTGCTAATCTCTCTGAGCCTAAATTTGTTTTCAGTGTTGCTTTGGTTTAAAATCCACACTAATAAACATATTCTGGAGAACTTTGCTATGAAGATTTAAACATTTTTGAGGACATGCTACAGAATTGCAATTTCCATTCAGTAAAAAAAGAGCTTTTTTTAACGAATGATGTACGGGATGGAAATATTCCAGGCTCAGAGATTTCTCGAATGAAAAACACACACCCACACTCATGATACAGTGGCAGGAGAGGTGACATTTATTAACTCAGCTAAAGCCAGTAAATCCCAGATTACATTTTATTCTCACTGCACGCCAGATTTAAAATCATAAACGCAATTACTGAATGTTAGTCAGCAAAAACAGTTTGACGTCAGGCCTTTAAATAGATGCACAAGCTGATTTAAGCTGAGAGTAACCTTTAATCCATTTTGTTGTGTCGAAAATTAACATGGACACTTCAAATGCATTTTATTCAGTTATGTAAAAAGGATTGTCATCATGAAACGATGTAGATCCCTGGTCCTGACCTTCCTGTTACACTGTGATTCCTCTGCTTTGGTTTTTAAAAGCCCCCTCCAAACATGCTCCTTTAACAGCATTAGTACCTTCTTTTTTTTTTTTGGACTCTGCTAGAATTAATAAAATTGGGTTTGCTAAATGTCTAAATTCACGGCTTATTTGGAATCTGTTGACTCAGCTGCGTTATCCTCATCCGACCCCTCGGCTACCAACCGCCGTCAACCTTGTCATCAATACCAGATGCACAACTGGCCAATGAGCCCATGCTGGCACCATGCCAAGCTGCCAAGCCCTATTTCACGCCCCAGAAGCAGTTTCATTGAATAACAGTGAGCGGATCAAAGCTCAGCCTTTGTCTGCTGCAGGCCCCTGCCTTTCATGGATGGAGTGTCTGGAAAATAATAAAATTATATTATTTGATTTTCTTTCTGTCCATAAATAAACAGGGCGGCAACAATGTTTTGAAAATGCACCATATTCCCTCAGTTCAGGTCAAATAAGATTAGTTTTTTTGTGCATTTAACCATAGTGTATACCAGAGTGGTGCGCTTATATATCAGAATGTATTATAATATAACCTTTACTTATATACACATTTTTTTGTTTTTTTTTGGCGATGTAGTACTTTCGCCAGCTTCTGAGGGGAGCAGAGTCTCCCGCCAGGAATTCCAGGATGAGCAGGTAGGTTTTGCTTTGTGTCTTTGTGCATAAAAAAATAAATATACATATATATAAATAAAAGCTTAGTTTAATAATAACTAGTATAACTATTTTTTACAATATAGAAATATGAAACCATTCACAGCGATTTAATTCTGTGCTTTCTTCCAAATCCA
Source organism: Cololabis saira (assembly GCF_033807715.1). Taxonomy (NCBI): domain Eukaryota; kingdom Metazoa; phylum Chordata; class Actinopteri; order Beloniformes; family Belonidae; genus Cololabis; species Cololabis saira. The sequence goes on from NC_084602.1 coordinate 20,341,217, forward strand.
GCTAATTTCTTTTCAGAATTTTCAGAATTAATTTAGACATTTTTAATACATTTTCAAGGGTTACTACTCTTTTCCGTTTCCATAGATTTTGCTGTTCAAATGGAGGATATAATACATTTTAGCAGCATCACTTGGCTTCTCCTTAAGTTTAGTCTGAACGGTCTAAAAAAGTCCCTTTATTAACAATATTAGATAAAACTGCTCTATATGATAAAATGGGAGTAGGAAGTAAACTCACATGAGCTTAACTTATGTTTTGCGTCATGGAGTGTGGTGCGTAGGAGGCCCCAGGGCCCTTCCCACTAACTCCTTGTGCATATTATTCCAGAAATAGCCTCAGTTTGGATGACATTCGGTGAGTATAAGGCATCAGTGTGCTGATCAAAACAGTGGCTGGCTTAGCAGTGCTGCACGCAAGGTACAACAGACATTTCATTCTTGCCCAAAGCAGGTGATGTACTGCCTTTTTAACAAATGTACTGTTACCTAGATCCACTCCAATGATTGTTCACATTTTGATTTGAACATTTTACCTAATAAATTAATAATTGAACTTGATTCTTTAAGAAATGCTTATAAATTCAAATAATAGAAGATTGAGACATTTGATCAAAATCATGCTAACCACAGCCAGAGTTATCGTTAATTACATGGTCAAAGTTAGTACCCAGTCCTTTAATCCTATGTTTTCTTTTCTTGTGTAAAAACATGATAAAGGTTATCTGATTGTAGAGGGTCTAAGTATTAGGCTTAGACAAAGAACAACCTAACTTAATTCTTTTTTGTCCATTCCCAGGAAGGTTGGCAGCGCTCTTGACTGCTTTCCACTTGTGAATAATCTTTCTAGCTATAAAACATATCACTCCAGATTATTTGGAAATGGCTTATATGGCCTTTTCCACATTGGTATGCACAGTACTCGAGTTGTAAAAAAAAATCAGGGGGGGATGCTGGATTTTATCATATGGGGACAGATAATTTGTGCTGATTACATATAATATAATATATTACAAATAATAGCATTGACCAAAACACCAGAAATACTGCAGGAATGACATAGCAGCAGTTAAATGCAGCCTTCTGTAAGCTTTAAATATCCACTGGGCTTACATCAAATACATCAAAACACAACAATAAAAAACAGTTTTCTGAACTTATCAATATGACTCTGTCCTTCACAGGATAAGTAACATGGATCACTGCAAAAACTCAAAATAAGAATATTTGTCTTATTTCTAATTAAAATGTCTCATTTTATTAAAAAAAAATCTCATTACACTTAAAACAAGACTCATCACTGGAAAAAACATTTCAAAACATTTTTTTGCTTGTAATGAGAAGATAAATCTTGACCCACTGGTAGATTTTTCTACTTATTTCAAGTGAAAGTGTACTTGAAACAGGTGAAAATGTTCAAATAAGTTATTTTTCTGGTATAATTTTTCTGGTGATGACTCTAAATGTTGAAATAGCAGTAAAACCACATTCATTGATGAAATGACATAAGGGATGGAAAGGGGGGATGGCAGTTTTACAGGGGGGATGATTTGGACCGTTTTTATTTCAGGGGGGATGCCATCCCCCCCTCATCCCCCCTCAACTCGAGTACTGGGTATGCAGCAACAATTGTTTTTTTTTCCAAGATTATTGCTTAAGTCTTTCCCTCTTGGCATTGTGTTAACATCCACCTACATGCCCCAGACCAGCAAACTTAAAAAAAGATGTTTTTAATGAGGTCTGCACACCTGCTGATTCACCAAGAGCTGATGATTGGCAGCTTCTGGCTTCAACTTCCTCCCTTAAATCCTATGGAAACAGTAAGGGAGTACTTAGTATTGCCCACACGTGGAAAACATATTTAGTTTCTTGTCTTAGGTTGCATTTGCCTCATACCAAGACCCACTGGGATCAGATTATTTTCATTATATTTTTACACACAAAAAAACAACATAGTCTTAAAAGAAGGGACAGTAACGTTTGCACATGTTTTTCTATTGCGTTAATCAAGAGTCAAGCTACTGTAAGCTTTGGTTTTCATATCTTCTCAGCAAACTGAAATCAAATTGCTTTCACATTTGCGGAATTAAATAAAACAACAACAAACTGGGATATATGTTGATTTTCTGTTCAGTTTTCTTTTAATTTGGCAAGGGAAGCAGTCTTGTTAGGAAGGCAGTTTCCAATGCAGTAGTGATTATGCCCAAGAAAATAGAAAGTGATGGCTTTCATGGGAACATTCATAGATCCATTTAGGTGAAAACTGTCCAACTGTGAGCCTAAACTCCCTGATATCTGTGACTGAGAAACCCTCTCCACTCTGCCTGTTTGTCTGCCTGTTACTCCATTTATGAACGACCACCACCGTGCTGTGTGTGTGACTGTGCGTGTGTGTGTGTGCGTGACTACCACACTGCCTGCCCTGATATGATCCATGGTCCTCTCCCTCCACTTTCCCATGGGGATCTGACCCCGTTCTGCTTATAGTTCCTGGGACTGGAGCCCCGACTCCCTGTCCTCACTCTTCACCGCCTCTGGCAGCTCTTCACCTGCATCTTTTAACTCCCTTCATGCCCAGTCCACGTTCACAAATTTCCCATACGGCTCGCTATCCCACCGCCACTCATCGCCCAAGTAAGTCAGGGTCCATCTGCGTGTCGCAACACGGTGTGATGTCACGATGTCCATTTTTCTCCCATGTGACCCCAGTCCCGGTCAGATGTCTGCATGGTAGGCCAAACGCATGGAATGCTGTTTTTATTTATCGTGTTTGTTTTCTTTGCCCTTTCTGTGGTTAAAACTTGCCTATTATTTTTGACGGTCCTTTGACTTGTCTGATTTTCACCTTTTTGTGTATTGCACATGTCAATGTGGACCATTTGGTGACTTTTATGTCTTTCAATATAACAGGCACTCACACTGAAACACCTAAGATCTTGTGTGCCTTTTGTGATTGGCCGGTAACTGATTGTACAGTATTTTTGCAGTTATTAAATTGTGTGATTCCTTTAAACCCGCCTTTAGTTCATGACATAAGTGCTTACTGCTTTGTGCTGTACTTTTAGTTGGCTTAGCAGTGTTTTACCAGCGTTACAAGCTTTGGTCATTGTACAATGACTGTGAAGTGACATGTGGACCTGGGTTGGCCTAGCTTTCCCCCTCCCTTGTACATTCATGCTACCAGTCCAGAATGCTGCTTCTTCTGCTCTATGGCTCCTTTCCCGTCACTCTTATGAAGCTGCATGAGCTTTGTCAAAGCCATGCACATCTCCTCCATCCGTCATTGTTCACTGTACTCCCTGTTTGAACTGCAGGAGCACGTCAAAGAGGGGCGAGTCCTTTGGGATCAGCCGCATCGGCAGCAAGATCAAGGGAGTGTTCAAGAGCACAACCATGGAGGGAGCCATGCTGCCTTCGTACGGGCTCGTAGAAGGAGAGGATGATGTGGTGAGACTGTAAATGAGCTCAGCAGACATTCTTAGTTGGCTTTTCGTGTCAAGGCTGACATTTTGATCAAAGTCTTTTGTGTCTAGATTTGAACACAAATCTAAAGATCTGTGTTCACAGATGTATCCCTGGACATACTGTACAATACAAAGCAAAATGTCAATTTTCAGAAAAAGGTTATTGCAAATAAATCTGCACTGTACAGATTTTCTTTTCTTAATGTAACTGCAGAGCATCTTGCAAACTGAACCACGCCTTTATCTAATTCCCAGCCACATGGGGGCATTTGTGAGTAAAGGAAGGAGAGCAGCACAGAACATCTTCCTGCCGTGTTTGAGCTCTAGAGTTGTCTGTTCTGATATCACAGCTCCGGGATCACAAGGCACCACTTGGGGCTCGCCCACTTGAGCTATGTGGCACCCCGAGCATGACCTTTATTTTTACTGTAATAAGTCTTATGTTGCCTTGAAAAAGTAATTACCATACAGGCTGCAATGAAATGAATGAAAAACTCTGACTATCCCTCAGAGCATCATTAAACCCATTTTTATGAACGGATATTGCACCACCACCAATTTTGACAAAAAAGAGAAAACATCAAAACTCGCTACCCATGCAAGAAGGAGTTTAGTGGAAAGGTAACACAGAGGTCAAGGGGTAACTGTGAAGGAGCTACAAAGCTCTCAAGACAAACTTCACCCTGTCATGCAGGGCCAGAGGCCCATTTGGAGTTTATCAAATCAAATCTGGAAGATTACGTGTTTAGAGGAAGGGACTTTGGCCGGACAAGAATAAAATTCAGTCTTTGGACATGGAGCAAAATTTGTATGTGGTGCAAATCCAAAATCTCTCCGCCTTGAGAGAGACTTCCCTGCAGAGCAGGACAGAACAGGTTAACAGAACTAAAACGACAGTGTTTTGAAAACATTCAAGTTCTATTAAACCAACAATAGCAGTTAAATGTGTCACATACAGGACACTAACGTACCGCTTCCTCTTTTTTATCTGTCTCCATCTAACCCTATCCTCTGCATCTTCTTCTCTCACACCAACTAATTTCATGTCCTATCCTCTTTCTCAACATCCATCAATCTCATTGGTCTTCCTCTCGGCCTCCCTCCTGGCAGTTCTGACCCCCATCACCCGTCTACCGATGTATTCACCGTCCCTCCTCTGTTCCTGTCCAAACCATCTCAGCCCGGCCTCTCGGACTTTCTCTTCAAAACATGTAAAATGTTCTGTCCCTCTGATGTGCTCACTGCTGATCCATCCCACACCGGGGGTCTCACCGCTGCTGCTTAGACCTTTTCTTTCATTCTTGCTGTTATTCTTCCTATCACACATCCCCCCTGACACTAACTCTCCACCTGTTCCAACCTGCTTGCACACACTTCTTTACTTCTTTCCACGCTCTCCATCGCTCTTGACTGTTAAGTACTTTAAACCCCCCTCCTTCTTTATCTCTGCTCCCTGTGGTCTCACTGTTCCACTTGGGTTCCTCTCAGTCGCACACATGTATTTGGAGAATACTAAAGTGGGTGTGTACTTTTTTAAGGCAATGCTCTCACTTTCTTCCATTCAAGGTGGAGGAAGCTATGATGGTGCTGGAGGATGACTCTCCCATGGAGGCCGCCTCCACGCCTAGCACCCCCAGAAATCTCTCAGCCTGGAATATTTCCATCCCGTACATCGATTTCTACGACGATGACGTAAAGCGGGAGAGAATCCCTGTTTTCTGCATTGACGTTGAGCGCAACGACCGGAAAGCAGGTGAGCAGATCTGTGCAGACCTTTTATTTATTTTTTTTAATCTCTCGAGGACCCCCTACAGTTCTGTTGTCGTCTGGCACTGACATAAATCCAAGCCCTACTTGCAAATAATGATACGTGTGGATTTGCAATGAAAGAAAAGCATATGGAACAAAAAAAAATGTTTTTTTTTGTGTTGATCATGTCTCTTAAATGAACAATACAATATCAAGTGAAAGTTCTACCTCTGTTTTATCTGAATCATCAAAGATCTGTTCAGGCAGCACAGCTACATTTAATATGTGTAGCTTACTGATGTTGTACGATAAACGAGCTGCACGAGATACAAGAAATCACTGAAACACCGAACTTCTAACACAGCAAGTTGCTTTGTGTGGAACTAATAATGTGCTGAATCCAGTTTTGATTTTTGTTTTCCTGCAGTGGGACATGAGACTGAACAATGGTCTGTTTACAGAAGATATCTGGAGTTTTATGTCCTCGAATCGAAGCTCACCGAGTTTCACGGTAGGTTTCCGGCTTATTGTTGCTGAAGTTTGCGTCTGAGAGGTTCTTTTTGCTTATTCATCATATCAGCGAGGAAAAGAAGTCAGCCTAATACCTGCCAGAGAGTTTTTTGACCATTTTCCCAAACATTTTAGAGGTTTAATGACCCAACTGTATCCCTTACTAACTGTTTTTGCTGCATTTCTCTGTACAATGTCCCCTGTAGGCTCATTTCCAGATGCGCAGTTGCCCTCCAAGAGAATAATTGGGCCCAAGAATTATGAGTTTCTAACGTCCAAGCGGGAGGAGTTTCAAGAGTACCTTCAGGTACATGCATCTGAAAAGATTTATAAGTCTCTGTTTCTAAATGCAGACTTAGGAGTTTAAACAAGAGATTGTTCCATGAAGGTGGGTTCATGTTGGAGTAGATGTCAGATTCTCCAGACAAATTGACCAGACTGAGATTGCTTTCACAAATGCAGAATGTTTATAGCATTGCGAGCATTCATCATTACGACATCTCACAGCAACTGAGCTGACTTTTGAATTTCTCTTTCAATAATTTCCCACAACCTGGAAATCCATTTTCGCCCCACGTGGCGGCGATGAGTCTAAACGCACTCGGCCAAGCACCACTTTCATTCTAAAGTGCATCGAAGAGGACATCCTGGGCTTTTCTAGTGATGTCAGAGTTGTGGTTGTGGGGGCTAACAGAGCTAAAAGACTTGAGAAAAATATTTTTTATATTAACATAATGTTTTTGTTCATAATTATCGATGAGACTCTTCAAAGTGAAAATCTTACCTTCAGTTTAGTAAGATGGTGAAAGTACTGTTTTTGTAGTGTCCTTTGCAGTGAATAGCAGCATTTGCTACTAGTTCATTCCTTCTCCACCTTGAACTGGATCGGTACCTGCTAGGAGCTCTCCTCATTTTCCGTCCATCGACAATAGTTTGATATTTGTAATTGAATTGCACAGACTGACGACAGGTCAGCAGATACCAGTCTTTTTTTATACTCTTTTTGTACAAATGTAAGTATAAAATTACTTTAGTTTGTCTGTTGGGACCTTATCCCTAATGCCACCTGAGTGTAATTACATTTTTGAGTCTTGTAAGAGGTTTAAAATAACATTTTATTTGGATGTAGCGCCATTGTGTAAACAGTACCTGCCATTTTTGCTGGGTCAAAAGCAGTTTTGGATCAAAACTGATAATAGAGGCACTTTGTACCATCTAATAACAGATCTTAGGTGTTTTTAAGTCCAATACGTTCCGGTCAGTATCATTTTTCCACAGAGTGAGCTCAAAAACTCAGTGGAGAAAACACAAGCTGTATTGCGTTTAGAATTTAAATAGATCACAAGGTGACTTTTACTGTTGATAAACAACCTTGACTCGATCAAAATTTGATAAAATCTCATGACATAAGAAGTTCGTGCACCTACCGATGAGAGGGCCTCGGTTATGGCTGCTGTGAAAGATATAACTCTTTCACCTTTCATGTCAAATCTATTTCTGGCACCACTTTGATCTCAAGCCCCCTAAATGATGTTAAACCATAAATACACTTCTCATGGCTTTTCATCCGCTTTCTTTGCAGAAACTCCTGCAGCACCCTGAGCTGAGCAATAGTCAGCTCCTGGCCGACTTCCTGTCTCCTCACAGCATGGAGTCTCAGTTTCTGGACAAGATGCTACCTGACGTGAACCTCGGTACGGGAGGAGGCCCATGCTCCCTGGGAATGTGACAAAGAAAGTGAAATAAACAATGTTTGGATAGGAGGGCACGTCAAACACGCTTGTGAACATGTTTGACCAGGCAGACCTTGGGTTGCTATGACAGGGTGTAAATGTTTGTGTAAAGGGGAGACTAATTGGTAAAATAACACATCAATGAGGTATTTATGTTTTACAGGGAAAATCATTAAGTCAGTGCCCAGCAAACTGATAAAAGAGGTATGCACGCATTTTTTAAAAATTTTCATTAATGGTCCCATAAACATCTAATATAAGATATTTGTGACTCATTGTATATACATACTGCTTTGTGTTTATCCCTGTTCAGAAGGGGCAGCACCTGGAGCCTTTCATCCAGTCCTACTTCAACTCCTGCGAGTCTCCCAAACCCAAACCCAGCCGCCCTGAGCTCACCATTCTGAGCCCAACCTCAGAAAACGATAAGAAGGTTCCCAATATTTAAAAATGTTGATGCCGTGTTTCTTTTTTTTTGCTTTGCAAACTCAGATCTGGAGTATGTTATCTTGAAAATATCTTTGAAAAATAAATCAGTGGAATATAGATGCAGCTTTACAGTCAGAGATGGTTTTAGTGTTAATACGTGTTTATTTAATCTGACCATCGGAGTATGAGGTCCTGGAAAAATATAAAAGAATAAAGGTTGTGATTTTATGAGATTAAAGCTCTAATATTATGAGAATAAAGTCATACATTTTCAAGAATAAAGAAAAAAAAAGTAGTATCACAAGAATAAAAGGTCATAAACTCACGAGAAATAGTAAAAAAATGTATGAGCAAAGAAATTAAAAATGTAACACAAAGCAAACATTCATCACAAAACACAACAACTTGCTACAAGATGACATACTTGTTTATTTGTGAAGTCTAAACTTTACTAGGAGGTCCACTAACACAAATATTATGACTTTTGCACTTCTGTCTTATTGACACTGCTGGAACAAATATTTTCATACGTACACTGTTTTTGCTAATTTGTAGCATCCGGACTTGTTGCCAGGTTTGTAATCACACCGAGCATTTACGTTGAGATGCTGCCAGAGTTTGAATTGAATAAGTCCTGCTCATTTCTGCACATTTTCAGTCATTTCTGGTTGATTGAACAAAGATGTCCCCTTAACAAGTGTCAGAGAACAACTGTCAATATCCTACAAATACTTTCACAAGCGTTATTAACCTCTCGCCGTAAAGAGCGTTATTAACCCTCTGATCTGAAAGAATGTCTCTTTTTCAGCTTTTCAACGACCTCTTCAAAAACAACGCCAACCGATCAGAGATGACAGAGAAGAGACACAACCAGAACTACTTCATGGAAATGATGACGGTTGAAGGGGTGTATGACTACCTCATGTATGTGGGTAAGTCCTTGCTGAATGAGCGATAAAGGAGATCCTTTACTTTATAAACCAGCTGCAGAACAAAACAATCAGACAAGCCAGAGACTGATACACGTTGCAACCTGTTTGGGATTTTCACACGTTTTATCATTTTTTCTGCACGTTGCTAAAAAGTGTCGTTGTTCCTTGTCCCTTCTCTGAGCAGCACTATCTCTGGCCTGTGCTGGCTGGAAACAAACCAGCTATTGTTTTTTAGAACCCACTGGAAATATTTCATTGAGTTTGTCGAATGATTTACACAAAGTTACAAAGGCCAGTGTCCCAGTGGAAGGAAGCTAGTCTTTCCCACAGAAACTCACTGGCAGCTTAGCCTGGATGAGATAGGATCCTTAATGAAATCTACATACCTTCATGCAACACTGGCTGTCAGAATTTCACAGGAACTGTGAAAACCAGGTTTATGCAGTGTTTTTAAAGACAAAAAATTCCCACATAATTAATTGCTGTCTTTTCTCTGATTGGCTGTGGAGCATCTGTTGTGGCGAAACCTTTCTCCTTATCTGGTACAGATTAGAGGTGTTAGAGCTAATCGATTAGTCTCTTAAGCTAACAGCAGCAGGTTTCCACAGTCCTTTGTTGAGTAATATAGCAGTAAAAGCATCTTTATTGTGGCTTAAGAAATCACAAGCCTCCAAGTGTCTGTTGCAAAGTCCATTTTTAGTTTCCGAGGAACTGAATATAGAGCGAACACAGCTGTCACCTTTCTTATGACTAACCCTGCGGAAGTTGACCAGTGTAACCTTTTCAAAGTGGCCGTAGTGGTTAAAAACTATTAGTCCTCTCAGTTCCATGTGAACACATCAGTTGCAGTTGTGTTATTTTGGATCTGATGGGATAAAAAGGGAGTCTTTTGCATTTAAAGCATCACATTTCTGGCTATGAAAACCTTTCCAATGCTTGACCATAACACGATGTCTCTTCTTCGTTGCCTGCCCCTCTCGGTGCCCATGCATTTGGGGTGAATGCGCTGAAGCGGGTTGTTTCTCAGGTCTGACTGCAGGAGTTATACCTTTTTCCCTTTTAAATAAAACGTGATACTAGTACTGTCTTATATCATCTCTGAAATTCCTGAGGTAAGTCGAGCGAGGCGGTATGGTATTTCACTATTTCCTGTGTCCAGGATGAGTTGGGGGTCTTCCTCAGTTGCAGAGGTGGACAGAGTACTCGACCCCAGTACTTAAGTAAGAGTACAAATACTACTGGTCAAAATTTACTCTGTTACAAGTAAAAGTAGCTCAGTCAAAATATTACTCGAGTAAGAGTAGAAAAGTACTTGCTTTTAAAGGTACTTAAGTATCCAAAAGTAAATGCTTTTAAATTTACTTTAAGTAAAAGTAAGAGTAAGAGTAAGAGTAAATTTCTTATTTTCCACATCAGTAAATTACTATATTTTTCCTCAATTCATTTAAGGATCTTTTAACTCTTGTTTCTGAGAATTAACTCTTTGAAACCAGCTGCACTGATGTGCTGCTTTTAGAACCACAATGTTATATAAAACCTGCAGAAACACCAAAAACAAATCAAATGAATGGGATCATAAGAGGACAGCAGATGATGCAGAGTTTATTAACAATCATGAACTGAAACCAAATGAACCTGCACCATCCAACTAAGTCTGGATCCTCCTCAAAGACCACTGCTTTACAAAAAACTACATCTCTGCTTTCAATAACCCAATGTTGTAGCCATTGTTGCGGCTCTGTCTTGACTTGTTGCGGCTCTGTCTCGACAAACGCAGGCTACTTTGGCGGTATCGTTTTGAGGAGGCTTGACGTATTTCCGCTTTACGTACATCCCAGTGGAGAGCGTGCACTGTGATAGGTCTCCTCCTTTGACAAAAACAGCTTGTGTCCAATAGGATTTTAGGGAAGAAGAAAAAAGAGCAGACCTGAAAGTAACGAGTACTTTTCAGCCTTCCTAGAAATTTACTCGAGTAAAAGTAAAATATTTGTCTTGGAAATGTATTCAAGTAAGAGTAATAAGTACCAAAGAAATCTAATACTCAAGTAAAGTACAAATCCTCTGGATATGTACTTAAGTGCAATACTCAAGTAAATTTACTCCGTTACTGTCCACCACTGCTCAGTTGCATATTTTATTTAGGTGAACAGTTTCTCTGCAGTGTGTGGGCCACAGCAAAGCCCGTCCCTGGGAGATGTTGCATCTAAGTGTCTTTTAGCTGCAGCTGCAGATGCTTTTCGTGTCAGAGGTGCTTGGAAAAACTGAAGATTGCTTTCTGCCAAATAGATTCATGCAGCTTGTGATCTGACTCAGCTGTGACTGCCTTGCCAGATATGTAAACAAGGAAGTGGATACAACTGAGGAACAGCAAATAGCGTTATTCACCTCTGTTTACTCACCCGTCATGCACCAGAACTTCCCCTATATCATGTTCTGACGTATTTAGCGGGGCAGGACAGTGCCTGGATCCCTCCTTAGGACTTGTTTTATGGCTGCATCATAATTCTTGTCCAAATAAACTCTGAACTTGGCTTTGGCAGCTGACGGAGCAAAATCTGGATCATTTGCCGTGCCTAAAACCGTCTCCAGCTCTGCTCTGGTCTCAGGTGAAATCTAATCTTTCATTGCCTGAACTTTCCTCGACTCTGGCTAGATTCCTTCACATGCAAGTTCATGTCCAAAACAACCGACTTGAGTTTCATATATTTGCACTCTTCTCTGGGTTTTTGTTACAACTCTAGTTTCCTCGTATGTTGCAACAGTCCACAACGGTTGGCATGAGGCTCCGCTTTGTCCTTTTGCATAAACCATTACATCAGCCACAATGGCTAATACACCATTGAGCCCCATTATATGTTTCTTCAGTTTTCTGTTGGAACATGCCCAGAAGAAAGTTGATCCAACAGGGAAAACAAGCGAGGGATCTGCTGAAGATTGTATTTATTGATGAGTCATGTATGGAATCTCTTTATTCAGGACCTCTGGGTTCAAGCACACTTTCAGCTTCACTGGATGGAGAGTTCAGTGGGTTCAATCCCTTCAGTGATGGAACCATCCTCCTGTTTAAGGCAAACCTCCAGCATGAATGAAATCCTGTGCAGAGGCTGCTTTCCCCTTAAAACTGCCCTCTGCCTTCAGAAAACTCCCTCATAGTGCCGGTTGCCTCCCACTGATCTTCACCAAGTTCATGTCAAGGCAGTCCTGAAATGATAACTGCTGTCTCCACAACGTCAAACACAGAAGTCTGTTTTTCCTTCAACATAAGTGTGTGGGTATTTTCAGTTCAACACTTTCTGAGTCTTTAGGAAAGACATGGCAGGAGGCGACTAGCTGCAGCTCCAGTGTGCAACTTGAACACGATACTCTGCAGCTGTTCGCCCTCATCAACGTCTGCAAATGCCCGCTCATTTGCTTCACTGCCATTTGTCTTTCAAACACTTATGAGCAGTTCTGCTGTTTCACAGGTGCTCACTCGTGTTTTTTATAATTGGTGCCATCCGTGATGCTGGCGTGTTTAAATTGGAGCGAAGACCCACCTCATCCTCAGTTGGTCCTGAGTCATCTCATGTGAGGGTGTGATATCATTGTTAGATTTGACGGTCAGCTGAATGATTTTTCTCTCAACTTGGCAAAGCTGGATAGAAAATAATCTTGTCTTGGATCATTGCTTCACTTTTAGCTCCAATCTCCAATGCTGGAGATCTCCAGTGCTGACTGTCACTGTTGAACGTTTTAGTAACGTGTGCCGCTCATGGATGCTGCCATTTTTACTTCATTTATTTTCTTTTACTTGCTCTTTCTGCATGTAAAACCGTATAGAAAGCATGCATGCCGTATGTTATCAGACAGCTGTTACCAGGCACAAACAAAAAAATGTATTTTTGTATTTTCAAATACTTATAATACTGAGTTTCCAGTACAGCCAGATGATTATGACAAAATTCATTGAATGTAAGTGTATTAAGGACTGGAATCACATACGCTACCTTTTATACCATAATATGGAATCAAACTGCAGGTAAAGTCAGAATGCAGCTTCCCTGTGATTAACATGAACATTTCTGTAAATGATGTTGATGTTGTGACTATTCAAGTATTTCCTGTAGGACTAAGCTTCACTCCTTGTCTCTTTTACCTGACGCCTTGTCCTTTCTGTCAATACACAGTTTGTGAGCATAGGCGAGGGTAGGAACACACAGTAGGTCAACTGTTTACCACATGTGGTACAGTGGGATCCTTGCCTTTTGGCTCATCTCTCGCTTCACCACAGCAGAGTTACAGTCTGCGTTAATGCAGATGCCTGTTCCAGATCCTGCTCCATTCTTCCCTCACTTGTGAACAAGACCCTCAGATACTTCGGCTCCTCTGGTTCTGGCAGGACAACATCTCAGATTCAGAGCCATCATCTCAGATTTGGAGCTGCTGATTCTCATCCCTGCCGCTTCATACTCAGCTGTGAAGTTAGAGCTGAAGGTCTTGGCTCAATGATGACCAGGAGGAGTGAATGATGTCAGAGATCAAATTCTTAAACCACCACAATCGTACCTCCTACTCACACCCAGAGCTGGGTAGAGTAGCCAAAAATTGTACTCAAGTAAAAGTACTGTTACTTCAGAATAATATGACTCATTTAGAAGTAAAAAGTAGTCATCCAAATAATTACTTGAGTAAAAGTAAAAAAGTACTTGGTGAAAAAACTACTCAAGTACTGAGTAACTGTTGAGTAACGTTTGATTTTTTTTTTTTAACACAACCATTTACACAGACAAAAGTACAAAATAATCATCTTCAGGCAAATTAAATCAATAAAATAATAAAATAAATTAAAAAATATAAAAAATAAAAAATAGCTTAAATTAAAATAATCTTAAAGTAAATTCAAGTACTTAAATAAATAATAAAATAAATAAAATAATAAAAGAATAAAAAAAATAAATTAAGCACAAGTAGCACAAAATTTCAAGCCTTTGTACTTTTCTTTTTTAACCAGGCAGAAATAGAAAAAACATGAACTCATAGAAACTCTTTGTGTGTTTGAGTCTGTGTATATGTGACAAAACATGCAAAAACAAAATTTTTCCCAAAGAATCACCCAGTGATGTCATGAGATTGAAGCGTACGCGGATAAAAGGGATAAAAGAAAAGTAACAGCTCAATGTCTAATGTAGCGGAGTAAGAGTAACAGTTTCTCCTTCACAAATCTAGTTAAAGTAGAAGTAAAAAGTATAGTGATTCAAAACTACTCCTAAAAGTACAAAATTTCCCAAAACTTCCTCAAGTAAATGTAACGGAGTAAATGTAACTCGTTACTACCCACCTCTGCTCACACCTGATAACATCCATCCATTACTCCATTGCTCGCAGGAATCTGCTGGACCCTTTCCCAGGCGTCTTCAGGCAGAAGTGATTGGTACTCCCTTGACGGGTTGCCCGTCCATGACAGCACCACATACAGAGAAACAATCACACACACTCACTCCTCTGGGTAATTTAGAATCATCGATTAACCTGAAATACACGTTTCTGGACTGTGGGGAAAAGTTGGAGAAAAACCCATGCGAGTGCAGGGAGAACACACAACTCCACCCAGAGAAACTCCTACTGGGAGTCGAACTAGGAACCTTCTTGCTGCGACACAACAGTCTCTTGGTGTACTGGGTGAGGGTTTCCATGTCAACTTCAAGCCAGATGGTGTAACTTAAACTCTTCTGACTGGAAGGGCAGCTCACCCATTGAAGCAAATGAATTAGTCTATGACAGAGTTTAAATTGTTTGTGGATGTTTTATTTATGAATTCTCTGTAATACATAGACCATTTGATTGTTTGAATTTGGAGCAAGTGTCCTCACATAACGTCCTTGTCAAGGTCTGATTAATCACCGCTCTCAAAATGTGAAAACTAAAACAGCAGAAATTGTAACACATATTAGATTTAAGCAGTGTACATTAATGTGATAGACCTAATGTGGTAGAGTTCTTGCTTAAAACTCTCATTTCTTCAGAACTATGCAGATTATGAGCCTTATATGCGCGGAGGAGACAGGTTATTTTTTCAGCACGAGGCAGTCGGGTCTGTTGATGTATTCAGAGGCTTTATCAAACTAAAAATATCGATAAAACTGCTAATTAAAAGTCCTGCAATAAAGGTGTTCATAAAAAAAGTCCACACTTTTATTTTGAGAGAACATCCAAGCCTTTCACTCATGCCTTCGTGATAAATTTAACATCATTACACTGAATTAGTTAAAATGTACAGCACATACTGTAAATAGCCTTTTACTGTCGGGGCTTGGACAAACATACCCAAACATGTGATCTCACACGGGAAACTGGTGTTGAGGGTTTACTTTGATGAAGGGGAAGGAAAAAAAATGGGAGAAAACATCCACTGAAGGGCTTATCTGTAAAAGGAAATATCTTGTTGTTGAAGGATGGAACAAAGGGTGCAATGGGAGGTCCCATCCTGTAAACCTCAAGATCAGCGGTGTGTAGAGAATAACACTGATCATCATCAGGTCAAATCTAGCTGATGATTTACTTCCTGTCATTTACTGAAGCCCTTTACTATTTTCTCCCCTCTTTATGTTTTCATTTGTGACAGGCCGAGTCGTCTTTCACATTCCTGACTGGTTGCACCATCTGCTGATGGGTGGGAGGATCCTTTTCAAGAACACGCTGGAGGCCTACACAGACTTTTACCTTCACAGCAAACTGAATCAGGTGGTTCAGGAGCACCGACTGGTCTCACTCATCACGCTGCTTAGAGGTACACTCTAGCGAGAGACTGGTATTGATTATCTCATCAAAATATTGGAATAGAAAAAGAAAAAAACGAGTGACCTCATGTGTTTTTCCAGATGTTAAACTGTCCCTGCTAAATGAGCCCCGATCTGACTCTTTTTCCCACATAGACACAGTTTTCTGCGAGAGCAGCCCACCTCGCTCACACCAGGATAAACAGAGACGAGCAAAGAGGACGTTTGAGGAGATGATGAGCTATATTCCAGGTAATCTTTTAACACTTTCAAGATGAATATCAGGATGTGGAGACATGTCATGTTTGTCTGAGATTAAACATGCAGTTGTCTTTAGATTTTCTGGGGAAATGCATCGGGGAAGAGGCCAGGTATGAAGGCGTGCGTCTTCTCTTCGATGGACTGCAGCAGCCGGTTCTCAACAAGCAGGTACAGGACAGGTGTTCATGGTCTCAGTCTCACAGCATGTGTGGTCCTCAGTGGTAGGAAATATTATCATACCAGGAAAAAGACAAGGCAAGATCTAAGAGAAACTGTGACAGTATAAGCAAATGACGTGTCTTTGAATAACCAGACCCAAACCTGTCCATAAGGATCCAGAGTAGCATTCATTTTCCCTTTTTCTTTTCTCTCTCTCTGTCTTTTTCAGCTGACATATGTGCTGCTAGACATCACCATTCAAGAACTTTTTCCTGATCTAAACAAGGTAAACTGACCTTGTATTTAGAAACGACAACAACAAACAAACAAACAGAAAACATCAAGGCTTGATATTTATCCAGCCACCCGTTACCTACACGACCCTGATCATCATAGTGTCTTGAGAGACGGGTGAAGGTATGAAGACAAAATATACAGTGTTTGGTCACACCTTTTAGTGTTTGGTCCATACCTGTCAAGTCTCCCGTATTTCACCCCTCTTCCCCTCCGTCCTCCCGTACTAGTATTTTCCCATAAATTTCCCGTTTTATAATATAATCATTTTTAAAAAGCATTCCTGTGCCTCTCCAAACTGACCTGTCACTGGCCTCGCGAGAACTGCCACCTGCTGTAGCCTGGGTGGCCGTTCTCGCGAGGTTAGTGGCAACAACGGGAACAAACTCGGAACAACAAAGCAGAGATGGATTTAACGAGTGAGGAAGGCATTTTTGCTAAAAAAGCGAAGACTTCATATAAATATCAGTACCGAATTTACCTTCCTAAAGAGGAGCAGGATGGGGCAGAGATACGCGTTCTGAAAGATTTGTAACTGCGATTTTGGTTTGTCTTTCACGGAGGAAGGAACGTTGTCCATCAGCAGCACAAGCGCCGCTAGAGGCACAGAAACATGCGTCTGTGTCATCAGTCAGTGAATGCCAGAGAGCCACATGAGTGAAAATGACAAATTAAAAGAAAATGTAAATGTTTCACTTGAAGACAATCAATATGTATATAAACTGAAAATATTTAAAATAAATACATGTGCTTTAATTCCCTTTTGTGTTTTCATTTAGGCTCTATTTGAATTACATACACAGGAATGTCCACAGCATTTCAGGATCAACAAAGGTTGGCCTATCAGATTCTGAACATAATTGTAGTTTGTAAGTGGTTGAGAGGTAGATATTTTAGATTTTTTGTATACCTGTCTTAAAATGTAAGATACTGGACCTCGGTTGGGCTGGTGGGACAGCGGGTGGTGGAAAATTTCCCTTATTTTTAGATCCAAAACTTGACAGGTATGGTTTGGTCACACTTTTTAATTATTAAATGTTTCAATCAAAAAGAAGCACCGAGCCAAGCAGTGTACATTTGGAAACATTTGTGATTTAAAAAAAAAAAAGTAGGTGGCTGTGAACAGGATGTCATCTTTGCAATAAGAGTGTTTTGATTTTGATATTTTTTTATTTGATATCTTTTATTTCGAACATAAGCACAAAAAGAAGTAAATAGAAAAATAAAACAGCAGAACAATAAATCAATAACATAAAAAAGAACAATAATAATCACTAAATTAAAACTGTAAGCAGTGATGAATGGACCCTTGCGCGTGCAATTTTCACCAATAAAGGTCAAGGACTCAAAACCGAGTCCAATGACACCACCCACGACTCTTTAAGTCAAACCATTGAAAAGTTATGGCAGAAAATAGGAAATATCAAATATCGACCAATCAGAAGAAGGGGCGGGGCTAATTTGCACCAATTAAGGTGAAGAAGTCAAAACCGAGTCCGATGACACCACCCACGAGTCGACTCTATGTCATACCATTCAAAAGTTATGGCAGAAAGTAGGAACTATCAAATATGGACCAATCAGACGAAGGGTGGGTGCGCTTTTTGGCGTCTATCGTCGCCACGGTTTTGACTGAGAAAAGTAATGCCCGTCGTCGCAGGATGGAGACGCACATTTTGATGTATAACACACCTGGGTGCACGTTACGGTTTGGGCCGTATTAACGCAATGGCATAAATTGCGCCAAAATTACACGATTAATTCAAAATGGCTGACTTCCTGTTCGGTTTCGGCCATGACGCCAAGAGACTTTTTTTTTTTTTTTTTATGGTAAATGGCTTACACTTATATAGCGCTTTCCAGCTGTATTCCTACAGCCCCAAAGCGCTTTACACTGTAGACATTCACCCACACATTCACACACCGGTTGTCGGCGGATCTGCCACACAACAGCGCTGGCCTGACAACCGGGAGCAACCGGGGGATTCAGTGTCTTGCCCAAGGAGACTTTGGTGGACACAGGAGGAACTAGGGTTTGAACCACTGACCATCAGGTTCATGGGCGAACGCTCTACCAACTGAACCACCTTCTCCACCCAAGAGACTTTTTTTTAAGTTGCGACATGATACAGGTGTGTACCGATTTTCGTGCATGTACGTCAAACCGTATTGTGGGGCTTGAGGCACAACGTTTTCTAGGGGGCACTGTTGAGCCATTAGGCCACGCCCATTAATGCAAACCATTAAATATCACATTTTTCGCCAGGTCTGGCTTGCGTGCAAAATTTGGTGACTTTTGGGGCACGTTTAGGGGGGCAAAAAGGCCCTCATTTCATCGGAAAAAAAACGAGAAAAAAAACTATTCCTACAGATACAATAGGGCAGGGGTATTCAAATAGATTCGGCCGGGGGCCACATCTGCAAAAGTACTGTATGGAGAGGGCCGCACAATTTGAAAATGTGGGGGTTTTCAAAATGTATTTTGCACTCAAAGACGATGACTTATGTAAATATAATACATTTGTGTTATACATTTGAATATATCTAGTTTACATATGAATTATGTATTAATTGTCTCCAGATTTAGTAATTGTGAATGTTAAATATAATATTCAGATAAAGAAATATTATTTTGAATGCAAGTTAATTTTGAAACCATGCATTGTGCAAACTTAATGAAATTGATATTGACCTACTTTTATAAAACACGCCATAATGACAAAGCACCACTTTCCACCAAGATTTCCTTATTTGAATATTATATTAAGCATTGAGCACAAGCATTTCAGTCCATAGTAGCCAGTTTGATGTTATAAATAAGTAACCAAAATATTAACCATAAGCTCCTTTATTAATGACACATCTGTGCATTATATCAGCAAAACAAAACAATCACGAATTATAGGAGGCTTAGAAGTTCCATCTAAAATGCAAAGTCCTCTTATTCAAATGAAAAAAATTTCAGGCCAATCCTAGAAGCCTAATGATGTAAACAAGTCCTCTATAAACGGAGGTTAATAATAATGTGACAAACATTAACACTGTGCAACACTGGCAAAAAATCCAAAGTAAAAAACATCTCCAACAGAGATTAACATGTACAAAAACTATGCATCGTTAACCAACTAAAAAAAGGGTACCAAGCATCTTAAACTTAAATGCGATATGCATTCTCTGCACACATTACAAATAAAAATCACACCTTGTGTGAACGCATTCCTGGCATGTCTGTCTGCCTGTATCTGTTAGCTGTTATTAACTGTTCGTTTTTTTCCCCACTTATTCCACCGAACACCGAAAGTGTTTTTTTTTTCCTATTTTTGGCCGAACATTCGGTGCATCACTATTAAAAAAAAAAAAAAAAAAAAAAAAAAAAATTTCAACAAACACCCCCTTTTTTGAAATATGACCAGGGGCCACATAAAAGCTCCTGGCGGGCCCCATGTGGCCCGCGGGCCGCCAATTGAATAGCCCTGCAATAGGGCCTTCACACTGTAAGTGCAGGGGCCCTAATAATAAATGTACCATTGTAAACAATGTAGACGAGAGTTAATAAATAAAATACCAAATGTGTTTTGCTCGATTGGTGGTTGGTTGATGGTTTCATCCCTGCTGGATATTCCCTGGTCATCTCTAAATAAGATTATTAGGACGTGGAATCAATTGGGAACAACAGAGACTTAGCCATAAATTGGAAGGGCACATAAAAAGTACACATGGGTCAACGGCTGCTGAGGTGCATGGTGCGTAGAAGTCGTTAAAGATCTGCTGATTCCATCACGAGAACTTTGTGGAATGAGTTTCCATGGCAGAGCCACTGCATACGAACCTCACATCGCCGAGTCCTAACATAGGACTGTGCAGGTCTGCCAAGTGACAAGTCACACTTCTGTGTTTGGGAGTCGGATGGACGAGTCTGGGTTGGCCAATTCCAGGAACATTTCTCCTGCCTGACTGCATGGTGGAGGAGGGCTAATGGTATGGGACTGTTCTTAAGGGTCTGGGTTTAGCCCCTCATCAGTTAAGGGCTAAATGCTTCATCATACCGAGACATTTCCCACAATACTGTGCTGCCAACTTTCCAACTTTCTGGTAAGAGTTTGGAGAAGTCCCTCTTCTATTCAAATACGGATGTGACGTTGGCTGGCACACAGCGCTGACCTCAACCCCGTCCAGCACCAAGTGGAATGGAGATTGTGAGTCAGACCTTGTGGTCCAACATCCGTGCCCAATGTCATAAATGCCCGACAGAATGAACGGCCACAAAACCATTGCGGAAACCCTTCCAAGAAGAGAGGGAGAGGAAGCTTGTATAGCTGCAGAACATACTGTAGGCAAACAGCAGTTAAAAACATTATGCAAAAAAAATGTAGGCCAGAATTCCCTTCAATGGGATCAAAGGAATAGATAAAATCAAAATCTTAAAAAGGCTTTCTGATTAAGTTGACACTAATAGTAACAACAATAAAAAGAAAGTATCGTCTAAATAACGTCCTTCTAACAAAATGAAAAATAGCTAATGTACAATGAATGCAATACAAGGAGAGATTTTTCCAGATTCCAAAATTAAATCGAATGAGAACGAGCTGCCCTGCGGTGCAGTCATGGGTGCTGATTTTTACAGATATGTGCCTTGAGAAGTGCGTCCTTAGATGTGTCCTGAGGGATCGGATCTGAATCCGTGCTGGAATGTGTTTACACTTGAACGTGTGGCGGGGTTTCCTGGGACGCATTTTAATACAAGGTATCAACGGGGTCAAGAAGAGAACGAAACGCAGCTCATCATTTGGTGCACTAGTGTTTGGGGTTATTTTGTGCTGTCAATGTTCCAGTTTGGGTAGGAAAAGATACAATTTATTTACATTTTTCCGAACATCAGAAGAGATATAGGGTAATTATTAGCATGATTGTGTTATTCTTTTGTTTAAGTTAGACATATTGAAATTGAATTTGAGTAATTTCCATATTATATGCATATGCAACACTTTTTTTTCATTCTCTCCAGGTGCAGAAGGAGACCTCTGCGTTGGCTCTGTGGATGTAAAACAAACGAGCTGTACGCATGAGCGACCACGCTGCTCAGGCATGACTTTATCCTTCAACCGGAAAATAAAGCCCTGCCATTAACCTGCACTTTTGATCGTCTGATCACAGGTGGAAAGCATGAAATCATTAGATCGATCCTGGACTTAAAATGTGTCTCTTCATGCATGTACCATGACCATTGGTGGTGAGGTCTCACCTCCCTGCTTTTATATGTACATAAACATAGAGGCCACCTCACACTCCACTGTGGACTTCAAGGAAGACATCAGTAGTTAGTCAACTAACATTTTAGCAGAATCCTAAATTGCATTCTTTTACCTGAATCCTTTCAAAGACAGCTTAAATCTTGAACATTTCAGATCTTTGTCACTCTCATTAACAGTTATATTTTTATTTCTGTGTTATGAAATAGATGTAAAAGGTGCAAAAAAACATAAAATATGAGCACAACTTGGCATGTTTTTAATAGAAGACATTATATGCACATGAAAACTCAGCCTTTAAATGTCTTTCGGTGTGGTTCAGGATACATTTGAATGTACATTTGCACCCACATGCATGTAAACACCTTTGGATGGAGTCTGAGGGATGGAATCTCAATGTTTGCTCAATGCACTTTAAGGATGTTAAATGTAAACAGGACAGAAGGGTGACTGATTATGCTGCTGCTTCTGCAACACGGGGACACATGGCTTCGTCTGGTGCACATGTAATTGTTTGTAAATGAAATAATGTCAATAAATTATATGAACAGTTATGTTTTTTATACAGCTGTGTAAGAGTTGGTTAGATGTGGTAAAACTTTGAATGACTCACAAATTGTGTCTCATTTTGATGAATTGCTGAATTGTTTGATTTTCAGTCCATAGAAGCAAAAATAGTTGTTTTTTTGTCATTTCTTTATTCAGTTTTAATTAATCAAAAATCATACATAATGAGTTTATGAAACAGACATATGTATATGTATAGGAGCCTGATATATATAAATATATATATATTGTATTTATTTATTTAAATTTACATATGTGTGTACGCACTTTTTTTTAAAGAGCCATATTATTGCATCTTAGAAGTTAGACATATTTTCAAGTTCTTCATAATTATCAGTTATTTTCAACAATTCAGCAGCCATCTTTGTTGCTTTGAATAGTGGTTCTTGGAGGAACCTGCGTGCTCATCCCTGTGTCGCTGTGATTGCTCCCGTACATTCTCTAACAATGGAAATATCTGTGAATGGGAGAGGTACCTGACCTATTTTGCCAGCAGCAAACAGGCCTTTTCCTGCGTCTGCCATCGTTTCAAAGGGTATTTGGCTCAAACTTGATGCAAAATCCAAAGTTGCATTCAGATCGAGTCCAGCCTAAGTGGACCCGGACAAACAAACATGAGAGTGTTGTTGGAGAGAGACACACAAGAAGAAGGAATCTGACTTCCAAACTGCTCTGGCCTTTCAGATGGCCAAGGCTTTCCTCCCCCTTCTCTGGAAGTGTCCTCCTCATTCCCAGAAGAAAGCCAAACCTCACAGCCTCGCTAGGCCTGGCCTGGGATAGAGGGTTCATGCAGGAATAAAAACTGATCTGAAGCTGCCCCTCAAGATCTTGGGGATTCAGCACAGTCCAAGCATTCCTCAGGTGTGAATGACAGGGATCCTAAGGCTATCACTGCCATAAGATGATACAACAGGTCGTCAGGTTTTAGTTCTTCCCTATTGTCCATCAACAACACTGCTCTATTGGAAACTCCTTCAACAGGAACATAAGTGTAAGAATACTTCAATCTGCTTCCTGGGTGCCAAAGCGTTGTACTTGGTTGACAAAATTCCAACTATTATTCGTCCTCAAACTGAAATTCATAAAAATATCATACGTGTTAAAAGTTCTAAATAGCAAAGCTACATCCCTTGACCACTGCCCTCCTCCTCGGGGTGGGATATTGGTTGATAGTAGGCTGCTCAGCATGAACACCTGCCTATCACCTGTCTGTGTGGATTACAGTATAGTTATATTGATATTTTTTTGGGAGGGGGGGGGTCACAGATACCTCTGTGATATGGACCATCTTTTCTCAAAGCTGGAGCTCACATGCTTTTTAGTGATCTAGGATATGAGACCTACTGTGCCGAGTCTCCCTCATCAATAAAGAATGCCACTCCGCATCATTTACAAGTGGAAAACACCAGACTATTGTTGACGGATACTTCTCTGGTTTCAAATCCAAAACTGTTCATTATGATCCAAGCATAAAAACATTTTGAGCAACTCTGGAAACTGTGTGCACCATGTTATTCCCTTAAGAGTGCTACTTAGAGTACTAAAACAAAATATTTATTCTAACTTGCGTTTCCTGCTAAAAACCTGTTTAAAGGACAACACATCCAACATAAAACTGGTGAGAATTTTATTCATCTCAAGAACATCCATATCCACAAGCCTTTATCCCAAATTACCAGCTGCACTAAATATGGCCTTTTAAAATGTGAGCTCTCTTTTAAGCAAGACTTTTCTTATTAATGTTTTATCCTTAGACAACAACATTTACAACTGTATGTTTTTAACTGAGACATGACTGAGCACAGATGGAGCAGCAATTCTGCCTGATTACTTCCCTCCAAACTTTGCCTTTTCATTGATAAACGAGGTGGAGACTCATCAACCATCTTCTCAGCTTTATTGGCTTTAAAGAGATTACATTTGATACAAGTCATTTGAATATCATTCACTTTGTGTGTGTGTGTACATATTGAATTGAATTACAGTACAGACCAAAAGTTTGGACACAGTTCCCCATTTGTTTGAATGAGAAGGTGTGTCGAAACTTATATCTGTACTGTATATATATATATATATATATATATATATATATATATATATATATATATGTATAAATATGACTAAACTTTTGAATCCCAGCTTATTATAGGCGAGAGGCAGGGGTTCACCCTGGACAGGTCGCCAGCCTGTCGCAGGGCCACATTTACAGACAGACACGTTGCTAACCACCAATATTCATCATCATGTGGTTTGAAACTTGAAAAAAAAAAAAAAAAAATCTAAATGAAGTGAAAAAAGAAAAGCAGACTGAGGTTTAGAGTCCCATGAAGCTATAGAAAGTAATGTAAGCTACATGTAAGCAACAATAAATAAAAGTTCACAAAAACATCAATATACAGTAAACCAGAATAAGTCCTCAAATGAATTATAAGGAGATTTACATCGACATGTATACTACATTTTGGTATATAATTGGAATATTTAGGTCACATGGTTTGAAAGCTATTAATAAAACTAAGGAAAAATCAATAACAATCAGAAACAATATAAAATATTTTCCCAAAGAAAGGTATTTTACTTACATAGACTTAAAAAGTCAGCAGCTTTTATGCTAGCCATTTCCTTCAGAACTGATTTTAAAATCCTTTTTCCAGTTTATAGAACTCTCATGGTTTTCATCCATCCTATTTATCAGAGTAAGTAGAGATTTATGAACCTCCTCAGACCCTCAGGTCTTCTGATAGTACATTCTTAATTATTCCCAGAGTATCAAAAAAACATGTTTTGGCCTCTTTTTACTACCATGGCACAGAAGACTTGAGGGGAGCTGGGAGTGGGACACTAAAAATGAAACTCAAGACCCATCTGTTTTATTAAGCTTTTTAAATTCAATGTATTTCTTTTCATGATTAAAATTTGATTTATTTAATCATCATGTTCCTTACTCTTTTATTTATTTACTTACTAACAGGCTACACTTTGCACATACCTGTTTACATACCTGGGGAGCTATATTTAGATGTGTTTTGGTGGTAGAAGTAGGGAGTTTGTTCTGTTTTTCAGTTGTTTAAACAATTTATGTTGATTCCGTTTTAAACCTGTAAACCCCATTTTATTGCACAAGTTGTATAAAAAGTGATATACAAATTAAGTTTGATTGATTGAATCAGAAGGTCATGGACGAGCAGAGACTCAGCAGCAACAAACCGAGGCTGTAGGCTGTAAAGACTCCTGAGCTCCTGATTGTGATGCGGCCTTCTACAGCAGGGAACACTCGCTTCATATCCGAGATGTATTCAGAAACAACAGTTATGTCCAAATGACCTGGAAAACATGGGAAAGCAAAATTAAATTTGTCATACTTTTATTTTGTCTATCCATCCATCCATCCATCCATCCATCCATCCATCCATCCATCCATCCATCCATCCATCCATCCATCCATCCATCCATCCATGGGAGTTTGCTGGTATATTTCCCAGAAACCCAGAGTACACCCTGATTAGGTCACAAATCCATCACATATTATGTTATATTTACACCGGCCCTCAAGAACTGGCTACAGTATGTGCATCCCTGATTATTAAGACCCAAATGCAGGAGACTGAAGTGGCTGGAGTACACACAAAAGTCCTTTGTAGTAAATTGCATAAAGCACTGCACATGCAGGAATCCAAAGAAAAAGCTTTTTACAAAGAGTATAGAATAGAATAGTAAAACAGAAAGACAAGCAGGGGGAAAGGGAAGCCAATAATAGGGGAGACTGACAACACACAGGTGATCAGACAGGAACAAGGCAAGTTAAACTGGAACTGGAACTGAAACTTTCTTTTTTTTTTTTTCTTCAAATATTTTTATCCCGATTTTTTTCCCCCATTTCATCACCCAGTGCTCCTACCTAAGTGACAGTCCTGGGCATTGCTCCCTCTGCCAACCCTGGGAGGGCCCTACACTGAGCTCAGGTCTCCTCCTTGACGTAACGCGTGGAAGGACCACGTTATTCCGGCCAAATCCTCCCCACCCCATCTGGCGCCCCGGCTGGCCAGAGGGGGCAGTAGAGCCCAGGACTGCTGCATGTTTTTGTGAGGGTAGCTCACATTAGCTACCAAGGGAACACGGGGAGAACATTCAAACTCCACACAGAAAGGCCATTTCCAACCCCAGCCAGGGTGTGGGCGCTGAAGTCATGGGGGAACTTAACATGCACACAGCGTCCCCGGCGGGAATTGAACCCAGGACCCAGGACTACCAGCTGCACCACCACGCCCCTTGACATGGACTTTCTAAAAAAAAAACAAAAAAAAACAGGAACTGGAAATATAAAATGAGGAATGAGGAAAATGAGAAATAAAAAAAAAAACATAAACCATTACATTTTACTTCTCATCAACATGATTTCTTTTGTTAATTTAATTACTTTTTTTTGGGGAGGTTGTGTTGATGATGTTAATTAAAGTACTAAAGAATCTTTTAGGAATAAAGATGGGCAGAGGAACTCCATTTTTTTCATCAAATGTGGTGTTTAGAGAACAACGTGGCCTTTATTGACAATTGGAAGACATTTTGTGGAAAGCCGGTCTGATTAGAAGAGATGGCATTCATCACACGGTGCAGCTCTTATTTCTGGAATTTTGGCTGATATTATTAGACACTCCCCCTGACAATCCAGGATCCAGCCCAGGATGCAAAACTGAAATCTTGCACATTTCTCTGCCGCTTCTCGATGACTACCGCCTCCCAATAAAAATATAGGAATAAATTATGTAATTGCCGAGTCTAACAATGTGCCTAGAAAAATAGAATAGGTGTCAATTCCCCACCCCCCAAAGGCACAATGTGATAGAGTGATAAAATAACCTTGTAAAAATAAAAAACAATATGCATTTAGTGAAAATTAAAGATCGAAAAGTTATATGTGGACTACTTAATATACGATCTTTAAGCTCCAAGTCTCTATAAGTAAACTATGTAATAACCGAGACCAGAGTGACATTTTCTGTTTATTAGAAATGTGGCAATAGGAGGAAGAGTATGTTATGTGTAGAGTTTAAATTAATCGACGCTGCCTGGTTACTTCAATTGTCATATTCCCTGAAGCACAGGTGAAAGCAGAGGAGTAGCAGGGATCTATAACTCCAATCTTCAAATAAAATATAAACCTAAATGCGACCAAAATACGTTCGAAAGCCCCAGGTTTAGTCTAAAACTCCTAGGTGCAAATCAGAGAAGCCAGTTTCGTTAGTGATAGTGTACCGGCCCCCAGCGGGTGCTTATCAAGAGTTTCTGTCTGAGTTCTCAGATTTCCTATCTGGTTTATTGATCAGTACAGACAAAGTCATCATAGTGGGTGCCTTTAACATTCATATGGATTTTGACAGCGATAATCTTAAATTAGCTTTTAATTATCTTTTATAATCGATGGGCATTTCACAAAAAGTAAACAAACTAACACAGTGCTTTAAAGGAGCATGAGGCTTCTTTTAAGAAATGAGACTCATTAGCGCCACCTTCGCCACGACGGCCGTCGGGGGTACTGCAGCCAACAGCGAAGCCGGCACGGGAGAACGGGGAGAACGGGGAGAACGCGCATGCAGCGTCATTTGACGTCACATCCGCAGGACAGCGCGGGAGATTCGGCCCCACAATTGCAGCACATTTTGCAGCACACAGCCTGTTCAAGGCAACGGAGAGATACACTAGAGGGCTCATTCTTTTTGGTTTGGAACGCTTCATCTGACATTATTACTAGAAAACTTAAAACGTATATGAATTGTTTTCATAAATCCTGCCTCAATCCTGCCTCATGCTCCTTTAACCATACCCCCGATCTCTTCCTTGCCAACAGTGTAGAACCTGATAATCTGTCAGTGTAGTCTGTAAACTCCCTCCTATCTGACCCACTATTTAATAAAGTCTGAATTTAACATTGTCGAAGGTAAATTGCAAAATAGGAGTTGTTACTTTAGCAGATGTTTATCCTATTAAGCTATTGCTACATTTTGGTAGGCCATCGCTCATCTTACCAATGTGGAACATAGTGAAGCAGTTGAGGGCTGTGACCTAGGTTCTACCTCTGCAGATATTGGTATCCTTGTCAGTAACACTGCAGATTTGCTGCACTCAGCTTAAGATGTAGTTGCTCCTTTGAGAAAGAGGGTCTCTAACCAGAGGAGCTAAACTCCCTTGTATAATTGGCATATCTGTATGATGAAACAAATAGTAAGTTCTAACAAAAAGTAAGTCTGTAGATTCTTATCTTGCATGGAAAAACAGTCTGATAGTATATAAAAAGGCCCTTTGCAAAGCTAGAACAGTTTATTATTCATCGTTGATAGAGGATAATAAAATAACCCACGTTTTCTTGCATTTTTCGGTAGTGAAGACTTTATGAGCTTCTTTAGCAGTGAAGTCATCTGAATTAGAGAGGAAATCAACCAGGCCCACCTGGCAGCAAGCTTTAATGCCTTCCTTGGGCTCTGACTTGACTTTAGACTGCTTTGTTTCTGTAGACCTCCCTGAGCAGACCTCAGACGTCAATAGAGCTAAATCGTCCACGTGTTTGTTAGACCCCATCCCGACTCGACTATTCAAAAATGTGTTTTCTCTCATTGGTACAACAATACTGGACTAGACCAACTTATCCCTAAATTTAGGATATGTGCCACAGGTTTTTAAAGTTGCAGTAATTAAATACACTGCAGGGGGACTCCAATATGATCTACTGACCGGTGCCCATCACCCCTCCTTCTCTCCTCCTCTTCTCGTTCCTTTCTTCAGATCAACACTCAGTTGTTAATTAGAAGTATCTCATAACCATAATTTTTCTCCATTGTTCTTGTAGTTTGTTGTGCTGGTCTGCCTCTCTTTTTCTTTTCTGCACATGTTTGCAGGCCAGAGCCTCAGGAGTTTGCATGCTACCCTGCAGTCCTACCTGCCATTGTTTATGTTATAATTGCTCTGGGGGTCATGTTCTGGGTCTCTGGAAAGCGCCTATCGCCAACTTGTATTGTAATAGATTCTATATAAATAAAATTAAATTGAACTGAATTGAAAAATCATTGAAATATTCAAAAACAATATTCTTCAGAAGAACGATTGAAAGGGATTTACATATTTCTCTATCTACGGTGAAAAAGAAATGAGTCACATATGCTCTGGACAAAACACAAAACAGAACGTCTAGGCTGTTTTCAGTAACTCCAAAAGCTAGGATCTGCGATTATAGGTATCAGGCTCTTAAGTTAATTTAAACATCTATGACTGCAGTATTAACGCAGAAAGTACACTGTGATTTTAAAATAACATATGCTTCTTTGAAGATGACATATTTTTCAGGGAAGTCCATACATTTTCAAAAAAGAAAAGCCATCAAAACCATTTTGCAAACATTACAAAGGTATCGCTGGTGAGGAAGAGTGCAGATGAAAAACTGTCCTGTCTGCATTTATGACCTGCTCACAATAGAGAATGTGAAATGAAAAATGCAATAAAAACATCATACAACCTAAGACATGTTTGTAAGAAGAATGGGAAAAATAAGATAAAATGGGGCGCAAATCGATGCCATATCGCGTGATCTCCGCAAAACATATTCGCACATGCAGATATTGATGGCAACTGTTTACAACCTGTCCAAATTTAACAGGTGAGAGCAAAAATGTGAGTATTTCCCCAGAGTATGGTGGCACACAGAAGTCTGAGCCTCTCTGTTTAGGCCGCTGCCACTACCTGATTTGAATGGAATGGATAGCCCGCAAATGTACTACCTGAGTAGGGCTGGGCGATATGGACCAAAAGTCATATCTCGATATTTTCTAGCTAAATGGCGATACTCAATATATATTGATATTTTTTCTGTGCCATAATTGGGGTTTCCCCCAAAGCATTATAGCATAGCATCTCTGTTAGCTTCATTTTTTTCTGAGGCAAACCCTTAAAAAAACAGTCAGTTTTAATACAAAGCCTCGTGCCAAATGTCACACAGGTTCCTTTATTAACAGAAGTCTGCACAATATCAAAATGTATAAAACAAATGAAATAAAAATAAACTGCCTGCATATATAGAATAAAAATGCTTCTTGAATAAAATAAAACAAATATCCCTTTCCTGCATAACAATTACATTAAAATACACTGTGCAATTAATACAATGTAGACAGTAACAGGCAGACTTTTCCACTGAGGTTGACATTTGTGCAAATAACAAAACATTTGTGCAAATCTCAAATAAAACATTCAAGTCAATTTGTCACAAAATAAGCTATATCAAAATTAAAAAAAAAAAAAAAAAAATTTAAATCGATATAAACGATATTGTCTCGTACCATATCGCGTTTGAAAATATATCGATATATATTAAAATCTCGATATATCGCCCAGCCCTATACCTGAGTCACTTCTATCTTTGTTTAATTTTTATTTTTTTAAATACCCTGAACATTGAAGTTCTACTGGAGGTTCTAGATGTGTTGTACGGACAAAATACAATTTTGTAGATATGTCACATTTTTTCCAGTAGCTATGTAGCTATTAATTCCTTAATTATTGTGCTAGATAGATAGATAGATAGATAGATAGATAGATAGATAGATAGATAGATAGATAGATAGATAGATAGATAGATAGATAGATAGATAGATAGATAGATAGATAGATAGATAGATAGATAGATAGATAGATAGATAGATAGATAGATAGATATGTACTAATATAGTAATTTATGTCAGTGAAGCAGCACATGAATTGCAATTATTATGCTGACAACATGTTATACACATGATATTTAGTTCCATCCATCCATCCATCCATCCATCCATCCATCCATCCATCCATCCATCCATCCATCCATCCATCCATCCATCCATCCATCTTTTTATAACCCTTTTATCCTTTGCAGGATAACGGAGGTCTGCTGGAGCATTACAGGCGAGAGGCAGGGGAAAACCCTGGACAGGTTGCCAGTCTATCGCAGGGCCACATATATAGATACCGTATATCTGTTTTGTTTAAATACAAAAACACTAAAAATAATGTAAAAAAAAAAAAGAAAAGATATGAAGTATGTGGTTCGAACATAACTATGCTAAACGTATAGTTACATCTTTCAAGAACTACTTCTCATTCCTAGTTGTCATATTTAGAATTTGTCATGTTTTTATGCCATACTTATAGGTAAGAATATCTGACGGCTTTTTTTGGCTGAACTGAATGAAAAAAACAGATGGGAACAGTTATCAACAATGTCCTGAGAAAAAAGAAAGAAAGGAAAACCTTCCTGTGCAATAAGGTCTGCACTGATGGTATCTTAGCAACAGACGCCGGTAAATAACTAAACCTCTCTCATTGCGGTTTTAGATTAAAATCTGACCTAAGAGATTTCATCCAGCTTCTATTTCAGCCTTCAGTAAAAACTTCCGCGTTGATATAATAACAAATCTTTGTGGTTTCAGCTTCAAAGGTAAAGGTTTCCCAGCACCATAAGATGCCAGCAACTTCACAATAGTGGCATGTTTGTCTTACTGTTCGAAGGAAAAGAAACCCAAACTGTGCCAGACTAAATCTCTGGAAGAAATGTTGGCCTTACTTGAAAAGAATGGGTCAGCACTGAAGTCGTAGCTAGCATCCAACCATGTAAAGAAACCTCCATCCATCCCTACATCCATGGGGATGGATGGATGGATGGATGGATGGGGGGGGACTGCTAGCAAAGCATTCACGTCAGACCGCTGGAGTCTACTCCAACTCTCCTCAGGTAAAAGGCAGGACGGATCAGAAGTGCATTTAGACTATCGTTGGGCACAAGTAGTGAACGTTGGAAACACGCAAAGTATTCGTTGGTATAAGAGAAATTATCATATTCTAGCTAAATGGTTGAGGGCCATAAGTGAGACATGAGTCAATATCTATCAAATATCCAACCTTAAACTAACTTCACTGTCGTTCCACTGATGGTAATAACCAACTAGAGCTTATTAGTCAACATTTTGAAGACAAATGCAGACATTTGTTCTTTTAAAATGGGAGACATTATGCACAAATAAAGATAATCCCACCATGGTGATAAAGGCAGTCACTATTAATTTGTCCGGCGTTTAAATGGCAACCTAAATCCAGAAGTTTGGTGAATGGCATTACTTGAGTTTACAGAAATGTATATCAACAGCTATTTTAACGGGGAACATGGATTCTGCTATATGTCCACTGTCTGGCCTGCACATTCTGATCCTGGAAAATGAAAACTAGTCACTGACCAACATTAGAAGGGAGCGCAGGCCATCGATTGGCAGCCAGCTCCTGCTCCTTCCTTCTTGGACAGGCTGGTTGTCAGTCCAAGTCCAGAGAGGTCATTTCTAATTTCATTAGATTATAAGCAATCATAGAGGGCCTTAACATCCCTCGTAACCACCTCCAACAAAACCCCTGACCCTCATACGAGAAGGTTCAAAGTGCTTTGGCTCATCCCAGTGGCAGTTCAGTGCTCGTGCAACATCTTTTTTTATCTCTTTGCTCTAGAGACCATTGAGCTTTTGGACCGCTGGACTCGGTTTGCGTGTATTCTGTCATTATCTGCGCTTGTGAATCTGTTTTGTGGACCTCACACGATATGACGACGACATGACGCTGTATTATCACTCTGTGGAAAGCCTTTGAAGAGCTGTGAGAAGAAATGGGAACATCATGCTTTACTATCCCTGCTGTTTTATTGGAATATCATGCAGAGCTGAGAGATGGAGGGTGAAGGGGAGCGTAAGAGAGACTAGAAGCAGCTGTCCTGCTTATGTGGAATATGCTGGAAAGACAGATGGCAGATTGTAGTTGCGCAATAAGTGGAGCTATAAAAACACAAGTATTTACATATATGTAGCATACCTGGTTAATCTAGTGTGTACAACTGCTCTCGAAACATTGTCTGGGATGTGTCTTGTTCGGATCACAACCTCTTTATTTTTCAACCAGAAGCTGACAGTACAACCCTGAATGATTGTAGCTGAGCTGTCTCTCTGTTTTGAATGTCTCGTGTGATCCTTTTTTTGTGGTTCAACACATTTTTGACACATGAGAATGTAATTTGTTTTTTGTTTTGTGGCTCAGTGTCTGAGCCTCTTTGGATACGAACTGTTGCTGTCCTGTTTTGGAAACTTTTCTCTCTTTCTAAGCACATACGATAATAAGTGGTGAAAGAGATTACGCAACATTCTGAGTCAGAGGACCATACAGAAAATTTTGGGATTGGAACTGAGAGGATACGGGGGATAGCACTGTCCAAACATCTGTTTTAATTCATGTGGATTTCTTTTTCCTGGTTTTCTTTCCACAGCTTTCCTCTTCTTTCCACATCAAAGCCTACCAGTCATTTCACAGACTCACCACGGGTTTAGAATAGAAACCGCAGGACTTTTTTACTCTTTTACAAAGCCAACTTTTTTGTGTCTTTGTTAAAGCATTTAGATTTTTTTTTAATCTAGTGGATGTACATTTGACGTCTACCTACCTGTGTTATGTGTCAGTAGCTCCTCCTTGATCATGGCAAAGCCATCACCTCCATCCACCATGTATGAGTTCATGACCACGGTGTACTTCTTCTCCGGGTCTAAGGGTTCGTACTTGGGCACGCGACACTCAGTGCAGAGCAGCGACAGTGACACAACGCGCTGGTTCACCGGTTTGGAGAGGTCGTATTCTACATGAATACCTGGAAATGTTGTAGAGAAAATGGCAAAATTACGCATTTATGACAGGAAATGATGTGTGGATATCAGCGGGACATAAAGACGAGAAACTGCTTGACAGACTTTGTCCAGAACTAATTCTTAAATCGACTTTCATGTACTTTTATGATCTGGGTTTATTTGAAGACGCAAGAAAGTCCTAGACTGACCCGATCCTGGAGGAAGCGGAATGTGCAGTTCCTTCACTGACCATTAGGATTGGCTCCAAAAATGACTAAAATGTCATTAAATAAATCCCTTTAAAATGTCGAACTTTAAAGCATATTCGGGATAAACATATTTACAGCCTGATATGAAAATGAAAAAAACCCCAGCTTTGGTCTACAAGATTTGACCTCCATCAATGCTAAACAGGGTGAATTTTGTGAATTCTGATCTATCTATCTATCTTTACTCCTCCATTACACATTCTCTTCCACCACTACCGCCGTCCATGGATGTGAAATGCATTCAGGGATACTTCTCCCTCTCAAATCTACACTAATCTCTTCTGGATGCATCTTCCGTAAAATGGACGGAGCAAGAACACGTTGAAGGACTTTGGCTGTACTTGACTAGAAACGTGCTTTGAGTTAAAACAAACTTCAGCTGCAACCAATAACGTTTCACAAGAAGTACAGACAAGAAAGCACATGGAGAAATAACTCACAGATCTCATGAATTGTTGAGTTTATCATCTTGATGCTGTTATGTTGGTTGTTGTGTTTAACACACTCTACAACTATGGGCCGCTCTACCTAATGTAAATCATGCAGGAGGAACAAAAACAACTATGGCGTACGCCTACGGGCGGTGTATCTATGTCACCAACAGCAAAAAGAGTAAACAAGCACATTTCTCCACAAACTTTCTTCCTTTAAACGAAACGGTAAAATCAAAAAGGTAGCTGACAATAACCTGTTTATCAAAAGTGTCAAACAGCGGTGGTGAAGGAGCAGGCAGACGGGTCTGAGGACGGACCTGAGACTTGAAGGAATTCTCCAGACTTGCTTCCGTATCTGTGAATGGAGTGTTCAAATGCCTTTTTCACCGTTGATCCTTTTAGTTGGACCAAGTCAATAGTTCCTCCGTATGGTAGGGTGTTGAGGATTTCCTCCATTGTGATGGAACCTGGGAAACAAAAGTAAACCCAAGAATGTGTTAAAAAAGAAATACTTGCAAAAAAGAGAAGCAACATTATCTTTTTACCAATGCCATCAGCTGCTAAAGATAAACCCCACTTTATTACCATTTCTATAGCGTTCGCTTATTGGCATTCGTATGGCCCCGCTGTTCAGCATACACGCACCCACGTGGTTCCACTGTCGCTGGCTCGATTGCTTTATGTTGTGACGTATCTGTTGACAGCAAAAGGGGAATAAGTCATGGCAGTGAAACTCTGAAAGTCTTACTTGTGCTTCTAATTACTGTGTTCTGCTTGAAAGGGGTTGTTAGTCCTGCAGCCATTTCACTTCCTCCCGTGTATACAATAAAGAGTTTCCTGCGGTGATTACCATGGCATCGCATATCAGGTTTCCAAGGTTACACTCTCTAAATCGACACTCTTCGAACGTCCCGTTGAGGTAGACGGACGTTTGTCCAACATACTGTGAAGAGTACTGAGCCAAGTCTTTCTTCCACTTTTCAACCTCTGAGAGGATTTCCGGGTCTGAGTGAGGTTAAAAGAAATAAGAAGGAAAAAAACTGATAAAACATGATTAATTCCAGGAGCTGCTGACAGATGTGGAAATGAGGTCTTGTGACATGGAAGTCTCACAAAAAAGTGTTTTTTTCCTACCTTGAGGTATGCTGCTATCCATCAAGATGGGGTTTCCAAGAGCTTTGATAACATTCCCAGCCGCATCAAATGTGACCTTGAGGTATCCGAGATACTTCCCGTACGCATACGCCTGGACCACAGGCACATCTCTTCCGTCATTAGACTTCACCATAAAAGGATAAGGACCCTCTGGGACTTCAGTAGATGGAGGCTTTCCTAGAGAGAATTAAAATGTTGTGGTTTTCTTTGTGAAGCTCTTCTTCTGTACTGTCACAGTTATTTTTGGATTGGCCTGTTACGGTATGTTTGAGCAGTTTGCATATGTGTTTATGAGAAAGAAAGGCATTTCGTACAACTACAGACTAGGGCTGTTCGATTAATCGATTTTAAATCGTAAGTTGGAACATGCCACCGGGTAGACCGGCTCGTGTTCCTTGCAAAAAACTTGCAAATGTGAATAGCAAATGTAATGACTGACATTACACACCTCTACCTCCTTCATGGGTTGCATTATTATTTAGCATGCAAAGACCCAGTTTAGTTTAATTAGAAAATGTCTTGTTTTATTTAATTGGAAATATAACTTACTGTATGTTTGCAAGTGCTGATTTGCTGATTTTTTTTTTCAGAGATAAAACTTTATATTTTATTATATTTCTTAAAACTTTTTTTCAACTTATTTTACAGAGTTTTGCACTTTATTCATTCATTTTTGGTTTAATAAGAGCAAAGTTTGCACTTAAAGCCCAATGGGGCAAATGTTCAATAAAAAAACAGCATATTTGAAATCATTTCTTTGCCTTTTGTCAATTCACAAAATAATCGTAATCGTAATCGAAAATCGGATTTTGAGAGAAAAAAATCGAGAAAAAAAATCGAACAGCCCTAACTAGAACTGACAGTAGAAGGTAATTAAAAATACCAGAGTAGAGGAAAGTGTTGGTGTGCCCTCCAATAACAACGTCCACCCCTCTCACACGCGTGGCGATGTCTTTGTCCACGTCAAAGCCAGAGTGTCCCAGGGCGATGATTTTGTTATAGCCCAGAGTCTGCAGCTTATTAACCTGATCTTGGAGCACTTCTATCTCATCCTCAAACTCCAGGTGAGGGCCTGACACCCAGAGAAGACTGGGGTCATTTTATGTAGTTACAAACATACAGAGATCAATGCCTTAAATCACTGA
Source organism: Cololabis saira (assembly GCF_033807715.1). NCBI lineage: Eukaryota > Metazoa > Chordata > Actinopteri > Beloniformes > Belonidae > Cololabis > Cololabis saira. Next base: position 20,377,988 of record NC_084602.1, read on the forward strand.
TAAATGAAACGTTTCAATCATGCAACAGATGCTGAGCTTACCGGGTTGAGATAAGACAGGGGTTTCTTTAGTTGTATAGCCAACCACGGCCACTGTCTCTGAGCCTACAGTGATTAATTTGTAGGGGTTGATGATCAGTTTGTGAGCCAGGGTGAGGTCAGGTTTAATGTTGGCACTCACCACCGAGCAATTTACTCTTTGAAGGAAAGGCTGGATCAGACCTTCCACTCCATTGTCAAATTCATGGTTTCCAAAAGCCTTTCAGATGACACAAAACGAGAATTTATCATAATTTCATACACCTATTTAATAAAGTAAAAATCAAACTAGACAGTTCCACTACTGATTGAACACAATTTAATCACGATTCGTTCTCACCATGACATCATATCCAAGTTTGTTCATGAAATGCGCTGCTTCTAAGCCTTTATAGTAGTTGAACCAGACCGTTCCTTGAAACTGGTCTCCGGCATCCAGGAGCAACACGTTTTTCTCCTTTTTCCGTATTTCCGACACTTTGGTGAACCTCCTGGCCACCCCGGCGAAGCACGACCCCCCCGGGGCGCACTTCCCCGAGTCCCCGCTGGTCTCCTCGATGCGGGCGTGGTGGTCGTTGGTGTGCAGGAGGGTGAGCTCCAGGCTGGCAGCGCTGCTGCTGCAGGACAACACCACAAGATCCAAGCAGAGAGACGCGAGCAGAGCCCGGCGGAAACCCCTCGAACCCATGGCGCTGCCGTGCGTAAAAACGCACTGGTGCCAAAGCCGCTCGCGTACATGAAAAAGGCGTGAGCTTCTGCAAAGAAGTGGGATGTACTAAAGTAAAGAGTAATTTATTCAGAATCATATGGCTAAACATGTCGAGGCCAGGGGCGTCACTAGGTTTTAAGGACAGGGGGGGCTTAGCCCCCCAAGTGATGAACAGGATGTGAGTGAAGGTAGTGAGCGACCACAACAGAGACAGTATTTCTGTACATGTAAAAAAAAAAACACTTCAAGAGAAGTTAAGAAAACAAAACCACAAAACAAAGAATTTCATCCTTTAACACTTGATATCTTAATTTACATGTGCAAAAAAAGGAGTAGGAAGAAGTGTAAACTTATTTAATCCTACCGCCCATTCACTTACACACATAATCACACACACAAATACACACACACACATATATATATATATATATATATATATATATATATATTTATATATATATATATATATATATATATATATATATATATATATATATATATATGTATGTATAGGTATACAGTATATATTTATATATATATATATATATATATATATATATATATATAAATATATACTGTATACCTATACATACGCATACACCCATACATACCTACTTATGTATTGCAAAGGAAAGAAAGAAAAAATAAGAAATAAAGAATAGAAAAATAAACATGGTGTGACAGACTTCACAAAAATATTCTATACATAACAAGACCTGTAATTGTGACAACCTATTCGTTGAAAACTTCTAAATGAATATCAATTATTGATATACATTTCTTGTTTGTGATTAATTAAAGAGAATAAAAAAAAATCTAAAATAGCTTAAATAATTGGGTTGAATTTCAAAATTTACTTTTATGAATATGGAATTTACCTAATAAAATATAGAGGTTGACAATAGTGGCACTTTCTTTCTCTTTGAATTCAAAATAAGTAGTAACATTTTTCCCTTCTATGTTGATTTTATATGTTGTTTTGCACAGTGTAGTTCTCAAGTTCTTTCCAATAGTACTACTATATGCGCAACCATAGAACAGGTGAGTTACACTTTCAGGTTCATTTTTACAAAAGGTACTCGTTATCAATATCACGAAATCTTGAAATATATGTGTTAGATGGATGTATGTTATGTAGTATTTTTAAGAGTAGTTCTCTGATTTTATTTGTGATACAAAATCTAAAAGGAACAAGTCATGCCTTATACCAATTAATATTTACAAAAAGAGCATTCCAGAAAAACTTCCCTCATGGTGTTATTTTATTGCATTATAAAAACATTCTCTAGTATGTTTATACTAGAGTACATTTGTTACTCAAGATATCAATACCATTATATGAAGGGTGTTAACAGCTGTATGTTGCACATTCCCTCTTTTGTAGCTTTTCATTTACTCTACGTATGTCCATTTCTGATGCTCTCTCTACCTGGCTCGTGAGGTGAATGTTTAGCTGTGACTGTGCAGGAGCATGTAGGTGCAGCTGCTGGCGGCGTTGGAACGGATTGGATAACTTAGCGCTGATGAAGGCTCTCCTTAAGGCTGAAATATGCTTCTGCGTCACACCAACGCAGAGCACACGCCGCAGCCGTGACGCCGTGCTGAACCCTTCGGACTTCTCCGTCTCTTCATTTGGTCGCGGTGCAGTACCCCCCGCGGCCACTAGTTAGCGATCTTTTTCTGAATGGTTTATCCGACTTTTTCCGGTCACAGTAAATCAAACAGATAAGGACAACTATTGTGCAAAAAACAAAAACAAAAAAAATCACATATAAACGAAGAAAAGACCCCTGGAAGTTCACTACTGATTCAAACCGGAAACCGGAAATGCTTCGCTTTCAAACGAACCAATCACAGCCCTCTCGGTCTGCGTGTGGACGGCGTCTCCTCGACGCGTAGTTACAATTTTCAGGAGGTGCACGTCAGTGACGGCGCAGGTGACGGCGTGTCCTCTGCGTCGATCCAAACCACACGCCGTAGGCACGGCGTCATTTTGACGCAGAAGCATAACTGAGCCTTAAGTGAAGTCAGGGGAAACCAAATGATTTGTGATCATATTTAAGTGAATAATGACAGGTTATATTATTATTTATTTAAACTCATATTCCTGCGTCTTTGTATTGAATTTGTCTGCACTTTTTTGTAAAAAAAAAAAAAAAAAAAAAAAATATATATATATATATATATATATATATATATATATATATATATATATATATATATATATATATAAAAACAACAAAAAAAAACACCAAATTATTTAGGGGGGCTTCAGCCTAACGACGCCAATGGTCAAGGCTTAGTGGAAGCTACTATTTTTGGTCCAAAGGGCAAAGAAGACCTGGAGCAATAATGGCTTAAAAAAATGTACAATCATCAGGGCTGTTTCTAGCTTTTCTGGGCCCAATGCAATTCTGTTGGGCACCCCTAATATGTAACACTGTGATATGGGAGTTAAAACCCATAGATGAGCTGTGGCGATGCACTAATTTATGAATCTAAATTTCAAATTCAAGATGAGATATATAGATTTATATTTATTAGCCTATGGCTATTTTGCAGAGGCAGACTGAGCCAGTAAGGCAGCTATTTAGGGAAAAACAATATATAATCAGACGAACAATAACTTCTAACAGTTTCATGGTTCCATTTAGCAAAAATGACGCCAAAGAGAGAAAAACAAATAATAAAATGGGTCATACTGTACCTCCTTATTGCTTCTATAGGATTTAAAAGTGTAAACCTTGACCAGGTGTCTTTAATTATCAGATAATGAATTATCAGCAGGTGAGCAGACCTCTTAAAAAATTTGACGTTTTGGCAGTTTACTTGTCTAAAGCATTCAGCTGTCTGTTATCACATGCCAGAAGGGGGAGACAATCTGGAAAGAGTTTTAAGCCATTTCCAAACAATTTGGAGTTCAGCATTCTACAATGAGAAAGAATTTACACGTGGAAAGCATCCAAGGCGTTTCCTAACCCTTACAGGATGTGGTGTGGCAAATGAGGGTCCATGATATCCTCAAACATAGACTGGAGACAGGAAAGTTTAGGTTTGTCCTACACTGACTGTTTTCAAATGTACTTTAGGCTGTTTCACCCCCTGCTGGGGAATAAAACATAACATCTCACAAAGCTGGGGGTGATTTGGAGCTACTGACGTAGCCGGTTACAAAAGAACATGTTACTTTGAAAGTAAAAAACAACAACATGGGTTTAAACTTGTATTGTAACTTAATTGTTTTGTATTGGTGTGATTCTACAAATTATTATGATTATTGCGTATTTGATCTACATTCATGCCTTCGTACTAGTTGAGGAATCTTGTATTGAGAATCTCCACACTCAACATGCTGAATGTAGAACATATTTGTCACCCACCAGCACACCTTAGTGGACATATGAAGACACTAAAAACAACAAGACACACAATGAAAGTATATATGGATCCACTAATAGAATCAGCATGAAAAACCAACTCAAAGAACTAAGGTAAAACATGAATCCACACAGCTTCATTTGATACATGCTCAATCACATTTTCTTCTTGGGCTCATTTGCAAATCTATTTATGTGAAAACTACTGGAGCAGAGAGATGAATAGATGTCATGCAAATGTACAAAGTTATGTTTAAATCAGATTACAACAGTTCTCTCTGATATTTTACTGCAACTGTCAGTAATTTTGAATGATGTGGTTATGTATGTGCACATGTCTTGTTGTGTGCATGCTCCATGGTGTCATCAATGGTTCAATGCACATTTCATAGGTAAAGTGGACCAGAAAGATTCCCTTACAGTCTTGAATTTTGAAGTTCTCGTGTGCAGTGAGCTGTGTGATCTGTGCCAACACCAAAAATCCTGCAGCTCACCGAGTGACTGATGTGCAACAGCTCACAGAGTTTGCCAAAACTGCTGCAGGATGCATCTGATGCAATCCGACACATGGGCTAACGCTAATAGGTGGCTCAATGCATTTTCCTTCCAAAGTGTAAACATTGTTTACGTATAACACTAAGTCCCTTGTTGGTCTCCTCTCAGTGTTCTAGCACTCTGTTGGGATGGTTAAAAGCACTTTACTTCACAGGTCTTTGTTGGGATGACATAACTTTTTAAGACAAGCAAACACTCAGTAAAAGCTGCTCTGATAAAGTGGGATGGAATTGAATATTCATTGGGAATGAGCAGAGACGAGTTAACCCGGTAATTGATGTGCTCAGGCATTCTCTTTCATGACAAGCCTGAACCGAAGCAGCAGCGGCAGTTGCACCTCAGAACGCAACCCTCTATTTAGCAACAAGATCAAGATAGAGATAATACATGAAAAAAAAAACAGAGAAAGGGAGGCTATACATTTCACATCTCAAAATGCATGAACATTATCACTCTGTCACATTGACAGTGAAGTATTTTAGCCTCCACAAATGGACTGTGTTTTGACCCCAGGTCACTTGTAGTTTTGTAGTTTTATTTGTTTGTATTTTTCTTCCTCCGTGTGCATGCGTACGAGACAGAGAGGGATTTACTTTGCGAACTGGGGGAGGCAGTTCTCTGGGATTGCCCCACATTGGCCCCCTCTTCTCCCTGTCCTTCCCAACTCTGAGTTCTATTTATTTATTTTTGACTGACAGTGGAAATGACTGAATGGAAGGGATACCAGACCTATTTCACACGAGAGAACTGTCCCAAAGTGAACAGATGTAGCTGGTTAGGCTTCTCGTGAGGATCTACACAAGTCAAGAGTCTTATCTTCTCCAAAGGACTCTATCCTGCTTCAGTTCACTGAGCACTAATTCATTATTTACCTATTTTCTTTCCAAGTTTCTTTTTTTTCTTCTGTTTTCTCATCTTTCAACTTGTTGTCTAGCATTCACTTCCGTTGCTACTGTAAACATATATGGAGAAATGTGCCCTCAGTTGTACAATATGCTAATGTTATGTTATGTTAAATGTTCATACAGATATTTTGTAATGGACAGTGATGACAGCCAATAAGATGTCCTGAAGTTGACGTGATGTGTATGTATGCATTAATGGCTGTATCTAAAATAAAGCCTCACAGAGAGTGAGATCACAAGCAAGACTGATGCCTCCGTTCATCATTCCTCAGTCATTATTATTTTCAGTCTAGCACTGGGTGCAAATGCAGAGCTGTTGTGCTATCCGACTCTGACGACAGGTTATGGGCCCAGGGTCACCCAGAAGTATACAGCGAATTTACCGCTGAGAAAACATTGCAACATAGTGCATGTCTGGTGAGAATTAGCATGCTATGCTAGAACCATGAGCCCAGTGGCCGCTGGTCACGCCTAGTCTTCGACGGAGATGAGAAAACCATGGGACCGTGGGAGACAAAATTGTTAGGCCATCTTCGGTTGGTAAGGCTTAAAGACACAATTTTAAATGAGCGAGCCTCTGATGAGGAAGCAGGAGCTGAAGATGAGGGAAAAAATGGCGAGGCCTATGCAGAGCTAATGCGGTTCCTCGATGATAAAAGTTTGTCGCTGGTTATGCAAGACGCTGCAGATGATGGACGGAAAGCACCGCAAATTTTGAGAGACTATTATCCTGGCAAAGGTAAGCCACGTGTTATCGGCCTGTAGACAGCACTGACTTTACCTCAGAAGTCAAGCAGTGAAAGTGTGACTTGAGTACATCATTCGTGCAGAGACAATCATCACAGCTTTGAGAAACGCTGACGAAACATTAGGCGACGAACTGCTAGTGGCAATGATATTGAAAGGACTGCCAGAGTCATTCAAACCATTCACTATTCATGTCACACAGAGTGAAACGGAGATATCTTTTGCTGATTTCAAAACGAAACTCCAGAGCTACGAAGACACTGAAAAAATGCGCGCAGCGGCATCAGATGACAACGTCATGAAAGTGCGGGCACAGCCAGGTTTTCCTGCTTCACCAAGTGCAGGTGATGTAGAGCCGACAATGCTGACTCTGTGTGCTTTAGATGTGGCCAAAAGGGGCATAAAGCCAGAGGATGCTGACGCAAAAAGTGGTGTAGCCTGTGTAAAAGCAACATACATCGGGATGCAATGTGCCGACGGAGACAGGCAAGCCGACGTGAAAATGGTTTCCGAGGAGGTGAGCGACCCATAGTACACATTCGATGGAGACAGAGCGATGGAGACAGTCTAGCCAGGGTGCAGTATTGACAAAAAGGGCCTAATTGTGGATTCTGGAGCAACTTCACATATCGTCACGGATATTAAAAAGTTCAACAACTTTGATGATGATTTCCAGCCCCAAACACAGTTCGTGGAGTTGGCTGATGGCACCAGATGCAGAGGAGTCGCACAGCGCCAAGGAGATGCAGAGGTGTGCTTGATTGACAACAGAGGATGGCACCACACCATTACGCTGAGAAAAGCGTTGTTCTTTCCATCATATTCACAGGACATGTTTTCTGTGAAAGCAGCTACTGCCAGTGGAGCAACCGCGATCTTCAGAAAGGGACGAGACGTCCTCGTACACAGAGATGCTACGAAATTCAACATTCACATGCATAACACACTGTACTACTTGCAAACTGAAAATGATGAATGTGAAGACAAATGTAAGAGTTGCTATGACATACATCATTGCCGTGAGATCCTAGGGCATTGTAACTACGATGATGTTCAGAAATTACAGGGTGTTGTTGAGGGGATGACTATCAAGGGTAAGCCAAACAAACCTGGCCCATTTTGTAAAGTGTGCACTCAGGGAAAGTTTGTACAGACAAGGAACAAGGATTCTGATGTAAAAGTCAAAACAGCTTTAGAGCTGGTGCACACAGATATAGCTGGGCCAATAGACCCAGAGTCTAGAGACGGCTATAGGTTTGTATTATCATTCACTGACGATTTTCCAGTGCAGTGTTTATGTATTTCCTAAAACAAAAGAGTGACATGGTGCAGGCAACTGAGATGTTTCTTGCTGATACAGCATCATATGGAAAGATAAAATGCATCAGATCTGACAACAGTGCAGAATTTATGGGAAAAACTTACCTACTACTGAATAAAAATAGGATCAGACATGAAACACCACAACAGTACGGCTGAACGAAACTGGCGTATACTCTTTGACATGGCGAGGTGTATGCTAATAGAGAGCGAGTTGCAAAAGAGTTATGGACTTATGCAGTGCAGACAGCAGCTGTAGTAAGGAACAGGTGCTTTAGCAACCGCACCAAGCAGACATCATACTTCCCACTGACAGGACGGAGGCCTAACCTCTCCAGGATGCAAAACATTTGGGTCAGAGTGTTATGCCTATAAACACGACATAAGAAAACTTGACTCTAAGATGTGAAAAGGGTATCTTCGTTGAGTACGATAAAAATAGCCCAGCCTACATGGTTTACTATCCTGCCAGCGGAAAAGTGAAGAAGCACAGACTGGTTAAGTTTGTGGCCAAAAACGATGTTAAGCACGAGACACAGACAGACAGGTCGCCTGAGGATTGTGACTTTGAGGTGCCAAGAAGTGTTAATAACACCAGGAAAAATACTGATGTGAGTCCAAGGCAAAGTCAGGGCAGGTCACAGGCGACTATGCCTGATGTGCACAACCGAACGCAACCAAATGAGCAGGGGTGCACACAAGCCGGGACTCGAGGGCTAGTCTACTGCATGTTTTAGATGTTTCCCTGCCTCAACACAACCCTGATAGACTCTGTGTCACCAACAGAGTTGTGTAAACCTTGATGACATGTTGATGACGACCAGTGATTAGATCCAGGTGTGTTGAACACAGGGAAACATCTAAAACATGCAGTAGACTAGCCCTCGAGTCCCGGCTTGTGTGCACCCCTGCAAATGAGACTAACCATGGGCATAAGCGTTACCCTTCCAGAGTGAGAAAGAAGCCAGGTTATCTGACTGATTTTGTATCAGACGATGAGAGTGATGATCAGGTACTCACCAACATTGATGACTGTTACAGAATAATGTTTGATGTACCACTGACATTTACAGATGCTGTAACCTCACCTAACTCAAAAGAATGGGTTAATGCTATGGACGAAGAGATGCACTCCTTGAGAGAAAATGTCACATTTACCTTAACCAACTTACCTGAGGGTAGGAGAGCAGTGGGGGGTAGATGGGTGTATGCTCTTAAAAACAACATTGATGGTGCTAACAGGTACAAATCAAGATATGTTGTTAAAGGATACAGTCAAAAAGAGGGTATGATGAAACATTTTCACCTACTGCTAACCTGACTAGCATCAGTCAATGCAGAAAGCAGCACAGGAAACCTGATTCTACATCAGATGGATGTCAATACTGCATATCTACATGCACCAATAGACTGTGAGATTTACCTCGAACAGCCAGAGGGATATGACATGAAATCTAGCACAACTGGAAAAGTTGGTATACAATTTAGAAAAATGGCTCGGTACGGACTTAAACAATCAGGCAGAAATTGGAACAAGACTTTACATGAATATCTGAGTGAAGAAAACTTTGTGCAGAACCCTGCTGATCATTGTGTTTACACAAGAGAAACAGAAAATGAGAAGGTGATCATGATAATATGGGTTGATGATGTAATCATCGCTGCAAGTGATGAGAATGCACTGAAAGTTGTGAGAGAAATGTTAACAGCCAGGTTCAAGATGAATGACTTAGGAAAACCGAAACATTTTCTTGGGATCGATTTTGAACAAAGTGATGGATGTGTAAAAAATGTCACAAAAAAAATACTTGAAAGGTTTAACATGCAAGACTGTAAACCTAGAGCGACACCTTGTGAACAAAAGTTGAACTACTCTGATGATATAGAAAAGATTAATGATGCCAGAAGATACAGAGTATAAGGCTTTACCCACAACCATACAGGAGTGTATGTACTTAGCACAAGTGCTAGAAGGTATTGACAAATACCAGTACACACCACCCATGTTTATGAGGATAACCAGGGGACAATATGTTTGGCTAAGAACTCTGTAAACCGACAGAGATGTAAGCACATTGACATAAAATACCAGTTTATAAGGTCAAGTGTGAACAATGGAAAAATAAGTCTGGAATATTGTCCAACAGATCAGATGTGATGACGAAACCTGCAACGAAGTTTAAGCTGTTTGAGTTAGCTAAATTTATTTTTGGAGATTATGTAAGGGAAGATTTACATGATGTAAGGTAGAGAACCTTATTTTGTTTTCTTGTTTTGAGAAAGTAACAATGTGAGTGCAAGTGGGGGTGTTAAGATATACTGTATGGAGAAATGTGCCCTCAATTGTACAATATGTTAATGTTATGTTATGTTAAATGTTCATACAGATCTTTTGTGATGGACAGTGATGACAGCCAATAACATGTCCATAACATTTGATGTGTATGTACTGGTATGCATTAATGGGTGTATCTAAATAAAGCCACACAGAGAGTGAGTTCCAGTCACGAGCAGGACTGATGCCTCCGTTCATCATTCCTCAGTCATTATTATTTTCGGTTTAGCACTGGGTGCACATGCAGAGCTGTTGTGCTATCCGACTCTGACAACAGCTACCAACATGGCTGCCACCACCATCAATGCGACAGGCCTTTCAAATGTGTTAGCGTGGATTGCCACGGAGTGCCAAGTCAACATAAACATTAAAAAAATCTCCCACAGCTTAGTCAGAACGCTTCAGTTGTTGTGTGGAGCTAACCGGTGCTAAATCAGACTCGTAGAAAAAAATTAATTAAACTATAGTTTTATATTTTACGCCACTGATAAAGCAGCCACCCCGCAGGCTTGCCTTATAGACGTTGCTGACAAGCTGATGAATTTTCAGCGAGCTTGCGCACGTCACTCTGCTTTTCACACGTCACGAGGATCCCCCACACCAGCTCTGATGTGCGTTGTCAGTAATCGTCTGACTGACCATTCTCTTCAACATGAACATGTGGCCAGTCTAAGTACTTACAACACACAAACTTGGATATTCTTTTACCCTGAGGCAGTACATCTAATTAATCCCATGTGGCACATCCATTAATGGGTTCTCGCCTTCTCATACGCAAGCTGATATCAGTGTTTGCAATTAGCACCCAGTTCTTTCTAAAATGTAATTGCATCTGTAATTTGTTGGGGACATATCATATTCATATTGTAACAGAATCTCCATACCGTGCCGTGGTTTTTAATAAGATCAATTTTACACTTGCTTCCTGTTCCTTAAAGGCTGGGCTGGCTCCAACTTTTAAAGCTCATAACGGCTTGAAGTGAGTTTCCCGTACGAGCATTCAGCTTCTAAATGGACTTCCAGGCAAGCTAAAATGAGTCTTACCACAGAAACATTTGCAAGTTATAATCACCACTTAGCTCATTTCCTGTCACGTCCTGCACAAGGGAATAAAATAGTGCTTTATGCAGTGCATTTACTATACACTTTCTCCATCCTCTTTTTTTCAGCCGTAAGCTGCAGCCCTTCACAAGTTGAGCTGAATGTAGACAAATAGGCCAGAGCTCTACTAAAAGTAGCACGGCCCCCTGCATTACAGCAACATCTCTGTCTTATAATTATCAGAATTGGAAAGTCTGAGCACAGAAAGACCCCACAGTTGTAAATAGAAGCACATATCTATGTAAATACATTTTTAGCTGGAAGCCTTTGAGAGCTGATTGGCTGAAAGGAAAGCATTATATCCCATTAGACCAGTCAGGGGTGCGCTGCAGACGGGCAGCCTCTGCAAAACGTCAACACGTGTCCTATATTTGATTCTCTCATTGTATTTGGATGCAGATTCTGCACAATTTTCTGTTAAATGAGACATAAACAGCATATCGCCTGAAGTAAGTAGGAATCTATTATTACATTTGAAGCACTTTTTCAAAAATTGACGAAACTGGTGAAGAAAATCTTTTTTAAATCTCCTTTTTTAGTTTATTATTTCATTGGAATTACAGTATCGTATAGTCTGACCTTGCAAATTTTTTTTTTGTGATATGGAACTGATTCCTCTGCTTTTTGCAGGCATTTCCACCGGTACTAAACGTACCAAACCAATTGCAATGAGGCAGTGGCAGGCTTTATACAGCGATTCATAAAACCAGTAATAAAAACAGACAAGATACCTGTTTATATTATTACTTAAAACACCTTTGATCAGTACATTTTTACTGTAAAACTGACAATAGATCCTCACCAGAGTTCTTACTTGCCTGTGTAACACTTTAGTTGCCTTTTGCTGATACAAGTGTGCTAGTCGCTCTGCTTACATCACATGCTTTGCGTCTCTGGTTGTGTTCTCAGCCAATGGGGTCCTGAGGCAGTTTCTTTTTCCCAGCATCTGTTAGTACTTCCTCTCAGGAAATTAACCATACTAATTCTGGATGGCCAGTCTAAGTATTTGGGCTATGGTTGCATGCTTTGTTTCATTACACTTACCAAAAAGGCTTTCTGTATTTTATTTTAAAATTAATTTTATATTTATATTTTTTGTCCATTTTATGGTATAAGCGTAAAGATCTGCCAGGTTCTTAAATGATATACATGAATTTACAAGTTCACTGTATGTTTTCATGTCAGAGCTTAATAATAATTCAGTTTTTAACAAGTTGTTAAAGTTTGAATTTGACTTAGTGTCTTGCAGTTGACACATGAGTTTTAGTAGAACAAAGGTGTCAAATGAAAAATGTGACTGCAGAATCATGAAAATGAGCACAAAGTACAGCAGCAGCGGCTTTTTCCTGTAGCCCTAGCAGTCAAATGTTAGATATTCACACCTTCATGGGTGCAACCAGTAAAGCAAATGAAGTCCCGGAAAGCACCCAAAGTCTCTCTTGCGCCGACACAGCAACCTAATTTGATGTTCGTTAGTTAGTGTATTAGAAACGTGAGCTTATGCTCTGAATACACAAAAAGCCGGTGTGACTTGTAAGACGAGAGAACAGCCTGTACTTCCTGTAGGAAACGGCCTCCCAAGTCCAACTCAGTCAGTCCTTGCAGGATGGAGATGGCTGTTATGCATGTGCCAAATGATATAATGCCTCATTTGAACTGATGTTGCTTTGGGGAAATTCCCTGAAGACTGTTTTAACTGTCTAGCACTATTAAATTCAAGTATTATTTAAGGATAATATATATTTATACATGACTATGTCTCTCGGCTGGCCTGGGAACACCTCGGACGCCTCGGACTCTGCTGGAGGAAGTGTCTGGGGTGAAGGAAGTCTGGGCATCCCTGCTGAGGCTGCTGCCCCCGCGACCCGGGAACGGATAAGCGGAAGAAGATGAGTGAGTGATGACTGATATATTTATACACTTTTTTTGTATAAAAACAATATACATTTAAACTTTGGAATGTGACTGAGATGTGGATATATCTGTAAAGATGAAGCTCCAGTAATAAGAAAACAAACAGATAACTGAAAAATGGGTTTCATTATGGGTCTTCAGGTACCTGAGAGGTCTTACAGTGATACATATGATACAGATTCTGTTTCCTTTGCATGACTTCTGCCCTGCATGAATCCACAGACTGAGTCCCACCGCTCTAGGTGTGATTTCAGGCCATAGATCCCAGACAAGGCTGACCTAGCTGCGCAGCTCGGCCCTCTCCCCCATGTCTCATGTCACAAACTCTTGGACAAGAACGAGCGATCCCCTACAGCGACAGTTTTGAGTAAACGAAGAGGGAGGGTTGAGTCTCCCGACATCATGGGATCTGCCCTGATTTGTGTTTGCCCTATTTGGTGTCAGCTGCTACAGCCGTCCTTTATCGTGGATAGAAAGCAATGACCACAAAGGAAAGAGGTTTCCCATGAAAAGCGTGTTTAAAAAGCTTGTGATGGTTTTTATCAAGCGCAAAATGGAATATAGTATAAAAAGACAGGATATTCAGTTAGTCCATGATTAGATTCTACTATGTTGAACTTTGAAGTGGCCTTGTTAACAGAAGGTCAAAACATTGTTAAATAAGACAAATTATATTATTAATAATATGATTAATTTCTTAAGATCTAAATAAAATATATGTGACATGCTTTGATCAAAATACCACAGAGTTGTTGTATAACAGCTTCCTATTTCAACCATGTGTTTATGATTCTGTTCATAGCAGCTGGTTTTAAGGGGCCAAGTCATCTGTGCCAACCCCTCCTTCAAAAGGGTGTTTTGAGTACAATGCTTTAACTCTGCACCTCACAGGTACAGTAAATGCTGCGTGATGTGAAGTTGGGTGGCAATGACGATGGGAAGGCTGTTGGGCAATTCTACACTGATCTGGATCTGTGATGTCACAGAACCATACAAATCTCAATGGTTGAAATGTATTCAGATATAAACATAAAACAAAGCACTAGGGTTGTGGTGGCTCAAATACTTTGAGTTGGTAGTGACTGCAGTAACCCAAAGAAATGCTCCCAACCACAGAAAAGGTGATTATTATTTATTTATAATAATATTTCTCCTTTAAAGAAAAGCCAAAAGAAACCCAATTTGGACAACCTATACAACATTAAATTCCAGATAAACACAAATGAGCCATTATTACTATAGTAAAGTAAAACAAGACAAAAAAAATCTATCTTTTTAAATCAATGAAAACACATGTAATTGCATCCACTCTCATGTCAAATAAACTCTGCAATAGACAGTTATTTACTGGCTTCTACTCTAATCTGCATTAATGGAAACACAACACCTGGATGCATTTTGCAATTCTCAAATGCACTTGAGGTTGCTTAAGTGGTTAATGTTCATGTCTCCTTTCAAGACTCACATTTACTTACCATGAGGTATCACACGATTACTCTGAAACTGTCAGCAGCAAATTGTGGAGAAAAAAAAAAAAAAAGTAACATTTCATTTATTTGACCAGTATTCCAAACAGTTGGCAGCTCCTTCTCAGTCTCGCTATGTGGGTTAATGCCTGCAGGTGGGTCAGAAATAACAAACCAGCATTACAGCTCAAAAAATGTGATGTGGCACAGACAGGAGGGTAGAGCGTAATAGCATTTCCTCGTGTTGTACTAGCTTACAGTCTTGCTCACTGGTGGGTAGTTGCTCACTGTTTTAGCCCGCGTTACTTCCAGGAATCTGAAAAATAATTCACCATGTTATTCAACAGGTTTAACACAGGGAAATGGTATAAGCTGAAACATGAGAGTCACAGCTACGCCTCATCTTTTAATAAGCCTGATTGATAAATTTAAAGTAAACAAGCAAGAATCCTTTTGTTAAAAAGATAAACGTCCATATCCTCCCACATCAGGAGTGCTCTGTGTCAACTGTGGCTTGCTTGATACTGTCTTAGCTGACTAAAAATAGGGTTTTCAGGCCCAGCGTGAGATTGGATGTCGACGTCTATCTACCTTGCAGGGCTGACCTGCGTTTAGAGACGGAAGGAGATAACACAACTGAGTCGCAGCATTGCCCCATGCTGCTGCTCAACTGGGTCACGGTTAAGCTTTTCAAGCTAAATGAAGCACAATTCCAACAATTCAAGCGACTTTTTGTACATTTCACATCTGATATGGTAAAGTATTTCTTCCAATATTTCTCTTTATGACAGTTTGAGTTTGGCACCATAGTTTTCACTATAAATGGCACTGCAAAGGATGTGGATCCAACCTACTCTCATCTCAGTCTGTGGTTGTCTGTCTACATGTTTCTGAAACAAAACACAAAAGGAAATGGGTGGGAACACCCAGATATAGACAAAGACAGAACTGTCGAACAATTCATATTACACACTACTGGTAACAGAGACCCAATAAAAAATAATTTTAAAATCAAGAAGTGTAAAATTAATTGATTTGGGTTATCTTAATACAGCACAGCTAATGTTTAAAATGATAAAACAACCTACTCCAAAACAATATTGAGTAATCAAGAACACATTACAAATATAAAACAATAAAACAGGCAAGTTGTTCTAAAAAGGGGCTTTGGAGGAATAATTTTAATTTGGATGAATTAAAACAATCACGGATGTTTTAGAGCGTGAGTTCCAGAGTGAGGGAGCAACAGTGGAGAAGTCTCTGTCAGTCCACACAGAAACATCATCAATTCCACACAACATTATAATGTGAAGCTATGAAACGATTACATTTAGAGTTAAAGCAACACCCAAGAGTGAGACGATTAAAACAGCAGTGCAAATCTGTGATTTTTCACAAAGCACAAGGAGGAAGAAGGAGTTTAATTTAGTATGTATGTAAATATCTTAGTATACTGTATTAATATACTGTATAGTAGAAGTAGTACCGTAGTATAGTAGAATAATTTGAAAACCATGTGTCGTAATAAAACACTAATAGGAAGTGAAACATGACCACTATTTATTGAAAAACAAGTAGGTTTGCTTCTTCCTAGTCCTATTTCAGACATTTATTGTTATTCTTTTTATTATTATTCAAAATGAAACCTTCATTTATTCATTTTTTTCATG
The DNA here is from genome assembly GCF_033807715.1 of Cololabis saira. NCBI lineage: Eukaryota > Metazoa > Chordata > Actinopteri > Beloniformes > Belonidae > Cololabis > Cololabis saira. The sequence continues at coordinate 20,394,125 of NC_084602.1, forward strand.
TGCGTGTTCTTGTTTATCTATGTTAGTGGGGACTGAAATGATGAATAACTTAATTTAATGCAATCTTTTTTTAAATTCAATTCTAATCTAATATAATTTCATCTTTAGAGTTAGGGTTAAAATTTATGTAAAATGAGGCTATTAATCCATTCAGGGATGTTTGGGACGATGTCAGATGTCGGAGCCCACAAAAACCAGAAACAAGTTTGCGTGCTCTTTCATTAAGACAATTTCATGACCCTGCTCTGTTAACTCAACATAAAGTGGTCAGAGTGCTGAATTGATTACTGGCTTGCTCCAGTTGGAGGAATTGAGAGAACATGGACGCCGATATGAGGCACTAAATGAGATGCAGAGGTTCAGAGCCTCGTGTCTAGCTGAGAGAGGTTTACTGCTGATGTTGATGACGGCCTCTTTCACACATTACACTTGTTAGAAATGGCACTGTTCACTGAGTTCTTCATGCTAAATCTCTCATCCATGAATAAACAAATGTTACTTTGCCATATTATTTCATGTCTAATGAATCCATTGAATGAACTCAAAGTATGATGTTATTATTCCTCAAATGACCACTATAGGCTGGCTCCTAAAGTGAACCTCCTTGTAGAAATGTGCAACTTTAAAGAAAAAATAAACATATTTAAAATCTGGTGCAAGAATCGTTTTGGCCTCCGCAGTTGGATTTCACATGTAAAACATACAGGAAGTAAAAATGTATAAACCTCGTTCAGGTAAAATGATTTAAAGCCACACATTTATGCATAATTAACAGCATGGTTTAGTAATGAATTCAGTTTAGTATTATGTGTTTGTGTGAAAGCTCCTCCGTTGTCATCACTCTGGCAATGTAGCGCTGAGTGCTTTTTGTGATCACTCCTCAGGTTAAGAAGGAGACCTGAGCTCAGTGTAGGGCCCTCCTGGGGCTGGTAGAGGGAGCAATGCCCAGGACTGACTTAGCTAGGAGCACTGGGTGATAAAATTCGGGAAAAAAAAATCAGGATTTAGAAATAAAAAAAAAAAAAATTATAATTTTTTTTTTAAATCGATACTTGGATTTTTGTATCGATAATCGTTCCTATGTCGATAAAATATTCATAACTAAGTCAGGTCCTGCCCAAGGCACCACACCATACACGTACTCTTCAAAGTCTTCCCTTCCCAAAGTCTCGAAGTGTTCAAATCTTTCAAGAATAAGACACCAAGTCAAACTAGCCCACGAGTCCAAAAAGTTGAGTTTATTCTTCAACAAGGCGCATAAAACCCGAGCCATCCCGCAGAACAACTGATTCTTTTCAGGTGTACATCATCTTTTAAAGGTACAGATTATGGTGGAGAGGTTGGCTTAGAGGTATGGCTAAGCATGCCTCTGTCTTCCTTTCATAGGTATCTTTGAGGCGACTCTAATTGTGTCAAAATTAACTCCTCCAATGATATTTCATACATAATTTGTATTTAATGGAATCTTAATTTTCATTAAATGCTTTTTTCAAATCATCCTCAGTGTCCTTACAGTGTCGCTAGGCGACATCCTGACACGGACATTGACATCATACTCAGGCCTCTCTGCATATTGGCCGCTCACAGACCTTACAGATATGAATATCATAAAGTGAAATATTGCAGGTGCACACGTTGATATCTAGATAACATGAAGCTGATTTCAACCGTACATGGCAGCCTAATCTCATGGTTCAAAGCGGCCTTGCACAAAGTTGACCTTATATGGGGTACGAGACTGTATTAATTTCAGATCACATATTTACATGTTCTCTTAGAAAGCTTGCTTCACATGACACTACACCAGTAGTTTGATCAGATCTCCAACTAGACTTGTTCCAAGTGTTGTTTCAGTAGCAACGTCAGTAAGAAGGATGGATGAGCACGTTTAAATCAGAATGAATGTACAGCAAAGTGAGGTAGCTCATGCTGAGCCAAGCTAAAGCTTGTGATTACTGAAATTAGGTTAGCATGTTCCAAACATTCATTGTGTTCGTTCTGCACATTTCCTCATTTTTGGATTAACTGAAGTCAGCTAAGCTGAAACCGAGGCTAGTTTTGTCACAAAAAGTTATATAGACTTTCATATTTGCAGAGAGTTTGCCAGGTACGACTGAATATAAAAAAAAAACATCTTGCACCAAAGTACTTTTGTGAAGAAAGATGTTGTTCCAGGAGGACAGCGGAGAGGCTTTTAGGAATGAATGCATGAGGTGTCAACAAGAAATTGTGTTTGTTCACACCTAAATGCCATTCACACTGGATAGTTATGGATTTGTGTTAAAATAACACATTGGCTGTATGAAAGCTTGGCCAGATAAGGCGAATAACATATGACACAACAAATATATATGGTGACTTGTGGAAATATCTGAGGCTGTTTCAATGTCCTTTGGTAATGGCACCAAAACTTGAGATATATTTGACAGGAAGTGCAGCCAAAAGTTAGTGGAAGTGGTTGTAGCGGATCCATAAAGCCCAGGTGTTGTAAACAACAGCATTTATCACAAAGCAGCATCTGGTGCTGTAGCTATTTTGGCTGTCTGTTGTGAAATGGATCCCTTTTCCAAGTCAAATAGCCATGTTTGCTAGAAAAGAGGAAAAGCTGAGCACTATGACCCAGCAGATAGCTCACCTGTAATGTGTGTGTGTGTGTGTGTGTGTGTGTGTGTGTGTGTGTGTGTGGGACAGACAGACAGCCAGAGAGACAGGGACACACAGAGAGAGAGTGAGTGAGAGAGAGAGAGAGGGAGAGACCAGTCTCGTGTTTGATGTCAGTGTGCATAAAACTGAGGCTTTGGTTTGGCTCTCCATTCAGCCACCAGGGGCCCGAGGAGCCACAGCTCTGGAGAACTTCTGCCCTACTTGCGGATTATCTCTGACAGCCTACCAGATGTGGAGACATCAGTGCGCGCCCGCTCAGCATCCACACACGCACATCCACCATGCCATTTTTTGCGCTCAATGATATCTCTCTCGCAAACCTAAGAAATGGAAAAGCGTTAATTTCTGCGATGAACGGATATCTGCTTCTCCATTTTTTTGCAAGTTAAACCCAGATGAAAGGGAGAAAATGAGGAAGACGGGAGACAGTTTTTATTATTCCGGCTGGCTGTGCCATTCTGAACAGATGGCGCGGATACGGCGGAGTTTATGGAGAAAGAGGGTCCTTTGAATGGCAAGACATCAGTGAGAGTGAGAAATAAAAGTTATGGAGCTCCCTGGTCAGGTCGAGCCCACGCAGCCCGCCAACACCACCAACGACAGTTTCATCTCAGACCCATCCTCCGAGGATGAGAGCGCAGACATCAGCCTCGCCTACCAGCTCACCCTGGCCGCCATCCTCTCCGCGATCACGCTCGCCACCACCTTATCCAACGCGTTTGTCATCGCCACCATCTCCCAGTCGAAAAAGCTGCAGACTCCTGCCAACTTTCTGATCGCCTCCCTGGCCGTGACCGACCTGCTGGTGTCCATCCTGGTGATGCCCGTGTGCGTCCTGTACACGGTGATCCGCACCTGGACGCTGGGCCAGGTGGTGTGCGACATCTGGCTGTCCTCGGACATCACGTGCTGCACGGCGTCCATCCTGCACCTGTGCGTGATCGCCCTGGACCGGTACTGGGCCATCACGGACGCGGTGGACTACTCCAAGAAGCGCACGCCGGGGCGCGCCGCGGGCATGGTGTGCACGGCGTGGATCATCGCCGTCTCCATCTCCCTGCCGCCTCTCTTCTGGAGGCGGGTGAAGGCGGAGGAGATGACCAGCTGCAGCGTCAACACGGATCACATCTTTTACACAGTCTACTCCACGCTGGGGGCTTTCTACATCCCCACCTTGCTGCTCATCGCGCTGTATGGAAGGATTTATGTTGAGGCTCGGAAGCGCATCCTGAAACAGTCCCCCAAGAAGAAGGTCGGGAAGAGACTCACCTCCGCGCACCTGGTCACCAGCTCCCCCGGATCCCTCACGTCCACCACCTCTTCCCTGCAGAGACACGGGGACACCCCGTCCAGCGACACGGGCTCCTCCACCAGCGAGAACCAGGTGAAGGTCGTGGTGTCGGATGCGCTTTTGGAGAAAAAGAGGATCTCCGCAGCCAGGGAGAGGAAAGCCACGAAGACTTTGGGGATCATCCTGGGCGCTTACATCGTTTGTTGGCTTCCTTTTTTTATTTATACATTGCTGGTGGCCACTTGTGACACGTGCTTTAACCAAGAGTTGTTTGACTTTTTCACCTGGTTGGGATATCTGAATTCTCTCATCAACCCCATCATATACACCATGTCTAATGAAGACTTCAAGAAGGCTTTTCAAAAACTCGTGCGCTTCAGATGCTGCAGGTCGTGAACTGTTCCCCCCATGTCAGAAAGATGTATGTTTATTTTTGGATATAAAAAACTATGAAAATGAAAAGAAAATAAATACCCCGGGACTATTAATATGTGCATGCAGGAGAACAAAAAAAAAAGCACATCATCTAATTTTGAGCAAAATGTAGATAAGAAATAACCTACTTTTGACAGTTTTGCATTGTGACTGTGGGGGAGAACTGCAGCTTTACGCACCAAATTTCTTCCAGTCCGTATAGTCTATATTTTTTGGCGTTGAGTTGTATCGTTGTGGATGTCGCAGGGCACAGCGATGGCGAAATCAGCACACTTCATAATTATTCATGATTTTCCTTCATAGTAACACATTTTGTTTCTAAACTTCACACATCAAACATGTACATCTTTGTATACTGAATGATACAGGGTGCATAGGCATATGCTGATCATGGTTCCAGTCTGCTTGCTGCTGTTTAGAAAGCTATACATTCATGAGATTGAATAACAAAAAACAAATAAATTAAAAACCATGTGCAATGCATTAAAAAGACTATAAAGACTGCAGTTGAGTCTGATCTGGAGAGTACCAAAAAACAAATATATAGATAAATCAATAAAAACAGTTGATTTGTCTGAATGATGTGAAATAAACATTTGTTGTGAGGAATATGTGCAATAAAAGGCTTTTAAGTATTTGTCTGATATGAATGGTCCAAAAATGAGCGTTTCAATGTCCTGTATAGCTCGCAGTCTCAGAGATTTATGGTCAGAGCATATTAAAAGTATGTCAAATGAAATCCAAACTATTTACAGGGTAGTTGAGAACATGGAGAGACACAGAAGTCAGTTCAGAAGAGTGCGAATCACTCCCAACAACGCTTCTTTCTCATACTGCCTTAGAAAGCAGCAAAGATACTGTATGTGTTCCTGAATTTCTCACTGCTATTCAGGGATTAAAGGAGGTTGAAATGGTCAATTATTTACATATTATTTGATAGAAGGCAGTTCTGGTAGGAGAAGAGATCAGCATTCTCTCATTCCTCATCAGTCTTACGTTCAACAGCAAAACAGATATGTTGGTTTTGCCCTTTCATATACCATATTATCTCAATTATTATAAGATCTTATTTGATGAAGTTCCCAAATCCATTCAGACCCTTCCATTTAGGTAGTTAACATGAACACTACAGACTGTCAATGTATTGTGGATAATAAACTTCTTCTTGTTCTTTGGAGCTATGCTTTACAGACACTGAATACATCGCCCAATCAATATTTCAGATGATTACATTAAGAGATGTGCTTTAAATTCTTATTTACGATCGCTGTACTCTATTGAGCAGAAAAATCTCACGCCTATTTTCCACTTGCCCTTTGTCAATCAGTGTAAAATACGCATTGTGTCCTCAATGCAAGGAATTACAGTTCTACGTGGATGGATTGATGGACACCAATGCTAACAATGCCAACGTTGCTGATGCTAATGCCAACACCAACCAACCGCCTACATTTGTAGGCTGCGCTAGATCGCATTAGATGCTAGCAAAGCATATACGTTTTCTGATAAATCAACTACACGAGTTAAACTTTTAAAGAATATACAAGGCAAATCAGAGTTTATGTTCCTATAGAAACATGTAGAAAGAACGTGTCACGTAAGTGCACAGATGCAAGACTTTTGCGTGAATATTACCATATGCCTCCAAGGGGTATTTTTTAACTGTACGTGCACTCTCACTCATGATGAATGAATCTTCTCCTACACTAACACTATTTGCAACATAAAACTGTAAAAGTTGGGAGAGAAAAAACATCAACAACTAGAACAAATAACAGGCTGTGAAGAATTGTGTCAAACAGTGTCAAGCATCATAGGAAACTACATCCAATCATCCTCAACACGCTACAATATTAAAGCTTTTTTTGATGCCAAGACAAACAGTTGTGATATTCCAGCAAGAAATGAAATCTTCTTTTACCCCTGCTGCTGTTTGAGTTCTTCCTTCCTTCCTTGATAGCATCTCTGCTGCTTTCCTCCAGGCAGAGGAGGTCACATCTGCACGGCCAGCAGCTGTAAGAGCTCTATATGATAATGGCCTGGGTTCCTCTACGGTACTTCCCACTGAGAACATTGCTTGCATATTGACATTTTCACACTGTAATCGCGTTTTTGTCCTCTATGCTCCGTTGTGACTATAGAGGACATGCACAACCCCCCCCCAAAAAAACTCAGTAGTGCCATAAGCTGTGAATTAGAGAACACTCTGAGCTTCAGAAATCTCTTGTAGAGGGATCTTGAACACACTGATACTTGACAAAATGTATTTATTCATCTCTCTATTTGTTTACATTGCCAACCAGTGCCACTGCCATCAGCATTTCTAAAATCTGTCAAAACAAAAGCAGCTGATCAAGCAGTTTCATCTTTTTTTTTTTCCTCACCTCTGTCCACCACTAACCTTAAACCACAAGGCAACTTGGCAGCACACAGTGTGACAGTGTCATATTGTGTCAAGCAGCTTGCCTCAAGACAAGGTGAGGATAAGGTTACAGAAGTCTGTAGCTTGCTTTGTTCTTATTCTGCACCAACAGATTTTATTCTTTGAAGCCTTCAGCCTCCACCAGGCATGACCCGGGTGACAGTATCTAGCCTTGCAGCTTGCACCCCATGATCCAGTCTTTCAGACTTCACTGAGGTTTTTAATAACAGTGCCGCATCTCTCCAAAACTACACTTTGATGTCAAAGTTTGGTGGTGTTCCTCTACAAAAAAAGCGCTTCAGTATGTTTTTCCTTGTCATTGAAGCTGTGTAGTGTAGCAAAACATGAGTCCAAGAGGAAGATTTTACAAAGCAGATTCATATTGAACCTGATACTACTGATACAAGAGTCTATGATTTTGTCAGTCAAGTCAAGTATAGCAGGACTCGGTAGCTGCTGCACACATTATCCTCCTATTGACACGGGGTGATTGCTTTGTGCGAGAAAATACATCAATTATACCGCCTCTGGTTTGTATTAGCTGAATGTGCTGCATTACTGATCCTTCAGAGGTCTGCCGTGGAGTGAAGGACGCAAGAGCAAGTGAGGCTGAACACAGCAATAAAATATTCTTTCACTGTATGTAGTTTAAGTTAGCAGCTTTATTGTTCACTTTCTGATTAAGGAACATTTGCAACATTCATCACTTGAAAAGTGGAGGCACAGCAGGCCATCTGCTTTAATAAAGAACCTCCGCAAGGTGAAAACCACTGACCTTGACAGGAAGTAAAACGAGTCAGTATATCTATTAGTCGGCACGAGAAAGGAAAAGGAAATTGAGGGTGAATAATAATCAGATGTAAGTTCTGATATTAGTTTTCACTTATCTTTACTTTGACTCTTGTCTTCTACATATATTTTAAAAGGAACAAATTGATGTGTATTTGTGTTTTTTCATGTGTGGGAGAACAAAGCTGTGACGTTGCCTCTAAAAATTCTTCAGTTGTATTAAATTATTTCTAGTGATTTAAATTTTTTTTAATGACTCAGTTGCAGACTTTGGTTCTTTCAGGAATATCCTTGTAAAATTCATTGCAGAACTTTTTTTTTTACTGCAAATACATTGCATCATGGGAATTACTAAAAATATAACCTTGCAGTCAAAATGGATTAATAATAAATAATAATAAATAATAAATCTATACCGTCATCAATTTCTGGAGGTGATACCGTAATATGACAGAATTGGAGACGTCTCACTCGGTATGTACCGGTATACATGCACTAAGAGAAAGTCAAATTATTACCATTTCTTGAAATTGGTAATAGTTCTTGAAATGTTCTTGAAATGGAGCTATTAGAGGCAGATAATGCAGTTCTAATTTCAGCTCCAGTTAAATGCCTAGCTGGATTATTGCCAATAGCTTAATTTAGATCTGCATGTAACCATACTGAATGTTTTGCCATTTTTTTCATTGTGCTTACCTGAAATGAACAAATCTCTGCTCATGTTTGGCTGAACATGTTACTGAGGCACTGCGTTGTATTGTGAGTGTTTTTTGATGTTAACTCAGTCCTCATAAGCAATTCTGTCGTTTCTTCCCACTGGATTGGTGGTCACAAGCGGTTTCCCCTTCAGTGCCACCAACATCCAGCAAATTAGTCTGAAGGTTCACAGTATTTTCACTAGGTTCTCCTTCAGCTCATCTGTACGTTCATTGTTGTGACTCTAGTTTCTGAGTCACACAATGAGAGTTTGCTGCAGCCCACTGCCAAAATGAAATAAAACAAAATAAACACATTAGTGGTTATTAGATCGAATGCCTGTGGGAGTGCTTGATTTGCTTTGTGAATCTATTACCTTAATCTGGAACCAGGATTATTACCACATTTGATGGCAGAAGCGATGCAGATATTGCAGATAAGTATTAATTTTTTTAAGAGCCATTCATATCTAGACCGCAAATGCATTCCACTTATCTCAATGTGATCTCTTCACTTCCATTTTAGTCATGCAAAAGCCTCATCAGGTTTTTTATTTTCTATTATCGTTCTATCTTGAGTGCATAAGTGAGAAAAAAAAAATATTTTACACTTACTAAAACACCATTTATAGCTGGTAAACCAAGCTTATTTCTAAAAAATTGGGGAACATTCATTTTACCTGACAGTACCAAACTCTGCAGGTTTCTGTTAGTGGGAGTCAATTGTAAAACCTGGGAGGCTGGACTGGTAAGAGGGTGGACCTCCTCCTTGGATCTTTGGACAATACTTCTGATGCTCAGTCTGAACTGTAGCGGATCGTCTTGACCATGTCTACATGCCTAAATGAATGGAGGTTCTGCCATGTGATCGGCTGATTAGAAATTTGCGTTAACGAGCAGTTGGACAGGTGTACCTAATAAAGTAGCCGGTGAGTGTAGGTATCTGTTAAATTTTGTGTGCACTGTGTACAAGTTATTGTGTTTTTAAAGCAAATTTAGAACATTTTTTCCCCAGTGAAGTGCACTTTATGAATTACTTTGCATTGTATAAGTGGTAACATTAGTTGTGAATATATTCATATATTTTTACGAAGTTGGGGCTGGAAGTCAGCTTTGGAGGTGAACTCTAGATCTTTTTCCCATTTTGCTGATAGGACAGATATGGTTATTCATATAAATTAATTTGTCAATTTTAGATAACATTTTAAATTGATTAGAAACTTTTTGCCTGAACAGGGGATTCAATCTGAAGGTATTCTAGAAATGTATTTCCTCCAACAACATACTTCTGTACAAGGTAAGAGAAAGGAACCAGAGTGTTGTCTTCGTAGATATCTTTAAGGTGCGTGATACTCTTAATGATCCATGATGAGAGATTTAATGGTTTCATGTTTATCAGGAAGTCCAGGTTATTCCAAATGGGAGTGTGTTTATTAAGTACTACCACTGTAGCATTAGAAATGTTGTTGAATTTCCCACCAGTCTGTCAGAGTTGAGGCTATTATTGGATTTTTGAAGCAGGGATAACGAGTAATAGAACAGCTTATTAATCGCAAATCTGAGTTATTGATTTCTTTGCAAAATAACTGTTCCAATTGTATCCAGGATAGACCACATTGATTTGGATTTATCCATTCATAAACATATTGGAGTTTGTTTGCAAATAAGTAATGAAGCAAGTTTGGGGCCTCTAGACCACGTTTTGATTCAGATCTTTGTATCTTGGATAATTTGACTGTGGCTTTCTTGTTTTTCCAATTATATTGAAACCATTGAGTCTAAAGATTTGAACCAAAAGAATGGAGGCTTGATGGGAAGTTTGGTCATTCTCACATATATTGGATTTAATGGTAAGCTCATTCAGCGAAGTAGATTGTAGGTAAGACCAATCAACTCTGACATCTTAGGTTAGATGTCAATTTAAGTATTTTAAAATGACCTGTATTAAGTGAGAGGTGCAGTGTTGGTTGCCACATCACAGCCACCAGGGTTCAGTGGTAGTATGGTGGACTTACACCAGTTAATAGTGTAATTTGAAATATGGGAGAAGGAATTAATCAAGTTGATGGTTTAGATGAGCAATCTTGCAAGAGTTATATGTAGGTACAGGAGGATATCATCATCATATAAGCTGATCTTATGGGTTGTATCTCCATTCTCGAGTCCTAAAATTGTATTATTTTGGCATATGGCTGCTCATGAGCTTCTATAAAGATGGAGGGATAAGATGGTGAAAGCGGACATCCTTGCTATGTACCCTTCTGTCAGATGAAGTGCTGTGATATTAATGCATTTGTGGTGACTGTTGCCATTGGTGATGTGTCAAGAATGCTTACCCAATGAATAAACGATTCATCAAATTTTTAAGTGTATGTAAAAGAAATTCTGAGTTAACTTTATCAAACGCTACATCCACTCAACACCAGTGGGGGTGGGGGCTTACTCCACCTGCGTTCCCTCGTCGGCCTGGGGCGGGGTGGTCGCGGTACGCGGGTCCTGGCGTGGGCTCGCCATGCTGCCCGGGGGGCTACCTGGCGTTGCTGGACCCCCCAGGGGAGTGGGAAACGGTGAGTGAATGAGTGTCCATGTCTTTGTCGGTAGTGTGGCCATGAAAGGGTCCTGCGATGAAAGATGCACAACATTTTGGGCCTCCATCAGCAGGACAAAAAAAAAAAAAATGTATTATTATTATAACAATGATGATGATTATTATTATATTATACTATTATAGAAAATGGATGGATGGATGAATGGGGATGCCTTGGTCTGGGGCCCTCCGTTGTCGGGCCTGCAACGGTGTCGCCCTGTTGGGGGGTTCCCTCTCTCCGGGCCCATCTCCAGTTCCCCCCGCTGCCTCTGCGGCGGGCGCTCCTTTGGTCCTGGAGGGCCACTTTCGTAGGGGCGGTTGCACCTGCCCATGTTGGTGGCCGGGGCGGCTCTGTCTCTCCGGGCAGGCTGGCCTCTCGCCGGGTGGGGTAGTTGGCCTCCCGCTCCATCACCGTGGGTTCCCTGGCTGCCTCTTCCCGTGTCGTGGGGGCCCCGCCCGCGGGTCCCCTCGGTCGCCGCAGGGAGGGGGCGGGCCTCGCTGGCGGTGGGTTTCCTCCCGCCCTCTTCTCGCCCTCTGTGGGGTTGAGGGTGGCCTGGGTTCCGGGTTCTTCCTTCTCGGCTTCCGGTCTCTCGGGTGGCGGGGTTGCGCTCCCCTTCCTCCACTATAGATACAGTTCAGGTGGAGCATCGATTGGACTGTCGATTGGACACACACACACACACACACACACACACACACACACACACACACACACACACACACACACACACACACACACAGCTACACAGACATACATATCTCCTCACCTACATACTCACTCTGCAGTTTTGGGGGTCAGATAGTCGCGGTAGCCTAGCTTAGCTTTGATTGGGTCCCGGGGACCTGGGATAGTTGCTGTTTTGCCTGTTCCCATGTCTGTTTGTTTTTTCTCTTTCTCAGATTTCCAGGGCTCGTTGTGCATTTCCATGTGTTTTTTGCATCTTGGACTAGCAGCGGATGTCAACATGTTAACAATTAATATATATGCAGACAAAAAAAAAAAAAAAAAAACTTTATCAAACGCTTTTTCAGTATCCAATGAAAATATTGCTGTTGGAGTGTTTTTTTGCTATAAATAATTGATTAAATTAAGTAGTAGGCGTAGGTTGTTTGAGGAGCCTCTGCCTTTAATGAAGCCTGTTTGGTCTGGGTGGGTGATTACCTCTATTCATAGAGCTAGCACCTAACTGATCATTTTTAGGGCCGGATCATTTAAAGTGCGAAGGCCCTATTGTATCTGTAGGAATTTTTTTCCTCGTTTTTTTTTTTTCCTTGAAATGAGAGCCTTTTTGCCCCCCTAAACGTGCCCCAAAAGTCACCAAATTCTGCATGCAAGACAGGCCTGGCGAAAAATTTGATATTTAATGGTTTGCATTAATGGGCGTGGCCTAATGGCTCAACAGCGCCCCCTAGAAAACTTTGTGCCTCAAGCCCCATTACTTTTCTCAGTCAAAAGCGTTACCGTGGCGACGATAGACGCCAAAAAGCGCGCCCCCCTTCATCTGATTGGTCCATACAGATAAAACTTCGTGCCTCAAGCCCCACAATACGGTTTGACGTACATGCACGAAAATCAGTACACACCTGTTTCATGTCGCAACTTAAAGAAAAGTCTCTTGGCGCCATGGCCGAAACCGAACAGGAAGTCGGCCATTTTGAATTAATCATGTAATTTTGGCGCAATTTATGCCATTTCTTCGGCCGCTTCTTCACCCAAACCGTAAAGTACACCCAGGTGTGTTATACATCAAAATGTGCGTCTCGACCCTGCGAATATGCGCCTTACTTTTCTCAGTAAAAAGCGTTACCGTGGCGCCGATAGACGCCAAAAAGCCCCCCCCCCCCCCTTCATCTGATTGGTCCATATTTGATAGTCCCTACTTTCTGCCATTACTTTAGAATGGTTTGACATAAAGAGTCGTGGGTGGTGTCATCTGACTCGGTTTTGAGTCCTTGACCATAATTGGTGCAAATTAGCCCCGCCCCTTCTTCTGATTAGTAGATATTTGATAGTCCCTATTCTCTGCCATAACTTTTGAACAGGTTGTGATAAAGACATGTGGGTGGTGTCATCGGACTCGGTATTGAGTACTTGACCTTCATTGGCCTGAATTAGCCCTGCCCCTTCTTCTGATTGGTCAATATTTGATAGTCCTTACTTTCTGCTATAACTTTTGAATGGTTTGACCTAGAGAGTCGTGGGTGGTGTCATCTGACTCGGTTTTGACTCCTTCACCTTAATTGGTGCAAATTAGCCCCGCCCCTTCTTCTGATTGGTCGATATGTGATAGTTCCTATTTTCTGCAATATCTTTTTAATAGTTTGACATAAAGACTCGTGGGTGGTGTCATCGGACATGGTTTTGAGTACTTGACCTTCATTGGCCTGAATTAGCCCCGCCCCTTCTTCTGATTGGTCGATATCTGATAGTTCCTACTTTCTGCCATAACTTTTGAATGGTTTGATATAGAGAGTCGTGGGTGGTGTCACCTGTTAAATGTCCAGGCCTGAAGAATCTACATGCAAGTCATACGAGCGCTTCCACTGCAGCACGCCTGAACGTGCACAAGGGTGCGAGGGGCCCGTTCATCGCTGCTTGCAGCTTTAATGGTCTTTTTTTTAGTTTATCAGGATGATAACTTGCTGCCAAAGTGGGATCTTTGCCAGGTTTTAATATCAAATAAATGATACCTGTGTTAATTTCTATAAGGAGCTTAGACTTTTCCTTAATTTCTGCTGTTAATCTTATAAATACAGATGCTAAAATATTCCCAAAATGCTTATAAAATTCAGTGGGGAAGCTTCTGGATCTGGTGATTTGTTGGAGTGCTTTATAGAGTTCTGTTAGAGTTAGGGGTTTATCCAGTTCTTTTTCTTTTTCTAGGTCTTATGTAAGGTGAGGTAAGTTAATATTGTTTAGAAAGGTGTTGCTGCAGTTTTTGTTCACAGTCTAGTTGGTTTTGTTGTGGCATTTTGCATTCAGAGGCAGACTACTGTTGACAGTAGTCTGACACAAACCTAGCAGTATACTGTACATGTACACTGTACATTATGTACCACTGCTCTGTCCAACTTTGGCTTTAGCTTTATTCTAAAATTTTACTTTTCTGTCATTGCATGAACAGATCTGACACTTGTAACAAATGAAAATGCTTTAGATTTAAAATGATTTAGACTTAAAAAATGTTATGTTGATTTGGCTAGACTTCCTGCCTTTATAGACATATTGACATAAGATGCACAGCTCTGTCTCAAAGAAAAGATGGGAAATGGAGCAGAAAAATATGCTGCATGGTTCAAATAATGAATGTTTTTTTTTCTCTCAGGAAATGCAGAGGGAAGGAAAGATGTCTGATTTAATCTTTCTGTTACAGTGTAGATTTTTTGTTTAAACTATACAGACAACAGGGCTTGTCCTCCTACATCGGAATTGTTTCAGGAAGACTTTGTTATACAAGAATCATTTCTTTTAATGAGCAATAATAGATGTAGTGATAATTCGTCCTGTGGGTGAAAAATCAATTTTTATAGTTGCATGGTGATTTTACTGAAGCAAATTAAATCAGATGACAATAAGTCGGTGTCCAAACCAGGTACAAATTTAGGTGAATTTTCTTCTAGGGGAAATAGTAATTCCTTAAATCAAGTCTAAACATCCAATATATATATAGGTCTGACAGTAATTTCACTGAGCATATTTAACAAGTGATTCTTTGCTTATATTTTCTCTTTTTGGCTGACATTTGAGCACAACTTGAGATGCCTCTGCTCAAAGGTCAAACACCATCAACTTTATTCAGTCCTCAAGAGGCAGGGCGAGGCTACAATGGATAAGACTGCAGTGCATCTAGAACAGTCATCTTATTTTATGTCTCTTTAACATTATGAAAAACCTTTTTCATCTAGTATCTAGTTTGTTTGTCACGAGGATCTCACAGGTGATTTTGTTGTTCCTCTCTCTCTTTTCCCCTGCCTTAATGGGCCATTTGCACACTCGGGAATAAAAACATCGCACACAGATGGATTTCTGCTTCATCAAGAGCTTTGAAGAATGCTTCTGGCAAAATTTACATATTCTCTATTGACCTTTTGAAATTAAGTACGACAAAAGCAAACTGAGATGTGAGCTTGCCTGGGATATTTGATATTCACTGTTTTCACAAGCAATAACATCACAAAATGCCACTAACACTGTTTTAATTTGCTCAACACATTCAGACAAAAGCAGAGCTCCTGAGCCTCCTGTCAATTTAATTATCAACTTTCAACATTTGCAGCCCTTTAAATCCAATTTTCTGCTCATATAATTTGATTTAACTCCGGTTTGCTATGTAAATGCAGAGTAGGAAGTAATTTACCTTGCGATAATAACTTTAACAAACAATCAATTGTTGGTCTCTCTCTATATCCATCAAAGGGTCTTGCTCTTAAAGGAAAATAGGAAATCTCAAAGCTCAGTGTCTTTTTTCACTCTGGTGCATAAAATCTTTACACACAGTTGCAACAAAGCCAGCGACAGGTGAAGTGGGTTACATCGATTTCTTCATTATCATGGCCCCAGACCAACAGATGGGATACATTTGGCAGTAAGTGAAGAGCCTTTTAAAAAAAAATAAATGATGCACAGGAGGCAGCTTAGATTGTTATATGGGTCAGATTCGCTTGAAAATTAGGAGCTTTGTTTGTTCCTGGTTTGTAGTGATTTTTGAAGGGACTCAATGAAGAGCAAGTATTTAAGGAATAGCGGGATATCAGAATCCCAAGACTCAGTTAGTGTGAGCTCAGCAATGGGTGATGGGTGATGGAACGAAATCAGAACTCTCAGTGCCCACGCAGTGTACCGCATGAAGCAGACTGGTTAGTTTTTGCAGAAAGCAGGCCACAGTGCATCTACCGTAAGTGTCAGAACAGCGGTGGTGGAGGAAGGAAGGAAGCCTGTCTTGATGAATCACTGCTGGGTTCCTGGAACCTGTTTCCAGGTTTCTACATCAGAGTAAATCATAACGATGATTCTGCACTGTGTTGATGGTGTGACAAATAACAAACTGTATCCACTAGCCAGTATGAAAACTGCTTTGCCCAGCACAGTGGAAGCATTATGGCCTCGGATGTGAGAGCAAATGCAACATTCAGTAACCAGCTGGGTGATCTATGCTTCTTTGCTCCATCAACGATTTGCGTCATGTGTAACTGGGAACCTTCTGCTGTAACATCTGTTGTAGCTTGACATGCACCTCCCCAGAAACACAACTACACATCAGGTTGATGCACACAACAACAAATGAGATCGATCTGCTTGCCTTCTACGGATTTTTCTGTTGGTCACATTTATACGCTCCAACACACAAAACATATTGGCTTCATTGACATGTCTGAACTACATAAATGAGGAAAAAAAAAGGATGCTCAACTATTTACAAACAGAGTTATAATAGTTTTGAATGTTTTAATATTTTTTTATTTTTATTTTATTTTTAGGTTTGTTTGATTGTTTCAGTTTAATTTTAATTTGTTTAACAAGCACAATCAGTGGTTTTAGCGTAGTTTTAATTTTAGTTTTTGAGGTATTGAATTACAAATATTGAAAAAAAAAATATGATACACTGGCAGACATGAGAAAAATCCATACTCTTTCCTCTAATTACAAAAATGAAGTGCCAACAGTAAAAAGGCCATCTGGTTGTCAGGATGCTGTGCAAAAATAATGGATGTCAAACAAGACATGAAACAAAAAATGAAAACAAATTTAATTCAAATTAATTTTACCCACAATTCTATTTAGTTTCATTTGCATTTCTAGTTTCTATCAAATTTTTGTTCAATGAAAAACATTAGTTTTTATTTGTATTTCAGGGATTCTTTTTTCACAATTTGACTTTTACATCAGCACCTGGACAGTGATGGTGTAATTAAAGAGTGACACTAACAAAAACAAATATTGTCATGGTTTTTGGGATTTTGTTCCTATTTTTATTTTGACAGCCTGTGTCCTTGTGTTGTCTCGACTTCCCTTGTTCCCATCTGCGCTGATTGTTTGCACCTGTGTCTCGTCAAGTCCTCTGTGTATAGCTTGTCTTGTCTCTCCCTTGCTCCCTGTTGGTCTGTACTATTTCCACTTGACTATTTTCTCCTGGTTGGATTCCCTGTCATGCTTTTCTGGTTTTCCTACACACCGCAAGTCGTGACCAATATGAATGCCGACTACAATGCAGATCCTGTACGTTGCTAAATGAACAGTTGCTATTAAACCATGTGTGAAAGGCCTTTATCGACACTACGTACTGTGTATATAATGCATTCACTGCAAAGTGGTTCGATGGTCATACTTAATGGTGTACTTAATGCTCTGCGGACACACAAATAAAATTCAACTACTTTCATAAATAAGAATTATATTCTATCAGCACATTAGCAGTGGTAAATTAGTTTTGGGGCTTTCCTTACTTTAGCCAAAAATCTAATGTGTATTATATAACTGGTTTCCTTAACATATGCCACAAATGGTCTGGGGGCCGGAAATATGAACATGAGTTTTATCAATCAAAGACGGATCATATAGAAAAGGCTGAAAAATACGGACGCCTGTGGATGAACCAGCGTTTCAAACGCATTTTAACCAAAAGATGATGCTGTTACAGAGAGAATTCATCATCTGAGTGTGTAGGAGGAGGAAGCAGACTAGTTTATTTACCAAGTGTCCAGGGTTTCATTTACAGCCGCTTATCCAGGTCACCTTCTTCTCATTCCAGGGGCACACAAGTTCATCTTTGACAGATGGTATACCATCTTAAAATGACACTCAATTTGAAGGCACATGTGCTTCCTGATTAGAGAAAAAGGCAGTAACTATGAAGGAGAGAAAGAAAGATTTGAGCCCGATTTGAGCTGAGAATGGCTGCAGCCTGACTGGAATCTGACACACCAACCCCGGTGATTCTCTTTAACACATTTTATGACTGTAAATGGTTAGTAGCTAATTGATTTGACATGACTCTAGCAGGAGGTTGATGTAGGGCATCAAATAAGAGTAATGTAGCATGTTCTACAACAGGCTTCAGGTGATCCTTTTACCAAAACACTGTGACACCGGAGCAAATGGATCTTATAATCAAACCACATTGGCTGCCAAGTCCAAGCTGTAACTGGACTAACTTTAAAAAACACATATTCAAATAACTGAAAATTCAAAATATGAGTTTAATTCAAAGTTAAATTTACTGACAAGCTCAGTCTCAGCAATAATCTTTGAATCATTGTGAGGTCAAAAATAGTATTTCCTTGGACATTTTCAAATGTATCTGAGCGTTTCCATAAATGAGGACTGTCACTGACAGAACCGAGCATCTTCAGATGAAACAAGAGCTGTCTACCCATCTTGAAGCTGGGGTTAAAAAAAAAAAGTCAAATCTAATTGATCTCAAGGAAGACCTAAAATTGTGTGCACATTTTAGATTCACTCAGGAAAAAAGGACACAGATTAACATAGTTGCTGCATGTAATGCGACTGAAATTTGAAAGCACTTCATCGATCTCTAAATTTGCTCAGTGCTTTCATATTTTTCAGGTTTAACTCATTTATAATCCGACCTTTGAAAAAACACCAAAATAACACAACACTAAAATAAGTGTTTTCTGGCAGCTGACACAATTTAAAGGTTTATATTCCACCCTGGGTTTAGTGGTGATTGTGGTGCTGCTGCTGTGAGCTGTAAGCAAGCATGGATTTACAACCAGGACAGAAATACATCCTTGATGCGCTGTCAAGTGACCTGACCTGCTTCTCCGCTTCTCACTCTCCTTACAGCTTTGTTCCTCTGCCATACAGCGCTACATCTCCACATTCACCTCACTACCTTCGCTCCTCATGTTCATGTCAACACTCCGCTCTTGCATGTCCCTTACCATTCTTCAGATGTCATTTTTTTTCCCTTTTCTTTAAATGCCTCTCCTACTCCGTAACTTGTCATCATATAATTTGAAACCTCTGCAGAAGTAACATGTTAAACAGGCTCCCCTTTTTCTAGATATCAAGAGCCCCAGTTCCAGCCATCTTCAGCCAACGGGCAACTTCCAGTTTTACGATTTGGCGCAAACCAGGACATGCAGCTCCTGACCACTAGAGATTGGCTCCAGAAACAAAGTCCGTCTTCATTGACCCCCATGTTAAAATGTTCAACTTTGCAACAGAAACATGTTTACAGCCCAGTACAAAAAATGGCTTTTAGTTTCCGTGACAACTGAATGAAGGGTGAATATTTATGTACCTCATCAGGGAAAATGATGTCATAGTAGCATGGCTGCCACCAGAGCCGCCTGGGAGATTTGCGAGGCCCTGTGCGAAATGGCTGGG
Organism: Cololabis saira; assembly: GCF_033807715.1. Classification (NCBI taxonomy): domain Eukaryota; kingdom Metazoa; phylum Chordata; class Actinopteri; order Beloniformes; family Belonidae; genus Cololabis; species Cololabis saira. The sequence goes on from NC_084602.1 coordinate 20,413,358, forward strand.
GTTTTTTGGGTCGGATCGGGTGTCTATATGCACAATTTTAACTCTCCAATTAGCAAAATACTGCATACCTTCCCCTGCCTCATCATCATCTCTTGCCTCGACACGGGGCCCCATGGCTGCTTGAGACCCGGTCGGATCGGTGATTTTTGTAACAAATTTATCAAACGAGCCTTTCAGAGAGGCATTAAACTCTTCCATTTTCTTTAGTTTTTTTTCTTTTTTCATCCCCTGATCGAAATTTCCTGATTCTGTCTCGTTCTCTCGACATTGTGTGAAAGTTTGTTCCAACTCCACCCATCTGGATCAGAGCAGCTTGTGTCTGCGCTTTGTCTGATCAGTTGTATTGAACAACAGACACGCGCAGACACGCTGTAATGGAACATGACTGTTGATATTTATAAGGGAAAAAAAAAAAAAAAATTGAAAAAAAATTGAAAAAAAAAAAAAAAAAAAAACGGCCCATAGCGCGAGGCCCCTTGGGGCGCGAGGCCCTGTGCGGTCGCACGGTTCGCACACCCCTTGCGGCGGCCCTGGCTGCCACTACTGTACTGTATGTCATGGCTGTCATGGTTTCTAGCTGTCACCAGCTACTTAGCACCTTTGGGAACTTTACTTGCTGTGAATAATGACCTAAAACAGTATAATTATTCTTACTGTAAAGAAAATATGACTTGTTGTACTATTAATTTACTAAGAGATCACTGTGGTCAGCTCTGGGTTGGCCTTGGTGGGTTTGGAGGTTAAAAAAGCAGCTAACCTTTACCCTGGTTGAAGGCTTTTACCCAGGGCTAACCGGAATATGGGCAGACTGCCTCTAGCTCATCAGCTTCCATGTCTTGCAGCAGCCATGTCCGCTGGGTCCTCTGGTAATGCAACCCTCCCCTTCAGGGGTGGACTGGCCATCGGGCATACCGGGCATTTGCCCGGTGGGCCGATGGGGATGTTGGGCCGGGCTGGGCCAAAAAAAAAAAAAAAATTTTTTTTTTTTTTTTTTTTTGGCCCGGGCAGGCCTATCGGCCCATTTGATTTAGTTTTTTACCTGACAACAACTGGTACCACTGGCCGATTGGTTATGATGAGTTTGTTTGATTGGTTATGGGCTGGAGTCAGGGCCGCCGCAAGGGGTGTGCGAACCGTGCAACCACACGGGGCCTCGCGCTATGGGCCGTTTTTTTTTTTCAAAATTTTTTTTTTTTTCAAATTTTTTTCGTTTTTTCCCTTATAAATATCAACAGTCACGTTCCATTACAGACCTAAATGTGTACTAGTCTGTGCATATCAATAAATATATGTGCAATGATGCGCGTGTCTGTTGTTCAACACAACTGATCAGACCAAGCGCAGACACAAGCTGCTCTGATCCAGACGGTGGAGTTGGAACAAACTGTCACACAATGTCGAGAGAACGAGACAGGATCAGGAAATTTCCATCAGGGGATGAAAAAAGAAAAAAACTAAAGAAAATGGAAGAGTTTAATGTCTCTCTGAAAGGCTTGTTTGATAAATTTGTTACAAAAATCACCGATCCGACCGGGTCTCAAGCAGCCATGGGGCCCCGCGTTGAGGCAAGCCCAGATGATGATGAGGCAGGGGAAGGTATCCAGTATTTTGCTAATTGGAGAGTTAAAATTGCACATATAGACACCCGATCCGACCCGAAAAACCCAAAAAATTTTGCCCCCCCGGCCATTCCACACAGGGCCTCGCAAATCTCCCAGGCAGCTCTGGCTGGAGTAGTCACAACATTAGAGCGCGTGGCTTATTATTGATATTATTATTGATAGGCTACTATTTGAAGAATGATGAGTTCATATTCAATATCTTATATATTCTATAAAACTAAATTAGCAACTCCAAATTTAAGTTGCTTTTTTTGACAGGGACAGTGGTGTTTGGATTCGTGATTGTCATTAAATTTTAATAATGCTGTGATTATTAGTGGGTGGGTGAAATAATACATCAATCTTTTTGGAGAAATGTTTACCTACAGTGATGCCATTGCAGCAAAGACTTTGTGTATATATACATATATTGGAAGAACCCACTGTTTAGGCAATTCATGGTCATTACTTAGTAAAAACAGAGGCAGCGCTGCATTCCCCCTGTTTAAAATGGTCAAATATGATGATATCAGCCTGAAAATCACAGGACTTATCTGTGGTGGTGAAAGAAGTCAGCAGTATGAATTTGAAAGATGTGTGAGCATCCCTTCATGATAAACAGAGGGGGAACGCATTCTGACAGCAGTATTTCACGCTGTCAGAATGCGTTCCCCCTGTTTAAAATGGGTTAATATATCATTGTAGATATCTGAAATGTTCTTTTTGACTAGGAAGAATTGAATTACAGATATCTGCAACACATATCCAGTCTAGCTATTAAATGTTAAAACGGCTTGCCATACAGGTTTGCTGGTCTACTCAGAAACAGTACTAAGTACATCTATAACGGGATTGGGGGGGATGGTGTAGGTTTAGGTTTATTAGACAAGAACATACACACCAACAAGACAGTGTACAAGCGGTGTCACAAGAACGTTTGTTTTCATTCATAGGCTTCATTTTCTTTCCATCAATACCTGGTGGGCCGGTCTAGGCTCAAAATGCCCGGGCCGATTTTTTGTCCCAGTCCAGCCCTGCTCCCCTTGGACCATTACAAGATTCTACCAGGTTAGCTGAGACCACTAGCTAGCGGGTAGGTGATTGTCCTCTTCAAAGCTCTGCTACCTGTTGCTTATCTTCATCATTCATCATTCATCCATCCATCATTCATCCATCATTCATCAAGCCAAGCGAAAATAGAAAATTGCAGCCAGCGTTCAGGTCTGCCGTCTCTGCCCATGTTTGGAGCGGGTGGAATCATTCCCTGTCGGTGTGGGAGATGAGCCACTGAAAAAAAGAGTTCTCAATAAAAGCCAAGTGGGCGTGACGTCACAGAAGGTTAACTTCTTCTCTGCTCAGATAACGTTAGGAAATCCCCCTCGGGATCAACACCGTCTCCTGTTATGAAGAACAAAAACATGCTTTATTCTCTTGACTTCAACAACAAACGATTAAAGAATTTGTTGCTAAATCAAATAAAGGGAATAGTCTAATCATCTTGTCTCAGCTATGATTTATGTCTCTGCACGAAAAAAGCTGAGTTTCATCTGAGTCTGAGGTCAGTAAGTTTTTTAGGTACAATTGAACAAACCAGACTTATTTCATTTAAAAAAACTGCACTTAGACAAGCTGCATTTATATTGCCATTCATCTTCCCAGGTAAAACATGATTTGAAGACTTCATTTGACATAGATTTGTTTATTAAAAAAAAAGCAACTGCATTGAAGATGTTTTTGTGATTCCAAACTGCTTAACATGTTGAACCTTAAGTTACACTTTCTTACATTTCTCTTTTTTCTCTTATTTTTTTTTTAATTCAGTTTTGGACAAACAAGACACCCATTCTTTCCAGAGGCCATTTCCTATCACTCTCACCTACTCTCCGTTTATATGTAGTTTGAGCTTTAAAGTCCCTTTTGGGAGGAAAATCTTTAATCGGCTCATAATGACTAAAACGCTGTAGTGTGGGTTGTAGCTTGTTTAGCACAGATTCAAATTGCCACAAAATAACTTTAATAATCTTTCAAATTAAAGCATGCTGTGTCAACATTTTCTGATTGAATTTGGCTTGGAGTATGGAGTCTGGGGCCTTCTACTAAGGGCGGTCCGGTCTCTGTATGATCGGAGCAGGAGTCTGGTTCTCATTGCCGGCAGTAAGTCAGACTTGTTCCCAGGGCATGTTGGACTCCGGCAGGGCTGCCCTTTGTCACCGGTCCTGTTCATAATTTTTATGGACAGGATTTCTAGGAGCAGCCAGGGGCCGTAGGGGATCTGGTTTGGGAACCACAGGATTTCGTCTCTGCTTTTTGCGGATGACGTTGTCCTGTTGGCTTCATCTGACCGGGACCTTCAGCATGTGCTGGGGCGGTTTGAGGCCGAGTGCGATGCGGCAGGGATGAGAATCAGCACCTCCAAGACCGAGGCCATGGTTCTCCACCGGGAAAGGGTGGCATGCCTTCTCCGGGTGGGTGGAGAAGTCCTGCCTCAGGTGGAGGAGTTCAAGTATCTCGGGATCTTGTTCACGGGTGAGGGAACGATGGAGCGGGAAATTGACAGGCGGATCGGTGCAGCGTCCGCAGTTATGCGGTCGATGTACCGGACCGTCGTGGTGAAGAGGGAGCTGAGTCGAAAGGCGAAGATCTCGATTTACCGGTCAATCTACGCACCTACCCTCACCTATGGTCGTGAACTTTGAGTAGGGACCGAAAGGACGAGATCGCGGATACAAGCGGCCGAGATGAGTTTCCTCCGCAGGGTGGCTGGACGCTCCCTTAGAGATAGGGTGAGGAGTTCGGTCACCCGGGAGGAGCTCGGAGTCGAGCCGCTGCTCCTTCACATTGAGAGGAGTCAGCTGAGGTGGCTTGGGCATCTGTATCGGATCCTCCTGGACGCCTCCCTAGGGAGGTGTTCCGGGCATGTCCCACCGGGAGGAGACCCCGGGGAAGACCCAGGACACGCTGGAGAGACTATGTCTCTCGGCTGGCCTGGGAACGCCTCGGACTCCCCCCGGAAGAGCTGGAGGAAGTGTCTGTGGTGAAGGAAGTCTGGGCATCCCTGCTGAGGCTGCTGCCCCCGCGACCCGGGAACGGACAAGCGGCGGACGATGGATGGATGGATGGATGGATGGATGGATGGATGGAATTTGGCTTCATGTTCTGTAGTAAAAATGAGGCAATAAAGTTGTTAATTTGGTAAACTCTAAAGTGTTTCCCTTAAAAATCTAATTCAGTTCCCCGGTTCTAAGAGTTTTATTTTTAACATCTTTGTAAGATAAAAGAAAATCAAAAGTAGGCTGTTGCAGGAACTCGTATGCAATGCAACCTGTCTGAACAAAAGGCTGTGAGCATCCTCATATGACCGTCAGCCGCTGGGCTTTAAGGCGCTGATCATGCAATCGCAGCACCATTGGTTTGTGTTGGTGTGTTAACCTTTCTTGTAAGTAATCCTTTCCTCCCCCTCATTTTCTGTTAGGTTTCATTTAGAAAACACATTAGATGCACACAAAAAAGGAATGTGTTGTATCGTGCTCACATACTCTGGTCATATACGCAACAGAGGGAGGAAATCCACAAATGAACTGTTTTCTTTAGTCAATGGAAGTGACTGACTTTTCATTGTATGTAAAATGTAATGAATCCAAGGTTTCAGGTAATAATAGTGTTGAGAATCTTTCTTTTAACAGCTTAGAAATGCCCTGACCTTCTGCCAGGACAGTTGAACATGCTGCCCTCTGTTGGTGTTTCAGTGATGTGAGACACTAAGGACCAGGGGAGGCGCAAAAAATGAATCAATAAAAACAATAGATTATTAAATGTGATTAAGGGTAGTTGTTACAGAGGATGTTTCAGATGTAAAGACTCGCTTTACCCTTTTTATGAGTCATGTATTTAGTTTTTAAATTCACTAATATTTATTTGATACAAGGATAAAAGGATAATTTTGATATTAAATTGCCACACAGTCTCTTTTGAGTCCTGTTCAGTGCTCTTGCTTTATTTTGAAAGTACTTTCCTTGGCATGTGACTTCCTCTATTCTTCCCCTTTCTAATCAATTGTATAAAACAATGTCACATGAACCAGCATTAGGTCACATGACCTACTGGTTTTTGCACAGCAGTTTTGAAGGCTGTTTTCCTTTGTATATGGTGGAGCAATGAGGCTTGAGAACACACCCATCAAATGTCAATCAAAGTTAGCTTCGGCTCTGAGCTCCTTCAGCTGAACAGGCTGAAATATCTGAAGAGCTGCTGCCAGTCGTTCACAGAAGAATGTACCGTTTAGCATGTTGACTCAATGGTGAAATCAAAAGTGGCAGCCGCGTTTAGTTGATGCTGGATTAATACAAACGCTAAGTACGGTAGCATGACAATTATGGATGAGGAAGTGATAACAGCTGAGCTGACTGTCAATCAATTATATTAGAAGCAATTTTAATGCTTTATATAAGTTCTCCTAGTGTGATACAAAAAAATCACCTCAGAGCTGTCATGGACATGAAATCTCACGATTGAGTCCAAAAAAATGTTGTTTTAACCAGGCCATAAATATGTTTATTTCCGCTGTAAAGTTGGACCTTTGAACACGGTGGTCAGTCGAGATTGACCTGCTTTTGGAGCCAGTCTCTAGTGGCTGGTTGAGGAACTGCAACAAACCTTGGTTCCGCTTGAGACTCGTGCGAAAGTTAGATGTTTGGTGCTTGGTTTTATCCAAGCGCTGATCTGAAGCAAGATTATTGACGGTTCAACTCAGGGTTTTGGTGTAAACTATTCCATGTGGGAGAAAAACTCCTTTAACATAAAATCATTGCATCCCAAACAGACACTTCTTTTTAAAGTAATTCTTTGCCCAGATGCTACTCCGGCATTTTGGTTCAGGTTCTAATGAAACTGCTTGACATGACCATGGCCGTTAGTTTCGGTTAATTCAGATAACCAACATATTCCCAGTTTATGTGAAGCCTGTTTTGCACAACAGGCAGAGGAGTTCATTGTACATTGTGGATGTACAGTACTTCATTTATGGCCTCTAGTGCCAGGGTCACGGGTTAATGTTAGCACAGGCACTTGGCACACTGACAGTGACACTTTCACTACTGGAGATCTACACAATCACTGTTATAATCAGCCCGAAGTGGATTTTCCCAAAGCGGAGTGTTACGACTAACTTGACTCTAATATTAGAGTGCAAGCCCTGAGGCATTTGTCTCTCTACTCTGCAAAGGCAGGTCCAAATCTCAGTGGGCATAATTTGCATCTCGTATTGAATTCTTTCAGAGGTTCCTCTGCAGATTGGTAACTTAAATTGCCCTTTAAATCTGCTAGGAAAATGACGGCATGTAGCAATATCTTAATGTTGATGTTTTTTCCTGCTGCTCAATAATAAAAAAGTGCCACTGAAGATCTAAATATTTCAAAACTGTGTCACCTTTTCTTTTTAGTATTCATCTGAAAAACACAATTACAAACAAAATGCATTCCTTCACTTTTTCAAAAATGTCTAGACTTTAGAATTATGAGAATAAACCTTTGTATGTCTTTGGAATCTATTGGCAAGATCTTAGCTTAGTGGACTACAGCCAAGGTTTCAGGTTTCATAAATCTCTACAGGCAGATGTTGAACAAACCCTGAGGTGCGAGATAAGCGTGAGGTTTGGTGAACCTGCATCAACTTAACCAAAACTACTGGTTCCATAAAGCCAGTAATGATTAAGTTCAATCGACTCAATATTAGTTAGCCCAGAACTCATCTATGAAGTGCTGAAACCACAATGATAGTGAAAAAAGGGGTCAGCCACTGCATATTAGGCTTTATTGTTGTTGGTAAGAAACATTCTCCTTTTGAACCGTCATATTTTTTTTTTTTTTGTGTTGTCCGTGTGTAAATCAACGGGCATGCAGTTGCCTTGGTAACATTATTTACACACCCAGCACTGCACAGGGGCAAAAAAAATAAAAACTGAAAATTAAAATAAAGCAATACAATTTCGATATAACATGTACAAAACCTACACTCTAGGTAGGTTTTGTTCAGGGGATATATTGCCATGATGATCATTATAACATCATGTATTTTATTCAAAACATTGATGCAATTATGAAGATGAAGCGTGTTGAAGTGGAGATGTGATCTGTTGTGCGAACCTCTGTCAGCCAGAGACGTCCTGGCAGAAACAAACTGAACTGAATAATCCCAGAACTAAATATACTTTGTTCCAGTTTACATTAAAAAACTGTTCAACTTTTTTAATAGGGCAATGATTCAAGTTGTCAGCCTGTTGTAGTCACCATTGCTTATAAATATTAAACAGTGTAGAAAATATAATTTGTTTGTGCTTCAACTACAATGTTATGTCACTTTTTATGTAAGTAATAATACATTAGTGTCAGTTTCCGCTGCAGAAAGTAGGGAAGGTCCGAATCCTGATCCGTGACCAGCTATTGAGGGAGAAAATGAAATATATCTAATTTTGAATTCAGTGCATGTCTGGGGTATGGGCATGATTATCATACACAAATGTTACGCAAAATTATTTACAGAGAAAGGGAAGGTAACTGTATAAAAACGTATCGTTTTAACAAGTCCATGATAAAAGCACATTGATAAACGTGGAGGTTGGTTGACCTCAGAAATGATAAAACAAGTAAAAGAGGCAGCCAAATGGATTAAATAAAGAATATAACAAAAAAATATACACTTTCATTCCCTTGCCTCCCATCACAATTACTGCAGCAACATTCACAACCCAAAAGACCGATCTCAAGATTCAGGACGTCTTTTTCAGGCTTTAGAATTTAAAGGAAATATATTTTCCCTTTTTTTTTCTCAGAAGTTGATGCAGTTTTTCTGAGGTCTTTATAAAATAACAGTTACAGTACAACAGCTTCTTTTTCCAGCACCTCTTTACAGTTGTGTTCATAGGAGCTGATTTTTGACTTCACCGGACTCCATCCCCCAGTTCAGTGGGTTCATTGGAAATTTTGATTTGTATATCATTTCATATATCCAAAGAAACAGTATTGAGTACAAAACATATTTATTTTTCTTTAAGTTCTTTATTTCTTAACACTTTATTCAATATTTTCACAGCGTTTAATATTCATTTATGATGCTTTGACGTTAAAGTTCCTAAAATTGCTTCCCATGTGGCTGAAATGGACTACCATGTTAAGAAAACGTATGCCAATTAAATGCCAACCTAAGGCCAATGCAAGGTTCAGCTACATTAGCTTAGATCACTGTGTCAGAAAACCACCTGGATGGATTACGTATATCATTAGCAGGCTTGTTTACGGGCGAGAAATTGTTAACAACAACATCAACAAGGCAACAAGGTTAATCCTTTTCAGGGATAGAATAAAGATTGCAAGCCTAAATCATGGAATTTAGGCTTGCATTTAGATAGAAAGATGTAAAATGAGGTAATAGGATTAATATGATCAAGTACCTGGATTTCCAGCAACAAAAGCTGAAAAGAAGGAGGCAAAGACCCCCGCCCCAGTCATAGTTTTCATTGGATAAGCCTTTAAGACCGAACTGAAAGGATGAAGAACAAACATTGTTTTCAAGCTCGGTGCAGAGTTGGTGTGGCGTACAGAACAAAACAGAAGTCTTGACCTCATTTGATACCCGTAATCACTGACCTGGAAAAAGAGGCAGAGAGAGGGAAAGAAGACAGGCGAGCTGACGGAAAGAGGCAAACAAGAACCTGCGATGAGGCTCGGTGTCAGTGATCTACCTGCTGGTGCTGCGAGGAACTGGCAGATCTCCAGAGTTTATTCAGCTGACAGATGAGTGTCCAGAAGGTTACTAACAGGATGAGACCGGGCAGCCACGTGGCCCTGCAAAGGATTACAAGCAGCGAGAAGAAGGCAAAGAGATTAGACTCAAGAGGAACTCTGCATTTTTAACCTCGTCACTGTTGTCACACTGACAGTCTGGAAGAAAACTGAGTCAAGATCTGTACTCCGACACCCCCTCCTCATCTTCTCCTCCTTTCATTGCACCCATTGCTCATCCACCCATGCAGCCAACTCTGCCGTCCGCAGGGATCCAACGGCATCCAGGATCCAGCTACTGAGGAAACAGAGCCGCAGCGCAGATGCAGAGGTGGACTGAATGGCCTGGTTTGGTGCTTGCAACTAGTTTGTTCTACACCCTCTCCTAAAAGAGAAGAGCCAAGGAGATTCTGGATTTTTATTGTTATTTGCATCCTTCTTTTTACAAATGTTTTGTTTGGACTTGAAAGACACAAAAGGTAACCCATCATGCTTCTGAAGTCAGGAGTATTCCTCACTTTGTGTCTGTTCACCCTTCAAGCAAGTCAAATAAAAGGTAAGAAAAAGTGGTGATTTAAGTAGAAGATTTAGTACGTCTGCATTGGACTCAACTGAGATTTAAGCATGTTTTACAGGTTCACCTGTATTTGTGTAGTAATATAACAAGTCAATCCCACATTTTTACACTTCGGTAGCACATAAAAGGAGGATTTTCCAAATCAGCATGAAATGCCAGCTTAACCTCAAAACGATCTTTGATTTTTAGACATCAATCAAATGTCAAGAGTAAGCAAAGCATTTTTACGTTCATGACTAATCACTAAGAAATGGCAGTCACACGTGATGGGTGTTTTCTTGGAGAAACAGCATCATTTCACCAACGCGAACATTCGAGTCTGCTCTGATTGTAATTTACAGTGTGATGTGCCTGGGAGAGCTCATTATCCTGAAGGAAACAAAAGCCATTCTGTTCCCTGTGTCGCAGGACGCTAATCTTTTCTGGCTTGTAATTCTGCATTGGGGCCTTTTTGTCGGCTGCACAAGGCAATGGGGCCCACGCCAGTTCTCTCTCCTCTCACACAACCCTTGTGTCTGTGGACGTATAAGAACTCAAGCTTGGATGCCCAAGAACTTATTTGAAAGATGTGTTGCGAGTTTTAGGAAAACATCGCGTCTTAAAATAACTTAAGACCACCTTTTCCCTAGCTAAAATATCTGGGACAATTTGTTGAATGAATGTGCCTGACACCAGGGATTTCTTTCTTTTTTTCTCGGCATAAAGGCAGAGGCCACAGTGAGTGCCATCACATTCTCTCCATGCATTTGGTGCTGGGCTTGCTATTTCACAAAACATTATTATTATTATTATTATTATTATTATTATTATTATTATTATTATTAGTCTTAAAGATCCCATCATGCCCCAACTCATTCCTTTGTTAAGTCGTATCATTTTTATGTCAATATGTCATTTTTGTTGAAGCTGGTGACATCTCATAGAGCATCACAAGGTGTCATTTAGGGTCTCTGTACTGACACCCTGGTTGAGGCAGGTGTGATAATCATAGGACTTAAAGGTCCTCCACACGTTCAACAACAGCTATGTTTTCTGACTGACTCTACTGTGTGAGCTCATCGAAGGTGTAGGAAATACTTTACATTTGAAAATCCTACACTCTTTGTTTTAGCTTTTCAAAAAAAAACATTCAGTTCACTTGATATCAGGCCAGAATCACACTAACACACTCAACGGCTCAAATGACAGCATCCATTTCTGGTTTGAGCAAGCCCAACAATTGGTCTCCTCAGTTGAGCCCAATGCAGATTGTATTTAAAAAAGTTGCAGTTCCTTAACTTGCCACTAGAGGCTGGTTGCAAGAGCGAGCCAATCTCCATTGGCCCCCTTGTTAAAATCTACAACTTTGGAGCAGAACTAAACATTTAAAGCCTGGTTCAGAATTTCAGCTTTGTCACAACTTTAAGGAGTTAAACATGTATTATTCTTTCTTTTTTTTTACCACATCAGGTAAAATTGTATAACTCAACAAATTTATTTCAAATTCGGGGCACCGTCCTTTGATTTCTGTCTTGACTTCTGAGCATAATTTAACTGAGCTGACGGGTTGGCCTGGAAGGGGCTGTGGATGAAGCTTGGCTACCTTTGTCTGGACAAAAGCTACTCCCACTCCCCTCTCGCTCGTTAGCTGCTTTCTTGTCAAAACATCCAGTTCCTTTATTCAAGCCCCCGTCAGTGTTAAACTGGACCCTTTTGGATTGGCTTCCTTTGCTGGTCTTCCAAGCTCTTGCGCTCAGATAAAACCCCAGGGATCCTGTGACTGCTATCAGCAGCAACAGGAAGAGGGTCTGCACCAAGAAAGGCAGCCCTCCTTATTTGCATAAAGAGGCAGAAATGCATATGGTAAAGTAAAAGGAGGGGATGTAAAAACAAATAATGAATGTATAAGCAATGTATAAGCAAAAGGAAAAAAACTCTCTCTCTCTCTCTCTCTCTCTCTCTCTCTCTCTCTCTCTCTCTCTCTCTCTCTCTCTCTCTCTCTCTCTCTCTCTCTCTATATATATATATATATATATATATATATATATATATATATATATATATATATATATATATATATATATACATACAGTTTTTACAATTTTTTTCTGCTTTTATTTTTAATTATGTCAGTCCTCCATAGATAGTTTGGTAACTCCAGAGAGCTGCTGCTGAGAGCTCGGCGCCAAGCAGCGTAGTCAACCTTTGACTCGTTTGTAAGATGGGCTGTTGGAATTACTGTGCAGTGAAGTTAATGTCTCAGCGTGAGAAATGACGTGTGTGGCATGAGAGCGTGTGAACTTGCTGAAATGCCTGAGTCTCACGCCTAATGCGTGAGACTCGAGAGCCAGGATGGATGGATTGATTTGATCGGAATGATGTAAGGCAACGCCTTTAGGATCATAGAGTAGTATGAGCTAAGTCAAGCTAAAACAGCTAACTTTTATTAATTGGGCAAAAGTTTTTTGGCTTCTAGGTTTGATAATTCCATCTCATTTTTATATTATCTGAGGGTTATGTAGAGCCTGCCTCGGGAAGATGACGACCTCTACAAGAGAGAATTTTGAGCTGCAGGAAACCCTCAGCTGATATTTATATGATACATGAGATTAAGTTCTACAGAGTCAATGGTTCCGCATCATCTGTGCTATTACACAGACTCTGCCCAGCTGGCCTCCAGCAGGAAGGTCCCCCCTTATGATCCAGATCCTTCTCAAGGTTTTTCCTTGCCCTTGTTTGAATTAAAGGGGACCTATAATGAAAAACACGTTTTCTCTTGCTTTAACTTATATAAAGTGGTCTCCCCTCAGCCTGCCAACTCAGAGAAGGAGGAAAGCAACCAAATTCTGCAGTGTCTGTACAGCCGCCCGGATGAGCTGTCCAGTGTGATGTGGATCTGCGAGCCGTTCAGATTCTGCTCCCTTTCGTTGCGTAACGACGGGCGCGATTTACATCGGTTGGCCTCCGATGCGTGAAACCACGCCCACAACTAACTCCGCCGGCCGGAGCTTCCTCCATTTTTTCGTAGCGGTGTATCGCGTCATTCAGGCAGCCAATCAGCACAGAGCCTCATTATCATAGCCCCGCCCACTCAGAATCCTGCATAGATAATGAGGTTAGAGAATTGGAAGATAAAGACATGGCTCAGAGGCTGAATTTCTAATTTATTTAGCAAAAACAATCAAAAGCTTGTTTTTAAGACATTCAAGGTCTGTTTAAAATAGGTATTAGATGCCATAATAGGTCCCCTTTAAGGTTTTTCTCCCACCAGGGAGTTTTACCTGCCATTGTTTATGTTATGTTTATGTAATAATTGCTCGGGGGTCATGTCCTGGGTCTCTGGGAAGCGCCTAGAGACAACTTCCGCTGTAATAGACATTATGTAATAAACATGCCCTTACATGGCAACAATCTCCCACTTGACAATATCTGGTCTTCCCTTTTGTTAAATTAACTTTTGACCCACATAACAAACCTGCAGAAGTTTATTTTGTTCTGCTCAGATTTCCTTTCTAGTAAATAAAGAATTAATGTTCGAAAGTGGCCCGATTGTTTATTTCCTATTAAATATATCATCTGTATGTATACCTTCTTTTTCACATGCAACTGTAACAGTTGAGAATGTTTTTTTTTAATATATGCTATTTTCTTTTTCTTTTCTTTCTTTATTGAAATCATCATTCTGCATTTTGCATCATTCTTCCCTTAATCCAGGGAGGGCACAGTTTGATACTTGGGTCCAGTCTGTGTTTTGGGGGTCATAAATCCTGGCTTATTTCCTTAAGAGGTCCACTGAGATTTGCCAGCTGGCATCACAGTTAGTGCCTTACATCTGAAATAACTTTATTAATTAGGGTAACTGTCCAACGGAGGACTACGTAGACTTGACCACTGGAGTTTGTAACAACAACACTACAAACATTCACATTCTACATTAGTCGGGTGTCAGATTCGCTGTACAGGAACATTTCTCTGGGGTAAATGCTAAGGGGGACAGTGTTGTTGGCAGGAGGGTTATCATCATCTGCTGGGCTCCAGTCCCTAGTGCTGCCATTTGAAGTCACCTCTTCTTCAATCCTCCATCTCTGTCACCAAAAATGAACAGTGTCTCTAAGAATAGCTACAAGCTGTTTGCCACATAACTCCCAAACAGAATGGCAGGGCGTGCAGACTCTGCACAACAGACTATATTACTGGAAGCCTTTTGTGTTTGTGTGTGTGTGTGTGTGTGTGTGTGTGTGTGTGTGTGTGTGTGTGTGTGTGTGTGTGTGTGTGTGTGTGTGTGTGTGTGTGTGTGTGTGTGTGTGTGTGTGTGTGTGTGTGCAGGGGTTGGGGGTGGCGGGGGTGTAAGAGAGGAGTGAAGAACATCATGATTCCTCTTGTGGTTTCAATCAACTCTGACAAGTTTACTAAACTTTTTATTTTTTTTATTTTTTTGTGTCTCATTTATTAAAGCATTTCAAAAGTTACAGCAGTCCTCATAATTCTTTCTGGCAGGCGGGGTAGCACGGCTGGCTAAAGAGTTTGCTTTCCGAGATCAGCAGCAGAATAGGATGACCCCCAACTGGAAGGTCCAGCTGCACAACGTGTCAAGGACTCTGAACCCTGCTTGGAGCTAAATGTGCAATGATGAAGCACACAATGAAAAAAGCTTAAATGTTATAGTTTTTGTTACAAAATATCGCCACTGTGCAACATTTAATCAAAGTTCTGTTTGCCGAAATGTATATTGCATTGGTGCTCCAGTGGAAAAACTGCAGTTACTGTTACTGTTTTGATACTGATTTCTGCATGTGCAGAAGTTATCAGTGTATCAAAGTCCAAGTTAGTTTGTTATCTAGTAATTTTTAATTATGGTTCAATAGATAATTAGAAAACGAACAAATAAATTAAACTGGCCTACTTACAAATCAGTTGACTCCCCAAGAAACGATGCAAAGTACTTTACATTAGTGACACGTTAAACTAAAGTATCCTGTACTTACTGTACGAGTGTCTTCAATCTCGCAGTCAGTCAGTCTGCTTGTTTAAAGGGTGAAAAGTCCAATCTCGAGATACACCGGTGTCGGATCACACCATCCATCACGGTTTGAGCCAACGTGGACAAAGGAGGACTCCACTATTGAGAGAAGACTGGAGATTGTCAAAATGCATATTGACAAGCTTCTGGGAGACTGCGTTTTGGAAAGATGTGACAAAAATAGAGCTTTTTGGCAAGTCCCATCAGCTCTATATTGACAGACACAAAATGAAGCATTCATAGAAAAGTAGACTGTAGTTAATGTGAAACACAGAGGAGGCTCGGTTATGTTCTGGAGATGCTTTGCTCCTTCTGGTACAGGGTGTCTTGAATCTGTACAGGGACCATGAACTCTCAAGACTATCAAGACATTCTGGAGACAAATATGCTGCCCAGTCTCATAAAAACAGCTAGTCACACAAACACAAAACACAGTTAAAAACATCTGAGTGACTAAGAACACATCGGAGTATCCGAGGTTTCCTTCTTTGAATCCTGATCTAAATGCTAGTGAGCATCTGTAGAAAGAGGTGACACATTCAGTTTGCAGAGGGCACAAGTTTCATTACTCACTATTCAGTAAATTATTATATATTATTACTTTTGTCAGTTTCAAGTTATTTACGTGACCACTGTGGGTTTGTCTTTTTTCAAATGACAACAAATGTGTCCACACAGCTATCTCTACATCTTCCTTTCCTTTCCATTCATACGTACCTTTTTTATTCATCAATAAAAATATCAATGAATCCCTTTGACTGATCAGAATCAGAATCAGGTTTATTGGCCAAGTCAGGTCAAACAAAACCGGGAATTATATTCGGTATTTTTGCTCACTGCACAGTAAATAGACAAATGACAGCTCTTATTAACATATATACAATTTTAAAAAAAGTGAAAGGTGCAGCAGTGAGAGGTAGACATGGTTATTGAAAGGTGCATTGTTACAGCATATGATTGTGGTTATTATTATTATTATTGCACAGTGATTGATTACTCTGAGACTCCATGAGTGATGAGAGTTCATTAGAGCAACAGCTTGGGGGAAGAAACTGTCTCTGTCACTTTGACTGGAATGTTTCCAATTTATTGTGCTTATTCATTTTCATAAAATTATGAAAAAATTGTATCCTAACAGTAAAATCCTGACCCATGTCAGCAGCACAGGTTTCTCTCCATCCGGCCTTCACCCTATTTAGACGTCAACAAGGTTAATTGATTGATATTCAGTCTTTTATTCGTTTCTACAGATTAAAATATGGCGAGCCAGTGAATGAGTTGAGCTCTTTTTTTTCAGAATTAACACTACTGACGAATTAAATAGCAAGTAAGCAAATTAACTTACTTTTCTGCACTAGTCGAGTCAGTTAAAGAGTTATCATAGAAGTCACAGATGTCAGGCTTTTGATTTGTCAAAATGGTGAGTTTCTGCTTCATTGATTATAAAAGAGTCTTTTATTTTGGTGTTGAAAATGTCTGTATCCCAGAGAATGTCCAAACAATGACATTGTTGGGGTCACGTGACCCACTGGTTTCTGAAGATGTTTTTCTTCTTGTGGGGGCGTGGCCATGTTGCTTAAAGGGGACCTATTATGGCATCTAATACCTATTTTAAACAGGCCTTGAATGTCTTAAAAACAAGCTTTTGATTATTTTTGCTAAATACATTAGAAATTCACCTTCTAAACCATGTCTTTAGCATCCCAGTCTCTAACCTCCTTATCTATACTGGATTCTGAGTGGGCGGGGAGGTTATGAGAATGATTGGCTGCCTGAATGAAAAAATGGCGGAAGCTCCGGCCGGCGGAGTTACACCGTGTCCTAACTGCATGCGATGCGAGCGATGCGAGCGAGCGTCAGCGACAAAATCAATTCCATTGCTTTATTTTCTATTGGACTGTCCTAACTGGGCACAGCGACGCAGTGATGAGCAGTGCGACGCAGCGCTGCGCGCCGTTTTGAGCTGAGCATTTGTCGGATGCCCTGCTTCTATTTTCTTCCTGTCGCTCGAAAAGCCGGTTGAAAGCTCTGTAGGAAACGGTCATGGATAAGGAACGGCTGATCCAGTTAGTTGAAATGAGAAGTTATCTCTATGATACCTCCTCATTTCACTACCAAAACCTCAATAAAGTGGCAACTGGATGGAGGGAGATCGCCAGGGAGCTGGAAGTTTTTGACCGTTATTTTTGTGTGTTTTTGTCAGGATGCTGAGCAGACGTTAATTTACCGTTAGCTTCTGTTAATGTACTATAGCTACTGTTAAACCGTTGAGGGAGGGTAGTTATCAAGTTCACCACAATAATATGGCCTGTTAGAGTTAAACAACAATTAATAACAGAGCTGCATATTAACGGTTTCAGTGTGGACAGAGAGCCAAAGAGTCCGATGTCACGCAGTGCGACGTGATAGTCGGACGCTCGCATGCAGTTAGGACACGGTGTTAGTTGTGGGCGTGGTTTGCATTTTGGTTACGTTACGAAAGGGAGCAGAATCTGAACGGCTCGTAGAACCCACATCACACTGGATGGCTCATCCGGGCGGCTGTACAGACACTGCAGAATTCAGGGACGTGCGGTCAGGGGAGGCAGGTGAGGCAGAGCCTCACCTGTCATCATGTCAAGTAACAAAAATAAATAATTAGAACATCAAATTTATACTAATATATGTCCACAGATCTTTATGAATGACTAATTTTGAACATTTATTATAATCAAAATCGCTGAATTTGCCTATTTCCTGTTCAAATACAGGGCTGAAACGTGAGGTGAGGCAGCAGCGAGCCGAGCCGAGCTCTGATTGCGCAATCCATCACAAACTGGGTTGATACGTGCGATTGGCGCGTGCTGGTTGCCGTATCTCTGCATGTCGCCAATATAAAGTTTGCAGATAGGCCTACGTTTATTTGACCTGATTTTACACAGTCTGGCTAATGTCTTTAACCATTAAAGTTTAATGTTTGTTAGTGAGATATTTAGTTCCGCTGATGGGACATAAAACCGCAGTGAAAAAGGCACAGGGTGAGGCAGACAATACTCTGCCTCACCTGAAGGGGGCGAACGTGAGTCAACGCCGTTCGCTCATGTACTAAAATAAGGAGGACTTTTACAACAAAGTAACGGAGGTTTTTGTGGCGAAGGACAGGCGCATGGACTTCATTTACAAATAAAAGTAAGACCAAAAACACTTTCAATCTATAAAAGAGATTAAACTAAGAAAAATACAATAGAATATTTAAAAACTAAATTTTGGCCTTAAATAAAATATTCTTTGTTTTTCTTTTCATGCTTTTTGTTGAGCAATCTGTATTAAATTGATTAAAGTATCAGAATTAAACGTTTTAAAAACAACTGAATATTTCACTAAAGGTCAAAATTTAAATCTGTGGTTTTGTACACCAGTCTAGATACTCTCATTTATGTTGTATGAATTATAGAATTGCGACGGCCTGATACATGGAGGGTGTAGTGCAAATGCATGTTTTTTCTTACCTTTACGTATCTGTAATATGTACCGTGTGTGCCCGTGTGTTTTTTTGTGAAGAATGCTGATGAGATATGAAATAACCAGTAGTAGCCAATTGAATAAGCTACCCTTTTTGGTTTATATATTTGTAAATCTGACACTAAAGGAGTCAGTGCCTCACCAACCATGAACCTCACCGCACGTCACTGGCAGAATTTGGTTGCTTTCCTCCTTCTCTGAGTTGGCAGGCTGAGGGGAGACCACTTTGTATATGTTAAAGCAAGAAAAAACGTGTTTTTCATAATAGGTCCCCTCTAACAAGCCGGTGCAAACACACCCACCGCATGTCAATCAAGGTAAGCTTTGCTCCCAGGTCATTCAGCCGAACCCCGCTGAACATCTGCAGAGCTGCCGTCAGACGTGTAGAGCAGGATACACCGATATCACAGTGACTCGAGGGCGAAAACAAAAGTGACTGTTACGTTTGGCCGAGGGGGTTCGTACAAACAGGTGGTTAATTCGTTAAGTGCGGTAGCGTGACAATTACTGATGAGGAAGTGATAACAGCTAGACATTGGCTGAGCCGACTGTCAATCAATCATAAATATATATATATATACATATTTAAAAGTTTATATTTATTTATATATACATAAATAAATGTATTGATTGATATAAACTCTCCTAGCATGGTACAAAAAAAGAATTCCCCCCTCAGAGTTGTCATCGATGTGATATCAAATGATTGGGATCAATATGGATTTTTGAAGGAGGCTGTAAATATGTTTATTTTTGCTCTAAAGTTGGATATTTTAACATGGGAGTCAATCAGGGCCGTTCCTGACCCATTTGGCGCCCTAGGCAAAATATTTGCTGGCGCCCCCCCACCCCGTTCCTGTCCCGTCCCATCCACTACCACCACACACACACACACACACACACACACACACACACACACACACACACACACACACACACACACACACACACACACACACACACACACACACACACACACACACACACACACACACACAGAATAGCAATTTCTTGGATGTATTAAATAATTAAATATATAATATGTAATAAATAAGTAATACAACAACTCAGTGCAGCAATTAAATAAAGAAACAAGTGCAAACACAAACAAAATTTCAAATAGTAAAATAGGTCAAGTAAAAGGTATTGCACACAAATAACAACTACTACCAATAATAACTATATACAAAATACCCTGTAAAAACCTCAATTTAGCCCACAACATCTTACAATAACAATTTTAACAACAATAACAACAGCATTATAGCCATTGACCGGCTAACATGTTAGCATCGCTCCCGTTTTCCCAACAATTATCTAGATTTTCAGCAGACAATCAGAAGTAAGTTTAACAATAAAACGTGAGGATTACTTAAATGCACATGATTGTCAAGGTCAGGGGTGGAGCAGGGGTCCCAGCCTAGGGGGGGCGAAGCATTCTAGATGGGCCCTTGTGGCCTAAACATCCCCGTTAAAACATAATAGCTAAAAAAAATGCCACAGATCTCGGATACACAACCACAGCACGCAGGGGACATGGTCAGAACTATTCAAATGAGGTTTCAGCACCATGGATTTACCAGTCATTATGTCAAACCTAACTATAACCCTAATGCAGACTTTAAGATATAAGTATCAAACTGGAGATAAAAATCAAATGACATCCAGTGATGTCTATGGAAGCTAATTTCTTCCAGTAAAAGAAAAAAATAAGATGAAATCTTAGCCTTAAAAATAAAAATATCATATTTTGTCATAATTTTGACATAAAAAGTCATAATTTCAACTTTTTATCTCATAATTATGACTTTCTATCTCATAATTTCGACTTTCTATCTCATAATTTCGGCTTTCTATCTCATAATTTCAACTTTTTATCTCATAATTTCGGCTTTCTATCTCATAATTCTGACTTTCTATCTCATAATTTCGACTTTCTATCTCATAATTTCGACTTTCTATCTCATAATTTCGACTTTATATCTCATAATTTCGACTTTATATCTCATAATTTCGACTTTATATCTCATAATTATGACTTTATATCTCATAATTATGACTTATCGTGGGGATATTTTTACTTTTAAGGTTTTAAGTTTTAAGGTTAAAGTTTTCATCTTAGCCATAGATGTCGGATTGGCTGAGTAGATCAATTCAGACACGTGTGTTCAACCTACACTACAGTTTACAATGTGCGACATGTATTTAACACAATCAGACACGGTGGTCAGCGTCATGACAATGTTATCAGAAATAATTAATATTATGACAGCTTACCAATGATGGTTTCATCCAGGGGTGGGCAGAAAACCCCAACAAAACATATTTCCATCCACATCAAAACATATTTCCTGCTTTAAGGCTCCTTCTGATGCGACAACTGGCTAAAGGCTGATTTATGGTTCTGCGTTACAACGACGCAGAGCTACGGCGTAGTGGGTGGGGGAGGGGGCGCCGCACGCGAGTGTGTTGAGGTGAGGGACCGCAGCAAAATTACCAGAGAGGCAGAAGGATGCAGCCAGGCAGAAATTAAAATTAGAAAAACGATTCCCTTATTATTTAAAGACGTTTGGCTATATATGTACTGTTGTTGTTTTTTAGTGTATTCATTTCAAATTTTTCAAAAAAAAAATGTTTTTTTTCAAAAAAAAAAAAAAAAAAACAGCTGGTTGCATGGCGCCCCCTGGCATGCTGGCGCCCCTAGCATTTGCCTAACCTGCCCTATGGGCGGAACGGCCCTGGAGTCAATGGAAACTGGCTCACTTTTGCAGCCAGCCTCGAATCTGTTTTATTCTGGGTTTTTTGATGTACTTCCCATCGTAGCTGGTTGTATTGCAGCAGAGTTTCATGTGTGGACAGTGAATTATTTTAGGAAGATGCAACAGTAACCCAGTTGAAAACAGGATACTGTGGCATGTAAACATCTGATGTAGGTCTCTGAGAAGGGAACTTTCACATGGTCAGAAATCTAAACAAATGCCTGACTGTGCACAATACTATGTTTTTGTTTTGAAAAGAAAAAAATCCCATCCTTTTTAGAGTTTTACCTCTACGTCAGAAAAGATCTCTATCTTTTCCTTTTTACTGGAAGCAAATCTTTGCCACTACATCATTATTGTCAATCCACTTTACTCTACAACCGCTGCACTTTACACAAACTTTAAAGTTGGTCTGAAGTGGATTTAAAAGGGACGAATTCACCAGAGTTGATGCCTAACCTGGCCACCCATTCACTTCGGGAGACTTGTCTCTTGTAAAACGAGACTAGTACCGTCTCCGTTCACATACTCTCATCAGTACGAAATGTACCAAACCACCTGCAACAAAGCGGGGGCGGGCTTTGATCAATAGCTCACACAGGAAGTCCAAACACCATTATTCATAACAACCAGTACGGCTTGAAAGTGACTAAAGTTTTATGTTTTAAACTGAAACCGCACAGCTATGGATGTAGCCTCAGTATACTAGAGCATTTTTTATCTTGAAATATGTGTGTCATTACCCAAAAGCCATCATTACAGTCCACAAAATTAGAGCTAATTATGTTTGCGTTTACTGTAATTACTGTGTGCTTGTTACAAATACTCCTGACTAACATGATAACTTTATTCCTGCAGGGTTTCACGACTACGGCTTTTCTGGACTCAGGGATGCAAAGTACCGGCACTTTCTGGAAGTTCCCAGACCGATCAGTCACGACACCAACGTCAGAGCGGACCAGGAGAGACACCGAGTCAAGAGGTCGACGGCGTTCACCACGGGTGTCAAAGTGTGCCCTCAGGAGACCATGAAAGCAGTGATCAGCAGCCATCGGGCCTATTACAAACTCAGAGGTAAGAGGAAAGCTCCACTTTAATGCTAGCTAATTAAACTTTCTGAATTTTAAACGCAGTCACCATTAGACTTTTAAAAGGAGGCTCATTTTTTTTCAAACAATTGCATAATGTGAAAAGAGAATAAATCATTTTATCAGTGGTGAATAAAGGGAAGAAGGTTTTGCAGATATCATTATGAGCAAATTTAATCTCAAAGATTTTTTTATTGTCATTTCAACACATGTAATAGATGGAATTACATTTGTTCCCCTGGTCCCGGTGCCGGCCAAATGACACAATTAGATAAGTAGTAAAATTAGCATAAGTGAAGAAAAGACATCAGTCACAGTCAGCAGCAGATTGACAGTATATGCGCTTCTCCAAATCTAACACATGGATGTTTTTATATAAACTAATGCTCCTCTCCTGAGATAAGCAGCGAGACGCCTCCAATAGCGTTAAATGCAAATTTCACCCCTGTCCAAGAGAGGTGGACTGTGGGCTGCCGTGGCCATTGTGACTGTTACAATTGGTTAGTAATCAAACCGCTCCTGACAGCTGGCTCAGCAGCAGGAGGTTTTAAAACGACGGCAGATTAATTCTGCATGTTGGAGGTAAAAGCGTTGCTTCAGAAATGAGTTTGGCTGGAAATACATTTCCCACAGGCCTCAAGATATTGGACAAAGTGATGTGTGAGTCCGATGAAGCGTGCTACAGCTTTGGGATAATTATTAATTTAGCATTTTATTTGTTTTCTTTTTTTAAATTTTGTAATTTTAATCTTCACAAAAATGTCATCATTGATTTTTAAGCACATTGCCTGACATTTCTGAAATGACATGTAGTCACATTGTCACATTAAATATTCCTTGTATTTTAATACATTAAAGACTTATTGCAGGGAAACCTTCCTCTGAAGAGAGTTAAGACAATTATAATCTCCATGTGCAGACATGCACGGATCAGGAACGACAGTAATCTTTATCCTTGTATTTGATTTCTTCCCACTCTAATCACCATCCTGTATGAGCATATGTAATTATATTAGCGATATATAAACCATTTGAATGACTTTTCTATAATATAAGATGATGTCTCACCTATATTCGCTTTTTGAAATATATTGTTTCATTAAAAAAGTGTCATGGTTTCTCTTCAGTTTGCCAGGAAGCAATTTGGGAAGCATTTCGGATTTTCCTGGACCGAGTCCCAGATGCAGAGGAGTACAGAGCGTGGGTTTACACCTGCCAGCACGAAAACCTCTGCATGGACGACCTGGCCCACAATTTCAGCAGCTCTCAGGAACACCTGGACATGGTGGCCCAAGTGAGCAAAACAGCCTCACAGAGGCCGTCAGAACTGCACAATGCACGGCAACTTGCTCACACCATGCGCTACATTTCAGTCTGTGTTTTCAAGCTGTAATAGCTGCTATCTTGCTGTTTATTTCCAGAGGGTTTCCGAGCAGGGTGAAAGTGACGGGTAGGTACAAAGGCAAAATTACAAGGATATCACAGATGAGACTTTTTTTTAACATTTATACTCTTTGATTTCCAGTTTCATAGCAGGGACTCCTGAACCAGGCAGTGACTGTAAGATTTCCATATATTTTTAAAGAAGCAATATAATAACTAGAGCTCAACACGTGTCGGTAAATGATTAATTGTGGGGATGCTGTTTGGTCTCAGGTAGCTGGACTCCCCCTATGATCCTGCTGCCAACGGAAGCTGGTGAAGTAAGTCAAGCTTCAAACTTTAATCCGTGTTTTTCCCGTCCTGTCAGAGTTCAAATTTGTATTTCGTTGTCTAAACGCACTTCACATTAGCAGTTGTGTCCGCCGGCTTTTTCTTCGTCAGATCAAAGAGGATCCCAACTTGCTCAAGGAGAACTATGAGGAATACATTGTGGAGTTCAGCATCACCATTGTGGACCCGGTATACAACCAGCTGCTCAGCAACCCTGAGGCGCTGCAGTACGACGACATTGCAGGACAGCTCAGAGACAAGGTGAGATCAAATGCCTGCAGTCGATGTCGGCATTCCTCTGAGCTGTG
Organism: Cololabis saira; assembly: GCF_033807715.1. Classification (NCBI taxonomy): domain Eukaryota; kingdom Metazoa; phylum Chordata; class Actinopteri; order Beloniformes; family Belonidae; genus Cololabis; species Cololabis saira. The sequence continues at coordinate 20,437,680 of NC_084602.1, forward strand.
TTTACCGTTCCTCAATCACCGCCAGCCAACAGATAGCAGGGCTGCTCATTATTCCCCCTCCTGCACCAATGGCAGCTCTTGAAGGCAGTGTTGTATAACTGCAGGATGTAAATGCCAACTTCTATTATGCTGTGAGGTGTAAAACTCCCCCTGATTGATTTAACAGCTTTAAAGCTGCACAGGGACCTTAGATAAAAGCTCTCAATGACCGTGAACCTAGAATAGTAGGATGTTGACTTGGAGATTATCGCTAACGTAAAACAAAGCACCGACGCTCCAGCTGCACCTCTTAAGAAATTATTTTTAATGGAAGAGTTATGAGCATGCAGTATCTTTCAAGGAAATGCATACTCTTACTGCCATGTCTGCAGCTCTTCTCAAGCCCCATCATAAGAGATAAGCAATGTGTCTGTGTGCAGATCTGTGCCTGGCTGAGTCCTAGTGCACGTCTGTGTGATTTAAAATATAATAAATAAGAATTTCTCCTGGAAACCTGGTGTCTGCTGTCCTGTCTGGTGACCCCATAGCAGCGAGGCTCGCTACAGTGTCATTTGTCCATCTGTGGACATAAACCTCCAATTAAATCCACACACATATTGAGTCAGGTGAAGGATGTGCAACCACCAAGAGAAGATGCCAGTATGGCTTATTTATTTATCTATGTTTTACAATAGTGGAAACGCTACTGACATATACAGTATTGTGCATTTGGAGCTTCACACTACGAGATAATCCTCAATGATTCAGTCCAAGTTTGCCCCTCAATAAAGTCCCGATCATCTTGAAGCCTCTGCAGATGAACTGATCAGATATTCCTGTTACACGAGGTCTATTAAAAGTGTTATAATCTGCTCGGATCAATATTTGCAACACAAAGGTTTCAAACTGTAAACGTGAGATCTGTATTGTCTGGGTCGTATCTCTTGGTTCAAGTGCTCTGTAAACAATAATAATGATAAGAAAAAAAGAAAAAGGGAAATGAAACAAACAAGCGTGGCAATTCGTTTTAAACTGTCCACATTACCTCAGTTATAATAAGCTACCTATTTAAGTTCATGTTAACTTATAATGTCCATAAATGTCTGAGAGCAAAAGGAAGACCAACCACCTTTATTCCTAGACCTTTCCAGACCAATCTGCCTAATTCTGTCCTATTCCTTCTCTTTGTAGATGCTTCAAGTGTTTAAAAAAGTTCCAGGATTCAAAGAATTACGCATGCTGGGATTTCGGTGGGTTGAAAAGCGTTTTATTAAATGTTTCATCAGATGTTTGGCATCATTTGCTATTTACTCGATTGTGATAGATTGCAAAGTAAGACACACACAAAAAAAGGTTTATATAGCAAATGTCAAATGAGGAACCATAAAATCCCACAAAACTTTTCCGATAAGAGAGGCAGAAATATTTACCAGAGAAAAAACTTTAACCCTGTGTTGTGTCCATCAGATCAGAGGATACGTCAGTGCGCTATGCAGTCGTGTTTAATGGAGAAACAGAGCTCAATGGTGTTTTTGAGGGTTTGGAGGAGCCAAAAGCAGATGAAGATGTGAATGCTCCTAAACTGAAGCACATTATTGTAAAGGCCTTGAAAAAGGAGCCTTCGCTCTTGATGGACATGCAGACCCTCAGCTTTGAGGCTGGTAAGCCTCATCATAATGTTATTCAATTTAACAGAATAACAAGCCAGTAATAGTAACTTTTTTTTTTCAGTAACTACACTCTATCCAGTGGAGAAGCTTGGCCTGAACCCTGTCAAGACCGTTGTATCAGAGGATGACCCCACAGCTGAGGACAACCCTCCCGCCGAACGTCTATTCCCCACCACAGCAGTGATGGACGGCTCATTAGCAGCTTCAACTGTCAAACCAGAAACACACACGCTCGTGCCTTTCATCCCCACCGTCCTCCCAGACACCACCTCTGCTGTCACCGTGGACTCTCCTTTAATGGCAGCAACAGAGGAGTCGGCTACAGGAAAACTGGAAACTATCACAGAGGGGGAAGGAGAGGAACTTGTGGAGGAGATCCCGCCAACTGAACGTGAGTGTGTGTGGAGGCGAGAACAGACTATGAGGAGCAGGTAACGGGTAATGTATTCAACGGGCCCTTTCTTGATCTCTAACCGTCACGTTAATGCACAACGACATGCTGATTCTAAACCAGATTCCATCCATCCATCCATTATCTATACCCGCTTTATCCTTTGCAGGGTCACGGGGGTCTGCTGGAGCCTATCCCAGCTATCTTCAGGCGAGAGGCACTACCGTAACCAGATTCTGAACCCTAAAACCAGAGCTTAGCTGTCAAACGTCTCTTTACTCCTGTGGACTAAAATATAAACTGTTTTTTGTAAAGCTTCCCTATAAAGTCTGCACGTGTAACAGGAAAACAAATGGTAGGAATACTTGTCATGTTCAACATGTTGGATTGGATTGGATTGGATTCAACTTTAATAATCCCCAAAGGGAAAACTTCATTGCCACCATGGCCACAACAATACAACATAAGACAATCAACAATACACATTAACGATATCTCCGCCTAGGGACAGCAGTGGATCAATACTAGGGATGGGCGGTATGGGCTAAAAAATGTATCACGATAATTTCTGGCATTTATCCCGATAACGATAAAAATTACGATAAAAAAAAATACTAATTCAACTCTACCTTTGTAACTATAAACTTATCTCATCATCATTTCTTTCTTTCTTTCTTTCTTTCTTTCTTTCTTTCTTTCTTTCTTTCTTTCTTTCTTTCTTTCTTTCTTTCTTCCAGACTCATTTCTTTCTTTCTTTCAGGCTCATTTCTTTCTTTCAGGCTCATTTCTTTCTTTTTCGCTCATTTCTTTCTTTCTTTCTTTCTTTCTTTCTTTCTTTCTTTCTTTCTTTCTTTCTTTCTTTCTTTCTTTCAGGCTAATTTCTTTCTTTCTTTCATTCTTTCTTTCTTTCTTTCTTTCTTTCTTTCAGGCTAATTTCTTTCTTTCTTTCATTCTTTCTTTCTTTCTTTCAGGCTCATTTCTTTCTTTCTTTCTTTCTTTCTTTCTTTCTTTCTTTCTTTCTTTCTTTCTTTCTGGCTCATTTCTTTCTTTCTTTCTTTCTGGCTCATTTCTTTCTTTCTTTCTTTCTTTCTTTCTTTCTTTCTTTCTTTCTTTCTTTCTTTCTTTCTTTCTTTCTTTCTTTCTTTCTTTCTTTCTTTCTTTCTGGCTCATTTCTTTCTTTCTTTCTTTCTTTCTTTCTTTCTTTCTTTCTTTCTTTCTTTCTTTCTTTCTTTCTTTCTTTCTTTCTTTCTTTCAGGCTAATTTCTTTCTTTCTTTCATTCTTTCTTTCTTTCTTTCAGGCTCATTTCTTTCTTTCTTTCTTTCTTTCTTTCAGGCTCATTTCTTTCTTTCTTTCTTTCTTTCTTTCTTTCTTTCTTTCTTTCTTTCAGGCTCATTTCTTTCAGGCTCATTTCTTTCTTTCTTTCTTTCTTTCTTTCTTTCTTTCTTTCTTTCTTTCTTTCTTTCTTTCTTTCTTTCTTTCTTTCTTTCTTTCTTTCTTTCTTTCTTTCTTTCTTTATCGTTTTTACCGCGAGATGGCAATTTCTTATCGTGGGGAATTTTTTTGACGGTATATCGTGAACGGTAAAATATCGCCCATTCCTAATCAATACAACAGCAAAATAACCAGAAAATGACCCCCCAAAAAAGGGAGATAAAAGAAAAAAGAAAGAAAAAAAATGCATAAAAGAATACAAATCCATTTAAAAGTGCAATGTGCAGGACAAGTATAGCAGAAAGATAAACAGCTAAGAATATAGCTGCAATTTAAAGTGCACTGTACAAGCAAATATGGCAGCAAGTTATGACAGCCTAAAAGAGTGGCTGCAGTTTAAAGTCCAATGTGCAAAGTTACAACTGCTCCTAAACTGTTTCTTAGTGCTCTAAATATTGGGAACGTAGGATAGGAACTGGGAAGTCTGAGGGTCCTTCCTTTATTCTTACAAATGCCTGCAAATAACAATTGCTGCATGTGTGTACATGTATAGTGTGTACACTTCTCTTTTCTTATCTTTCCCTTTACAAGAGCTTGAACCGGCTGTTGAAGACAGCGCAGATCAAGCAGAGCTACAGAACGAAGACTATTCTGTGGCAGGAGTGCTGACCGATGCATCTGTCGAGGTTTACCTTGACACGCCAGAGGCTACAGCTCCCACAGTCCCGGAGACATCTGGGGACATGCTGCAAGGCATTGAACCAGAAACAACTGTGGAGCTTTTCCCGTCCTCTGTTGATGCAGGCGAATCCCCAAATGACACGAATGATTTCAGCGGAGGCTACAGCGACGTGACCCCAGCGATGGAGGACCTCCCTGCCGACAACTCAAACATGCAAGCGGAAGCCGTCCCGAGTGAGAACGAGATGGAGGTCAAAGTGACCGAGCCGCTGGAAGACGGGAGCGGGAGCGGGCTGGCCTCGGAGTCTGATGAACGTCCGTATGAATCCACAGCTGCTCCCGCCTTGAGACAAGTCAGCACACCTCTGATGACAGCTGTGGATAAGAGCAAAGAGTTAGTGGTTTTCTTTAGCTTGAGGGTCACTAACATGATGTTTTCCGATGACCTGTTCAACAAGACCTCCCCTGAGTATAAGTCACTGGAGAACACGTTTCTCGAGCTGGTAGGTACCCAAGCTTTTGTGTTGGATATCATTCTTCTTCATGCCTCATTCTCATATTTCCTCTTGTGACATCAGGGTCAGATTTGTTGGTAACGATAAGTTCCATTTGAACTCAAAAGTCGGAATTTCCGAGTTCCAAGCTGGAAGTTTCAATTAGAAGTTTCAATCAGCTGCTGAACTTGGAATTCCAACTCAGGAAGTCAGACAAACCTACAAACCTACCTAGCAGAGATGTTGCTACGCTGTTTACGTCTGCTAAATACCACGTACAGCTTTGCTAAGAGTTTGCATTGCTAACAATGACTAGCAGCGGCAACAGCGAGCCCTGATGTTTTCAAAGGCTCATAATCATTTGCAGCTGGAAGACGCTCAGCTTGGTTGTGATGTTATTCCAAATTCAGACTTCCGAGGAAATTGAACGCTCCATCAGACTAGAGATTTGCATCATTCATCTTTGAACTTTGGTTTTTATGTGACATTTTAGTTGAGGACAAAACACTTAGAAGGAGCCTCAATGTGATGGAGTTTGTTGTCCTGCACAAGCAAGGATTCCCTGTACAGTGAGCTTTATTCTTATTGTGAACTTTTTTCTGTAAATTTATATTTTTTCCAACCAAAAATAAGTAAAATTATGTTTGCAGAGTTGTAAAGTGAAATACAGCTTTGAAGAAGCACCAAGAAGGGGTGTCTGTGTCAGCAGTGTCAGCTGTGTAGACTGAAAGCAAAGGCAGTGAAATTGTTCTGTTTCACTTAGACACAGCATTCTGGGTCCAAAAAGTCACCAAACCCTGGAGCATCCAGTAAATCTAAAGCCACAACTTTAGCCTCCATACCGGTACATCTTTATTTTTTTCCATATTGGAACTACTTTTCTGATGCCTCAGAGAGAGTGCAATCATTTCTGTTTCTGAACTAACAGCATTTAAATGCAGTGACTAAAACTCTGAAAGCAACCGGCATTTCTAACATTTCTCAAATTCTAAGCTTTAGTAAGCAGCTTTGCTTTAATTCTTTTTTTTTTTTCATTCAAACTCAACAGTGTTTATCTGTGGCTGTGCTTCTAATATTGACTAACTTCTCTTTGTCCCTTTGGCCTTAATGTTTTGAATTGTGGTACATTGTGGTTTCAGAGGCCACAGTTTTAGATTTTCCTGTTTACAGATTCACAAAGTCATTTTTATAAAGACCACCGTCAACAGAAGAAGTTAATAAGGTTTCTTGAACCAATAAGCTGAATTTGGAAGGTTAGACCTTTTTACTTAAATAGCATTGAAGTCTTTGCCAAACTAGCTCATGGACAGCTGAGTAATCCTATCAATACCTAAATCTCTCTTTTATTCTACTGGAATTTCAAATCTGCTGTCTCTGGTGGCTTTGGGGCATCGGTGCACCAGTGGCTTTGTGTTTGCCAACGCTGCAAATAGGAGCAACCAAAGCAGCAGAGATAAAGTAGGTTACAGCAGTTATGTGCACGGTGGTGCTCACGGTGGTGAGAAAAAGAAAACATAAAAAAAAAAGATTGTATAGGCTAATTTCCAAGTTATCAAAGAAAGCAGCTGCCCAGATGCAGGATCGCAGTTTGAAAATGAAAACAGTCGATGTCAAAGTTAAACAAGGCTTGGTGGGGCTTTTATTTGTCGTAGAGATTTACATAAACACACGTGGATGTTTGTGTTTTTGAATGTAAGAAGGGAAAGAACTAAAATATTCTTCTCTGCAGGTTTAATTTACTTAAAGAAGTGTGGGGGAAATCTTTTACTTTGTACTCAAAATGCAGACGGTTGGCTCAGCATATCTTACGTGCTTATTAAGTTCAACCAGTAAGTTGGACGTTTTGTCAGATTGAGGATAGTTGACAAATAATAAGAACCATTTTGTTATTGGCTTTCTGAAGTGTTACCCTCACTGTTTGTCATATTCTTGGTTAAGCTTTTAGGAACAGTATTTGGGGAAGTTTTAGAATAAAACATTCTCTTCTCTTCCAGAGAGTTGAACATTTAAAAAAGCAGCAGGTTAGCTTAAGAAGTTTATTTAAAGAACAACACAAAAAGAAAAAAAATCTAGTAACTTTATTCTATATTCAAGCTCCCAGGTATGATTTACAACTGATGGTAACTCAAGTTATTTTTTTGTTTATTGTGACATGCAGTGATAAATGTGTATCGTTCTATACATTGATTTTCATGTGCACAGTTTATGCTGTTCAGATTTTCTCCCGTTAAATTGCATAGCAGTCCAGAAGCACGTAGGGTGTTTCTGAACATGTCGCTGTATTACAACATTGCCAGTTTATGGTTGACGCCTTAAACCTGTAGGTCGAATGAATAAACAAACCAAATGTGGGGGATTATAATATGATTATAGCCTTAGGAAATGCATTCGGAATGTCAGGCAGCTTTACGTATTGTGTTGTTGTTAAAACTGTTTTGATTTGTACGAGGTAGGGCGCCAGCGAGCCCCGGTAGTCTGAATCATGGGACCTTCGTCTGCCTTAGTCATTGGACTGTGACTTGGTGTAAGAAGCTTTGAGTAATTCTGGTCAGTTCCAGCTCCACAAACACCGCGCTAATAATGGTTTCAATCTCCTTAGTGTGATGTCAGTCAAGTTTGAGTGGACGTTCGCATGCGTGCTGCTGAACTGACCGGGTTACCTAATATAGATTTACTATATCTGTATCAACTGATTGGAAAGAGAATAAAACCGGTCCAGATCCTTTAATTTGGAAACACTTGTTTGCTTGTATTTTTATGGGCTTGTTACTTCATGAGTAATTCATCTTATTCATTTCTAAGTTTAAAACATCCCTGTATTTCTTTATCTACGCATTAGAAATTTGCATTTGCATGCAGGTTCTTTAAACCTCCACTCTTTAGTGCATGAGAAGCATCGCATAGCATCTCTATTTTGTTTCAATTGACAGAGAATGCGTAGAAGTATATTTAGGCTTGTTCAGAGGCGCAATCCTCAGCTATAAACTAACCAGATGCTTGGATGTAGATTGGATTATGGGCTGGGGCAAACGCTAACGTTGCATCATTTACAGAGCAGTCAGGGTTAAAATGTATCGTTTTCTGACAGTTTTGAGTTTAATTTCCTCTTATGTAATATAAAAAAAAAAGAAAGATCTTTGTTTAATGATTCATGAACAGGATGTGTTTTGATATTTCATGCTGAACAGCTGTGCATCTTATCTGTGTCTGCACGCCATCAAGGAAATAATACAAACTGACAGGAATTCACAAAGAAATTCACACGCTATAGAATAAAAACACTCCATCTCCAATTTTAAGTGGTTGCCCAAACCATGGTTTCTGCATTTGTTGTTGTTAATCGATGCATGTAGTTTCCTTGCAAAACTAAAGTGCTCAGATGATTGAATTGGTAAGTATTCACCCTCCTTTATTGATTGTTGGTAACCCGTTAGGTGTTGTCAACATATCTTCCTTTAAATGGGCTTTTTTTTAAAAACCTACTCAATTTATTTATAAAACAGCGGACATAGCAGAAATGCTAAATAATATCAAACGTCAGGCAGCCCATTTAAATGGACATAGTGAAATGTTTGGCTGGCTGTTGGCGCGAGGCTTCATACATATAGTCATGATAGCTCGTCTTGTGCTGCCTCATTTACCCCTGTACCTACTGGTTTGTGAAGCAACCATTAAAATTGCACATGGAGTTTGAATGAGTTCATTTTCCGCAATAAATCAGCAAAAAATGGTTTTAATAGGAAACAGTTTTCCTTGTGACTGTTCACTTTTGGCCATCGGACATCAGTGAGGGGGGCGTTTTTACTTGGTTTTTCAAAACAAGAACCAGTAGATACATGTGTAACTTTGAGTGAAAGTGTAAAGTCCTGGTTGTGTTTGCGCCATGCTGTCTGTGAAGTTTAGTACAGAGAAACCTCTTCGTTCATAGTCCTGGGTCTGCTAGTGTGCTAATGTGAGCCAGGTTTGTAACTTCTGTACGGTGGACACTCATCGTGGAGATGACCACACCAGACTGCAGTCCTGCTGCAAGTTGTTCCCTATTTGTTGTGGAAGTTGGACCCACTAGTAACTCCCCTCATCTGTAAATCACCAGGGAACTAGCTTTCTACAAACTGTATTCCGGTGATAGGTGAGGTAACCCGATCAGTGCAGAGCTCCTTAAGGCTTCTTATCTCCCACACAACAGCCAGGCCTTTTCTAAAGTATCGTAATCTCTCCCTCACACTGAGCTGGTTTGATGTTTGCCTCATCTGTACTGACCGTGGACCGGCTGGAATGAGGGCGGCGCTGATCAATGACATTGATGACTATTTGTTGACTATTACTTTAGCTGGATAGTTTCCTCCCTATACTAAATAACACCAACTCCGTCTTTCCAAAGTCTTGATAGATGGCTTTCTTGGTTATCTGAGTTGCAAGCCTGCATCCGAGGGCACATTTTAAATGTCAGTATGTGGAAAGTTAAAGATCCGTTTTTCCGGTTTTGTTGAGACTCTGCTAAAAGTTTTGCTTTTTGGGTTTAATGATGCACTTTGTGGCATTTTGAAGCAATAATGAGTTCAGTAATTTCATATAAAAATGTAAAATATGTATGATGTGATTTACATATACCATCAATCTACTTATATGAACCCTTTAAAGCATGACATAAAATAATACACACAAATTAACCACTTTTATTTGATTTGTTTATTAGGAATACATTGAGAAATTAAAAACACCCCCAAATTTGTATATAACAGTTTTCAAATTCTTTTTTTTACTTCATTTTTATAGTATGAAAAAAGTTTTTTTTAATTATTGTTTGGATTATGGAGAGGTACAGAATAAATTTACCAATCTGGTGACAATATTTCCCCATTTTTAAATGACATACCTGTAACATGACCACGGAGAAACGGTACAAACCTCTTCTTAGACTTGTCTTCCCACCTCTGTTCATGGCATCTGGTTTTAGGTGTTGAGCTGGTGTGTGTTGTTTGAAATTGAAGTTTTAGATTGATGCCACCCGCTTACAGCAGTCAGCAAACGCACAGTGGTGTGAAGGTCAGTAGTGGTGAAGATGGGGAAACCGAGAGTCATGTTTTCAGTCTTTGGCATCTCCGGACAAAACAGCAGAGTTGTGCTACGTCTGCTTTATGAGTTCTGTCACCCAAATACATGTTTTCACGCTCATAAAATGTTTTTTTTTTGTTCATCATATGCCCATCTTTAGCCATTATAATCCCCTTAGGAACTCAGTAACAGCATTCTGGATTATAGTACTTTAAAAGACCAAGTTATCAGCTTTTAGTTCCTACCTCTGAGAATTTTGTGTAATTTGATACTGCTGCTACATCCCATATGAAAGAAATCAAGCATTGAAGTTGGAGAAATCCTAATAGATTAGCCTCAGAAAAGGCCAGCCTCCTTGTCATGTCCCACCGCAGCATGTCTCTTTTCCTGCACACGTCTCCTCCAACTCTTCGGCGACTACAGTTAGCATGCTCGGTCCTCCAGTGCTTATAGACATTATCTCAGTTTTGTCTTGGATTTAATTGCACATGCAAATTAATTACATTCAAAGGCATCGGCAGGATTTCACACTAGCATCAAAATTTAATTATGAATAACTCCCTAACCCTAACCCCGTTCACACTGTAAAATGTGCATGGAATAATTAAAAATCAGCTGTGAAATAACCTCGGATAGCCTCATTTCATTAACTGATACAGGTTGAAATTGTTTTCCTCCTTTATTTTCTCTATTTTGTGAATCCTTCTCTTCTCCTGCTTCAAACTCATTTCTAACGCTGTTCTTAAGGAGTTTCAAACTCACGGGGAATCATTTTATAATCTACTTTCCCTCCTCTTCCACACAGCTTTTGCCGTATCTGCAGTCCAATTTGACTGGATTCAAGCAGCTGGAGATCCTCAACTTCAGGAACGGGAGTGTTGTGGTAAACAGCAGGATGAAACTGGACAAGCCGGTACCTTATAACGTCACGGAGGCCGTGCACTGCGTTCTCGAGGACTTCTGCAACGCAGCGACTAAACGGCTTGACATTGAGATTGACAGTCGCTCCTTGGAGATTGAACCAGGTGAGACAAACTGCCTTATGTAACCGCTGCTCGGTCGTACGAGAACTCCACTGTCCTTGTGTGACGAATAGTGCTAATGTAAGCCACAAGGTCTGATACATCTCTGTGGTCGCACAAGCATGCGGTTTAGTGTGACCTCATTAACAACATGCCTTATTTAATGTGGATATATTCACCCGCATCAATCAAAATGCCCTTCAAGCTCTGCTGTGAACCTATAGGCTTCATAAATGTTAATGAGCACCACTCTGCTCTCCCCATCATTTCACTGTTCTCATATGGCGATCCCTCTTTTCTACTGGATTCAGCTGACCAAGCAGATCCCTGTAAGTTCCTGGCCTGCAACGAGTTTTCGCGCTGCGTGGTAAACGGTTGGAGCAACGAGGCGGAGTGTCTGTGTGACCCTGGATACAGCACCATGAACGGATTACCTTGCCAGAGCACCTGCACCTTGCAACCGGACTACTGCCTGAATGGAGGCCTGTGTGAACTAATCCCAGGTCACGGGGTCACCTGCAGGTACACACACGCCTCGGAATGGTAGAAAAAGCACGTACAACATGACCTTACAAAGGGCATTAGTGTTAAGTATTTCAGAAGCATATCTTAAGTTTTACCAATTTCTCTCCATCTGGCAGGGTATGCATTCATTTTCCTTTTATGACTTTCACCGACTTGAGATTAAATCCATATGTTTTTCCTCTTTTTTTTAATCAGGCTTCATCATGAACTGCAGTGTAGCTGCAATTCTGTGAAAAAAAAAATCATTTGTTGTAAATTCAAGGACTTCCAAGATATAATCTGACAGTTGACTGATGAAACATTGGAAAAGAAGAAGAAAAAATGAAGAACCAATCAATACTTTTAAAAATTAATTTCTTTTGTTGCAATTGTATTATTACTATTTAATGATTAGTGACTAAATCTTGGATGCCTGACTTTTGATCAATTTACCACTGAGAAATAAGAATTATGTGAAGGATTTACAAGTATTATTACAGTTATTACAGTTATTTAATACAATCCTGCTTCTAGTCGGTTGGGACACTGCGTAACATATAACTCATAAAGTACATAAGGAACTGTGGGATTAAATCCCATATTTGATCAAAAATACTACAAAGATGTCTAATCTAATTATAGATCTATCATTGAAAAAAAATAGTTTTTTTCTAAAAGTAAATGAAAGTGAGCCCAGTTAGCCTGATTCTTTCATTCAGCTCCTCTACTATTGCTCAATAAACAGGAAGAAGCAGGATCCTTCCCGTTTATTGACCAATAGTAGAGGAGCTGAACCAAGAAGGGCAGCTCTCTTCATTTGCATAATGAAGCAGAAATGCATAAAGTAAAGTAAATGGAGGAGACAAGGGAATGTAAAATCAAGTAATGCACGTGTAAGGAAAACAATATATATATATATATATATATATATATATATATATATATATATATATATATATATATATATATATATATATATATATATATATATATATACATATATTTCAACTTTTATTTTTAATTATGTGGTCCTCCATAAACTGTAGCTACGGAGACCAAAATAAGTATTTTCTGTCAGGCTATACAAATGTCTATTTCTGTTGTAAGGTTGGACATTTTAATGTGGGGGCTAGTGAAGACTGATTTGTTTTTGAAATCATCCTCTAGTGGTCGCAGGAAGAACTGCACATTTTCTGATTTCCTTTTTAATGTCAGACTAGCAAGGCGGATGTCGCCTCTTGACATTGATGTATTATAAGCAGCCACAATTCTCTTATGAAAGTCACTGGTTGGTTTCAGGAATATTCATGAAAAATCATTTTCATTGCATCCAGCTTGCCATTGCATCGATTAATGCAAGCTGGGACTAAAACTATTCCATCAAATAGTATTGCTTTTCTGGGAAGGACTTGTTTATTTCAGCAAGACAATGTCAAACCAGGTGGGAATATTGCTATCATTAATCAAGGGTCTATCTGTATTGATTTTACAGCAGGAATCCTTGTTTTCTTAAAAGAAAATCCTGCGAATGAAAATACGTTTCTGCACATTTAACATGCAAATGTCCTGCACCTTTGTTTGAGCATTCTCCTTGAACTAAGGTTTCTTCTTCATTGATCGACTTTGAAGGGTTGTAAAAAAGAAATAGCCTCCTACAGCCAATAGAATACCAATCATGACTCTTGTTTTAAGTAGGTACTGAGATAATGCAGCAATAAACATTCAGAGGAATCTTATGTTCTCCACAAACAATAGGACTTGACAGTTTAAGCATTCAGTTTCATTCCGACTATTTCTGATTAAGGATAGGGTTAATATGTGGATCATGCACATCGTGTCAACTTATAGGAAAGAGGCTGTTTGAAAAGTGTGTTTTGGAATTATGTTAGCAGATCTGTGTTGGTCAAAAATGTGGTCAAGATTGCAATATGTGGGCACTGTATTTTTTGTTCTTTTCTTCAGATGCCCGACAGGTAAATACTGGCACTACCACGGAGAACGCTGCAACGAGCTGGTGTCAGTGCCGGTAGATCCTTCACTAATTGTAACCTGCCTTGTGGGGAGTCTTTGCCTTGTTTGCGCTGTTTTCGGGATCTTAACATTCATCAACAAGAAATGTATAAAGACCAGGAAGGCTATAACTTTGGTGTAAGTCTGACTGCCATTTAAACTTCTTTTTTCACTTAACACCAATTGTTATTCCCATTCCTTAAAAGCCTTTGCCCTGTATTCATCTCCTCATCTCCTTTACTTGTAGGCCCACCCTTGCTCCCTATGCCTTTGAGAATACGTTGAGAGAGAACCCAGTATTTGAGAATGATGATGGTGTCTTAACACGAGTGTCCACATTACCGTGTCCTTCAAGTTCTGCCTCTTCTCAATCCCAACAGTCTGAGCAAGAACATTTTGCCTCAATTGAAAATATTCGCCTGAGTATCGAGGTACACTGTGCATAGATGCACATCCAACTAAATCGACTAAACTACTAACACTACTGAGCTAAACTGCTCTAATAAATTATACTAATAAATTACTTATCTTTTTTCTTTCTTGTAATAAACTTTTGCAAATGTATTTATCAACTTATTAGGCTCATATTCTTATTAAATTTTAAAGCCTAAACTCTATGTAGCAATACCATTTATGACCATACGGGGGCGTGTAGCTCTGTGCTAGGGACTAGGGACGCTCTGGCATACATGAAGTATCCCTTTCTGGCTCTAGACTAGGTGTATTCTGTTGCATCCTATAACTGCGGCCGACACGTGGAGGCTTTATTCCAAATGGGACACTTCCTCAAACTCAATATTACATGGTGTAATCTGCAAATGAAGCACTATCCTAATGTCAAAGTGCTGTTGTGCTCTTACCGGAAAAATACGATGACAAACATTCTTCTTGGATTGCTTCCCCCTTAGATACCGACATGATTCGCCCAAAATGGGACTTTTTGTTGATTGAAAATTCCCCCCCCCCCAAAAAAAAATACCCAAATGTTCTTCTTTTTAAATGGGAAATTAAAGCTGCACGGTGAATACACAGGTGACAATTTTAGCTTCATAGCACTAAGACATTAGCGCTATACACATACAGTTTTGGTTTAAATATTGGTGTCCAAAAAATATAGGATCTTTCATCATTTGACAAAGTCATTAAAATAAAGCAACATGTCCCTCTGGCATGATTGAACTTTCTTTTTTTTTTTTTAAATATTAAACACATAAAAATGAAAGTCATGCATTATTTAAGTGATGATGGCACCCAAATGTGCCAGCCTGATTTAACCCCTGCTTATGCTTTCAAAATAATCAGCGTAGTAAGTGATTTGTAAATAGGTATACTCCTTTGTGATATGCTGCCCCCATGAGGTCAGAAGAAGTATTACTACATAGAGTGGCTTTAATAGAAGACTATCCTGTTTGAAATTGCTGCCCAGAGGCTTTCATCCCCTTAATCACAGAAAACAATTAAGACACACAGGTTTGCACGTTGCAGAGATTCAAGAACAAAGTATTATCACCATAACCTGCAAAGTAGTAGCTTTAGGTAGATTTACTAAAGTAGATTTTTCCAAAAATGCCAGCTTTTTATTTTTACTTTTATCATCATGAAGGGCTCGTAGCTCTTCAAAATATCAAAAGAAATACATTGTAATCCCTGAGGCCAATTTTCTCGCTGTCTCTGCAGATCCCCAGACAACTCTACACAACAAGATCCGAAAAGTTAGTCTCAGAAATGGTGGACTTTCATCACTGCATACCACACAATGAGGTGAGGACAAAACTCAACCTTATTCCCTTGCATGTCTTATGATATGACTCCGACTGGAAACAGTACTTGGGACATATTCTGTACGGTCTGTAAACAGCGTTGCAAATAATAATTTAACGTGAATTATTTTTCAGCTCTATGACGTGTGCAAAGGTAAAACATCTGGGAATGCCGTTGCTGAATTAATTTCACTCGCAAACCCAATCATGGAGTTCTGGGCTCTGAAATGTTTCCTTTAAATCAGGCTAAATGACTTCTCGAAAAGTTACACTTTAATCATGTAGCTTCAAGATAAAATAGTGTTGATCGATGCTTTGAAGATAAATTATTCAGCATTTGCTGCTATTGAAAATGTTTCTTGTTTTAGTAATTTTTGCTCTTGTCTTTTGTAGACGTGGCGACGGCCAAATGAATACAGAACACGGTGTCTTTTAAGAGCATCAGACAACGACTGTTTTGAAGTAACGGTTCTCTGACGACACCTTGCCCACCTGAACTGCCAACACAGTGACGCGTCGAAAAGCACGAGGAAATAAAGGCTGATGTTGCTGTTACGCTGTGTATAGTTTGCATGTGCAGATGCAGGTACAGTAGCTCAGTGGTTGAAATGTTTATAGTGAGGAAAGCGTCCCGTTAGACAGTGAGCTATGGAGAGTGTTCAGGAAGCTGATATTTACGTCATGTACTGAGTGGTAGGGACATTTCCTGTGCACCCTTTGCAAAGGTTCTTTCCTCACAATGAGGTATTTATTATGTACAAACTGATACACGTGGATGTATCGTACTATATGTTTAGACTACAATATATGGAAGTGTTTATTGTCGATGCCGTTCTTAAACAATGTGTCCCAAAAAGAGAATATCCTGCATAAGCTGCTGACTGTGTCTGCATCAGTCTGTCCAACTCACATGTCTTACCACTAATCATTTGTCTGTTAAGATTTGGAGATATTTTTATACAATTTATGTTTAAAATGAAATAAAATGTTGGTTTTCTTTTTATTTAAAACGTCATTGTTTTTGGTTAATCAGAATGTTTTCTCTACAACTAAAGGTGTCTGAAATAAGTATCACAAATGTTCATTGGCCTTTAGTTGAAAATAGTTTATGAACGTCTCAGATTAGAAGATTGAAAGTGAAGGTGAAATCCGTGGGGATTCACCACTCTGTAGTGAGCGGTTCCCCTGCTTAAAGAATTGATCAAAATCTGGATTTCACTGGGTTTTTGGAAGTGCATCACGGCACAAAGAAAGAGGAAGTTGGTGGAACTTCAAATAGTAAAGATCTTTCCAACGAGGTCCTAAATGAACCAAGGAAACACTGATCAACAGTGGCGAATGTGTCAGGACATACACACAGTCACAGTTAAAATAATCCAATTTGGGTTAAGATCCCACTCTCGTGCTGTATCAAATATGAACCAATCCAGCTAGGGGTTGTTTTAACACAGCAGGGTTGGGTCCTCTACACAAAAGTGCCCCAACTTCAGAGTTAAAGTCACAATAACTGGCATCTTTGCATCACTACATACCACCGTAGATGTTCAGAAGTCAAATCATTTTCATTTGCTGATCGTGTAAAGTGGCATGAAAAGGAAAGATCGACAACTTCAGAGTAACATTTATTTTCTACAGTATTTCCAAGACAAAGGCATCTTACAACAAAGGATCAAACTTAACTCAGACGCCACAGTTTAGTAGATTAAAACAGCTTTAATTGTACTTGAGTCCAGCCAGTTTTATTATTAAATGAGATGATTGATATGTTGGTGGCCAAACTAGATGAGCGAGTGATCAGTTAAATTAAATATTACATGAAGAAAAATATATATATATCACACATTACATACATACACAAATGACATAGTTATGTGTAAAACAATCCCAGATCCACAAAACTGCAAACATGAAAACGTTTTCCCTCTCACATATCAAAAGAGCAACATAACAAAAGTTTCCCTTTCCAAGAATATTGAGCAGATTGAGGCGTGACGTGCATGCAGCACAAACAAAATTAAACTTTTTCTTTTTGGTTACAATTTGCTACTCAATTGAATTTGTGAAAATGGATGAAATATGTGACTAATATAGTTGTTTATAGTTCACTTTATGAGAGCTGATTATATCATGTCCATAATCAGACTGGAGGAAAAAAAATCTAATTAAGTCAGTTTAATCATGCAATAAATTGTTATTAAAAAAAGACATTTATTTTATGGCATGAAAAGACATTTACACACCATTAAAAGCATCTGTCTAATTCAGTGTCCTTGCAGACCGTTAAGGTTTGAGGTTTATATCTATAAGGCTAAACCAATTAAAACTTTCATGGAGAAGCAGTCTTGCAATTTAAGGCCCCAAAGGAGGATTTTAAATTCATGCATAAACATAAAAAAGACCAAATACAAATGCTAATATTACACTATCAGGATGTTCCACTGCAAAATGTAGTCATCTAACCAAAACAAAACAGAAAATAATGAAAACGATGTATAACGAAGTATAAAGAAGATTTTTTGAGAGAATGTCAGTGATGTCGGACTGAGGGTGAACCAGCTTCACCAGCCATGCTCGGCTGCAGTGTCGACTTTCAGGGAGGAGACCAAACACCAAACATGAGCCTGTGTGAACTCGGATTCACTTGAGGAGACTCTGCAGCATGGCGGTAGCGTACGTGGGGCGCGCCTGCTTGTTCTCGATAGCTTTCTTCAGGTACTGGATTCCATCACAGCGCTCCCAGATCTCCTCAAACTGCCTGGGCAGGATCTCCGCCCCCCTCTTCCTGGTCAGACCCGTCTCCTCCAGACTCAGCTCGCACATCTCCATGTCATCCTTGCCTAAGTGGTGGTGAGGGGATTAGGAAAGATGCTTAACAACCATCAACTGTTGTTAGGAAGAAATCCATCTTTAAAACCGACTTATAGTTATAACTCAAAGTATTTGGATATAAGGATTTGGTCTTAGCTAGGGTTGCCACCCGTCCCGTAAAATACGGAATTGTCCTTTATTTGAGAAAAAAATGTTGCGTCCCGTATTGAACTAATACGGGACACGATTTGTACAGTATTTTCATTCATTTTTACACCATATTCTAGTTGAATTATTGAAATAAGTTAACTTTTACACCATATTCTAGTTGAATTATTGAAATAAATTAACTTTTACACCATATTCTAGTTGAATTATTGAAATAAGTTTACCTTTACACCATATTCTAGTTGAATTATTGAAATAAATTAACTTTTACACCATATTCTAGTTGAATTATTGAAATAAATTAACTTTTACACCATATTCTAGTTGAATTATTGAAATAAATTAACGTTTACACCATATTCTAGTTGAATTATTGAAATAAATTAACTTTTACACCATATTCTAGTTGAATTATTGAAATAAATTAACTTTTACACCCTATTCTAGTTGAATTATTGAAATAAATTAACTTTTACACCATATTCTTCACCTGGGCTGATGTGGACATACGTAGCATAGGAGGCTATTTCAGCTGCTATATGGTTGTCTGTCTCTACAGTCATGAAAGTTCAATGCTATTAAAGCATTTTAAACTTTAAATCAAAGCATTTTGTTTTTCATGTACAATAAACACATTTTTATTCAGTTTAGAAGTTTTGGGGCTTTTTTTTGGCTCCTGCGCTGCTGAAATCAGGGCGTCCCTTATTTCTATTTCTGAAAGGTGGCAACCCTAGTCTTAGCGACCAACAGAATTACCTACAGTCACTTATTCCAAATACCTGGGATTTTAAAATGCAGCAAATTATTGTTTAGTAATTATTTCAAGCATTTCATTTAGAACCAGCTAGAAAGTCAGAAGAAATAAGTAAAAAAGCTTTGGTCCATCTAGTCTACTGATATCAGTTTCTGTCATGTTTGGCGGTAGCGAGCAACATAACGGCCTCAGTACAACACGATGACACAAAGAAGTCGCACAGTTTGTGGGCGTACTTGAACTTGTTGTCAGTCATACAGGCCCCGCCCACAAGTTACCATTTTACGACAGGTAAACTGAAGCAGCAAGGATGTCTGAAGGTCTCGGGGTGAGAACTTTGCCCCCCCACAACCACCTGGTACAGGTCTTGTTGGGAGGCGACAAAAGAGGAGATAAAACGTGAATAAAACCAGAGTGAGTGTCGCCAGTGCTTTCCCCCGTTGGAGACGGCTCATGGACAGCAAACAATGAAGTTTGATGCAGAACTTGTAACATGTTCATTGGACTGACTTATTCTAGTTTCACTGAACATTTTTGATGGTAGACTACGTCAAGTTACTTACCTGTTTGTTTGGGTGGTGTACGATTTAATTATTGGCTTCACATTCCACCTTAAAATGTGGTTGTTGTGCGTCTTCATTACCATGTAACAAGATGAAAACTGTGCCGACCCACCTGCAACCAGCACAATGGGCTGCTTGTCCGGGTGAAGCTCCATCTGTCTGGCTATCCAGGGCCCATCAAAGTGGGCGTACCACCAGCCCTTCTTTTTATTCTGGGGGTCCTTGTACTGATCAGCAGGCCGGATGAAAGGAATGCGAAAATAGCGCTGCTGGCGGTTCATGGCCACCTCCTGATGCTGGGCTGTTGTTGGAGGAGCTGGGTTCTGTTCAGCTGCAGTGGGATTAGGAGAAAAACAGATTTGCAATAAGAGTAGTAGCATCTGTAACCGATTTATTTTTATATGGCTCTTGTGAAATGCTTGACTGTGACCTTTACTGCTGCAGAATAGGAGGCAGACAAAGTAAAGCTTTCAAGAGCTATCATATGAAAAGGAGAAAGGTAAGAAAATGTGGTGAAACTAAAAGTAAGATCAAATGTTCCCACCTCCCTTCAAGGCTTATATCTGCTCTTCAAAACAAATTTTCAAGCAGCTATAAAACATGTGTGCTCGTTGTGGAGATCGTGTTGAACTGAGAAGGAAATTATGAAATTAGCAAAAGAAAGCGGTCGTACTAGCCACTCCAAGAGTCTGACCCAAGCTGGCTCTATTTTTAGTTCTCACAGCAGCATTTCATCTACTGCATGTGTGAAGGTGGCTAATGACAGCAATAAAGAGGAGAAAATAAACGTCAGTGAAAACATGATGTAGCACTGGTGAGGTGTTCATGTGATACGGCTGGCTGAGCTTCACTAACCATAGTCGGTGACAGATTTAGGAGCCCTCTGATCACTCCCGTCATCATTGCGCTTCTTGTTCTTTGACTTCCACGCGTGATATACCTTCAGCCGACGATGAAACTCCTCTCTGCAGGATGCCAGTAGCTCAATATCTGTCCACACAGCACAGGACCAATTCAGAAATGATATAGATCCCTACGTATCTCATTTTGTAGAGACAAATACAT
Organism: Cololabis saira; assembly: GCF_033807715.1. NCBI lineage: Eukaryota > Metazoa > Chordata > Actinopteri > Beloniformes > Belonidae > Cololabis > Cololabis saira. The sequence goes on from NC_084602.1 coordinate 20,458,036, forward strand.
TTGAACTAAATGCCATAATGCCATGGTAGAATAACTAAAATGTAGCCAAAAAACATCATCATTGTACCCCAATTTGTTTTAGAGGTAAGTAATGGACTTCTGACATGATGTTTCTACAGTACCAAAGCATGAAAACACAGATACATGCGTCAAAAATGGCTCTGCTACCGGTAGTTTCCTAACAAACATGAGTGCAGGTTATTTTAAAGTGCTTTGATGTTGGTATCATGTTGAGGACTGGATTATTTTAAATAGGTTGTTTTGCAGCCATAAGATCCAACAACATTCTCAGAACCAACCTTGGACAAACGTAAACTGCCAACTTGACATTCTGTCGTTTCTTTATTCGACAGCTAACTGTTAATTTACCAGCTCAATTATGTTTTATGACCTTTGGACACAGCCAGTTTTCAGCTTCTTCCGTGTGTACTGCAAGTCCAGAATCATCCTTAAAAGGCCAGTTATACTGTTGTGCTATAACTTGTGCTGGGGTGATTTTGGAAAGTTGATAATTGCTGAAAATCTACAAATACTACAAGTATTTTGTGGTGAACATTAGATGCAGTTTATGAGTAGGACCACCAATGAAATCACAGCAAATGGGCTTCAGCAGTGAACCAGATGTCCTTTAAATCCCTGACATGGATCAGAGTAGCGTATACAGTGGTGACGACAGAGGCATCAGTGTGTGAGCTGCTTCTCGTGCTCGCTGGGAAGACAGTTGGCTGGGAATGACGGCCAAACGTCTGCCTTCCTCCATAATGGTGGTAATTTCCTCTCTCCATCACACACAAAAAAAAATACACGAGCTGATGATCCCCAGCAGCTGTGGGAACATCCTCACATTGCTCTTTTGGCTTTTTTTTGTAATTTTCACACTCAATGTCAAAGCTTTTCAAAAACCACTTTGTCGGTTCAAAAATGTATTTTTACTGAAATAGAAGCAACTTTATGTGCAAATGAAAAGCTCCTGTGGAGAGATGGCATCCTGTGGTTTAGCAAAGCGCCAAAACATGAGTTGAAGCTGAATTATTTACTCTTGGATCTGTAAACTGAATGCATACGGGATAACGAAGGGAAAAAAATAACGTAGTATATTACAAAATTAAATGAAAAGTAAATATAACAATCTTAAAACTATGTCAGGCCTCCATCTCGTTCCCAAAAAAATTGGTACTTGCTGCCGTTCCTGGTTCCAGGTGTTCTGGGATTTATGATACCATTAAATGTGTCAGTTGTTCATTTGCCCCATTCTTCCTGCAAACATGCATTTGTTGTCGCTTTTTTAAGTTTCAGAACTCTGCATATATTTGCAGCTGAGTGCAGGTTAGGATTGCAGCCAGGCAACTCCTGCTCCCATACTCTCTTCTTGCTCGTCCACGTCTTTTAAAATTTTAATTGTAGTGCTGAGAAAGGCATGGGTGTCCCTGGAAAAGATATATTCATCTTCATTAAAAGCAGCCTTCATAAAAGTTTAAACGACCTTTGCCAATGGCACTGATGCTACCCCATCCCAGAGCCTGGATTTCAGCTGATAACAGTCTGGACGGCAGCACCGGAGGACCGGAGTCGCCCACCTGTGGTCTGGATAATTGGTCTTTGCTCCAAAACACAAAGTCAGATTTCTTTCAAATTAAAAAAGATCTGGAAAACTGATTCAACTGAGCACAGTTCACGTTTGCACTGTGTGGCGGTCCACCGCTGACTCCTCGGAGCCCAAAGATGCAGACACCAACTTAGGACAAGGTTAACCTTGCTCTCCTTTGTTGTTTTGACTGGTATTTGTGAATCCCTCGGCCTGTGTTTATATCGGCTCCACTGAGTGATTGCTCGTGTTACAGTGTTCTCTGAAGGACCGGAGATCGCAGGTTAAACCTTAAAGTTGCTTTTCATTCATTGTTGAAGGATAAATATGCAAATCTCTTCAAGTGTTTCTTTGAATAGCACTATTTTCAAAAATTCCAGTGATTTTCTGGCGCATTTGTTGACAAAGTGGAGAGACTGCCCATCTTTGCTCTCTTACTCAGCCTTTATTACGGTAGCTAAAACTCGGGATGTTAAATTATCAAACAGATGATGTAACTATTAGTTGACATCATCAACAACAGTTACTTTTTCTTTCACCTCCACCTTCCTCTAAATTCTCTGTGTATCCAGTACTGGAGTTGAGGGGGGATGAGGGGGGATGGCATCCCCCCTGAAATAAAAACGGTCCAAATCATCCCCCCTGTAAAACTGCCATCCCCCCTTTCCATCCCTTATGTCATTTCATCAATGAATGTGGTTTTACTGCTATTTCAACATTTAGAGTCATCACCAGAAAAATAACACCAGAAAAATAACTTATTTGACAATTTTCACCTGTTTCAAGTACATTTTCACTTGAAATAAGTAGGGAAATCTGCCAATGGGACAAGATTTATCTTCTTATTACAAGCAAAAAAATCTTGTTCGACTGGCAGATTTTTCTACTAATTTTAAGTGAAAATCTACTTGAAACAGGTGAAAATTGTTGTTTTTTCCAGTGATGAGTCTTGTTTTAAGTGTAATAAGATTTTTTTTTTTTTTTACTAAAATGAGACATTTTAACTAGAAATAAGACAAATATTCTTGTTAAGATTTTGAGTTTTTGCAGTGATCCATTTTACTTATCCTGTGAAGGACAGAGTCATATTGATAAGTTCAGAAAACTGTTTTTTATTGTTGTGTTTTGATGTATTTGATGTAAGCCCAGTGGATATTTAAAGCTTACAGAAGGCTGCATTTAACTGCTGCTATGTCATTCCTGCAGTATTTCTGCAGGTGTTTTGGTCAGTGCTATTATTTGTAATATATTATATTATTTGCAATCAGCACAAATTATCTGTCCCCATATGATAAAATCCACCATCCCCCCTGATTTTCTTTTACAACTCGAGTACTGCGTGTATCAATTATTTTTGGACTGCCTCCCAGGCCTGAAACACAAAGATGGATCTAGATGAATGTAGAAACTGAGGTTGGTATGGAAAAAACTAATTTGTTTTTATAAGAAATAAAAATGTTTGTTTTTCTTTGTTTTGGGAGGGGGGGGGGTGTAAAAGATAAGTCCCCCCTGAGACCTACAGTGTATGTATTTTTACAGGATGGTCCTGGGCAAGCAAACAGCCTTAAAGAGGATTCATGATTTCTCACCACAGGATGTGTTGATGACATCTCGCAGCTCAGCATACTTCCATTTGCTGAGATCGTACTTTTTCACACCAGCAGCAGCTTTGGTTGCCTGCACCTGAGGACCCCTGCAGCAAGGAACACATAAATATCGGTGAGACAAAAAAAAAAAAGAAGAGAAGCGGATTCTGAATATGATTCACTTTCCACATTTCAAAAGTGGAAAGAAAAAAAACCCAACACACTTACGATACTGGATATAGACGTCTTGACAATGATCGACTACATGTTTCAGCTACTTAGTGGACTACTGCAAAGCTCTGAGCTTATGTCTCCAGCCTCCCTGCTGAGATGAAGACACTAATTCCATAACCGGAATCAAGGATTTGTCTCTTCTAATTACAATCAGGGCAGTGTCTCTGGTTATGGAGGACCACTGATCTACAAATCATTAGATTACCATTTATAATTCTTACTGACGGGAGAGATTAAACTCATTGGGGATCATTGTCATTCTGGCTCTGCTGCGTGCCAGTGTGTAATGGCGATAAAGAAGTAAAGAAGCTTTGCTGCTGCTGCAGGATGGAAAGAAAGAAGTGGAAGTGAACTAATGGGCAGCTCTTTGCTTTTGGCAGAACGCGAGACGGAAATGGCTGGTTGGAGACAGAGTGGAGATCTGTTGGACATCCTGCATGACCAGGCATGCAGGCCAGTATGCGTTTAACTATTACACAACATCTCTCATGCGTTTTAACTTTAATCTAGGCACAGTATGCAAACAGGATGTTCTGTCTTGCTATAGTTTTTATATTAGGGGCCAAAGGTGAGCTGCAGCGAGGTCCTGCAGCCTGGTCGCCCTTATCTACTCATTTTGTGAAAACTCTCATTAAACGGGTCTGGTGCCCCTGCAACTCAGGGCTATTTCCACAAAAAACAAACATTTAGTGCATGAGGTACCAGGTGGATGTTATTTAGGAACTGAGAGGGAATACTATGTATTGTTTTTAGTGTGTTACTGTCTTTTTTTTTTTTTTTTTTTCAAATTTTCTGCCCTTACTGCCAACCTTTAGGGTATTTACTGCTTTTCCATGGCATGTTTTACACCACTCCACTAGACTGAGACTTCTTTACTTTGTTTCCCACCTCAGACTGTATTCCCTTCACGTCAGTGGGATCAGCTTTTGTCACTGCAGTGCTGTGTGAAGAGGTTGGGGCTCAGCAACGCACAAAACCTCCCTGCGTGTGTGTTGTCATTGCACTCTGTGCCTACAGAATATGACCTTCCCCACATCTTTGTAGACTGAGCATGCTGTAAAACCTTTGTGTTGCAGATCTCACCTCTGCTGAGCAGAGAGAAAAAAAATCAATGTGTAATGTTAGTTTATAAACATTCCCATTGATTAATAATTCATAACAATATGAACATATAGACAGCGTCCTATGTTTCATTAGTCCATGGCCACACATTTCTGAATCCTGTTCACCAATTTGCGAACAACTTATCTCCTGAGAAGTAGCAAGTGTGGGAAAGGTTGCTGGTAAAATTTGTTCAACAGTATGTGAAAAAACTGACAAAAAAGTGATTTAAATTCTTTTGTGATCCGTAGTGACACAATATAGTATTGACTAACTTGTTTTGAACTTGAGGAGGTACTAAAAATCTAAACATAAACTGCTCTTACGATAATGAAAAGTTAAAAATGACAAAAAAAAAGATAAAAAGAAGAACCTGTGTGATGAAGGGGAGCTGATCTTTTTATTGCAAACGGTATCTAATATTGAAGAATACTTTTTCCACACCTTGTCTTTATTAATATTTCCTGTCTTGTGCCTTTGTACTTGTTTTCCCTAAATAAGAATTTGTGAAAAGTCATTTTTGTAGCAATCGAGCTTCTAAAAGCTTTATGAGTAAAACCCACGGATAAAGTAACACATCAAGAACCCTAACAATGTGGAGAGCTGGATATTTCTTGGACATGAACATTAGAGGTTAATATTGGCTTTGCCAGCCGAGTATGATCTTGCATCTATTTCTAGCCGCTGTGAGCTTTGGGGACTACATTAGGGGTTACGAGAGTGAGGAGCATGTGAGTGACTATTGCTGCTGTTAGTTACTCTTGGTACTCGTGTCTTACGTGGCTCTGGCCGAGGATGTAGGTAAAAGAAGATCTGAAAAAGAGTCATCACTGGAGAAAACACAACGACAGGAGAAAGCCGGTTACATTTGGCCTTTCAGATCGTAATAAATGATGAAGAAATAAAGAGAGTAAACTCTACAAAGTTCCTTGGGGTCCTCATTGATGACTGTCTAAATTTTAAATGTCATATAGATCACCTTGTGGAAAAACTATCTAAATATGTCGGTCTGTTTTTCAAACTGAGACACCTGCTTCCACGCTCTGCCCTTCTCACTCTTTATAAAACTTTGTTTGAACCTCATTTAAATTACTGCAATATTATTTGGTGTAATACTTACCCCAGTCATCTAAAAAAATTTGAAGTTTTACAGAAAAAAATTATCCGTGCCATCTCTTGGACTGAATTTAACTCACCTACTCGACATCTGTTTGCCCACTATGGTATTCTTCGACTCAAAGAATATAACTACTTCCATAATGCATGTACAATATATCAGGTGGTCTCAGGTTTTAATCCCAGACTAACTCAACTCATCCCAATCTCCGTTCCCCAGCACACCCACAAAACTAGACACAAACACCTCATTATAGGGAAAAAACGTAAACTTGTGGGAACAAGTTTGAGTGTTGTGTGTCGGGGACCACAGATTTGGAATGAGCTGAATGACAACCTTAAAAAGTCACAATCCATCTCCATATTTAAACAGCAGTTAAAGAATCAGTTGTTAAGCTCATATATATATAAACGTACACTCCGGGATCACAAAATGTTTCATGTTAAGTGTTTGTAATGTGATACGTTGCATGTAAGTGGTAGTCTAGTATAATGTGCATGTTGTTTTGTTGTGTTATGTGTGTATTAAGTGCAAGTGTATGTATGTATTCCTGCCTACTGTATGTATGTTAATTGGCTCCTACCATAAGCGTTTGATAGCTTCTCCAGGAGACCAATTCACATGTGTGAAAGTGAATAAAACAAACAAACATACTCGTGCTGAGGTCAGCTCAGGCCATCATCCCGCCTGTATCATGCCTGTAATACCATGCAGTGTTTACATGTAGAATACCTGCGCAGGCCTGTGTCCACCTGGCCCTCCTCGGTGATGAGCTCAGCTTCGCTCTGAGCGATTCTCATGGCCAGCTCCCGGTCTCTTCTCTCCTGCTCCAGTACGGCAGCATTCTGGACCTGCTCCTCGCGCTCCAGAGCCAACTGGACTTCCAGTTCTGCCTGTAAACACACACTTAATGTGATTGCCAAGTTTTTAAAATCAAGATACTAATACTGCCTTGCTGCATGCCCACGCCTGGTTAAACCTATTAATTCAGTCTGTGGGGCAGCTAATAAAGCTTTACTGGTCATTAGTCCAGAGATAACAGAACAATTAACAAACATTCAGTAGCAATCAAAGAGCAGAGTTCTTTTTGTTGTTGATGTTTATGTTGTAAAAACTTCAAATTCTCTTGATTTTACAGACACTTGACGATGGGACCCAGCATAAAATGTAAACCAAAATACAAAGCAATGATTTGCAATTCTCATAAACCCATATTTTATTCCCAACAGAACATAAACAGGAGTTACCGTCCTGTGCTAACTGACCCATTTACTAAATGCTCGTTTTTGATTTGAGCAAATATTTTCCACAAAAATGCCAGATTTTCTCAGATATGCTGTTTATGTTCTATTACGAATAAAATATGGGTTTTTGAAATTCACAAAAAAATGTATTATGTTTTTTTTATTTACATTTTACACACCATCGCTACTTCATTGGAATTTGGGTTGTATATTAATTTCACTTCGCCTGGGAAGATGGAGTTTTATTACTCAGCTAATGATTACATTTGTCTATATCACATTTCACAGAAGAATGGCCTCTACAGGAAAAATTCTGCTTTCACTTGTATCAATATGTAAAATGTAATTAGGCCAACTTTACAATCCATTTATTGTAAAGTATAATGAAGAACTGGTTGAAAAAGTTATATTGTAAATTTACAATAGATCAATAAAGTACCACCCAAACCTAGTAATGTTTAGGCAAAACTATCAACTTTTGCATTTTTGTCAATTAATTAAGATATGCTTCCCTGTTTTAAACTCAACATATTTATCACATTTTATAGAAATACAATATAAACAAAGACATTTTTATAATAATGGCAGTATTTGAATGGTCAGGTTCCTCACTGGAGGTGAACGAGAGGCTACAACAGATTCAGAAATATTATCTTTATTTCCTGTTCTCATTTAAAAGGCACTAGTGTGGAAGTTGTCATTAATTTCATGAACGTTGCAAATTCTCAACAGACGAAAGTGTTTAATAGAAGAGCTTAATATTGTAGGAGACCCAAACCTGTATAACCTTCTCTTCCTCCTTCCTCTTTTGTCTGTCTTCTTCCTCCTGCTTTCTTTTTAGTTCCATTTCTGCTTTGCTAAAATGTTAAAAGAAAACAGAACATGTGTTTAAAAGAAAAGCAGAACAATAAAGAAGATGTGTTATTACTGTGTTTTCAATATCTAAGGATATTTTCCTTGCCGTCACTTACAGTCTCCTGTCCTCTTCTTCCTGTTTGCGTCGTTGCTCTTCCTTCTCCCTTCTCTTTCTCTCTTTCTCCATCTCTTCTTCAATGTGTTTCAGTCTCTCACTCTCTTCTTCCTCCTGCTTTTTCTTTTGCATGGAGGAGAGCAGCTGCTCTGAGCATTTCACCAGTCCCTGGTACTGTGTGTCAATCTCTTTCCAGGTCATTACTGTGCTCTGGTGGTCGAAAGAATACAAATTTCAAGTCATGGTCACAAAGGACTGATAAAGAAATACATTTCCTTTTCTAATCCATCAAAAGCCCTGAATCAAGTCCTCAGGGGAGTTCAAATGTGCAGGGTGGTCAGAGAACCTCCATCATTAGGTATTCATTCATAATAAAAAAGGGTGACAAGCTCACAGGTGACATAGTACGGTTCTGAGTTTGAGGAAATTAAACTGTCACCTGTCTATCCATCCATCCATCCATCCATCCATCCATCCATCCATCCATCCATCCATCCATCCATCCATCCATCCATCCATCCATCCATCCATCCATCCACTTCCACTAATCCGAGATTAGCTCTTGGGGTAGCAGCCTAAGCAGAGAGCCTCACAACTCACTCTCCCCCATCACTTCCTCCAGCTCTTTTAGGGGAACATTAAGGTGTTCCCAGGCTGACAAAGAGATATAATCTGTCTAGCATGTCCTGGGTCTGCCTCAGGGCCTCCTTCCAGTTGGACATGCCCAAAACACCTCCAGACGGAGGCGTCCAGGTAATCACACAAAATGTACAAACCCGCTCGTCTGGCTTCTCTAAGTGTAAAGCAGCAGCGACTCTTCTCCTGGGTAACTGGACTTCTCCGAGGAGGAGTTCAGTGACCCTTTGGAGGAAACTCATTTCAGCTGCCTGTATCTGTGATCTTGTTCTGTCAGTCGGTTCCCACAGTCCATCACCATAGATGAGGGTGGGAATAAATATTGACTGGTAATCAGAGTCTTGGCTTTTGGCTCAGCTCCCTGTTCACCACAACAGACCAGTGCGGCGTCTGCATTACCACAGATCGCATCGATCTGCATGCCACTCGTGATCAAGACCCAGAGATACTTACAAGGGTGCATTTATACCAGACTTGTTTGATTTCTTCCAGTGGACTAGCTTGAAGCAATTCACAGCTGAATTAGATGTAGCTGGAATAATCCAAGTTAAAGGGGACCTATTATGGCATCTAATACCTATTTTAAACAGGCCTTGAATGTTTTAAAAACAAGCTTTTAATTGTTTTTGCTAAATAATTTAGAAATTCAGCCTCTGAGCCATGTCTTTATCTTCCCAGTCTCTAACCTCATTATCTATGCGTGATTCTGTGTGGGCGGGGAGGCTATGATAATGAGGCACTGTGCTGATTGGCTGCCTGAATGACGCGATACACCTCTACGAAAAAATGGCAGAAGTTCCAGCCGGCGGAGTTAGTTGTGGGCTTGGTTTCACGCATCGGAAGCCAACCGATGCAAATTGCATTTTGGTTGCGTAACGACGGGAGCAGAGTCTGAACGGCTCGTAGAAGCCACATCACACTGGATGGCTCATCCGGGCGGCTGTACAGACACTGCAGAATTTGGTTGCTTTCCTCTTTCTCTGAGTTGGCAGGCTGAGGGGAGACCACTTTATATATGTTAAAGTAAGAGAAAACATGTTTTTCATAATAGGTCCCCTTTAATACTTACAATGTGGACCGAATTCTTGTTTCATTCGGGTACGGGGTACCCAGTACCCCGTACCCGACAAAGTATCCCGAGGGACATGGTCTAATGCCTCTTCAAGGTCCATAAAACACGTGAACTGGTCTACCCCCTCCTTTTCTCATCTGTGCATGTCTGCAGGCCAGAGCTTCAGGAGCTGCACGCTACCCTGCAGGTCCATCTCCTCCCAGTGCTTGTTTCCACCTGTCTGTATGGATGTCTATTGGATATAAGCTGATATCCTGACCTGCAGTCCCACCCTCTGACCACCTTTAATAGGAAAGGCCATAGTGTGCTGTCTAAATTTGTTTATATAGATGTCCCTGTAGTACACCAGTTAATAATCGCGTCCGTCTCCCCACTCTGTTCTTCATTCTCTCTGTCCTATCTCCCTTTTCCTGCTGTGCCCAGCTGGCCTTTGTCAGGAGGCCCACCCTTATGATCCAGGTCCTGCTCAAGGTTTCTTCCCTCCTCAAAGGGAGTTTTTCTTGCCACTGTTTGGCTTAAGGCTTTTCTCCCACTGGGGGAGTTTTTACCTGCCATTGTTTATGTAATTATTGCTCGGGGGTCATGATCTGGGTCTCTACAAAGCGCCTAGAGAGAACTTGTGTTGTAATAGATGCTATATAAAAAGAATTGAATTAATTGATTGGGCTCTTTTCTCCAGCAATCCTGCAGAGACAGTACAGTAGCAATTCCACAGTACAAGCTTCCCATGTGGCAACCAGTACAACCCTAACTCATTTACAATGCTCAATCTCTAAATATGTATCAGACAGTCAAGGGAGAGACGAGGTCACCGCACTGGGGGGATTCGTGAGGGCGATTCTTTAACAGTGACACAGCGAGGAGAGATGACAAGGTCTTCTCCCCAATGTATAGAGGTCTGAGCAAAAGCCACTGGAATCTCATCCATTATTCAATCCGACACCTTACCAGGAGCAATATCTTACAATTCAGAATGGCGCTAGTGCTGGCAGTGGGTATGCTTAAGAGCTAACAGTTTTACATAGAATCCATGAACAATTGTTTAGGATGTAGCAGAAAGAAAGCCCCAGGAATTACTGGTTCCTTGGTGTTCATAAGGATACAAATGAAAACTGCAATTATATTTGAATAAGGAAGATTTGTTGAGTACAGAATGAGACTCAACACTGCCAGAGAATTCTGAGCACACATCTGGATAGCATGTGAGTGTGTTTGTAATGATTTGTACCTAGAAGGCCTAATAACTTTGCGGAATATTGCACAGGAAGAACTGGGACTTCACTAATCAAGTTTGATCGTTTAGAAAAAAAAAAAACAGTGGGGAGTCTTCTTCACCATGCTCTTTTTATCCTCAAGTGAGAAAGAGAAAGATTGAGGAAAGGACAAACTTGAGAAAGGCCATAGTGTCTAAACCAAAGATAAGGTCTTCCTCTACAAGGAGAATCATGTTTGTGCCTGGAATCTATACACATGAGGCAGGGAAGCAAATTAAATACGAGACAGATTAGATTAAGGAAAAAGTCTTCAGTCAATGAAACAAAACAATATTTTTGGTTTGCCTTCTAATTCCTTTAGTACATCATTCTCAAGGAAAGGATGATATAAGGAAGTATAAGTGAATAATAACATCAAGGCCTCACCTTTATCTTTGCGAGCAGAGCATCTATGGCGGCACCCAGTTCCTGAACTTGTTTGGCCATCTCCTGCTTGCCCTCTTTCAGCCCGTTCACCACCTCAGTGAAACGTTCCATGTGTTTCTTCAGGTTTCCAACTTTGACCATACCATCAATTCTATGCCAAAAAAAGAGCATGTGTGAAATATCAATGTAAATTTACGATGACATTTTAACAGTGTTATGTATTATTGTCAAAACGTGTTGAAACTCAATTGAAATTTTAAAAAGTACTTTATTATTCCCCAAAGGAAAATTAACTGTTGCGGTATAAATGCAGTTGACTGTAAAGAGCATTTTCATCATAGTGTACATGCGCGTGATAAAGTAATTTTTCCAGAATAACTCTTACCATTGTATGTGTACACATTACAATGATACAATAACACAGTAAATATGCACAAGAGCGTGTTATTAATAAATCAAAGCCTATAACAATTTCAGCTTGAATGAACACTGATTTAAATAAACCTTTAAAAAAGATCAGGAAGAGAGCAAATTCCTCTTTGAATGTCAGAAGTTTAATTTCCATGTCACTGTAATCAAAAAATGACATTAAAAAAAAAATTGTAACAACATGCGTTCAGTATATTTTCATAATCAGAAGGTTTTTCCCATAACTTCAGTGAGCAATCTAATTAGACCGGAATTTGTTTTCTTGCATTCCCTACATAAAACTGTTTATGATCATGATCATGCCCATTGTAATAACAGACACATATGTTTCGACTGTTTTTAAGAGTGTTATCTTTTCAGGTTAGTTTAGTTATGTTTTGATTCACCAGTTTTTCCTAGATTTCATCCTTCCTGATGTTAACGTGGTTGAGGGACCCAGCCAACATTTGTATGAGGGCCCATCTGAAATATAAATATAATCCCACTTGGATTTACCTCTGTATTTGGGCCAAGTTGGACCTAGATCTGTCACCCGTTCTGATCATGATGCCTATTCCTCACCCATGAACAGAACCTGAACATGTGTTGACAGCTGTTTACATGGGACCATCATTCCCATGGGGCGCCATTTTTTCTGCCTATTTATGTCTCAGATGAGTCTAACATACAAATGTTGGCAGTAGAAGTTACTTTGTATCATTTTGTGTCTCTCCAAACCATGCTGTGTTTTCATTTGTACAGATATCGTCTACAACTGCAGTGTTGACCACATTATGTTCCACTGACGTTAAAAAGCAGCCCTACATTGTTTTCATTTCAGACACCTATCCATCACTCTTTGGAAGAGCAACGCTACAAGTTTTTTTATTAAAACATCTGCAGCCACTCACAAATCTAGAAAAAAAACAAAAAAAAACAACCTGAAAACCCATCATCTTTATGATTTGCTTTTACCAGAACCATGTTTCTAAATGCAAGCCAACAAGGGCAAGACAGATGGTTTTTCCCAATTCATTACAGTGACACTTCATTTCCTTACGGCCCACAGATGACTTTTGAGATTGGTTTGAACTCGTAAACGTGTGATGTGGGAAAGCCATCAAAACCCACCAAGCGTGAATCCGTTCGAATAAAAAGTGCACTGAGAGACAAAAGAAAAAGGCAGGAAACTCACCGTGGCTTATGCTTCTTCTTACACAACCACATTCGGACAGTCTTTTGAATCTTAATGCAGGCCTGAGCTCTGTAACTCATTTTATTCCTGACTGTTGTTGGGAAAAGAAGAAATAGATGCAAAAAAAAGAATTCATGATTTATTTTTATTGTTAAGAGCATACGAAAGTACTTATAACATGGACATGGTTTAGCAATTTTCCATTAAAAATTCAGATGACACACAAAATGAAATCAGTCAATATAAAGTTAAGTGTTGAAATAATGGGAAGGAAATGATAAATGAACATTTCCAGAGGCAGTGCTCTGATATAGCTCCAATGTAATTTAATTTAATGCTTTTACACAAATGTGAGGGAGCCCAGTCATAGTTTGTTAAATGGTAAAAATCGATATCGTTACACTGACTGTAACAAGAAAAATGCTTTAAAAGTGCTGTTCCTTATGATGTATAAATAAAAAAAAAAATAATAACAAAAAAAATCCTTCTGGATAGGTAGAATAAGCACAGAAACATTAAAATGATGTTGTAATTAAAGGCCGTCATAAGGTTAGATAGTTGTAACAAACAAATCACTCCAGCTGGGATGTTTTTGAGAATGCATGGTGCATTTATAACCTACGTTTGATAACCGACAGGCAACACCACTGGACCTTCTTCCACTGGCTACACAGCAACCACTTGTTGACTTTCTTCAGCAGCTCTGCAAGGTGGTCTGGATCAGACTTCATGATCTGGTCAAACTCAGCAAACTATTGCACACAGACAAAAATCAAACTGTGATCCTTTTACTTGAAGGCAGTAGCCCCCAGTGGCCCCTAGTAGCCCCCCATCCTCGATGCCTTCCCTACTTGCATCATCATGCGTAAGAGCACACAGAGAAAGAATGATCTTCAACACTTAATCCGCCACACCTTTCCTCCAATACAACACTAATGGTCACCTTCAACTTGCACACTTCTGGCAAGAGATGAGAATTCAGTCCTGATCATCACAATCTTTTTGCATTTTTGTTATCATAATAACTTTCTATAAATCGGTAACCACTTGGATTTTTATAAAAGTACAGATATAGTTTATAGTTTTATTTGGATCCCTGTCATGTTTCTCAGCATTCACACATCTTCACACAACTCTTTGCAGTGAACATTTGTGCACCACTCTGATCTTTGGTGTCAAGCCTGCAGACACCCAGGGTTGTGAACCACGGGTTTTGGACATTTACATTACACACAACAAGATAGAACCTTGATATTTTACCTTTCCTGGCCGGAAGAACACTCGGGTTAATCCAAACTTGAAGTCATGATCATTTAGACCCAGTGCTTTGAACAAAGCCTGCAAAGAAACACCACCACACTCGGTAACAAAGCAATATTATTTATGTGCCGGGAAGTTAAGTCATTACATTTTTTCTTAGTTAATCACTTCTCAATTTGCCTTTAGACTTGGCTTGTTTGTTTTTGTACAGAGCTAATTACAAAGCTAATCTGGTTTTATCTTAAACAGATTAACTCATTATTTAAACCCAGTGGGGTACACATGACTTCCCCAGTGAAGGAGCCCACCTTGCAAAAGAGTCGTGGATTCAGCCGTGTAAGTCTCTCCGGCATATATGCTTTATACATGTTGTAGAGCTCGTGGAAGGGGGCCCTGGAGGGGAACCCCCCCTGCATCAGGTCCAACACTGACACCATTCCTAATACAAACAAGCACAGAATATTTAATATATGAGAAAAGAAACACATCACCCTGAAACAATACCACACACATATGCATGTGTGGAAGAATATGAAAATCTGTCTGTCCACCGCAATAAATAAGTACTAATAAAACATTTGATCTGCATTTGAAGCAAAGACCCGCCTTCTCAATCACCTGAATGGGGGTGCAGCTTTTATTAAAAGCCTGAAATTCTGTTAACCGAGAAAGTGTCTCAAACTAGATTTTTCCAATTAAATTGAATCTGAATATTTGTACTAAATAAAAAATATCTACTGCATGGGGGGTTACCCTTATAACTGTTGCTATGACAGCAGGGCAAAGTCAGGGAACTTTTTATACAGACTCATCAGGGGCGGAGCAGGGGTCCCAGCCTAGGGGGGGCGAAGCATTCTAGATGGGCCCTTGTGGCCTAAACATCCCCGTTAGAACATAATCGCTAAAAATGCCACAGATCAGGCCCAACCAACCACAATTCCAACAGCAGCAGCGACACGGTCAGAACCATTCAAATGAGGTTCTAGCACCATGGATTTACCAGTCATTATGTCAAACCTAATTATAAGCCTAATGCAGAGTTTAAGATATAAGTATCAAACTGGAGATAAAACTCAAATGACATCAGTGATGTCTATGGAAGCTCATTTCCGCCAGTAAAAGAAAAAAATAAGATGAAATCTTAGCCTTAAAAATAAAAATATCCCCACGGTAAGTCATAATTAGGACATAAAAAGTCATCATTTCGACTTTTTATCTCATAATTTCGACTTTTTTATCTCATAATTATGACTTATCGTGGGGATATATTTATTTTTAAGGCTAAGTTTTCATCTTAGCCATAGATGTCTGATTCGCCAAGTAGCACAATTCAGACACACGTGTTCAACCTACACGACGACGACATGTATTTAACACAATCAGACACGGCGGTCAAACAGCAACAAACAATATATGAAAGGCCATATATTCAGCATTATGACAATGTTATCAGAAATAATTAATATTATGACAGCCTTACCAATGATGGTTTCATCCAGCGGTGGACGGAGAACCACAACAGAACATATTTACATCTGGGGTGGGGGGGTAGCACATTGAACGATCCAAAATTCAAAAACTTTTATTTTAAAACTTTTTCAAATCCGAACTATTTCCGAACCATCAGCCGGTTCTTCACCTTTCAATCACTTTGCTCTTATCAACGGCGAAGTCCCTCTGGATTGAGAGCAAGGTGAGGTTGCCAGGTTGGGCAGGTTTCAGCCCAATTGGGCTAAAAAAATATATATTTGGGCTGCTTTTCCTGGGTTTTACTAAATATTTAGGAGAAATTATTAACAAAAAAAAGTTTCCATTATGGCAGAGAAAAGTAGAAACTTACACAATAAACTCACTGATAATATATTTGCTTTAATCTACTCCATTTTATTGTAGTTTTTGTTTGGAGCCTGAACTTTTTTTAGGTTATTTAGTAATGTGAAGATGAAATGTATTACGCATTTAATAATTTATGGTTTTAAGAGAGAATGTAAGATTCGGGCTGGTTTTTCATTATTTCGGTGAGTTTTACGTTGCATTTGGGCTGGAACCTGTCAGATCTGGCAACCTCAACCTCAGCACTGGATTTCATAATGACTCGTCTTTTTGGTCACAATAAACTTGCTCTCATCAACGGCGAAGTCCCTCTGGATTGAGAGCAAGGTGAGAGTTTTTAATCAACTTCAGCTGCTGAAACTCAGCATGAGTTAAGGCTCTGATGCGACAACTGGCTCCACGCATTCCTACGGCGTAGGTACGGCGTAGGTTACGCGGCGACGCGCACCCTACGCCGTAGGATCTGTGTTGGTGTAACGCGGGACCATAAATCAGCCTTAAACAGATGTGCGTGCGAACACGTGCATGACAGGCAGACACACACGGGGAGAAGGGACTATACAGTCCAACTTTCCTTATTTTATTCAGAACACTTTTTTTTTTTTTTTCCTCTTCGGGGTGGGCCCCCCCGGAGCAGTGGGCCCGGGGCGGCCGCCCCCCCTGCCCCCCCGCCTGCTCCGCTACAGAGACTCATCCAAAAGATTAAAAACGAATAAATACATAAAAAAAATCATCTTCTCTATCATATTTTGGTCTTACCTGAGCACTGCAGCTGTGAGAGAATTAGAGCTCCTTCAAACTGGTGACTGACCATCTTCAGGTTGGGTTTAACACAGCGGATGAAACTTGAGCCCTGCACACAAAGATGCGTCAGAAAAAAAATGCACTAACACAGCATTTTGCATCCAAGTCTGTCCCAAACATCTACAACTACCATTTAAATCAAAACATATACAAACTCTAATGATACAAAATGAGCATATTTAGTTCATACTATTTGTTTTTGTGCTGATTTATTGTGCAAGAAATGAAAAGATTTCCTGAAAGGTGAGCAATGAAAGTCCTGTTACTCACCGTGCTGCGAAGCTTCTCGAGCAGCAGGTTCAGTTGGGTCTGAGTGTCCAAGCAAAGACAATTGTTTCATTATTTGTTAAGAGCAAGGTAACCAAGACCAGCTGTTTCAAATGAGGTGTGAGCGTTGCATGTCCTGGTCACCATATGAGGGTAAGGAGAACTCATAGTTAAATACTATCAATCAAGAAAAAGCATACATAATAAGGAATAAAGAAACTACAAGTCTGATGGAAAAGAAGGTGTAAGTATTGAAATGGTGCACAAACACTATGTACTTGAAGGAAACATCCAACAAATGGATATGGAGGGCAAAAAAAGCCTTGGATTCCTGCTTTGAAAAATCCTTGCTATTATACCTCTAGCTGACTTTATCCAGCTTTCTCCATCATGAGGGATTTCTCAAGGGAAAGAGGTGGGACACTGGAAGAAATCTAAGGGTGGAGCTCAGAATAAGGAGGGAAAATAGGAAGAAGAATAGAAAGGAGAACAGTTACAGGACAGATCTGGGAAATAAAGCAAGAGCACTATTTATCAAAAGTCTGAGAAGAAGATAAGCAACAATACAGACAACAACATTTTACAAAAGCAAGACATTCTAATATTATTTTGTGATTTGATATGCCTAAATTTCTGAGCCAACATTCAGCCATATATAATTTAATCTCTACTTAATACACTGACAGTTATTAGCGGTGCAGGATTGTGGAATCAAATTAAGGTACTCAGTTCTTGTTTGCTTTTCTGTAGTATTAGGCTCCACTATCAATCCACAGTGACAAAAAGTACTGTAGTATTTAAGAGTTGACATTCAGTGGAGTTTCACTTTTAAAAAACCCAATTTACAACTCTGTTGTAATAATCTCACTAATTAAAACTGTAACATTTTATAGAAGAGTAGCTATTTTAAAGAACAATCAAAGAAGCTCATCCTAAACAAACCTTGAACTTGTTGCCAACGCTGATGAAACCGAGTTTTCCTGCCTTCTGTTTGGAGTCCTTGGACGTGTTGGAGTTCTCAAACAGCTCTCGAACAAATTTGTCCTTGGATTCACACACCAAACTCTCCAAGGACATGTGGAGGGCGTCATTATTCTTCTCCACGAACCGCATCTGCCAACACACATTCATTCAATAATTGAATAATGTTCCCTAAGTGACTCAACAATGTAAATGATTGCCTTGTATGTAGTACTGACTAGAATGTATATATTTAAAAAAAAGAAAGAAACATTTGGTGAAAATATTACAGTTTCGTAGCAGACGGCTCCTGCAAAGTGCCTTATTATAAAGCCCTCGTCATCCCGGAGATTCCTGTGAATGGTCAACTTTGACTTCCTAGGAACCTAAGTGTGAGAGGAAAAATTTAATTCATAATAATCTGAATACACATAAACAATGATTATACACTAATAATATTCATCAATATGTCTCAGCAGAATTGTGTTTGTTCAGAGCACTACTGAGTTAGATCGGCATCTGCAAAGCAAAAGAACATAATAAATAAAGTTACCACCTTAAACTGTGTTCAAGGTACTTTGCAGTTGGTTATTAGGAGTGCTGAGATTGGTCGAGATATTTCTAAACACATTCCTCTTGGGAGCCTCAATGAAGGACCCAAAAATCCAATCATTTTTCATAGAAAAGTCTAAGCTCTGCATCACTGAGAAAAAACCATAATGAATGACCCTGTGGAAAAGCCGTAAAACGTCGACACAGAAGCATAAGCTCAGAGCAAACACGGGTTTTAGATCAATTTTTCACCCTTTTAAATACCGTCAATTGTTTCCATTTAAATGTTAACAATAACATGGTTTTAGCCAGCCACCTCCAATCTTAAGACTAAATTTGAGTCAAGGCTACATTTAAAAAAGGATTTCATGCTCACAGACACACAGGCAGAGAGACAAACAATAGTAACAAAGACAGCAACTGGGGGAGGGACTTGGACTGCGCGTCATTTACAGAACTAACCCTGACAAAAAGAAAAAAAAAATAACAAAACACGATGACAAAAAGATGGAGCAGTGACATCTTTCCAGCCTGACGGCTTAGAAGGAAAAACAGCAACCACAATACCAGAGACATTTAGAAAAATGCAAGAAAAATATCAAGAGAAAGAATTGATGGGGAAGCGTGGACAGCTCAGATGTCTCACCGTGAGTCTGAAGTGGTCTTTATGCTTGCTGTGAATAGCCAAAGCAAAGTGTTGGTCACTGGGCTGAGGAAGACGATTCTCTTCATCCAAAATGTCCAGGATTCCCACCAGCTTAGCCTCTACCAGATCTGGAATTAACAAATGTTCACCATATATCATGTGATGTATGTGTTCAGTGAAACTTCTTATAGTGATAGAGAATGCTGTATGAATGTGGCTTAGTCCACAGAGATTTACACAGCTTTCCTTTCTGCAGGGTGTATGCACTGCTTTTTTTCCTTTTCTTTCGTACACAATCAAACCCCAGTGAAAGCATTTCAGCGTCTTTCCGAAGGACACCTCAACACGTGGACCGTGAGGCCAGGAATCAAACCAGCACTGTTTTAGTTGGCTACTGCTAAAAAAAGGATATCACCACCGTCGTAATATGTGGGGTTATAATAAGATGCGTCCATGTTGTGGCAGGATTCCAACGCTCATGCTATATGAATGCTGCAAAATCTGACTGACATCTGCCACACTATAAATAAAACAAGGCGGAACAGACCCCCTTGTCTGCATACCAATCACAGTCTAAGCAGATACAGTCAACAGTGTGCAAAGTTGTAAACAATAAAATCTTTCAGCAACTGTCCTGTTTTGGGTACAGTTGAGTAAGACTGGCCTCAATATGATTCTATGGGCTCCAAGGGCTTCAGTCACTGCAAAGACTCAATTTTAAACATGAAAAAAATACTTGTTTCTAAAAAAAAAAAAAAACATGCAGTAGATAATTATTAAATTAGAGTATTTTGGACTATTTTGCTATTTTGAAGAATTTTAATCAAGAAAAATGTCCTTACCCCAGAGACAAAGATAGTTATGCTTTAAATAAGACAATTCAATTTTGGCTAGATTCATAAAATATTATGCATATTTTTAGAGGGTCTGTTTTTGCAGGTAATAGATTATAATGAATGTTCAAAACTTCGGCTGTATGACATGCGTGTGAACCACACTCACGTGACACTGAACTAATGAACTTTTAGAATCAGAAAATAAAATGATATTTCTGTGGTTTAGTACTCTTTGAATTGTACCCCAACATGACGACCAGCAGAATCGGGTAGGAACGGCCGACTTAAGCAATATGTTCGCAACCAATCCCAGAAAACCAGAAATCTTCTGATGCCCATTTTCTCTTTCAAAAACTGAATCTGTTATGTGGTTATTGAGTATTGGCTGATAGTGAGAACTGATCCAATATCACTCAGAAGTTCAAATATTCGCTGTAAAGCTGACTGACATGATGTGGTCAGTCACAGTTTCATAAAGTTTGGAGAGATTTATTTCTGACCAAATGGGCCGTGACCCCTGTTGATTTTCAGGGGCTGGTCAGCCACATGTCACTTTACAAGTTCAAAGTGATGACATTTCTTTGAAAGAGCAAAACCTTAAATCCCTGCTTCATGTTTATTTAGGAGCGATGTGGGACTCACAATAGCCATTTTGATACATAAATTACATGATCCCTAAATGTTCTGTCTGCATGTATGAGTTATACCGGAAATTACCACTGTATGCACTTTCTGGAGTTGAATATTCAAAAAGAACAAAACATGTTCATCAAGATGCTCATTTAGTCTCACACTTGAATTATTCATGGTACATTATGTTTAGAAAAATAATGTGACAGCCAAGGACCTTGGAAAAAAATTTGCATGAACAAGCACCTGCGCATAAATCCTGAAGATTGATGAGTGAATTAATGGCCAACCCAAACGGTCATTTGCAAGTCATAAATGTTGTTCAGTGCTGTCAGTTAGCCTCACACCTGAACAATCACAACCTTTGAAGTACAAATCAAACTGCTTCACCCCTATACGTGGACTACTTCATCTCATTATTTCCAGGATTCATTGGGGGATCGGTAGAAAGCAAAACAAGTGGCTGTAATTTCTCCAGATTCTCATAACACAAAACGGGACATAAAACCCACAAATACTTCACTAATATTGTGATTGCCCTCCTCAGAGACACAGATATGCCCGTTCAGAGGACAATAAGACTTTAGGACCTCCATGAATGACATGTGGGTGAGCTGATGTTTGTGTGTGTGTGTGTGTGTGTGTGTGTGTGTGTGTGTGTGTGTGTGTGTGTGTGTGTGTGTGTGCTCTATTTTGATGTCCGTCGAGGAGGGAAACTAACGCAGAGACTCACCGATGCAGTCCTGGTTGTCAACGTAATGCACCTCATTCACTCCTAAACCTTCCTTTTGATAGAGCTCTTGCTCCTGTAAAGTTAAAAACAAAAAAATAAATCAACAAGTGTGTCATGGGACATTACCAGGTGTGTGGTGGAAAATGATCCACTTTCACATAATTAAAAAAAAATTTAAATAAATGATTTAGTTACCACAAATTATTTGCCATTGTTGAGGAAATGTGCCTAATTTTTATTGACAAGCAGACTAATTTCAGTTAATTTAAGCTAATACTGTGGGAAGTGGTGGTAAACACTTTTGGGCAGTGGATCTTTTTTTTATTCTAAAAAAAATGTGCTGTCTGTAAAAACTGTAAAACGTTTCTGAATAATAATTTTGTATCATTTTGACTACATTGGATAATTTTATACAATTTTACTTTTTTTTGATTGTGGGTCTGCAGAGAGGTGTCAGAAATGTCAAATATGATACTTTATAGGGTTAAAAAGGTTGAAAAACACAGGTCTAAAGTGTCCTAATGTAAAAATGAAAGGAGAAGTAATTTTCTAAAGTGTCATCCAACTCTTCAAAAACATGAATTAACATAAAAAACACCATTCAGGTTAAAATGTGGTGCATTAATTACAGACGTTGGGAAAAATATAACATTAAGAGATCACAGGCATCATCAACACGCATCATCATCTCCCCTGAGAAATTAGCATTCTAATGAAAGCGCTCACACAGGAGAGATAAATGGAAAACACAAAACAGAAAAGAGAGAGAGTAAGACAAAGAAACTGCACATGCCAACCAGTGTCATGAAATAATCGGGAAGTTTGGCTCATCGGTGACGGGACGTGGCGGGTTTCCCAGGATGAAGAAGTAAACCGCACCGAATCGCCTTTATCAAAGGGATGCTCACTCACCTCCTTGAGAATGCGCTCGTTGAAGAACTGCTGCAGTTTCTCGTTGCAGTAATTGATGCAGAACTGCTCAAAGCTGTTGTGCTCAAAATATTCTAAGAAGGTGGGAAAAAGCACACATTTCAATTAATTCCAGAAATTAAATATTTTGCAAAGCCAAATTCAATTATGGCAGAGGTGGAAACGATCGCTCCCTGGTAATGAAGTATATGTACATCCACTCAAGTACCATAATGAATTAAAAAAACAAGCTGCAAAGAAAAAGGATTCTCTTATGGGATTAATGCAGAAAATAGCTATGAAAAAGTGACACCTAAATGGGATCAAAAGTGGAATGAATTGGGGATGTTATGGAAATTTTAACTCTTATGTCACCAGTTGTTTTGCTAAATCTAGAAAGTGTGTAACGTTTTCCAGCTCTGACTACATTTCATTACCAAAGCCTGCAATGTCCAAGACGCCGATGAAGTTGGAGGAGGTCTGGAACGGGAAACACTGGTTTACCCGCTGGACCACGTGATCGAAGAGGCGGCTGTACACGGCCTTTGCCAAGGCATCGCGGGCATTGTTTGCTTGTTCCACCTTTAGAGGCACCCTGGAGGGAGGGACACGCAAAGTGGGGCAGTGAAAGAAAGTCCAAAACTGGGACATGCAAGTCTCTTGTTAAACCTCTCACTTTTCTTTTCTTTTCTTTTCTAATCAACCCCCTTTCTAATGCAGCAGGAAATGTTCTGCTGTGCTGTTTTCATAACATTTGAGGCACAGTGCTTCAAAAATATTCCTTAGTCAAATATTTTTATTCAAACAGTGATGCTGTTGAAGATCGAGGGTTCCTGAGTCAAAGAAAAGGCATTAAAACTAAAGTGTGAGGCTTTTGAACTCTACCCGGCTCTCTACTGGCACTTTACCACAGTTTATGTTAAAATTATTTAAAGAGGTTGAGTGAGTGCAGCTCCACAATGAGCCAGAGTTCAAGTCGGCCGCCCCAGCGGGGCAGAAGCTGAATTCAAAATGAAAACCGTTCAACTACTTTCTTTTGATGCTCATCTCAGTCAGGCCTCATCCATTACAAACAACTGTGGTCAACCTCTACTAAAACTAAGGTTGTCAATTTACGACATTTATAGATTTCACCATGTTAAAAGATTAAATGTACTAAAAGCACACATGACCTTTTACAAAAGGATTTCAATTACAGGTACTTTTATGTGCTGCAATATTTTATATGCACAGGAGTTAAAAGCCATTGTTCTGGCCACCCCCTTCTGTTACCCACAACCTCCCAGGGGTCGGGTGGATTTGTCTGGAGCTTAGTAACAAAGACAGTCTGCCTTCCCTCCACCTGTTCCCCAGACACCGGGGCTTCTCTGTACTGCAGCCATGCTTCCCTGCCTCCTCAGATCAAGACTGCATTATTTATGCAGAGAAAACACTTGCAGGACGGGCCGACATCTGGCCCTTTTGAAATATTAATCTAGCGAACCTGGCCCATCACTCAAACCCCACATCACCAGCAAAGTAAACAGGGAAACTGTCAATGCCATATTCTCCTTCACACAAGAAGTTCAATTTAGCTGTGAATGACTTTGTTTGCCGTCAGGATTAATCACAACTGCTGCATGTCAACTGCACGTGTTATTTAACTTTAACAGGCTAATCGCTGACTGGATAATTTGAATCCCTTTTGAAGAAATTTCCTAACATCAATCCAGTGAGTCCAGGTGACATTAGTTAGCAGTAGCCAATGGCTTATCCGTCCCCTATTTCCCTACATATGTGCGTATTAACAAACAGTGTTTGACTCGCTGCTGTTGGACTTACTTGATAACTGTGCCTTTGGCGCCCCCCGCTGTCGTGAGCATGACTCTGGTCGTGAGGCTGACACGCAGGTCGTCCTTGTCAAGGCCCAACAAGTCAGCGCAGTACTCCAGAGTCTGGCCTGACTGGTTCTTTAGGATGCAACCACCTGAGGGGGGGGGCGCAAATAAATACACAAACAAGCCCAAATAAGAAAGAACAGCAAAACTAGTTGAGACTTTGAATGGGAAGGACACAAGCTGCTTTTACTGTATGTTTAAACACGTCTGTCTTCCTAATTTGCTCAAGTTTGTTTTTTGTTTGTCTTTTTAAACTAGGAGACAATAGTAACTAAGATTGGTATCAGACAGATGTGACTGACTTTAAGAAATGCTCGGTTTTTATTCAGACTGGAAGTTGAATTTTGTATATAAATACAATAAGAAAGATATATAAGTGTGGTTCTTCTGGGAAATTGATCTGTTAAAAGACCCCTGGAGCTCAAGGTTATTACACATAAGAATCTTGATTTTCTGAGCATTGTTTTAAAAGGGTAATGATGTCCTCCTCATGTCATGGGGAACATTATTTTAACCAACCTATTACTTGTAATGATTGAAAGCCAGCCACTTTCCCATCCCATTTCTTAAATAAATACTGAAAGGGGATATTAAAGCTCTTCTGATTGACAGATTGGAGGGAGTTGGGGATAACCGAAGTGCTGGTGCAACAGAAACAAAGCTATGCCTGGTGAAAGCGGGCCTGAAGGAAGCCCACAGCATCCCCAGTGAGGTAGTGATGGTTGGGGCAGTTCTGTTCAGTGCTCTGTCTGCAGTGAGTCTGAACTTCCACACACCAGACTCCACTTGTGAATCTTGGCATTTTAAAGGTTTCCTCACTGTGTGAATGCTTTTTACTGTTCTACAGTTGAACAGTTGGGTATTGCTGTTGGACTTGTTGAGCTTAAGTTTGGCTCTTTAAGCTGCTGTCAATCACCAGGGACTCGTTCACATTCAATTCAAACCAACATGTTCAATGAAGGAATCACTGAGCGTACTGATCCCACTGGTGATTCTCTATACCTCCTGGCATTACAGGCCACCCATCCATCCATTTTCTATACCCGTTCTATCCTGTGCAGGGTCATGGGGGTCTGCTGGAGCCTATCCCAGCTCATTACAGGTGAGAGGCAGCAGTACACCCGGACAGGTCTCCAGTCTATCATAGGGCCACATATACAAAACCAACCATGCATGCTCACTCTCACGCCTATGAAGCCTTCATGCTGTGAAGCAACAGTGCTAAGCCCCCACCCACAGTGCTGCCCATTACAGGCAGTGGGATCATTTTATTTAGTGTTAACAAAAAAAGTGTAGAAGAGCGCGTTTATGTGAGTATATAGGTGGAATCGCTCCCAGCACACATTCCAACTGTGGAATAGATGTGTATAAATGAATCGTTTCAGTAAGTGATTCAGTTCGGCACATTCACCCGGAAGAGTGGACTAACAAAGACGCAAAACCACAATGGCTAGACCTTGCTACTTCACCAGTTTAGTGTAAACTGGAGTGACGCACATAAGAGAGGAGATTTATTGGGACAAAAACCTCACATGTTATCAGTTATAGGTTTTGCAACTATTTGTAATTCTAATCCGTGTCACCTGAGGAGCTCCCCGTTTCTTCAAAGTCAATGTTGCCCAAGTGGAGAACGCCGGCGACAACCCTGAACAGGTCCAGCTTCTCCGTGTCATTCAGACCGATCCTCTTCATGGCCACACACATCCTGTTGAAGTCCCCCTGATCGTCAAGGAGAGGGTCCTTCAGAGAACCCATATTTAGATGCTGCAAAATGCACAAGGTACATGAAAATAACTGTAGTTTAACGGGTTTGTCTAATTAATGATTCAGACAAATGTTGTGATATCAATTCCTCTGTTCAGCATTGTTTAATTAACCTGGTGTTAAGAGCAAATCCCAAAAACCTCCACCAGCACCACACAGCAAGCCCACCGCACATCACGCTGCTTTGTAGCTTTGTTTTGACCGGGACAGTTTGACATTTGAAAATACCAGACCCGTTAGAGACAGAACACCCTAATATTTAGCAGTATACGAGCCAAAATGATGAATTACTGTATATATACACACACCAGTGGTTCCAAAAATGGGGAGCCATTGTTGGGGGGTGGGGGTATATGAATGAATGGAACAATTAATGCTTGAACATTGCTAGCATAATCAGAGGTGCTGCTTGGGAAACGCTGGCAAAAATGTTCTTATGCACCAAAGGGAGGCCCACCAGATAAAGTTTGGGAACCACTGGTATACACCAACAATACTGCACAATTACATTTATAAGAGACTGTTAATATGAAAATATATAAATAACCTGTGTCATCTTTGAAAAATTTGTGAGCCAGAGGATCATCAAATTACTTCTAATAACCAAACACAAATCCAAACCTAGCATGCACATGCAAGAAAAGAGGTAGCATGCACTTATTTATAAACCCCGACAGTCTCAGTTGACAGTTTGAAGCTCATTAAATCATATAGGTGAAAGACAAGGAAAAACAAAGGCCTCAGGAGAAATTAAACATCACCTTTTTTTCCTGCGCATCAGGTGGGACAGAGAGATGAGAGTTAAACTAATCAGCAACATATAAGCAACATACATTTTCACCTATAGTTGTATCCCTTCAAGTCAATTAAATTCCTGATTTAAGTCAATTTGAAACTGGAATGTGAGAACAATTAAAATCTAATAAAGAAAATCACATTTACTGTAGTTTGACAGATTTGGAGAAGATCCCCATATCTTATAAAAGCCAAACATTTTACAGCCTGCTATGATTTTTCAATACTACGTTATAATCATCTGATTATTATTATTGCCTGTCAGCAAGATTAAACCAAAACCTGCAAAACATAATTTCAGGAAACCTTGCACAGAGGTGCAGCACAGCAACACAAAGTAAAAGTTAACTCCTGAGGCACATCCCGACATCTTGTGAAATGGGCTGGGCCTTGGCAGCTGTTCCCTCTCCAAGTGTCTTTCTAAACATGTTTTCCAGAAACTTTAGAAATCATAAATACGTATCTCAGAAGAAGTGGCAAATAAACATTTCTAATTAGTCCCGGAGAGACCAACACAACATGGTCATTGTTTTAATGTTTCACAATATTAATTATGTCTCCTGCAGCCTTTGCAACTCAGCAGGGCACCACCTTTTCCTGTGATTCATTATTCATTAAACACACAGATGTGATATCATTTCTTGGCTTAATTTCTGACTGTTTTAAGTCAAGCGCTTCGATTGTCATGGAGAACAACATTTTTGTGAATTTACACAATTTTCTGATAAGCAGAACAGTAACATGGTGCAACATCTTGTGGCTTTTACTTCATAGTTTAAAATACATTTTTATGAGGTAAGAAAAAACAGATTAAAAACCAGGTAAAAATAATCTCGATCAGTATTGGACTGAAGGGAGCGACTCCAGGACATAATTACCTCAGTACTCTTCCTGCTCTGCATTATTTGTCTTTCAGAGTCTTTACTGGCGAAGTATCTGGTGCATCCTCGGTTCAGGTACTGCAAGAAAGAAAAGTCATCTTAGAAAACATTAACGTATTAAGTAGTTTAATATATTTAATGCACTGTTGGTGGCAAATCTATTGGGGATGTTTATGTTGTTTTATGAGTCAGTTTTGCTGCTTGCCAATATTGTTTCACAGCTGACTAGAAATAAATTGCACGGAGTAAGTGCTTCTGTTGATGTGGGCGTCACCTCAGGGACTTGATAAGTTGATAAACATCTAAAAGGAACAATCTGAGCTGCTCGTTGTTGTGTTAAAGGCTGTCTTGTAGCATGAATTTAAAGGCTATAGAAGACATGTTGATGCTCCCTGATGTTGCTGAGCTGATAATTGCATTGAAAGGGGTGAAAATTCAATCATAAAACCTTTTGTTAATATGGGAATTTGATTTCAACTGGGGAACACTTGCGGTGTGTGTACAAAGATCTGCAAAAATAAGCTTAAATGAAATGTACTTACATTTCATAGAATTGCAAAATAATACTATCTCTAAAATACCTCAATTTAACTAGATAAACAATGATAAAATATTATTTTTGATGAAAAAAAAAAGATGAGCGTTCAGGTTTACATTCATTTGAGTTTTATTTCACATGGATTAACAAAAGATCTCAGTTTGATCTAATTATGATTTCTGTTTCTACTCATACGTTAGAATTTACGAGTTCCTGAGGGCTGTTTCACAAAAGTAGGATTAAGAAATCCAGGAGAAGAGATAAAATTCAGGCTTGACATAGCGTGATGAGCTTCACCCGTTTCACAAAGGCCAAACCTATCATGCCCCTCTGGACCCCGGACAGATCAGTGGACCAAGTGGGCACCATTTACAAAGGCTGTTGCCGTGGTGCAGGTTTGAATCAGTTTTTCCTGGGTGTGCTCCTCTCTCTCTCTATACCCATTTCCTGCCCACTTACCTTACCACCTTTTAAAGAAATAAATTTGTAAATAAAATCGTTTTTGTTACACAATATTTATACAGTACAAACATGAATGGACCAAAGAGGACATGGCAACAAGTCAAGATTAAATATAAGAACATTTTGCAGACTGAAGAGTATCTGGAAAAAATGTTGACTACAATATACAAATGACTTGTTCTGACTTAGAAGTGCCTGCTGACAGATCTCATCCCCGTATTTATATTAGCTGTTAAAAAGGCTCGTCTGGCACAGGCGTCAGCCCACCATCCCCAGAATCTGCACCAGCAGAAGAGCAGCCACTGACTGTGTTTGAAAATTCAATGTGGGGGTTATGAAGATGTGCATATATTTTTTTAATGCCAAATACACTCTTCCAATGTTGCGGCAAATAGTGGCTTTGCTGATATTTCTGGCATCCCCAACTGCATGTAGGAACAACAGTGAGGTGCTGAAGTTTGGGACCCAGTAGTCTGCACAGGAAGCAGATGGCATCGCCCAGAAAAGTGGTAGCGCTCATGAATGTAATTGTCAGGAAAAGCCAACAGGTCGGACCTGTCCCGAAATACTCCTTCTCATCTGTAGGCCCAACTTAATATAATATTAATTAAGTTAATATAAGTGCTTCATCATCGACAACGACATTCAAAAATGGGCAAAATTAAAAAAACTTTAAAAGTCCAAAACAGCCGGATAAGAAAACGGATTCACGGACCAAACACGTTGGTTTCTGATCCGTGGGACCGCTGACTGAACAGATGAGGTACAAGGCTTAACCAAGCCAGGCTGTAACCTGGTCTGGAGCAGGCTAACAGCACAGGATATATCGCCATGGTAACTTATGTGCTACTGCTTTTGTGAAACTGAATTCAGGTTTAATTCAACCAGGATATCTGAAAAATCCCGGCTTAATCCGCTATCCTGGTTTTGTGAAACAGCCCTGTGGTCTTAAGTCTCAACTCTGATGCTTCATTGATGTTATAATAGTTGTAAAGCCAGAGGTAGTTGGAAAACCTCTCCTGCACCAACTTCAGAGTCCAACTTAGCTGCTACGCTCATAAAAAAAGTAAACATTCAGCTAATTCTACCATTAACATTAGTTCCGTCTTTGCTGTATTCAAATTATTCAGAAATAAACACAACACTGTTTGTTAGCTATCAGTAGATCTGTTGCTATACTGACAATGAAGTATTGACTTGACTTTATACAAGAAGTACTAAATACAGGTTTATATATATATATATATATATATATATATATATATATATATATATATATATATATATATATAGTCCATGTTTTGTGCTTAAAATTGAAATAAATTATGTTTATAACAAAGCTTTAACTGTTTTAAATTACATTAGATAATATAAGTTGACGTACAGTCATAGTGTTACTGACTGTGAATAATTAATGGAAAAATCAGAAGAGACTGTATAATAAAAAGCCTTCAGCAGTTAACTGGTGTGACGACATTCCCAGCTCCAACTTAGCTCACATCAGTATAAAATAAGTCCTCAAGATTTGGGTCGATTGCTGTTACTGTTTTGGTTGGCTCCGTGCCGGTTTCGTGTTTTGTTTGTGGTATTTTGTTGCAGATTTCCAGTGCTTGACGTGTGTCTCCGTGTGTTCCTGCTTCCTGGATTGGCAGTGGATGTCGTCACCCCCCCCCCTCCCCCAAAAAAAAAAAAAAAATCACTGGGTTTGTATGTGTATATTTATGTATGTGTATGCATATGTATGCGTATATATATATATATGTATATATATTAAATATAGTAATAATGCACATATATATACCTTTGGTTTCTACCTTCATGGTATCAATCATTAATATGTGTGCAGACAAGGTGAAAAAAAAAAAAAAATATATATAAAATAAGTCCTTTTTCAGTGAAATGTTGCCATTACAGGCTATGGTCTTTGCTCTTCATTCCTACTGACCCTGAAGCTGTCCGGAGAGTCCAGGTGCAACGTCTTCTTCAGTTCCTCAGATGCCCCAGCGCACAGCCTGTAGAAGATGTGGTAGTTCCTCTCATCGTTACTTTGCATGCAAATCCTTGACTTCTCCAGCAGGTAATGAGAGACAAATCCACCCACAACTGCGTTCTGGTGACACAAAAGAGAAAGCAAGTCTTAAATGCAAACTTTTACATTTCTGAAATATAAATCGTGGCACAAACTTGAACGAATCTAGTAATCTATACTTACTTTATCATTGAAGTGGATTTCTACAAACTTCCCAAAGCGGCTGCTGTTATTATTCCGGACTGTTTTTGCATTTCCAAATGCTTCAAGAAGAGGATTTGCTAAGGGATTAAATGACAGAATGCAGTCAAGATCGCCCAGTCCTTGAACAGTATAACCGATACATTTCAAAAACATCTTCAGGTATTACCTTCCACAATTCTCTCATCAATATCTTGACCGCTGCCATATGTCGTTGTAAGGTATCTGCAGGATAGGCATGAATATAAGAAACAACTAGACACAGTAAACCTTATTAGCATTGTACTGTGGCGTTAAACTTTGGTCAACTTATGGACGTACAATTTTTATAGATTTCTGTCATTTTAAACTGTCTTATGTATTTAGGCCCAAGTAACATTTATACATTTTGTCTTGTAGTGTATGGCATATTAGAAAGATAATATAAATTATATAAAACATAATATAAAAATATTAAAAACTAAATAGAAGTCATTTCAACTGAAAAATCAGGACAGGAGGAGTGGAGTTATTGATGTGAAGAAATAGAGAAATAAAATCAAACCTGAGAACAAACTTGGTGTTTTCAGTCTTTCCAGCCCCAGATTCACCAGAAACGATGATGGACTGGCTCATCTTTAAAACTTTCATGTCCCTGTAGGCTTTATCCGCTAAAGCAAATAATAATTAACAAAGATTACTAAAACTTAAGGGACAATGACTGACCAAAACATTAATATGGCTGTAGTTGCTAATAACACTGTTACAACCAACGCATGATAGTAGTCATGATTAAAATTGATAATGGCCGGGTTTCCCAGATCCAACCTCTCTTAAGGATTTAAGAGAGGTTCAAAGAAGGTTTGAACTAAGAGAGAACCCTAAGATACGGGTGTTTCCCAGATGACTTCTTAACACCGTCCTTTAGTTTCGCTCTTTCAGAAGCTCTTTGGAGCAGCTGTCCGGTTCTGAAACCAAATGAATCGATGCCAGGCAAATCGATCACCGATCACTATCAGCGCATTTTCACACGCAGCACTGCTGCCTAACGCACTAATTCACTGCTGCCTGTGCGTTATAATAAAAAATTAAGATGATAAATATAATTCAATGACCCTTTTTCATCCAAACGGTGCGTTACTCCGTTATTTCTGGCTACAGTGAGGCTTTTTTTCCCCACACGCAGAAACCGGGAGGAAACGGGGTGGGCGTTTGTGTGTGTTCAAAAACATGAGCCAAGAGAAGGCGAGTTTCGCAAATCGCAACGTGGAATTACAGCAATCCCTGGTTTTTCGCAGGGGTTATGTTCCAAAAAGAACCCGTGATAAGTGAAATTCTTTTTACAATTATAGAGCGCTTCAGATTGCAGAGATCAGCCCCGCCTCGCACGTATTCCTCCTCTTCTGAGACCCTGCATCCCGACTCGCGCTGCAGCGTCTTTTATCCTAAACCCCGCGGTGCAGGTTTTTTCAAGAGAAGAAAATAGTTATGGGTCGTTGTCTTCGCTCTTTTTTCTTCTGGGCAAAAAGATTCTTTAATATAAACCGACACCATTGATTATATTTGAGACTGTAATGAACGATTCACCAAAGGCTCCTGTTCTTCAGCTGCTGCTTCCCTGTCATCACACGTAGAGGTGCTCGGACTCGGGCACGGCGCAGGTGTCCCGGTCTGACAGCCCGGTCCGACACGTCCAGGGGACTGAAGTGCTGACGCACGAATTCGCGCGGCGACGCGGTTGATTTGCAGCGAGAATATGCTGTATAGCAGCCAAATTATCAAATAAATGATATTCATGATGATCGTTTTATTTGTGCGTAAAGCATAAAGCATATACAGGAACACACTTGTTATTCCTTATTTTTCTTTTTTTTTTCCTTTGCTGTCACCAATAAATGCTAAACAATATAAATCTAAAGTATAAAATAAATCAAAATTTGTGCGGGGTGCATTGTTTTAATATCTCATTGCTTGGTGTGATATTGATTTGCCTGACGCGGCTGGATCTGTGAGTCTTTGTTCACTAAGATGGTTGTAAAGACTGGGTCAGCAGCATCTTTCATTTCCTTCTTAATGAAAGAGATACTTAAGCTAAGAGCAACTCTGGGAAACGCGATTTTCTTTCACAGGCTCCTTAAGAAGGTTTGAAAGAAGTCTTTCGCTGTTAAGAACTACTTAACTGATCTGGGAAACCCGGCCAATATTCTATCAATCCCCAAAAGGGAAATTATACTGCACAAGTGCAATTTAAAATAAACATAAGGTGTGAAACTGTTGGATGGTAGGCAAATCTTCAGAGACTGTTATAAATGCATTATCACCACTGTGGTGATAAAGCTTCGTGCAGCACTGAAAGGTAACACAGGTGGATTGAAACTCAGAGCCAGCGGTTCAACATCTAGGATGGAGAGGTGCCCCTTCACAATCACGTCCAAGATGACACCATACTGTATGTCGCACTTCTATCCCACTTCTTCCAGTATAACGTCTTATTTTCCACTTCTACTGTCCAAAACCTACAGAGATGGGGGAGTCCAGAACATGCTCCGGCAGCCGTGTTTAAAATACTCCAAGTGTCTCCTGTAAGAACTCCAACGCTCCTGCTCTATAGCCTTGACTTCTCCTCTCCAACGGCATTGTATCTAACACTTACCTTCATATGTAAACAACTTTCCACTGCCAAGGACACTCAAGATAACTCAAGTTAGAAAGTGCCAGAATTACCATTAGAAAAAACATCCGAACCAGGATGGAAAATTATTTCAACACTCATCGTTTAAAGGGATACAGTCGCCAAAATAATCTCAAGCACCTACAAAGAACAATTGTTAAATTGAGCTCCCCGTACACACAGACCTAAATTTGGTTCTGGGACTACTGCGTATTCAGAGGGTCGACAACTGAACCCTACGTTTGTGTTTTCCAAAGTCTAGCAAAGGCACAACATTCCAGCACTGAACAGGAAAAAAATGTTACCTTAACTGAGGGTTAATCAGGCATTAAACAGGAACATGAGGTTTAAATACCGCTGCTTAGTCATTAGCACCTTTAACAAGAGTTTATGTAATTTCCTTGACAAAATGAGATGTGCCTCACCCCGCACACTAACCTAATCCAATAATCTGTGTACCGGTAATACAAATAAAAAAATCTCCAGATTATAGCATGTATCACACATTTTTGGGAAGGCCAACACATGTCCTCTCCTGTTTAAAGACACTCAGTCGAGATGGCATTGATCCTTCAAAGCCTTTCAGATACGACACAGTAGTAGCTGCACTCTGGAACCCATTCGTTTCTGTTTTGCAGGCAAAAAAGCGATTCTGCACTCCAAGGACCCAAAGACGTGTGTGCTGTTCTTGTCCTCTACTTAAAAAGTGTTGGACTTGGGTGAAGAACTTGGTGTGGACACCTCCACGCATCCAATTACAGATGATTTGACACAGCACAAAGACGATGATGTTGGTTGAGTCCTAATTTTCTGAGCCATACTCTAAGAGTTTGAAGACATACTGAAATAAAGAGTAAAGTTTTGGTTTGGAAAGACATCTCCAACAACTGTGGCTTTAAATGTGTATTTAAAAAGAGGTAGAATCATATTTTTTCTACTTTCAGAATTATTATAAACTACCCCTAGAAGATCCTATCATACACCACATTTGAGTCTTGGTGCTTCTCTGCCCAGCAGTCAAACCTCTCCTGACTGAACCGGATGTAGACCTGAAAACCGTCCATTGCAGGTGTGTTCTATCTAGGAAGAATTTTATCCTGAAATTATTGGCAAACTTTGAGAGTGGGGAAACACTCCGATCAGTGATGCTGATGTTTAGCACTCCATGAGCAATCTTGTTACTGATTAGGTCATCAGGCTCTCCACAGGATGCCCTCTTGCCGTCTTTACAACTTCATTGGGCACCTGCTCTAATGGGTCCTTGCATCACTGCTATCCAGTTTTCCCCATCATTCTCACAAGGTGATCATACTATCTTGGGAAGGACTACACTGAAAGCACCAACTACGTCTCTCCAAAACCAAGCTCTTGGTAACAACTCGTGTGTGGAACCTTTACAGTTGGTCCAGAATGCAGTGCATCTGATGTTCAATGAACCTAAAAGGGTTTACGTCACTCCTGTTGCTCATGAACCTGCAATAGCTACCAGCCGCAGGACCTCATATCAAATTGAAATTACTGGGTCGTCTCTCACCGACCTCAACTCAATCATACTGCTCATTGCACTCCTCACCGGAACACTGTCTGGCAGCTCCATCCCTACATACAAGATACTCTTAGTCCAGACGCTGACTTCAACGAGCTCTTGAAGATGCACCTTTTCCATCATCATCTCCTCTGCTTTACAGAAGTAACAGAATCAAACATCACTCTCCTCTCTCTCTGGCATACTACAAGTCCCCCTCTCCTCTTTGGCCTGATTGTGGTCCTTGTTATTCAAAACCGCTTTGGATAAAAGCATACAGTATGTTACATACAATATACGTAATGTACTTGCTTACGCTTGGATCAGTTCTCCGAAAACATAGAATTTCATTCCAATTTATATTCCACTGCAGCATGAAAAGGCTTACTCTGCTAAGCAAGTGCTAGAGTGCATTGATAAAATGATGGTATGGGTGTCAGTTAATTTCTTGGACTTGAATCAAGATAAGACTGAGGTCTAAGGTGCTTGTCGACTTGAAACCTACAGCAACACGCCGTGGTGTAAAACTGGACATGAACATATTAGTTCAGGTGTCAAGTCCAGCTTTTGTCACCTGCGGTAACTGACCAAGGTTAAGCCTCTTCTATCCCGTCGTCTCTGAGATTTGAATCCGTTTAGATTATTGTGATGCACTTTACATTGGAGTTAGCCAGAAATCACTTGCTCAACTGTGGTTAGTTCAAAGCGCTGCTGCCAGACTTTTAATCGGTGCAAGAAAACAAGATCATGTTACTCCAATTTTAGCATCACATCATTGGCTCCCAGTTCATTTATGCGTTGATTTCAAAATTCTTTTATTTGTTTTCAAATGTCTTCATGGTCTCCGTCCGAAGTATCTGTCTGACCTGCTTCAGCCGTACACTCCTTCACGCTCCCTCAGGTCAGCAGATCAGTTATTGTTAGTCGTGTCTAAGACCAAGAGGGAGCTCAGAGGTGATCGCGCTTTTTCAGTTGCTGGCTCAAAATTGTGGAACAAGCTACCTTTACACATCAAGCAGACAGAGCAACTTCCTGTTTTTGTACTTAACTTAGTTTAAGATCTTGGGTATAGTGTTTCTTTTATTTTTTCTTTTATGTTTTATATATTTGTTTCACATGTTTTTAATTTTAATGTTTTCTCTGAATCCGTGTTTGTGTTCAGTAGTGTGTCAACTGTGTTGTTTTTAGAGTGCAATATCAATAAAGTTGAGTTGAGTAATGTCTCAAAACTCACTCAGAGTACAATAAAACTAGCCAAGTTCAGTACTTCCAGAACTAAGTGGAAAAAAGAACAGATCATATTACTTTTTTATCCTCCTCCATTTTATCTCCAAATAAAAAAATGCAGTTTCTTTGTTTTATTTGGTTCTGAACCATAAAGAGCTAAAAAAACTAAAGCATGAAAGATAAATGGATTCTACAACGGTCCTGTCACCCAGTTTAAATGATTGGTGTGTCTCTATTGTTTTGTCAGGTGGGTGTGAACTCACCTATAGCATAGACATGGGGAGGAAGAGTACCCAGGGACTTTCCTCTGTACAATTTGATGGCATCAGGACCATAAAGTTTTGGAACATCATAGTACGGATTAACAGCTATGAGAATGTTGGCCACAAAAGTCTGCAAGACAAGTAAACACAAGCATGGTTACTGCCTTTGAAAAAGTTACATTATTTACCTTGAAAAACAGCAGAGCCTACAGACTGGTGATGCACACGCATTTCTCAATAACCAGCTGTTCTTACTTTCTGAGTGTCTGCGGTCAAGATAGAGTTATTCAGTCTGACCTTTTGTACCTGTCCTTCCCTCTTTACCATCTGGTACTTGTCCTCAAGGGAATCGGGGACACAGATCCTTCCTTTTGGCTCTCTAACCTGCTACTTGATCTACCTGGATAGTTATATCTTCAGCCTATAACAAAGGACTAAATGCATAATTAGAAGGTAAAATGAAATCATACATAGATGTGGTCTTTATTGTACCGCACTCTGACGTTGTTGAGAAGAGTGGCTTCATTCAAGTACATTAGGGAACCTGCAGAGATAAAAATCTAAGTTTAAAATCAAAATCATGAAGGGTAAATGAAAATATGCGTATTCCTACTGATGTTACTCCAATACAAACTTACAGTTGTCATCCACAAGTTTGTTGACATCATCCTCTGCTGGGAACACTTGGTTCATTGGAGCAAGAAAAGTCTGAAACATGAATCATCATACTTAATCTAACATTTACATGATTTAACTTACAAGCTTCTATCAGAATGCTGACATTATGAACAAGATCAGTCACTGTTTACCTCTCATTATTGCACAAAATAATTGTCTATGAGAATTGTCTTGAGAAACAGAGAGACATTAAACATCATTAACAGCTAGCAGCATGAATAAACATGAAACTTTGACAGATTTTCTCACTGTATTGTTTTAGAGTCTGAGTTCATGGAAATAAACTCAATGGAACAAGTCGGCTGTGAGAGAAACAAGGGAAGACATGGTGAGATGATGAATAATTTGGTGGAGCAACAGGATCTGAACAGCTGACTGAGTTAGAGAGTGGTGTGCATATGTTCAGAGTCCAGGCCAGCCTGTTTTTAAAGGCAAAGTAAAAAAAAAAGGTAACAATGCCACTTATGATGAGGCAAAAAGTGTGTTTTGCAATTCCAGCAATATATGAGTTTTTCTCCATGTATTTAATACACCATCACTGCTGTATATCAGAATGACAGACTGCTAGTGTGAGCCCGGTCCACTCTGTGCAGTGATGCATGGTTTATGATGACAAAAAGACACCAAACATAAAAGGAATGGGCCTTGTGTGGCTGCGCCAGGATCTTGGCACCAATCTGGACGTTCATCCAAAATAACAACCATGTGAAAAATGTCTAACCACTAAACACGACTGTGCGAAAGATGTAGCCAGACTGAGGGTCGTGTATAGAGCTGAAGCACTAATGAGCTTAAAAAAAACCCACAGCACTCAATAGGCCTTTCATCAGTCCACTAAACAGGAGGATGTTTGTGCCTTCATAAAGAGACAGTGATCATTCAATGTTCACAGCTACTATTTAAAAAAAGAAGAAGAATTTTGTCACTATAATCTTTTATCCACTGCATTTATCTTCGACTTGTTTGTGTTATAATGCACAACCGCCCTGTGTGCTTTTAATTACTCCAGTGACACTATAATAATGTTTTCTGAATTGAATAAGTATACGTTTTATCTAAATTTAGTCTCAAACGACAATACACATCATGCAAGCCACCCTTAATTACGACATTTAATACGAACATTTATTTTCACAATTTGAAAATAAATTATTTTTTTCAGTTCCCACAATACAGTATAAGAGATAAAGCAAAACAAAACAGAATAGATGATAAAATTATGATACATAATACAAAGCTATGAAGATCTATTGAATGCAATTTGAAATGAAGGAAACTCAAGATTGTAGTAACAATGACTGCAGTCTTTTTCAAAATATCACTGAAAGAGAGGCACATGTGAAAATATTACAACAAATGTAGGTTTTGTACATGCTGGTTCACAGTCACATACACAATCACAGTTTATGGCTTATAGAAGAGACTAGAGCACGGCTATCATTAATACCACCGGGAGCACATGATTTTTCCGCAATAGTGCTATTTAAATGGCTTCTCAGACAAAAAAAACAACAAAGAAACGTCCTATAAGGCATGAAGGTTCACTCAATGGTTCATTGGAGCAAGTAAGTGGAACAGAGCCATCATTAATGTTACTTGATATACTTGTTCTACTCATGCTATAACAGCCCTGGTGTGAGACTGCAATGACTATGGTATTATGACTTCAGACAAAACAACAACCCACGCAGCCACTGCAGTGGATGTCTTGTAAACATCAGAGGCCTCCCTGCTGCGGACATGTGATGGCTCAGGTGTAACAGGTGGCCTTTACCTCCTAATGAACTGCTCTCCCTCCTGACAACGTTATCAGCACACCTGCTGCTCCTCTTCATTTATTTATGTCCCTGTACTTTTGGTCTCTCATGTAGCTCACATTTCATACATTGTTTTGCTAACGCCTTTGCTACCTGAAATCACATTTGAGACTGACAGAAAGGGAATAATGACAGGAAACAAGAACTTTAATTTTTAAGCATATGACTGTACTTCTCTCTGAAACTTCTGCCCACGAATACAGGATTTTTCAATACTTAGTGAGGACCCCTCTCATAGGCAGGCAGTTCTAAAGAACATGCGGTTGGCAGATTGTGAATTGAGCTACATGGCTGGAGTGTACACGTGAGCCTGTGCGTTCGTTTGTGGTGACCCACCTTGCCCCTCTGGTTCAGCGGTTCTACGGTGAGTGTGTCGGCTCCTATGTCAATGATCATTCCCAGCTGGAACCCGTCAGTGGGGTGGGGAGCCCACACTGGCTTCCCGTCCTCCATGGTTTACCTCCAGTCAGTAAAGCCACACAACTGAAAAAAAAAAAGGGGAAGGAAAGCAACATGACAGAAGATTAGCACACTGATGTTTTAACATACAGTAGATATGCAAAATACAACTGACAGATTTGCATTTATTTTACTTGAGTTCCAAATACAAGGTAAGTCCGTCTCTAAGTTCCTGGTTTCTGCTTACAAAGTCTATCAATCGATAATTATCTTATTCATTTTTTTAAATACCACAATTAATTACAACCCTTGGCGAGGTAGTAGTTGGCAGTGACAAGATAATCTCAACTTTTACACAGACCATATTAAAGTAGCAGGAACAACCTTTTTGGAAAATTTGGTTAACTAGATTACAAGGGTTTAATGATCAACAGTGACATTGCTCATTCATTTGCATTATGGGGCCTGACCAGCTGCTGCTTTCCATTAACCTGTTGTTGCCCCCACTGATCTTGTAAGAGAGGATTTTCCTGCTGAAGTCCAACAGAAGTTGTCTTTTTGGGGGATTTCTGCAATCCCCAGTGAAGACTGTAAAACTCCAGGTGACCTGGGATAAATGCCCAGTTAAACAGTCTGGGCCAGTTTCAGGCCAAACTGGGCTATACACCGATACATACTTATTTATAACCATTGGTGCAGAATTTACCTTTTTATACAGCTCATCAATATAACAATGGTATTGGTTCTCTATCTGGTATCAAGATACAGTATGCACATCCCAGGAAAAATCAGATCCCAGATTATAATTATCATTAATAATTATCATTTACACTAAAAATGTCAGATTGGTGCAACGCTATGATACAATACATTTAATTTGTGTATAAGATTTAAGCAAACATGTTTTAGATTTGGGGAAATGAAGAGACAGCAAATGCATCATCTTAGAAGCTTAAAATACTGAGTAATCCACTTTTATTCCCCCATCAGCAAGCACATCACGATGCCACTGTCACTGGGGAAGATGTTGTCGAAGTTCTTCCCTTTGAGTACAAGATAGCAAATAAAGTAATTTGTACTGCCCATAAAATAAAAACAACGCACGGGGGAGCAACAACCAAAACATAGGAGACATTTACTTAATCCAAAGCTTAAAACACCATCACCCTGCTGAGCATACTCAAAGTTCTGAAGCTAACAAAGGTTAAGCAGCTAAAAACAAAGCCAGAGGAGCACTTAGCCTGCAACCTTAGCTTTCAATATTCATGATTAAATATAGCCCTTGATTATAAAGAAGTTTGAAAGGAATAGAATGGGAAATGGTACCAAACAATTAGTACCAGGGGTCAGGTTGGCAAAGAAAATGGTGTATCTCTAGTTTAATATGCATTTCTCATTCATGGAACAACCCCACTTCCCATACTTTTTCTAAATGACTGACTCTACATTTAAGTGCAAATATTCACTTTTGCTCCTCTACTCTCGGTGGAGCATCAGCCTGACTGCAAGCTGCATAATATGTGAGCTCACATTTTCAGACATGTTACATGTGAGAACAGTTGAAATTTGGGCTTTTTTTCAATTAACAGTGCGGGTGTAAAAACATTGACAGCTAGTTAAAAACTGTTATGTCAGTTTGTCAGATTGGAACAATTAATATAATATAATGTTAATATTAGAATAGTAAATGTTCATGGAAAATATTTAGATTTAACAGTAAACAGTGTTTTGCTGTTCTTTTTGAGGTTTACTTCTTTAGCTGTATCATAGGGTGTGTAACCACCCTGCTTGGGTGTGACGACTTCAAAAACGTAGCAATTAGTTCAAATTACTAGTTACTTACTACTTGCAAGGTGGGCCGAGAGAGCAGCAAAGGACAGATCAAGGCAAAACCTTGAACAAAGAACTCAAATCAGTCATGACTGCCTATAAATGTGATTTGTTCTTAGCAGCAAAATTAGATTGCGTAAACTAGTAGAAAGTGGAACCTTGACTGTCGAAAGCTGAGTCAATGGAAATGGACAGGATGTAATGTCTAATCATTCAAGGCCGATACACAAATCTGAAAACAAAAGCTTGAGTTGATGCAACCAGTGTAAAAGGCCTATACCCAATGTTACTGCATGCACATTTGTAGTTTTTAATCCTTTTTGATGATCAAAGATTAAAAATGGAACTTCTATTAAGTGGTAAATGTACACATGCTTCAACTGAAAACACACCGAGGCAGAGGACAACACAGCAAATGAGAGAGGATTTGTTTACTTCCCAAGTCCTTCATCATCAGCCTTCAAGAGTTTGATCAAGGCTGTGTGGGAGTGTGTTTTGGTGCACTGCTTTTGGTAGATCACTGATAAGTGGAAAGCTAAAGCACAGATCCTTCTATACTTCAGTTTTAATTACAAACTGTCCATACAGAGAATATGCTCCATTGAAAACTCTACAGTTACCACTAAACATTTAGCTGGTATAGAAACATTCTCAACGCCATACAATGATGACAAGAGACAGCTTTTGTTAATGTACCATAAAGACTCTTTCATACATATCCAGGGATGCTCATGCTCTCAGAGTAATCATGCAAACTGTCTGGAATATCACTAAATGAGGTGCAACCCTTAAAACCTTACATCATCAAACTCTGGCTGCTAAAACAGTCTGAGACGACTAGACAGTCCCCCATACGAAACTTTGACTCTGCAGCTTTAAATCCTCTTAGTATTTGACCCTAATCCAGACTGAGAGGTGAGGTGCTTCAAGGCAGACCCAAGACTAACAAATAGGAGTCAGCTATCAGTGCAAAGGCAATGCCGGTCTGAGGAGATTTGCATGCCTACTGAAACATGGAGTAAGGCCTAAACAAAAGTACTGGGAGCAGGATATATAAATATACAAATATATATGTGGACTCTGGCTCAGAGTTAAAGCAGGACACACAGAAGCACGCCTCCTGTTTCCTGCCACTTGTTTCCTGTTCTCTTCCAGATACTAAAGGGACATGGAAAATGCCCTGGATAATGACAACAGGGTACAACGCAATAGAGATGTACACAGAGGTAACCTGAGATATATCCTACAAAAAAAACAATACAATCAGGGAAGAAAAGAAGAAGAAAAAAAAAAACCAAGAAAAAGCAAACGGTTTATATGAGGTTTGACTGTAAAAGGTGTACAATAAGTCAGAGACTCTACAATTATTCATCCAGAGAAAAAGGGAGACAGGTTATGATGCAATCAAAAAGAGAATTAAAAACACCTGATGCAGGTTGATTTCATGTGCAATTATAGCCTCGTCAGAGGAAAGCAACTATAGTAAATCAATAAGCCAGCTGTTAATATGGAAATAATGCCAGTCGTGTCAATTATTATATTATTTGTTAAAAAGTGTAAAAACTCGACAAGACTTACGACTTTTATCCTTCAGACAGTCTAGTTTACGTGCAGGTACGAGCGATGCGTGTAGTTTTTTCCCTCATCCAGGTCTGTTAGTGGCGCTGGTCCAGCTCAGAGTTTCCTCCCGCAGCAGGACGGGACGGGACGCAGCTCGCTCACCGGTGAGCGCCGCTGACGTCACGGTGCTGCGTTTCAGGGTGGCTCGTAAACCTTAAAATTAATGGCGACTGTGTTTTTAATTTATGTCAAGATCGAGGAGATAATATTATTGAATACAGGAGCAGGTTCAATGGGCAAAATATTTTAATTGTTTTGTGTAAATCACTCAACTGGTTTGTTGTAAAAAAAAAAAAAAAAAAAAAGAAGACTGAAAATAGGGCCTTAACAGACGTAAATATTTAATTAGTAGGTAATCTAAAACTTTTGGGGGGGATTTTTGAAGGAGACATCCAATCCACGCTTGAAACACAGGCTGCCACAGGGTTTGTGAATCTAATTAGGACATCTGATATTTCTGTATTGGAGGATATCTCATTACCGACTCAAGGTGACAGCGTTTAAATGCTAACAGGGCGTTTTTATTTATTTATTGATTTTGATGGCATTTTGGTAATGTTTTAATCTGTTGCTCTTTTGTTGTGTGTTTTTTTTTTTTTTTTGTAAAATTGATGTTCCCTATAAATCCCTATAAAGTCCCTATAAATAAAATGTATTATTATTATAAGGTATTTTGGGGGGACGTTTTAAAATAACGCTTGCATGCCCATACACAAATAAATACACACTCAGAGACAGAAGCAAACACCAATTGAGACATGCAAGGGTTTGTATGATAATACAAACCCTACCATAGCCGTTTGTATGACATGTAAAAATA
The DNA here is from genome assembly GCF_033807715.1 of Cololabis saira. Taxonomy (NCBI): domain Eukaryota; kingdom Metazoa; phylum Chordata; class Actinopteri; order Beloniformes; family Belonidae; genus Cololabis; species Cololabis saira. The sequence continues at coordinate 20,501,630 of NC_084602.1, forward strand.
TACAGAATGATGTAGGGTAAAGAAACTGTAATGCCCAGCCAAGTCATCAGATCCATTTCTCTTCACTTTATGGACCATGGCTCCCTCAGGTGGCCATACAAGGGAGAAGACCTGTTTGTGTGTCTGCAACCAGACCCCTGTCCTCCTCGGGACCCACTTGACTCCCCGTTTTAGATCAGTTACCCAATTCTAGTCCTCTAGAGCAAATGAGTGGGTATCAGACTTGTGCAGACCTTGATTAGTACTATTATTATTTTTTTTCTTCATTTGAATCAATTAGTTGGAGAAGGAAAACATCTAAAACATACAGGGAAACAGCTGTCAAGGAGCTAAATTGGAAATGCTGGTATATTGCATAAATCCATTACAGTTTATGTTTTAGAACATTGGAGATGCAACACATGATGAATATTAAATTGATCTTTCTCAACAAAGTTTCACTGACTACTCCTCGGTTTAAAAAAGATTATGCACCCATTCCTATTCATTGCTATGCATTTATGACTTTGTCATTTGTATTTACCTTTATACGTTGCAATTTATCAATTTTTTATTGAAAACAGATTACGGTACATAGCAGGGTGAAAACAAAGTAGCACATCACAACACATCATGACATGTGTTGGCCATTTTCACCTATTGTCAACCAATATGGTTTTTTAATTTTCTATCATGAAATGATTCTGTCACATTAAACACATTTTAGTAATCAATTTTATATCAGACATGTTGTCAGTGTGGGTTGTTTTGTTGTCAGAAATGAATCCAAATGCATAAGACTAAAATGATCCTTTTTTTGTGTATTTAGCAGGCCCACTTCCATCAAACTCTCCACTACTTTCCCAGCCAATTATCTGTGAGGCCCCGACTACTTGGGGCTTTATCTGTGAGATGTTTATAAATGTCCAGTCACGGCTATCAGACGTTCCGTGGCGCTGGAGGAGGAACATGAAATGTGCCTGTCGGACCACCAGCATTCAAAGCTCCCGTTAACCTCTGCAGGCTGGAAATACTTGTTTTAACTTCTAATTGGGAATTACTTCCAGAGGTAAGACATTTACAGTAGATCTCAAAACTCAAAACTGTAAGGGAATTCTGAGCTGAGTACGTCTTTGGTTGATACGAATGCAAGTCTGGATGTGGCTTCTGTGTGTAAAATAATTCAAACTTATTAGCCTTTCCTTACTGTGTTCTGTTTCTGCAGACCAGCCTTTGTAGAAGAATGACAGGCGATAAAGTGTTACTTCCAATGTTACTAATGTCTGCGATGATGAGTTTACTATTGATGCAGATTTCACACGGACAGCATTCGCCGGAAGAGTCCTGCACTGTTCAGATCCTTGTCCCTGGACTCAAAGGCATGGCTTTCCGATACACACACTGTCCAAATGAAGATGTTATTAGTGAACTAACTAATATTGTAATATAATATAACAGTTTTTTTTTTACATCATCCTCTACTAAAGGAGAACCAGGAGACAAAGGACAAAAAGGAGCACCTGGCAGACCAGGAAGGGTTGGTCCTCCAGGAGCGATTGGTAAACTTGCAGATATAATAAAGACATTGCTTTGCAGAATATTTTGGAATTTGATTTATGAGCACACGTGCGTTTCAATAATACGTCTTCTTCATTTCTTAAGAACACGGTTAATGCTGGGGATAAGAAAACATTCTGTGTTATGCTGAAAAGGCTGTATACATGTCCCAATTTTTTCATCACTACGTCTTGGCTGTATCAAGAAGAAATGGGGCAGGGATCACATTTCTTGAGCTGATAACGTGGTGTTACATCACTGGCAGGCCAACCAGAGATGTCCAAGTGTTTACATTTGGGGCGAGAGGTTAGAGGAGAAGTGATTTGTGGAATTCAGTGCTGTGGATAAGTGTTTACTGAAGACCTTAAACAGGAGTGAATCATTGCGTATCTTAGTGGAAGTCTGTTGAGTTTTTGGTGTTTTTCCAGAGTTTTAAAAACAATTTGTGTCATTTAAGAGATGTTTTGAAGTTAGTTGATTAGTTGATTATTCTAAAAAACTTTTTCTTTTTTTCAGGTCAATCTGGGCTAAAAGGGCAAAAAGGCATTATGGGACGTTATGGAAAAGTTGGCCCGAAAGGAATAAAAGGTGGCAAAATAAACAGAGATGTACACCTACCTATTATAAAATACATGAATTAAATGGTACACATGATTTATCATTGATTTTAACAATTGCATCTTTTGTCTCAGGGGTCAAGGGAGACATGGGTGACTCTGGACCAACAGGCTCAAACGGAGAGCCGGGTGAGATAACAAGTTATTTTATTCTGTTTTGCCAAACTCATTATTGCAGGATTTGAAAGACACTTTTGGTGAAAGATTAATTAATTAGACTGTGTGGTAATCCCTCAAATATTTTCATTATCAGGTGTTCCGTGCGAGTGCACACCAGTGAGGAAGATGATTGGAGAAATGGACATTCTTGTGGCTCAGCTGTCTTCAGAGCTGAAGTTCATAAAAAATGGTAGCTATTATCTAAGAATGGGATATACATTGTGTGTATATATATTTCGTTTTTTTGTGTATAGAAAACAGTTTAACTTCTGTTTTCATTATTAAACATCTCCATATGTTATTCGAACAACTTATCGTTACAAGTGGTGGGCATGTCAATGTGAAATTTATAGAAATGCAAGTGCTCATTTTTCAGCACTGCCCTCCCCTGCAGCTGTTGCTGGAATTAAAGAGACAGACAGTAAGGTCTATCTGTTGGTGAAGGAGGAGAGGCGTTATGCCGACGCAGAGGGCTTCTGTCAGACGAGGGGAGGGCACCTGGCCATGCCGAAGGACGAGGGAGCCAATGCTGCCATCGCAAGGTACATAACCGAAGCAGGCCTGAGCAGAGTCTACATTGGCATTCACGACCTTGACCGTGAGGGCGTCTTCACCTACGTGGATCGCTCTCCCATGACCACCTTCAGCAGCTGGAGAACAGGAGAGCCCAACAATGCATATGATGATGAAGACTGTGTTGAGATGGTCGCCTCTGGGGAGTGGACTGACGTAGCATGCAATCCCACCATGTATTTCATCTGTGAATTTGACAAAGACACGGCCTGATTTCAGGACTATTTAAAAGAAAGCGCAAATATAATGGGTCATCAATCACCACGTTCACATCTAAATATGACAAAATGACATCCAAGTTGTGCAAACTACTATATTTTAATTTTCCTATTGAAGCTACAAACTATTTATTTTTCTGAGCTTACAAAACAGCCTGATTTTTTTTTTATACTCTCATCATTTAAGTGTTTTTAAGTGTTTTCCTGACTTTGAAAAGTTCAAAACTGCCTCAAGCTCTCATATACCTTGTTTTCAGACCATGTAGCTGTATAGGTGCACGATTGCAATAACTGCAAATCCAAAACTGTATTCCGAGCGCATATCAATAGACAGTATAAAACAATGGACCAAACATCAGTTAGCGTGACCCATTGGTTTCTTAAGAGGGGGTTTGGAAGCCCCTTTTTCTTTGTACAGGGCACACTATGCTGCTTGAGAAGCCGATGGCCAATGGGAACACGTCCACCGCATATCATTCAATGTTATCTTTGCTCCCAGCTCCTTCAGCTAAACAATGCCGAATATATCTGCAGAGCTGCTGTCAGACTTTTACAGAAGAATATATATTTTGACGTGTTGACTGAACGGGGGAATCAAGAATGTCTGTCATGTTTATCCAATGCTGAGTCAGCTCAAACAGGTGGTTGCTTTGCTAAGCATGGTAGCATGACGAATACGGATGAGGAAGTTATAACAGGGTGCCATTGGCTGCACCAATTGTCAATCAGTCATATTAGAAATACTTTTAATGTGTTTAGTGTTTATAGACATTGCTGGCATTGTACAAAAAGTCACCCCCTCAGACTTGTCATGGGTGTGAAATAAAGCAAATGAGACCAAAATCCTTTTTTGAACCAGGCTGTGAACATTTTTATTTCTGATCTGAAGTTGGACATTTTAACATGGTAGTCAATGGAGATTGAGTCGTTTCCCATGAGCCTCATTCCAGAAATGAGATGGTTTGCTCTTGCACATATCAACCCAGCCCATGCATCTATCCCAACCTTCCCCCCTTATCCACGATTCAGTTAAAAAAGAAACATCATCCAATTGGCTCTGTCGCTTTGTCAAGTGACTGACAATAATGTGTCTGATTGGTTTAGGAAGGTTCACCAGTAATGGTAGAGTGATGAGGGAGCAGGGGAGACCAAACAAGGAGTTCACCCGAGCACACAGAAAACATAGCATTTCGGCTTCACAATCTAACAATCCAGAGAGCCACAATATAAGTAAAATGATTGAACCGTGGTGTTCAATCAAATACGGAACAAAACTGTATAAGATGGGACCTTTTTAAATGAAAAACCTTTACTATAAAAAAGATATGTGAATGAGAGCATGTTTTTGGATGTTTAAAAGGACTCCCAAATCAAAAACATCAGTTTAACACAATCCCATTGCTTTGTTTGTGCTGTTTGCTCAACCTGTAATATGTCCGTCAGTAAGGGAGTGTACTGATTCATCATGGACCAAGATCAGAATCAAATTATCCACCTTTCCAAGCCTTTTCCTCCACCCATCTACACATCATGCACCCCCTGAAGTCAAAAGTGCAAAACTGTGACATTGATTTCAGAAGTGATACAGTCCTCGGAAGACTGAGGTAGCAGTTGACTCCACCACCTAAAAGCTGACTGTAATGAAGAGATCTGTAAACACATGGTTGAGGGCCGGAGGAATTTTAATCAAAGCATGAAACAGATTTTTTATCAAAGCTTCTGGAAATTCTGCCCAGCATTTATTTTTCAATAAAAGGCTGTTGTACGTCTTGTTTGACTAAAATTATTTGACTCATTCGTGTTCCCAAAAATACCAGACAGTCAGACAGTATATTGATTAAAAAAAACAAACTCTTTGTAAAATATCCTGCAAGTGTCATTGTCTAGCATGGTGATGAGCGCTTTTGACTGTGGAAAAATAAAATCCAATCACAGACAGATTTTGGCTCCAGGTGAGTGCTTTTTGATGAAACATACACAATGCGTTCTCAATTTTATGTTAGTTTTGTTATTGCTAATAAACCATACAATAAACAGGGTTAATGTAAAAGAGAGAGCAAGTAATTTTTTTACTTGCCATGCTGATTATTACTCTTATGTACAGCAGGTGACCAGCCAAATCCAGCGCTGCGTTGCAGACGCCATCTAGTGGGGATAAACTACACTGATTGTTTTTTTTATGTGTTTTTTTCCCCAATTTCAAGTCTCCTTCACTGACTTTTTTTTTGACAGGATGCAGTTGGACTTGTGCTTGTTCTGCTTTGACATGTCGGAGCATTCAGTTTTAAAGCTTCCCTGCATGCATTAATGCATCTCATCTTCTTATGTTATTTATCTACTGAGTAAAAGTCAAAGCATTGTCACCTCTCTTGTCTTTCCAAACACGAAAAAAGATTATACTGCCGTAATCAATAGTCAGTTGAGAACAGCATCAACAAGTGCCCTTGTCTAGCATATAATCTGAAGGACGATGCAATCATGTCTGAGCCACCTTACATCTTTACAACATTATCTCATCAGTTTTACTCTTGAAGCATTGGAGCAGAATGACTACATTCAGTAATGAATATGAGTCTTAAAAGTGGGTGGCACTGACCTTTTGAGAGCGTGAAAGGAATCTGATTCCCTTGACAAAAATACCATGGTCTCTGGATAACCACAATTGTGTTATTCTTACATTGGAGCAAAGCCCTGACAAAGACAACCATGTATATTTTCTGAAACTGAAAAGCTGAAGGGATGCTTTTCTTTATCTATTTGAAGTTAATATTGCTTTGCGATATTAGATTATAATTTAAGATGGACATACATGCAGGGACAACTCATTTTAAAAATGACCTATTGCTTAAATAACAGTTTAAAACAATAACACCATAAAAACATATTTGCTGAAAGATGGGCAAAAAAAGGAAAAAGATGTTATATACCATAAATTACTTTACATGTACATCCTTTAGGATTGATAGCTCGTCAGCTCTAGCAGCTATTGTTATTTTTAAAAATGTCTTTATTTTATTTCTTTTTTGGTTGAGAATCCCAGCTGAGATTATATCCTACATTGTGCTCCAATAAAAAGAGGCATTTGAATATGCATGACACATTTCTTCAAATAAAGCAAAGGGCCGGCCCCTTATGAGATGAATAATTAATGCTAAGATGAATTATGCATTTAATTGACCAGGAGTTGTCTAGCATAAGCCAATTAGCTGCCATTGTTGATGTAATCACTGGTTGCCTTTGCGGTAAACAGTTTGGACAGCGTCGGTCTGGCTGTGAATGGGCTGACAATATTTTGTGGAGGGGGGGGGGGGGGGGGGGGACCTGCAAATTGGAGATATGGTTAAAGCTGGATGGGGGTGGGGGGGTAACAAATAAAAACGAAAACCCTGTATGGCACATAATATGAAGAGAGGTCCAGGAGGACCTGAAACAAGCCTACAGCTGTCAATCTTTGACAGCGACACAAAACATGGAACCAGAAACTTATTGTGCCTTAATTCTCGTACTGAAGAAGAAAAAAAAAATCTGCCTTTTTAATTGCAGCTTAGGTTGTTTTTTTTTTAAGTAACCCAGACACGAAAAAGTAGGGTAAGCGACTTTTGGATGATGTCATGGTTGTTAACATTTGAAAAAAAACATCAGCTAAACAGAAGCCAATTCCTCCCTCCTCTCCTTCCCCCCTCCTCATCCCCCCTCCTCCCTTCCCTCGAGTGCTCCTGGAGGAAACACGCCACATCATGAACTCTCCCATCCCATCCCAATTCCCATCCCCCTCATCCCACTTCTTGTACAAGACAGGAGGGAGAGAAAACCCAACAGGGGGAGGTTTTTTTTTCACAATGTTTGTATTGGCTGTGGTTGTATGGTTCGTGGTTTTCCCCATATCAGGTTAGTGAAGCCAGGGCTGTGTATGAGGACCTTTTTGAGGTGAGAAATTATTCACTAGTGATCATTTAATAAAAAGGGTTCCCACAGAATTGCTTACCCTGCCTTTAAAGTGCGCACATATATGATAGGATACGCAGTGATTTATATTTGGTTGTTGAGGGGACATTTGGTGAAAACCCATCGTCCAGACATATTTATTTTGATGCTATCTTCTTTAGCCTTTCTAGAACTGTAGCCACTACAATAGACAGCAATTCAAAAGCCAATTTCAAGATAATGCACGGGTTTGAAAGGTTTATTTCATCAGGAAGTCATCTGACATTCATTCAGTGCATTATCTTGGCCATAACAGCAGTTTAAGATGTTTTTATAAACAGTATACAAGTACAATTTATATTGTCCACCCAAGTGTACATTAGGAAAATCAAATTACATGTGTTATGGAAGATGTTGAACAATTAACCTCAATTATCATTTCAATACAAGAACAAATACACTTATGAAGGGATTGCATGATGTCTGTAGGAACAGACACATCCGTACTTGCTAAAAACATTAATCTGTGAATGTTTGCATTTAAAAATGCTTAAGGGTTGTGTTGTCCATCAACAGATGCATATATTTACCACCTTCCAATTATGGGTTATTACAATCTTTTTAATGCCCAAATAAAAATCAAATTGGTGATATGGAGCATGTAATACAACAAATGTCTTTTAATTAGACATGTTATTGCTTCTATGTCATCTATAGGTGTTTCTATTGAATTTTATAGCGCAGTAACTGTGTTTGCTTATGATTTTATTGAACTTATATGAGAAAGATGGAGACAAAATGGTGTAAGGTGGAACTGTTCAAGATCCACAATCAGCGCTGAACCTTCATTTTTCTCTGGTCATTTTCACCATTCTCAAGATATCTTAATTTACCTTTTTCCAGAAACGCAGCTTTGTTTTGTTGTTCTTTTTCTTCCTCGTTTGGATGATAACTTGTCCTTCAGAGCTGCCCGTCTGTTCACACCAACCCTTTTGAGGTTCCTTCCTTCAGCATGAAAGCTGGCTGTGTCACAAACTTATGAGCTTTTTTCACTAATGTAAAGAGGCCTGAATTTTAACCCAAGTGTTACATGTCTAATTGCCCATGTTCTGGGTTATTCTTTTTCACCCAATCTTTGGCGGTCTTAGCTCTACAGATGGTTCATTTTAACCCATTTTTCTTGGATGGACGGGCAGAGCCAATCAGCTGGGCAGAGCCGATACCTCAGTCATGCTGTGCCAAAACAACCCATGGCTGGGCCCGTCTGTATTTAAACCAGCACTGAAGTATTAACATAACCCCAACTGGGTTGTTGATGTTTTAAATCAGCAGTCATTAGAGTGTAGAAAGTGACCCAAGACTGCTTAGGACAAAAATGTATCTAACCTCAAAGTCATGTTTTGAAAAGCAACTCAAAAGTTGTGAATTTCTTCCTCTCCTTCAAATCCAGCCTGCTGCTCGCATAGAAATAATAGCTCCAACTCACTGGAAGACAACTGATGTGGCTTGCCCCATAGAGTCAGTTCGTGAGCATACTGTAGTAACATTCCCAAAGGATACTCTTAAATCATAAATGTGAAAAATAGTCAGAGTAATCATTGTGCATTGCTCCAATTTGTGATTTTTTTTTCCCGTCCCAGGCTTTGCATGTGTGATTGACAGCTCGTCAATGAAGTCGACGAGGCAGCCTGTGTGACTGCCGAGTCCCCGAGCAGGAAAAACAACATGACTGAAGGGTATGAGAAGTGTGGTCTCCGGTCAGCAAAATATATTTTTCATTATATTCCAAATAAACAGTGGATCATTATTTGGTTGTGACAAGGAAAGAAATGCCAGTAACATTTGTTTCCTGCCTACTATGAAAAAAAACAAACACCTGAAAAGAATATACTGTTGCTTCAGAGCTGAGTGCAGTTTGCCATCTAGTTGTTTATCTTCTTGAAAAATGTTAAACTGTCACTCCCCTCCCTCCCCCCCTTACGTACCCTCAGTTTATTACAGTAACACCTTGGTAGAATCAAAGTTCTTTGCACAGCATTTCAATTAACGTTTCCCACTTGTGTGAGACTTGTTGTGGGGGCGCGGAGCGTTATGAAACAGCACCATCATCAATCACTGTCTGCGAGACGCACTGAGTTACCATTGCTTTCCACTTTGATGGGTAATCCCCACAGAGACAGTCTGGCCCGCTTGATCAAGTGCAGGGAGCTTCACAGACAGATCGTACTGTATGCACCAGGGGAACTTCACTGAATGAGAAAGAAATAAAAAGGGGGGGGGGGGGGGGGAACTCTCGTTTAAACCAGAACCAGGACACTCTGCATTGTCATTAGGTAGACAGTGAAATATGTTGAATCCATAAGAGGATCGCTCTGCGGTGGTCCCGAGATGAACACCAAATCACACGGTGAAGATGAGAAAACTCTGGGTCAGCATGTTGTTGTGAATAGAACCCAGCTCCCCAGGAGAGGTGTGTCTGACATCTGATTTTTCTAACCATGAAAGATGGCAATGCTGTTGCAGGTGCCAATTTTGTTAGATGGAGAAAAATACCTCTATCTGTGGCTGTGCCGGTGGCTGAGTGCATTTACATTCAGAAATGCGAATATATATTTTCTATACAATCGATTGAGTGAAAATGCTGGGGCTCCCAAAAGATCTTTTCATCATATTAATGACTGTTCAAGCATAAAATCATCAATGAAAAACAAGATAGGCATCAAACTTCAGTTACTGCTGAGACCTCAGCTAATGTGGTTTCATCGACTACCATGAGGGGGAGACAGAGACAGACCTATGGCTGTGTTTTGCATCCAGCAGCTAGTTGCTGTAATAGTCTGTCACATGAAATGATGCTGTCGCAATTTACTTCCCTTGCCTCCGCGTCTGCTCCCTCATGAATCTGTAAACACGAGCGGATCAGTTAATAAGGACCTTCCCGAAGGGAAACAATAGATGTGACAAAAATGACTCCCTCTGTCTTGATCTGTCATCTGTTTAGGTTACTGATTACACATACATTTATAGGGTCACGTCCATCATTAATTTCAGTTTGACCTCACAAAACAACAGCAGTCTGGCTTGAAACGCCTGTAAAAACATCCTTTAAACATGCCCGCTGCGGCGGTGTAAAATGTAACCTTGCTCCTGCAACCCCGCAGTACGGGGACGGTCTGTCCTGTCTCGTCTGCACCAGCGGTGGAGCGTCTCTGCGCTGCTTGAATGAGACATTTGGTCTGGAAAGTGTAATACTGACACACTCCAGCATATTGTAGCTGTTCAATGTATTTCAGCAATCAACTGAAAAGAAGTTGATTGCCCAGGTGTAGCCAATTCGCTTGTTAGTTGATGACAAATGCAGATGCAGATAAAAGATCTGCAGTTGATATCGGGTATTGAGTTGGTATTTGGAAGCTGTTTGACTGGAGCTACTGATTTGAAGTTATGAAGCCCAGGAGATCTCAATTGGAAGTGAAGGCCATCATTAGTCTTAAAAAATAAAGAAAAGGGCATAAATCTAAAGCCCCTTTTATTGGATAATATCCTGCGTTTAACACGCGGATCTGGCGTGTCATCTGTCCTTTTTACTTTGGCCGATGCAGAGCGGCGTGTTGAGCTGCCCCATGAATAACTCTCCTCTGGTGGTAGGCTTAACCGTGGGTTAATACGTCATTCAACACACCCACAAAAGTTATGCTATGTTTCGTGGATAACGCCTCCCGACTCGCCTTCCCTCCCCTCCCCTTCCCTTCAGGTCCGAGTTGACAAATAACACGCCTTGCGTTTACATTGCCAACGTACAGTGGCCGACAAGGGCCAAACGCACTGTAACGGCCTAATGCGTCTCAGTTAAGGAAAACGGCTTCAAGTACAAAAACGATTCAAATTCACAAACTCAAAACGAGGTACAAAAAGAGGAACGTGGTTCAAATGAAAAAACGTGCTGCAAAAAACAAAGACAAATGCAGCATCATCAAACGTGCTGCAAATAGAGAAACGATGCAAAGCACAAAACGATATAAAACAAGAAACCATCTTCAAAAGAAAAACGCTTCATAACCGGTCACTACAACCGGCAGTGCTCAGAGAAAAATCACATTACCGTTCCCGCTGTATGTTTAAACCATGGATGTAAACAGTGTGATTCATTAGCTGTTCGGTCTCGGCCGAGAGCGCCCCCTGCAGGTTTGGAGCACTTCCGGTTGTAGTGACCGGTTATGAAGCGTTTTTCTTTTGAAGATGGTTCCTTGTTTTATATCGTTTTGTGCTTTGCATCGTTTCTCTATTTGCAGCGCGTTTGATGATGCTACATTTGTCTTTGTTTTTTGCAGCACGTTTTTTCATTTGCACCACGTTCCTCTTTTTGTACCTCGTTTTGAGTTTGTGAATTTGAATCGTTTCTGTACTTGAAGCCATTTTCCTTAACTGAGACGCATTAGGCCGTTGCAGTGCGTTTGGCCCTTGTCGACCACCGTACCAACGGGCATTAAACGCACGTTCATCATCCAGCGATAATAGCAGGATCCAATCTAAAAAACGCCTTAAGAGAGCAATAGCAAAATTACTGAAAGATGCCCATATGTTTGATCAAATCAACTGCCTTCATACCACAGAAACTGAAAAGAAAACACCTTCACAAACATCAACAGAAGTCAGGAATACTCTGAAGAAAGTAGGAGTATCATTGCAAAAATCTACAATCAAGAGGCATTTTCACTGAGGTGATAAACGTGAGTCTTAACAAGGTGCAACCCACTGCTGACAGTCAAGAACAGAACAGCTTTTATCTAAAATATCTATAAAAAAAGACAAATTCTTTAGGCGGATGGAAACAAGGAAACTTGTATTAGAATGGGCGAGAAGAGAAAAAAATTGAGAGGGGAAGGACGTGTTCACGATACAAAACGGACCACAGTGTGTGTCAAGTGTGTGCAAGATCAATGCTAAGATAGACTCAGATTGACGACGACCCTAAACATACTCTGAAAACAAATCAAGACTTTTCAAAGAGAGAAATATGGAAACATCTCCAATGACCAAGTCATTGCTTCATCTCAACCAAGTGGAACATGTTTTTGTCAGCAAATTAAAAACCGAAGGCAGGAAGTCCCACAAATAAGCAGCAACTGAAGGTTGGTGCAGTGGAGGTCTAGCAAAGCATCTCCAGACATCGGGCTGTAAAGGATTTTCATCCAAATATGAAAAATTCTGGTTATATTACAAGTTTGTCACCTGTCCAAACACTTTATGAACCCCTTAAAACTTTATTAATTTGCTTAAAATGGCTAAACGGCAAATGTCATGTATTTTTGTGGAACCTCTGAAATAAAAGCTGAAAGTGTACTCTTTGATCACACCCTGATTATCTTATTAATACAGCCAAAATCATATAAACTGCTGCTTCTGGAGCTGAATATTATGCCATAGTAGTAATAAAATACTTTACATAGAGCATCTTGTGAAAACAACCCAGAAAGGCTGACTAAACTTTCACTAACTGCACTGTCATCAGCACGGATTTACTGCAATAACCCTGCCCTCCCCCCCCCAGTTCTGAGCTTTTCAAGTATGAGCTCACTGGTTAGGGGAAGTAGCAATACCCCGAGGAAAACTCTACCTCCTGGCTGCTGCCAGCATGTCTGCTCACTGAGCACCCATCCCTGGGAGTGGCTCCCACTGATACCACAGCCGGGACGGCTGCAGGCTGGTCAGCCCAAATGTTTGGGACACCCATTTTCCGCCGGCTATCATATCACAGTGTCCTCTCGTTGACTCCTGTTCTCTGCTATTTGAGAGGGCCACAGATTACTTTCTGCTCCGCCCTCCTCAAGCCCTTTCTTTCACTCTCCGGGGCCTCCTGATACTCGCAGTTGTCTGCTCCCACAGGACAACGGGACTGGAGATATACACACAGAGAGAGAACCGGAGAGAGTCTAAATGACCTCAGCTTTTTTCCACTGCCATGTTTCCAGCTGTGCTGCTACTCGCGCCGTATTCCCCCAGCTCTGCAGCATCCCTGCACCGTCTCCACCACTCCCAGAGTGAGACTGTGTTCATTCAGCATTGTTGATTTAAATGTAATCTATTTACATCTCACCGCCAGGCTGTAAACAAGCAAAACAAGCTGTTCAATATTTGATTGACCAGATGCATCTAGATTTATTACTTTATGGAGATACTGTATCGCATCCCTCGCAGATGATGAACCGAGGTTATGAAACCGAGCAGCTTAGCACTGCGACACTGCCACTGCTCTTTCAGTCTTTGATCTTGCCGTGGCTGAGGGCTCGACTGTACGGCGCTCGCGCATGAACTCTGTTTCAACTCTGGTTTGCTGAGTATACAACAACCGAGCAAACTTCACTCCTCTTTTGTTGTTTTATTTTTCCTCCTCGGCCCGCTAACGGCTGTACAAACTCAAAAGAATATCAACAGACTTTGCCTCTGCTTTAAAGAAAGCAAACAAGCGAAGAAACAAACTCGACTATTCCCCAGCCTCCATGTTAGTGAGCTGGCGAACACACTGCCAGGAGTGTATTCTGGTGGAAGCCTGAGATCACTACACCATCCCCCGAGCCAGCCCAGGGACCCTTCAGTAAAGAGCGCCGTGGCTGAAAAGAAACATTGAGTTTTTCTCACTCTCTCTTTCTGTTCCCTGTGTCTGTTTCTCTCATTCTCCGTGAGGGAGACATACCTCACCTCGCTACCTACAGAGGGGATGAGGACCCTGCGAGGAGAAAATTGCCTTTTGTGGAAGCATTAATTCAGATGTGTACCCCGCTGTCGGAACATCACTCTGAACCCTTCCCACTGCTCTCTCCCTCTTTTTCCTCACTTCCTTTCTCGCTCCTTCACTCTGCCTCCACACACCTGAGGCCCAAACCTCTTTCTTCCTTTTATATATTTATTTCTTTCCCTTTTTGTCTCCCCTCTCCATCAATAACCTTCTGCTGTCTACAGCTGAGGAATAAGTTATTCCCTGCAACTCCCTCCCTTTCCCTTTAAGCTTGTTTGGATTTTCATTGTTTGATCTGGCTTGATAAATAAGACAAATGCAGTAAGAAATTCATGGCTGCCCCATTTCATCAATAAATTATTAGTTTGCCACGCTCCCTGGTGATTGATAGGTTGTGCATGCAATGTATTGGAACCAGATGAATTCAATACAGCAGGAGTCACATGGGAGCTACAAAACACAGCAGCTCATGAAAAATTGAGGTCAACGGAAAATGTAAAAAAGAGCTGAGAAGAGAGGAGGGACACGTTTCTCCATCGTGCCTTTACGTTATTTTTTTTAACCTCCGTTTTATGGAACAAGTTAAAAGGTCAATATTGAATCAAAGAGAAATCAGAGGGACCGTGCATTAATCCGGGCCCCTGCTTTGCGCTCGTCTTTTGTCTTTCTGTGTAGTGTGTCCATGTGCGCTTTACAGAGGACCTTGAGCACACAGCCAGGGGCCAGACGAAGAAACACACAGCCAAGCCGAAGAGAGCCAAACAACGGAGGCAGGTGTCCAGAAACTCAGCACTCCTCACGGCGGGGGGTGAGCAGAGCATTTCAATAGAAATGTCTCTCGGACTCTCCCTCTCTCCAGCTCCCTCCATCCTCCCTGTTTTCTTCCTTCAACACACTCTTCTCAGCATGATGATAGGAAGAAACCTGTTTGCTTTGGATTACACATTTATATACAGGGCTTTGTCCTGGCACACGTGGATGTGAGTGGATCGTTATACGTGAAAGTAGAGATGCCAGTCTGCTGTGTGATGGGGGTAAAGAAAAATTATGATGTGGAGGGTGAAAGAGCTGAATTGGGATTCTCAACCTGAGCTGGACAAAGCTGTTCGTTTCTTTTTTCCCCCATTGCTGTTCATAGATTAATTCAATCAAGCTATTTTGTTTAAAAATAATATATAATCAGACAACAAGAATCATAATCAAATCAATAAAGCAAGACTAGGGAGTTTTTTTTCTCTTCTGTTTCAGTTTCCTTTGAAGGAAATGGTTGATTACTTGTGTTATTAAGTGATCGCTCACCCACACTACTGTATATAATTCATATTCATTTATAGCTTTGGACACCCATTCCAGTTATTCCTTGCCACAACTGTTTATGTATAACACATCTGGGTATTTCTTCTGTTGTGGTCAGCTACATTATACAGTGATCATGGAGGAAGCTATCCGAGCTACGGTGGACGTCATGGCAGAGGTGACTAAAACAGTCAAGAACGTAAAATATGGAAAAGAAAATGCAAGAGTGACCAAGCAAGATTTGGGATAAATAGTATATAGTATGCAGCATGTGAATCATTGTACCATCTCTTGTGTGACAGAAGAACACAGATGATTTGCTACTTACAATAAATTGCTCAGTTGCTCAGTAGTCTTGTGATTTTGGTGGCAGATACAGCAACCATTGAATCAGTATGCAATACATACTGTATACTATGGAAGATGTGATGTCGTTTAAATTTGTTTGTTTTTTGTTACTATCAAAACATGCTGTAATCATGTTACAGATAGATTAATCAGATATGTGCAAAAAATAAAACCACAGTGTTCAGAACAAAATGACTCTGACAGCAAAAGTCAGTATTCGTATTCATCATCAGAACCAAGGGCAAATCTAAGTCTTTTTAAGGAGACAGTCACATACAGATGTTTGCAAATACATAAATTACCATCATTTAGAATTTTGCATAGTACTGAACGTCTGCAGAGGTTGATGGCGATAGAAGAAAACCTGCAAGAAATCCAATATAGAACCAAGTTAAAATGTGCTATGATCTAATCATCTGTAAAGAGGAATCTAATCGAGCTTGAATGTGGTGCATCAGCTTGTTGAAAAGCATGGTGAAGGTTCAATTACGAGGTGATGGTCTTGGGTCTAGGTACAACAACCTTAAGTACACATCCAACAGAACAAGAGACAATATTAAAAAAGGAAAAGATGTGGATGTTTTCAACCTTGGCAGCAGTGTGTAGTTATTCAATTCACATTGAAAACACGTGTAGATATCTGATCTGTGTCACTAGAGGAGGGCTGCAGACTTTAAAGAATTTAAGGAGAGAACAATAGAAAAGTGGAAGAAACAAGAAACTACCAGAAGTCAGTTGTAAGAATTTTTTAAAACAGAACTTGTGTGTTTGCACTTGACGGTGACACTCTTAGTGAGTCAAAGGTACAGTGTCCCGGTCACAGTTTGGACATTTAATCATATCTTTTGCATTGCTTTCTCAATCCCCAAAGTTATTTTTTTTTCTACCAACCCTTCATTTTATCCCTGATAAAACAAACAAACAAAACAAAACAACAATGAGTAGGTAAATACGATTTGACCGAAATATATGAAACAAATGTAATTTCTTTTGCATGTGTAGGTTGCTCCTTTGCCTTGCCACTCTTTAATCTACTATGCAGGGTTATGTCTTTAAATGATAGGGTTTATGGTAATTAAGTAGATTTAAGGTTAATAACGTGCTTGATGACTCACACAGCACCCTGTATCATACCTAGCAGCCACAAACAAAACAAGGAATTGTTTACAAGAGAACAACAGTGTAAGCCTGCTGTGTGAGCCCCCCACCCCCCCAAAAAAAAGAAAGAAAAAGCACCAGGAACTCTGTGTATCTGTTGAGATCTAACCCCGGGGCGGGAGGGTCATGCTGGCTGGTCATACTTGTGGCTCTCCGTGGAGCCATTCTAAATAAATAAATGGCTCGACAGCAGTATCGATCTCTTGTGAAGTTGAACAGGAGAGGAAAAGAGAGAGGACAAGAAGGCAGTGTGGGATGGAGGGATAACAGGAATATGGGGAGAGAGAGAGAGAGAAGGTCCAGAAAAATGAGAGGGCGGAAGCCAGCAGATAAGGTAATTGATTAATCACTTTTCTCAGCGAGTCGCGTGTTCAATCCACAAGACAAAAAGGAATAAGATAGCAGGTGTGGTGGAAATGTACGAAGACGCCCATATGATGGTGGATCTGACAATTGATAGTGTAAGTACAAGTATAGAATATAAAATATAATCCACCTAATGAGCTCTTTAGCGAGCATTCTTTGAAAAGCTTGGATTGTTTTGCTGACAAGATAAAAACATACTGTTAAACTGTAAAAGTGCCAGTTTGCAGCCGATCCCAATTATCCACCAAGTGTAGCAAAATAATTTTTATATTAACCGCCCATCCCAAATAAACAATTTTTTTCTGGTTGCCAAAAATATATTCTACCCTATGCAAATATAGCCTACCTAAACACAGACGAATAACCTGTAACAAATTGAAAAGTGTGTGACTATTTATTTAATTTAAGAGTGACCTAACTGAAGACGTGTTATGAAGTTGAGCAGCTTGTGTATCAAAGAGAAATGCAGGCATTCCAGTACTATGGCCAGCATCACGGCTTCTCCCAAGAAATGTGATGTTCAATTTAAGTTAAATGTAGTTCGATATGCAGAGCAAAATAGCGGAGAAGCAGCGGTCAGAGGATTCGGGGTGGACAGCAAAAGAGGGGGAGGTCGAGAAAAAAAAAAAGTTAGCTACGGAAAAAAACAGCAAGCACGTGAGGTTGCATGGTGGAGGGAGAAAAAAGCTAGAGGCTAAAGTCATAACTTTGACACTTCACAAGCGTGCCAGACACCAGCGTGTGTCCCGGAAGATGATACAAATAATGGGAAAAGAGTTGTATCAGACCTCGAGGAATGACTTGTTTGAGCTCGGCCTTCGTTGCGGTGCTGATGCGGCACCTGTACGTGTCCCACACCAGGAGTCGGTGCTCAAAGTTTGATTTTCCCACCACTCGTTGCAGCCAGTCTGCTGTCAACGCATCATTCATCCACCCGTTTCTGAATGATGCGACACACAATTAAAAAAGGCAGGTCCCTAATAAACGCCTTTTGATTGGAGCGATTTAAGCAAATAAACGCACGTTTTACGGTCGGTCTTGTTAAGGAAACTTGATCACATGCTGATTATATTTAAAGGAGCATGAGGCTCCTTTTAAGAAATGAGACTCATTATCGCCACCCTTCACCACGACGGCCGTTGGGGGTACTGCAGCCAACAGTGAAGCCGGCACGGGAGAACTGGAAGAACAGGGAGAACGTGCATGCAGCGTCATTTGACGTCACATCCCCAGGACAGCGCGGGAAATTCTGGTCACAATTGCAGCACATTTTGCAGCACACAGTCTGTTCAAGGCAATGGAGAGATACGCTAGAGGGCTCATTCTTTTTGGTTTGGAACGCTTCATCTGACATTATTACTAGAAAATGTAAAACGTATACGAATTTTTTTCATGAATCCTGCCTCAATCCTGCCTCATGCTCCTTTAAAAGGGAAAATCGCAGTTTTGGAGTGCCTTAAACTCCAAAATTACGATATAACACAACCCTGTAACTTTGGGGTGGCCTTGGTTTGAAATATTATTCAGTTGGCCGCTAGAGTTTCAAATGTCTAAACACGCAGAATTACCCAACTTCCCCATGTTTGTCTTCCAACAGTTTCAACTTTAAATCATGCTGGATTCATTGCTTAGCTAAAAACATACATTTCGTAACCACATTTAGAGTTCACATAACTTTAAAAAGAAATTCAATTCAAGTCAATTAAATTTTATTTAAATAGCATCTATTACAACACAAGTTGTCTCCAAGTGCTTCCCAGAGACCCAGAACACGACCCCTGAGCAATTACTGTATTACATAAACATAAACAATGGCAGGTAAAAACCTTAAGCCAAACAGTAGCAAGAAAAACTCCACTTCAGGAGGGAGGAAACCTTGAGCAGGACCTGGCTCATAAGGGGGGACCCTCCTGCCGGAGGCCAGACTGGGCAGAGCAGGGAAAGGGAGATCAGGCAGAGAGAATGAAGAACAGACCGAGGAGTGAAACAGACACAATGGTTAGTTGGTGCACTAAAGGGATGACTATATAAACAGATTTAGACAGCAGACACTGAGGTGGTCAGAGGGTGGGACTGCAGGTCAGGATGTCAGTAGGTATCCAACAGACATCTATAAAGAAAAATAAAAAATAAAAGGGCTATTAATACGGCCTGCTAGCATTTGGCTCATGTTTTGTATCTAAACACAGAAATCTGACTTATTCTGGCTTCCTCCTATGCTTCCTTCTTATTTCCAAAGTGTTATTTAGAAATAACAAGATCTCACTTCATTACCTTCTTAAAATACAGGCTTAAGTCAGATAATACTAAACCAAATATTTGGTTCAGTTGTTTTGGCCTTTTTATAAACTTTATAAATATAACTTATGCCATTATTTTTATTTTAAGGTTAGGATTTTCTTTTTTATTGAATACAGAAAAGTTGGCACTTCAAGAACAAGCTTACCAGCTTGAAGGAAATATTATCCATATACACAACAGTTCTTAGCATTAGACTCCAAAACCACAAAGAAAAGAGAGAGAGAGAGAGAGAGAGAGAGAGAGAGAGAGAGAGAGAGAGACTGATCAGAAAATTGAAGGTGTGGTCTAAAAGTGAGCTATGATACGTTATTCCTACATTTTATTTGGCTCGCTGAAGATTGTGTCATAATACTAACAATAATAATAACATTTTATTTAACAGAGCCTTTCAATGTACTCAAGCACACTTTACAGCTAATGTGCCTCCTTAAGTTTTACCTCTGTATGTTCTCCAGCTTCAAACAGAATGGACAATATGCTTTGAGTACTTAATACAACTTTATGTTCACAATAAGGCTTGTAAATCCTCCAAACTGGGAGCTACACAAATATATAAATATCTTAAAAATCAATCTAGCATTTCAGTACACTGTATGCCAAAGGGGATCTCGTGTTTTCTCTGCCTGCAGGTTGAAGCAGAGATGGCTGAACAGAAGCATGAAGATGGGAGTTGTTCTGCAAGGAGGAAGGTCTTGCTTCGTGATACAGATGTCTTGTTTCTGCAAAGGTCTTCGCCCGCAGGTTTCAGAAACAACGTGAGTACTCTTTTTATAAGTTTCACACGGCTCTGTCTCGCATTAACTTCATTTTCACTTCATTAAAATGTCCAGTTTTCTCCTTTGCTCCTGGATTAGATTATGTTAAAATGGTCTAACCAGCAATTATGGTAATCATAATTTCCATAACTGTAAGAAGGTCACACAGACTACACAAGTATATTTTGTAATATATCTGTAACCTGTTTTTCTCTCACTGTGGCTCTCATTGTGCATTGTGTATCTGTTTATCTGCATAGTCTTTCTCAGAGGCACAATACTAGTATTGTTGATAAAGGATGAGACGCCTGGGTACCAGGTAAACTGTATGTTTTATGGATGATAAGAGGTTGGCCATAGCCACAGAGTTTTTATGAATTTGTATGCTGACAGACAACTTTGTGAAAGTTTATTCAGTCCTCTTGAGTTTTTGTTTTGTTTTGGCTTTTTTGAGGGGATTTTATCTTTATGAATTTGAAACAAAGCGATCAAGAGAAGTCATGATCGCTCTGGAAAAAGCTATCTTTGTCAAAATCTACAACCAAGACGATATAAAGTGACATTAGTTCATCACAGAGATGAATACCACTGGTAACATTTAAAAACAAAACGTTATGGCAGTTATTTTATGGTAAATGCTGACGAAATTAGCAAGATGCATTCATGTAGGGCTATAGTCTGCTCACGCTGTAACGCTACACTGATGGACTACAAAACAAAGGAACAAACCAGAACATGCGTTTGTTGTTTAATACGAAACATAATGCAGAAAAAAATACACAAACAAGCAGCGACTGGCGGTGGCTGTAGTGAAGGTTTGGCAAAATGCCTGCCGGGAGGAAACTCAGACTTTGACGACGTCCGTGGCCTCCACAAATGAAGTCACTGAAAATGAGCCCCCATAAATGGGATTACTTTGCTTAAAATGGCAGTAATTCCTAAAAGGCAAATGCCATATTCTATTATCAAAGCTCTTAAATTAAAGCTGAAAGTCTATAGTTTAATCACATTTTTATTGTTTTGTTTCAAATCCAATGTGGTGGGTGGCATAAAGACACAGCCCAAATACTTCTGAACCTGACAGTACCATAGAATTGAAATGGTCATAAAGATACTGTATCAACCTGTATGGGTGCAGTGTGCACATGAGCATCTGTTTGAGTGTCTTATGAGATTGGACCAGGGGTTCTTGGATAAAGTGAGGACGTGTGACAGTCTGTGCTTGTTTTTAATTTTTGTCCTTTGTTCAGGTTAGTGTGCACAGTCTCAGTGATGAAATAGGACTAGGTCTCATGTACAGATGTTTTTGCATGGATGTCTGGTTCCCAGAAATTACACTCATTTAAATACACTTATTTTGCTCTAATAATCCTCGAGGGACAGCAGTATGAAGCTGCGTAACTGTGATGAATGCACACAATAGTTGGGTGATATTACCATTCCAGGCAATTTCATTCGGCTTAGAAATGAGAAGGTATTGAGTCTTATTTAAGCAATCAATAACCTTGAACATTTCGTTTTAATGAAAACTATAATTTCAAGCAGTGGCAATTACACCACGGGGGAATGTTTTGGAGCCATGATGATTTTGCTGCCGTTTGCATTTTTGCAATGGAGATATTCTTATTGGGATAATCATTGACTTCTGGGGGCCACTTATGACCCTGGCTAAAGACATCATCAATAGCTTAATACATTACTCACTGCTTTTGGTCATGCAGTACACGAGTGTTGCTGATTCAGATTGGCTATGGATCGAGGAAATGACCGTTAGAAAACAGCAAATAATTATAACCTCTGCAGTCAGCTACTCTTTGCAATGATCCTCCTGGCAATAGTTTTTTTTTTCTTTTTTAGATATCAGAGACTGACATAAGTTAAAAAGTAAGCAAAGCCACTGCCAGAATTCATTTTGAAACCAAAAGCTTTAAGTTTTACATTTCAAAAAACAACCACAAGAATATAGTTACCGGTATGTCAAAGACAGACAACTGTTCTGATATCTTGTTAAACCGTAGACCTGCTGTGTTCCGGGAAAATACTGTGAAGATGGGCCAGTATGTCTTGTAATACCACTTTGTCCCACTAGAGGTGATCAACTTTCATACATTCAAAATAAAACATCATAAAACTACCTTCTGTTAAACAAAAATAAAGTTATAACTTTATATGTAGGTCCCTATCCTCCTCCATTACTTTCGCTTGTTGGTGTGAAATGCATTCTAGGATACATTGCTGTCTCAAGTCTACACAAACCTCATAGCGGGAACACATCTGGGTATTTCTTCTGTTCTGGTCAGATGCCTCCCTGACCATTTGAACAGTACTTTGACTGCACATGACAAAGTTTCACCAGAACACAAGAACGCATATTGAAAACGGCTGCTGGCAGTATTCCACTGCGTACTGCCCAGTTAGACCACTCAGGCCAGGGCTGAGTAATTTCAGGTCTTGAGGGCCGCTGTCCAGCGTGTTTTAGACGTTTCCCTGCTTCAGCACATCTTCATACAAATGACTGTGTGATTAACAGAATTGTGCAGACCTTGATGACAAGCTGATGATGATCTGATAACTTGAATCGGTTGAAAACATGCAGGACAGCGGCCCTCGCGGACCAAAATTTCCCAGCCCTGATTGAGGCCACTAACAGACTTGCAAGGTGCAGATTGACATCCAAATTGAAGAGCAGTGGGAAAAAAAGTTTTTCATCCTTCAGTTGGTCGATTTTTCCTTTTACAGTTTATGTTATGGACAAATCCTAACATACAAACAGCTTCCACCACTATTGGTCCATTTTCAAACACCGGTAAACAACTTCTGTGTTGCGCATGGTTACGTCTCATTTCCATATTGTTGTCAACAAGTGTTTTTTTTGGAGACCAGCAGGGTGACCGAGTTGCTGTCACATGCTGTAAAGTGTGACCACAGTCTGGTTGCAAGTTGAACAAACCAGAGGCAATGAGGGCAAATCATTTGCAGCTTATTGTCGATTTTCTTGTGCTTCATGCCAGGGGCTAAATCGTAAACTTTCTTGTGATGCTGCCCCTATTTGGTCTGGAATGGCATTACTCCACAATGCCTTGAAGCACTTGAAATGTATTTACAGTAAAAGTAACCCAGATTTTGTCTGAACTTTTAATCAGAACATGCAGGCAATTTATTTATTTATTTTTTAACATACGTTCATTTTTATTAAAACAAAAAATAAACACAAAGTTGTTGATTGGAAAAGATAGTCTTGAAGGTGAGACTTGCTTGAACTTAAAGCGTAATCATCTCTCGTGCATACTCTCCTTTTTCTCCCTCTGAGGCCAAACAGACAATCGCTGTCGCGCCGTCAGCAACCTCATCATTTAAAGGGGTGTGAATAATAATGAGCGATAACCGCATCGCTATGACTCATACGTTCAGCTGAGTTCAGACAGATTTCCTCCAACTCCAGCGCTCGTATATGCTTGTGAAATGTCTCATGTACTCCGCATACGCGCATGTATATAGTAGATATTGATGACCAAATTCAATTACATGATTACATTTTCAGCTGAAGCTTTGCATGATTTATTGCACAGAATTTAAATGCATTTACAGACGGCGCACCAACCAAGCGCTGGTGAGCATGTGATATTGACCTGTGTGGTCTGGGCCAAATAAAGAATAACGAGATTCAGCATCTTTGCCAAGTGGAGACGTCCGCTGAGACTATTTCAGTGGCAGAGAGGGAAGGATGACGGGCTGGAGCTCGATGCACATTTATCAAAGCTTTTCTTATAATCACCTGACTGACTTTTGTTGGGCTCTCTGAAGGTTGCCTTTAGAGTGTACTTTATTAGGAGGTGATTGATTTCCTGACGACGGAGTCTGTCTGTGTTGTGGGTGTCATACAATTCTAGGAAACGCGGACAAGGGTAGATTTGTACTCCCTGCTGGGGTTTTGTGTTTACAACTATCATTTGTTTTAATTTACCAATATTGGCTGATTTATCATCCAGTCAGCTAAGCATTTTTTCTTAATTAATATTGTTAGAAATGTCATTAAAACTAGGGATGTTTGATCAATTGTCTTCCTCTCTTTAAGAATTTTGTGATAAAAAATCGTATCATTATTGACCACGGCATTGATCTATTCCTTTGCCTTTCCCAGTGCTAGTCCATTTCATTTGTTTTTCATCCGTTTTCCTATCCCCCAAAGCTTAGGTTAGGCATTACAAAGGCCTCAGTCTCCCCATGCAAGGTCAACTATAATCAGCTCGAGACAATGTCACCTCCTTGCCTTCCGAAAGAGCGAGGCAGAGGAAGACGACTCCTCTGGGCTTTTAAGGACCCACTGTGTTATACCATTCAATTACTGTTCATTAGACAGTATACAGCCATTTATCAGAATGAGATGTTCTGCTAGTCCTCAGTGCGGACAGTGAACTGGGAAAATTTATGCCGGCTTCCTGTCTAGGCCACCGCTTTAGCGGTAAGGAGGGAGATGACCCATTGGAGCGCACCGAAGCTTTCACTACAGAGACATACAGACTGAGCTGGTACTCCAGTGTCTCTACCTGTTCTCAAGTGAAGTTCCTCACTTCATGGAGTCTCGTCTTTGAATTTTAAGAAAGAAAGGCTTTGTATGAGATTTACTGCTTATGAGGGAGAGTCTAACAAATCGGATATATCACTGAAAGGTGAAAAAGCTGACAGATTTACAGATTAGAGCTGCATATGCATGGAATATGACTAGATGATGATATGAGGAACTGATTTATGTTTTCCAAGGGGGTGAAGACAGGGAGGCGTCATCGGGGCTCAGAATACGGTCATGTATGCCCGTTTTTCAAGGGTAGGTTCATCAAAGCATAAAGCCCGGTAGTAGCTCACCGATGGCTTCACTGGCAGCCCCCACGTTCCCTCTGAAGCACCTAATGCAACCATAAAGAGACCACTAATACATTCCACATTACCAGTGCCCCCTTTACATTGTATGTCACTAGAATTGCAGCAAGATCTCAACATCTGGGAGAGTTTGAGAACATCTGGTTGAGACTTTATTTATTTAATTTTCCTCCAATCTCCAGTGCCTTATTCTAGCATTAACGACACCTGCACATGAAGGCATGCAATTCTTCACCAGCCATCAACGTCATTTGCAATTTAAAACCGTTCAGCGAGAATAAGAAGGGCATAGACGTTGTTACAAGGAAAACAGTTTCCCCTCCATGATTTCTTATTTTCCAAAGAAGCACATTGTCTCTCTTTTACCGGACTGAGCTATAGACAAGCA
The DNA here is from genome assembly GCF_033807715.1 of Cololabis saira. NCBI lineage: Eukaryota > Metazoa > Chordata > Actinopteri > Beloniformes > Belonidae > Cololabis > Cololabis saira. The sequence goes on from NC_084602.1 coordinate 20,526,883, forward strand.
CTTCTGAAAGAAAACATCATGTGAAAACCCACAGCATAGCAGTGATGATGACCTGACATTCTCCTTTGTTGGGGACTGTGCCTTTCAGTTGGTTCAGGCAATTTTATTCTAATTGCTTATAAAACATAGGCTTTGCTTGCGGGCCCCATTCAGTGGCTTCCAAACAGCCCTGATTGTCCCTTCTGAGAATTCACAGGATGTGAATCCCTGCAGGTGGTTATCAGTGTCTGCCCTTCAATCTGAGCTTCTCTCTGTCAGTGTGACACCAGAAAAAAAAATCACTGCATTCCCTGCTATCAGCAGGCTCCTTTCCCCAGCTCACGTCATCCATACTTTCAAGAAAATATGGATATATAAGAGCAAAAAGTGAAGGTGCTCTGGTCTAAAAGGTGGTCTAAAAGGCTGCAGTTGATGTTACAGGCTTTTCTTATACTACTTTGCATGATTTCTGTGCATTTACGTACAGTTTGCCTCAATTTTCTCGACACTGACAGTACTACAGGTAGAGATCCAGCCTAGTAGACTCTGGCACTGTTATGATTTCCCTGCAGAATATCAATGGGCACTGCAGGGGGCATTTGAGATAAATCACAGCACATTATTGCTTGCCGACTCGAGGCCCACACACTCATTTTTCTGTCCCTATCACATTATATTGTTGTTGTTGCTTATGAATGGCTCTGCATCCTCCATGCCTCATGTTCACTAGCTGTCACAGTGGATCTGTAGATGACACAGATGCAAATAGTAACTGGAGACTCAGAGCCAGAGCGGTGGGAAGAGCATAAGAGACAAAATGTAAGTTATCTATAAAAGAATCAAGTCTGCCTGCCACCTGCTTTGCATCAAAATGTCAATATCTGGGGCACGTTTTATCCTTGAAAGGGTGTTTTTCTTTATTTTTTCCCAGAAGGGTAAATATAAGATGGTTTTGTCAAAAGGTAAAGCTACAGACACAGTTCAAAAGAAAAAAGTCAGCAATTCTTATATTGTCTTTGACTTTTAAAGATAAGGTCAAAATTGTTTTCATGGAAATGGCAATAACCAAAAGTGTTTATAGTTTATTTGGTTTCAAAAGAACATAAATTGTCAAATAAGCTCAATTAAAATATCTTAATAAGATCTCTAATTCAAACATTAAATATAAAAGGGACCAAGCAGCTATAGAGAAAAAGGAGATTTTTAGCTACATCCAAAGTTTTAATTGGTGTGTTATTTTAAAACAATTTGAAAATTGTAATTCCAAAAAAGTAGTTTTTTTTGGGCTCTAGTGGCACTTTATTGAAGTTACAGACAGGAAGGGGGTAGAGAGAGAGAATGGGGATGACATGCAGCAAAGGTGCGCAGGCTGGCATTTGAACCTGCGACCACTGCAGAAGGACTGTAGCCTCAGTATATGAGCTGCTTGCTTAACCCACTACACCACCAAATGGCCCCCAAAAAAGTAGTATTTGTCAGCATAGTTACAAGATAAATTGCCCCAATTAGTTTTTTGAAATTGAATGAATGGCCTCAGACTAGTTTGTTTTATTCTGTCTTTTCATTTTACAAAAGCGGAGTGTTTACGACAGAAATGGACAACCATGGGTGTGTTTGCATCAGACACCTTCCATGAAATTTTGAGGACTAAAATTCAAAAACATTAGTTATACCGCACCCTTGTTCATATTTGTAAAAATGGCTTCTTTGTGTTTGTATGAATGATCTTAAGATGTTTCATGAGGATCATCTATTAGATATTTACTGCTGAAATTTGATTGGCCACTGCTGGTCATGTTGAGCTGTGAGATAGTTGGAACCTTTGGTTAATCAGTCCAAGCAAGATTTAAAAAAAAGTAATTACTTTACTATGTGACAGTTTTTGAGATACTGTATTGACATACAATAACTGCGACATTACTTGTGACAACCTCCTGCAGTTCGATCTCTGGCAAACATAACAGACCTCCAAGGACGACTGTGGACATGCAAGGTACCATGTTTGATGATGTTTCGACATTGCAATCAGTATATATTGACATTTACTTCCGAATTGGCTAAAAAAAATTGTTTGGGACGTACCTTTAAAATTCATCAATAGATGCATGGACCAGAGTTTGGTCCACATCAGAGTTCAGATGAAGTTTCACACCTACTTAAATGAAGCGGACTATCCGAGGAAGCGTTTTCAGTGGACCAAACAGCTTGGTGTGAAAGCGTAGACACGTGTCTCTTGTGAGATCTTTGCCCGTTCTTCCTCAGCTCATTGTTCCAGCTCATCAAAACTGTGTTCTGAACATGGACATTAGCCTTAAATTCCCTCCACAGATCCTCATTTGACTGAGATCTGTGAGGGCCACTCCTCAACCTGGATTTTGTTGTCCTTCAAAAGGGTTTGGACATATTGAGATACATGTTTTAGTTGAATTTCTTTTTTGAAGATACAGCACTCCTTCGAGGTCCCCTGTATCTGACAAAAATGGGCACAGCATAATACTCCTACCACCATTCCTCACTGAGGGAAGTCTATTTTTTATTTTTTTTAATCATTATTTATTTTTGCCATTTGAGCCCTTACACTTCCTCTGCCAAATCAAAAAAAGGCATCATGGACAGACTTTCAAAACTTTCTGAAAACTTATTTCATATGTTCATGTACACACTTCAGTCTGGCTTTGATAAGCTGCTGTATGAACAACTGACTTCCTCTTGGATGATGACCTTGAAGGCCATGCACCGTGTTGAAGAGCCCTCAGAAGTCCAGAAGAAACTAGTTCAGCAAACATGCGCTTTGGAGACATTTTAAGAACACTAGAGACGAGAGAGAGGACAGAGATAAATGATAAAGGGGGGTGACCTGCATTAGAGGATCACAGACCAGGAATCGAACTTTGTCCAGCTGCATTAAGATCTTCCTTTTTCCACATAACCAAAGTAGCATCCCAGGTTGACTTCCGTCCGTAAGACCAAGAGATACCAGTTGGTTTGGTTTGGCTGAGATTCTCCTTGAAAAGTTATTGGCACAGGTACAATGGCCTAGTAATTTATGAGAACTGTTAAGGCCTCTGACAGAAGTTGTAAAGCATCCTGACTGATTGGGTAGATGTGAGATGTGTGCAGTCATGGCATATTGTTGCCTGTATGCGTGCACGACATACAGAGAGTTCCACTGTTTGCTCTGTCACAGATAAATTACTCCTCGCAGTCAGATTAAGTTGCTGTAAATCACTTTGTGGGCCCGAGAGTAGTCCTGAGTGACGACCTTTACGCCTCTTTGACTTTAACTCATATTTATGTTAATCACATCTGTATTATACTGACAATAAAACTGTGTCATTTTCAAAAAAAGTCATTGTTTGGCAGAGCGTATGACAGGAACCAACATCGCATTGGCTTTCTTCAGTAAGTCTTGAGATGATGGAATGATTCTTTTGTGTTTCTTTATAAATAAATGTCTTTTTTTATATTTTTGTTACTGAATAAAAAAACTCGGAAGCATTGATGGTCCATGTTTTGATCTACATGTCTTCCATCTTCAAAGAACAGAACAAATAACATAATTTAATATATCTTAGATACAACTTCTATTTTCAAATACATAAAATATAGGGCAGAAAAAAGAGCTTTACATGATACAATGTTTCATGTGATCGTAGCATCTTGTGAGCATTACAAATGCTTGGTCTACATATGAAATCCCTCCACAAAGAGCTTCATGTTAGTCATGACACTTCAGTATTCTTATGCTCTATGGATGTATGTCCACTAAAATCCCTCTAGTGACTTTTTTCCTGCTTTATTCAAAAAATGGTGTCCATTACTAACAGCCTCTGTTAACTACAGTAAAGTTGCTGGAAAATGTATTCTTTTCTTCTCATTTAATCATGCACATGTCACGAGAGGACATCAATAGTCCTCGGCTCCAAAAAGCTATAAGTCTTTTTTCTCCACTGTGAAAAATAATACGTTTCAAGGGCCGTGTGTTGAAAATCAACCATTGTGATGTGGAAGAGGCGTCCGTGTGTGATCTCCACTGCACTTGAGATGACAGGCTGTATGAAGTACACCACTGCCCAGTTACACATTAGCTTTGATTGCCAGCCCGTTCTGTGCCTCACCCGTAGCTTTGAACTACGCCTGAAGATGAAAGACAACCTTGTCCGCAGTGTGTCCACTACATAATGCTGCCATTGCTTATTCGCTCCAGGCGCAATCAGGACTATTTTTTTCACATTTTTTCACAATGCTGCAGCGAGTGTTATGCGTAATTCATCATACAGTGCATCCTGTGACAGCACCCTGTCTCAATTCTATTTTAATTTAATGCCTTTTCTTTTCTCTCCTTCTTCATTTTGTGCTGACGGTGGTCATGATTTCACTACGGCGTCTTTGTTGTCCAACGGATAGACTTTGATATGAGTGGTTCCCATGGCAAGAGCATCACCATTCAGTGCTTATTCTCTCTTTGAATTCTTCTAACCCATTCTGTGTCTCTTTTTTCCAGAGTCATGGAACACAGTGTCAGACTGTTCAGGACCAGAAGTCCTTGTCCGCGTCTGTCTCAGAGGCCAGCTGCTCCTCTTGGAGACGAAATGGTGTTATGAAGCAAATAAAAATGTCTTGCCTCTTGACAGGGCGGCCTTGAATATATGGCCTCTTATTTCAGTGAATATATTGCATAATTATGTATGGCTATGAATATTGCATGGAGTCTCACACTGAGCACATGGTAAGATGCCTAATTGCGGAGTTTAATTATTAAGGAGCAAAGGTCCTGAGTGGGCTTTGTGAGAAACACTTTTGATAAATTATTTTTTGCAGTTTTCCAATGAATTATTTTGGGGAGCTTGCATCTAATCACCAGGCATAGTGGACCGACTAACTGCTCTTGAGAGAGGCTTATCTTTCCACGGAGAGAAATTACTATGCTGATTAAATCCACTGAAATCAACTAATGACTTAATGATACTGGACCGGATCAAAAAAGAACCTCTAACAGGGGTTGCATCAAGGGTGCAGCGATGGGTAGAATGAGGGCTGTTGCTGTTGACCTCAGGGCCCGGCTTTGATATTTCTGCACAACCTGAGGGAGGAAAAGCGTCTGATGGTATGTACTGAAGCAAAGCTCTTCTTAAACAGCACAGTACTGCCTTGCTTTCTACTTCATATAAGCACTTCATAGAGCCTGACTAAACAAGGAATAATAAACTAGATCTCCCTCAAGTAGTCACCAGGCACAGCTGCTTGTGTAGCTACAGTACTTTTACTGCCACATCGTCCTTTACAGCATGTAGTATAACTGAGACGGCCACAAAAATGTCTCCCCCTTGGAAAACAGTACATTTAGTTGAACCATGCTTAGAATGCAGAAAAGTCTTCAAACTGACTTCACTTTTAATCCTGATTCCTGAGGTGTGAAACAATGTAAAAAGCATTAAAAAAGCCAATCTCATACATGTATATTTACACTGCATTACATTACACTTGGCAAACAGTTTTATCCAAAGTGATTTACAAGAGAGGAAAACAATCAAGCAACAGTAAACACCGTAAATGACTGAGTAAGTGCAGTTACGAGCATGTACTGTAGGTGTGGGTTAAAAGGATAGTGAGGCAGAGTTGTTGCGATAGGAGGTGCTTTTGGAGGAGGAAGGTTTTCAAGAGCTTCTTGAAAACAGAGAGGGATTACTTGGCCCTTGAAGCAACTGAAACACAGTTACAGTAACATACCAAGTCATTTTGAATTGAGCACATTTAAAAACTGTTGGAACAAGTCGGTGTCACTGTAACACCGTAGCGTTGTAGCTCTGTAGCACTGTAGTAAAAAACTGTCGTATTTCTGAGAACTGAGAAGACCAATTCTGTTGGAGGAATGTTGTCCCATCCTTGTCTTTGGTTAGTGACAGGTCAGGCTGCCGATTGCCCATTTCAGCATCTGAACTCTTCCTCTACAAAGCCATACTTTTGACTGGAGAAAATTACTTCCAGTAAGGGTGTTGGGATGCATCATCAGTGATGTATCCTGGGGTCAGTGGGTGTTTTGGATCTGTTCAAACATCATCTACCCCGGGGTCAGCGGGTGTTTGCGAAGTTGATCAGTCCCTGGCCCCCAATGGACCACAGGGCCTCCCTCTTTACCAAGAGCCACCTAGTGGCTCTCTCTGCAGTATCGCAGGTTGCTTTGATGGCCCTCTTTTTAGCCAACTCCACTACCCCTAGCTCAGTCAAGACTGCAGAAAGACCGGAGTGCAAATCCCCACCATCTCACTACGATAGGTTAACAGTGGGTGGTCTGGTCTTGCTTCCTGCCCTCCTCTGCAATTGATACAGAATGCAGTGTTGCATTGTTTTGCAGAATGATGCACGTCCTTCCCTGAAAAACACGTGTACCATTGGACCATATGTTGCTCTGAAAATTGTATAGATTTCTTTTTAGATGTCCAGCTGCCCTTTTTTTTTTACAGGCATTAATGTTGCCCCATACCATCAGAGATTCAGCCTTTTAGACTGAGTTTTAACCTGCGTTCCGCACGACAGAGTGAATGTTGTTTCAAGACCATACAAGTTTTCCTAACCCCGTGTAGCAAATTGTGCAATGTCAGAGAATCATGCAAAATTATTAGATTTTTTTATATGAGATATTCAACGTGCTTACAATTTTACACTGAGTGAAAAATACTTTGGAATAGTTTTTCTTGTATGAAGAAGCAGTTTTTCCACAAACCTAATAAACAGAGATATTCTTCTTTTCTTATGCACTTCGCTCTCCATACTTTTGTTGCCCATGTCCCAGATTTTTTTAATTTAGTTTTTATTTGTTGTGTTAGTGCCACCAAATTTAAGACAGAGCTGATAATTTTCATTAAACGTTTCCATGATAAAGTGTCTAATCTTCAACACTTGACGTGTTGTCTGTTTTCTTTTGTGAATAAACCATTTACAATTTGAAACATCATTGCCCATCTGCTTTTATTTGCATTTTACACAGCGCCGCAACTTCTTTGGATTTGGCTTCGTGTGTTGAATTAAGTGTCAAAATGAACAAATTAGGCTCCTCACTCCGTGTTGCTTCAAATGTAAAACCATTGGACCTGATTTATTCTTCAATTACAACACAATTGTCACAGCGCAGACAATAAGAACATTTAACCCACTTAATTGCTGTTCTGTGTCTCGCTGTGATGGCAGAAATTTTAGTTTGCCACAACTATGTGATAGAAGCAGGGTAATAGCCGGCCTCCCTCTTTTCACCTCCTACAATATGCATGTTGGTCTGGCACTTATGAAATGCAGTCAAGTTGATTTTTGCAAGCCAGGTCCAATATGTGAATAATTGATTTATATCGATGTGAAGATCGCCTCGGTGTATCCAGTAGCTGTTCGTTTGGAAGTCTCCTGCGGAGGGCAGGAACCTGGCTAACGGTCGATAGCACATCACGACGGGCACTTTGGCCGCCTCAAACACTTCACCAAGCAGCTGAGCAATTGTTCTCAGTGTGGGGCTTCTGTAAATCATCTATTCTGCTGTGAATGGAGAGTTGCAGCTGTTTCTGTCGGGGTTCCACAGGGCACCGTGTAAACAATAGGCGCATGCCAGCTCTGCTCTCTGTAGCTGCAATGTAACTGCTGTAATAAGCAACGTATTTGTGAATAGAGGAGTATACTTCACAGCACCTGGGGGTAATGGTTGTGTACATAATACAATTTTTTTATTTTAAAAATAATTTAACACTTTCTGTGCTGCAAAAATTGGGGGAAAAATGTTTAAGGTGTATAACTTGGTATCCAACCTACAGCAATTGTATTATAAGCTATCTACAAGCTTTATATCACTAAACCGCTTACAAATCTTTGCTTTTCTCAAGGACACATAGTGGCAATAGAATTCTTAAAGCACTCTCAGGTCACAGGCTAAATGACACAGAAGTGCATGAGCTTTTATATTTCTTCGTGAAATGATAACAGTCGAAAGTCATTTTATACAGAGGCCGCCGGTGCCTGGAGACCTGTATTGTGCCTGCTAGCAGACAAGATGGACAGGTGGTGTAATAAAAATACTTTTTCACAACTGACATCATCTAAAGCCACCAGGAGGCCACTTTTCCCACCATCTACGTTCCAGCCTGGTAGCTACCCACTGTCTGAGGCTAATGGCTGGAAGCACGACTAAAAGCTCTCAGTTTGATAAGGTAATATCGAGTCAGAGAGAGAAAGGGGAGGGAGAACGTAAAACAGCACTCTATCAGTTGGGACCATATACACTGATTATATAGGCATGAGGAAATGGTCTAAAAATAAAAACAAATGGAGAACGTTAGATGATATCACTGACCCCAGATTGCTGACGACAGTGTTTTGAGTCATGTCCAGATGGTTTCAAGGCAGAGATGATAGTGGGAGCCAAGACTTATTGCTGTCCTCCCGGCTGATGTCATGCTTAATGAAATAAAAGTGAGTGACGCGTCGTTTTCCAGTTGCATTAATGAATGATGCAAAACAGTTGTAAAATCTTCCTTAACTGTGATTTTATTCTCATGAGATTCGCTGAATTGAATTATCACAAACTGACTAGATGCTTTTATCCTTAATAGACGGTAAAACTGCAACGCCTCATATTTCGTTGATTGAAGTTATATCATGTCTTCCGATCCAGATTATTGTATTATCAAACCTTTTTTTTTTTTTTTTACTTTTTACTGTTTTGGTCCTTTAGAGCTCCCATCTGCTGCTAACATTAAATACATACAGAATATACTGTATTTATAAAGAATGTTGCCCCATTTCTACGTGGTTCCACACTGCTTCAATTTCCGTTCTTATCTCGCTTCTTTTCTCTCTTCTTCATCTGTACCCAGACTGTTTTTAGTAAGATGGATGTGTGCATTCCCAGGACAGATGGCCACGTTGTTTCTTTGTACAAATATTAGCATCGCGCCATCTTCTTGTCTGACCTGATGGGGTTGTTACCCTGGGAAAAAAACCAAAGAAAAGAATATAAGGAAAAGCCTGTCGCTGAATCAAATGTGTTTTACAGGTGGCAACATGGGAGCTCACCTATTTTCTCAGAGAGTTGACCAAAAGAAGACAGTGGATCATCTTAGAACTCAGAGCATTCAGGTTGTCTTTTTTACCATTTAAAATGCACACCCTGCAAAAACAGCCCCTGTAGATAATATTCCATAAATCTAGTCAAAATGGTATTAAGCTAAATGTCTTTGCCAGTGGGTCATTTTTCTTGGCTAGAATTCTTAAAACTAGCCAAATAGTCTAAAACAATCTTCTTATTTTCATGAAGGAAGACTTTTTTATTTCTTAGAAATTAGTCTTTGTGGTGTAGAGATTATAAAATGTTGCAATATAAAATGTGTTATATCTTTTTTTCAGTACAAACTGTGATGTCTGATGTAATTTTTTATGAAAAATTTCACTTATTATTTACTGTCATTAAAAGACATTACATTAATATAGTTCACTTAGCTCAATTTTCATAAAAAAAAAACAGGAAAAACTATTTATTTTGTGAATCCTGAACAATTGTTGCTAGTTTCAGATTTTAAAAAATGTGGGGCGTAGGTTTGCATAGGGACGGTAGGGACATAACACTACCAACTTTTCAGGGGGCTCAAATTGTCCCCACCAACTTTTAAGCAACCTTATTTGCATTATATAATGAGTTCAGATATATAGGTAATTTAGATTGTCTTCCCAAATGTTGTAAGGATAGAATTGACCCTACCATTATTAAGTTAATTATTTTCATTATGTTCAGACTTACATTTACCCCTTTTCACTTGCTGAATTTGCCGGTAGGCCTACATTTTTTTTCCCTCAAACGCACTGATTGGCTGATGACCCACCCCCCTCCCCCCACACACTCCCGCACACTCACAGCTCCGACAGAAGTCATGCCGCCCCCTTGAAGAGAAGTGATATTCAGAGTTTTTGTCAGCCAGCACCAGCAGCAGCAGCAGCCACTGTAAGTAATGTAAAAAGACTTCAGAGCAGTGTTGTGGAGGTGGAACACGCCACTCATTTTGCCACTGAAAGTCCGACCTGCTGCATCAGAGTTAACATAACATTAAACTGTGTAAACTTGCTAACCTGCAAAACTCGAGTAGGAAGCTGCTTAGAGAGAAGCAGGCCCGGTTCTACGAGGGTGCATAAGCATGCATTGCACCCTCAGTTTATGTGTTTGCATCAGCCCCCGGGTCTCCCACTCAGAAGGCACGCCGATTTTTCCCAGTGGCCAGCCGCGGTACTGCAACAAAAAATCCCATGGGGCCCAGAAAGCTTTTTTCCCATAGACCGCAATAGTAAAGAGAAACCTCTAAAACTGTTCACAGGACACCTCCAGCTGTAATCACCGGCAATTACTAATCTTTGTATTCTATATTTTTAAGTCATTGACTTTATATCCGTCAAAAATGTTTTATAACGGCCAGAAAAGTCAAAGAAAAGTCTCTTTCTGGGCGTCACAGCCGTGTCCGTGCATTCCACGGATGTATTATATTAATATATATTATGTAATTATATTACATTAATACATTAATAGTATATGTAATACTTTACATGTAATAATATACATTAATTAATATATTATATTAATACATATTATATTAATATTCGCGTCATTGCCCCGGGGCATGATGGGAGGCCCCAGAGCATCATGGGAGGTGACTCAACTGCGCATGCTCTATGGGCCGCATAATGCGGAAGTAAACCCGGAAGTCAGAAATTTTTTCGGCGTATGCGCTGGCTGAGCAAAATGCATTGAAATGAATGGGCGGCCATTTTCAATGTCCCATCCAGTTCTATAATACATCCATGGTTTGCATGCTTAGTTGAAAAGACGAAAAAAAAAACTGACGAGTGCACGCGTTAAGGCCGATTTATGGTTCCGCGTTAAATCGACGCAGGGCCTACGGCGTAGGGTACGCGGCGACGCGCACTTACGCCGTAGGCTCTGCGTTGGTGTAACGCGGAACCATGAATCAGCCTTCAGTGTACGTCACTCATCTGCATCTAGCGCGTAGTTACAGTGGGGCCTCATGTACTAAGAGTGCGTGGATTTCAACGTGAAACCGTGAGTGGAATTTACACGTATGCAAAAAAAAATTCAGATGTACAAAACCCTGCGTTCGCCCAAATCCACGCAGGTTTCTCTGTACATACCAATCAGCGTGGATTTGAGTGCACATGCGGGAGCACAACACTCCGCCCTGTCTCCTCCCTCAAATACATGTTTGAATATGATAATGAAGATAATTATCCATTAGAAACCGCTCATATTAACAAGAAATTTGCAAAAACAGGTAAAACAAATTACAAAAAAAACATCGGCTGTGAGCTGGAGATAGTCCTGTCAAAAGTTGGAAAAGACCTGGAAAAAATAATTTATTTAGGGCATTTCTTCCGATTTCAGCTGAAATGCTTTATGGGTAATGTTGTTCTTTGCAGCCCAAAGGAGCTTTCATTTTTTGTTGAGTTTGGCTGTTTTTGTGGACAAAAGCAGTAGTGTTTAACCTGAAGGAAGATTCAATTTTTATTTATTTTTGTTTTTTCAGTTATATTTAATTTATTTATTTAGACAGACAATGTTGAGTGGTCTTAAGACAAATGTTTATTTTTTGCATTCTGGATAGTTAAGATATTATTAATAAGTTTGTATTTATTGTGTATGTTAATATAATTTAAGTTATGTTCAAATATTGCAATTTAAATTGCTAATAAAATCCTGGAATATTCTGGTAGTTTTTGAAAACAAAGGTTTGAATCGAATTGTGTATCAGGTGAACCAATACACATGAAAGTTAGTATAAGTCAATACAGATTTATTTTGCATTGATCATTTAGTCTATCAATTAATTAGGTTCATATTCGTGACAAATGTAGAGCTGACCCCCGTTCACCCAATCTGTTTGGTTTTATTAATGTCCCGTCCCCAGCAAAAAGTGTACATGCAGGTTATGCTGTTATATCGTCCCTACCAATGTTGAGACCAAACCTACGCCGAGAACTTTGAAGGTGTAAGACTGTATCAACAAACTCGCTTCCAGTAGTCACATATGGCACATAAAATATCCCCAAGAAAATCACATAATCATTCAGGATTTTACACCAATCAGACATGTCATTAGCCTATTCATATTAATAATATGAGTACATCCTCAAACATGAATCAAGACTTAGACATCAGATGAAAGAAAAATCAGCTTTCAAGAATGCCCCCGTCAAGTTTTTGGAAGTGAATACTCACTTAGGAATGTTGATTGTGCCAAAGTGGAGATTCAATGCAATCTACTGGGTCCCTTAGACTGATTTTCATGAACTGGCATTACATGAAATTTGAATTTCAGAGCCAAGTGGAATGATTTTCTCTATGAATTTGAATAAACTTGATTATCATTTGAATGCATTGGATGATGCGATGAAGGTCCCCATGAATTGGAAAGAATTTCACTACAATTTGGATTGGACTGTATTAAATTTAACTTCGTAAACATTTTGTGCATTTAAATGAGTTTGTTCTGAATTGGGAGTGAACAAGTGAAATTAACTGAATCAAATTGATTATCATGATGGGACAGGACAGACTTCACCAATGTGCAATGTCTGTTGAGGAGGAAGAACTTTGTAAACTAAGTCAGAGGCGTGTGACTGAATGTGAAGAAAGGGCATTGCGGTTTAATTCTTGAAAAAAAAAACTTTCAAGGTTTGTGTAGATAAAAATTCCTACATATTTACTTTTTTTTACTACAGTACTTGTTGCACTTTAGAAATATGATATCGGCATGAGTATGGGGGGTCTGTGCCCTGGTAGAGATTCAGGTCTAAGTCTATTTCTTGCTGATTTTTTTGGGTTGTACTTAAAGCCATCATGCTGTAGTTTTCTGCCAAGTTGAAACTCCTTTTTTTTGTTGTTGTGTCGCATGACAAAATAAATTCTTCAAACAACAGTCAAAATCTCCCTTGATTTTAGAGTATTTTGTTCTTGGACAGGCACATTATCATATTCTGAAAGCATTTACCACTTGTCACTTTTCAAACTTTACAATACGAAACTATTGCAATTGGTTCGTATGAGAAAACACTATGGTTTGCTGCAGGTTCTGTTTCTGTGGCCATTTTACTATTTTGATTGGACACTATTTTGCATAATGTCAACATGCACCATTTTTGAATTGATTCAGCTGATTTCAAAACCATTATAAACTTTTATAACAGCTGTCATTACTGGCAGCATGTGGGGACCTCTTGAGGGTATCCTTGCTTGATTTCACACCAAAGATCTATGGATGAAAAGTCAATGGGTATAAATAAATTATATCTGCGAAATCACATGCACTATGTGTTTCTTATTTCTGTGCAAATATGCAAATCCAGCAAGGAAAGTTCTTCTGTATGAAATTGCAGCCTTCTTTGTCTACCTTCAATTTCTTTCATTTCAATCTCAGCACGCAATCGGAATATTGTCCCTTAGCTGCTCCTATCACATGTAATGAATGTGTCGCCCCAAAGGGGAGCGCTATAATTGATTAAAAACCGTAATGTTTTTCCATGCCTCAGTGTAGCCTGTGATAAGAATATCTGTGATGTGTCAGTGTGGATGCATGTAGATGTCCTGCATGTGGGAGTTTGTGCGTGCATTAGTATGTCAGCTGGTCTGTGTGTGCGAGACAGGACATCAAAGTCGTATGCGCGCTAATGAAGAAGCTGAGAATGTGCTTCTGGGTCGCAGTGGGAATACGCACAGTGAGGTCACTTCAAAGGCAGGATAATGACGGATTAAATCTAAACCACGGCCATGCTTTAGTTGCTGTCTCACAACTAGCCTGTCGGTTTCCATTTTATTAACAAATCATTGCAATATGATCCGGCAAAATGTGTCTGCCTTCATTTCCCTTGTCCATCTTACTCTGTGCAAATCCTCCACATCCAGATTAGTGGATCATGGTGGGCAGAGCGGTGGGCCTTTTTATAAACCCTTGATGCTGATGAAATATTTTTTTCATTAGTGTCCATATGTGCGGCCATGTATTCATACTTAAATGAACCGCTCTCTCCACAGTTTCTTATTGCTTTGTGTTGTATCCATGACAGTAATACAGCTTTTCATTTATGACAGCCCTCCAGCTTGCAAGGAGGATATTTCATCCTTGACTAGTTCTCCTCTGCATTGAAAATTAACCACCACCCACAGAGATTATCCTTCATTTGATGAATGAAGGTAAAGCATAAAAAAAAAATGCCAGTAACAGAACTTCAGCCTTTTGATTGTAGACAGGATGTGGTTATGAGGATGGAAGAACTCGAACATTACTGACCTGTTAGCGCTCGTATGTGTTACGGGATGACAAAGACACAAATACACTGCTTCACAGCAAGTTGACCTTACACATTTTTGGAGACTTGTCATAGTTACAGTATGTGAGAACCACTCAGGCAATTATAAGTGCTGCTGGAGCAGCTCATCCTCCTCTTGACTCTCCCAAAAGCAATCAAACACTCAGATACTCTCACCAGCAACACACCTCAAAAGTCATAATTAACACTGACCCACTGAAAACTTAGTCACCAAAATGATTATTTATGAAGGTGAGGTGTAATGTCAGGACAGATCTGACGAAGGGTGCTTTTACTTTGGTCTTAAACTAAGTAATTAGGTGGAAATTGCTGCTTTCCTGAGTTTATTTTTTTGCGATCATAAAGGTCCAGTGGAGCTGCTCATAATAAGATATCACTTATCAACATAAAATAATCCATCTCCATTTTCAAAATGGAACGGTTTCTTCTTCTTGGGTGGAAATGAATTAGTCAAATGTAAGACACCAATTGAAAAGATGCTGGAATGCTGTGTGGAATGGAAATGTAAAACTGTTAAAAGAGACTGAACACATGGTAGTAATAGTGTGGCAGAAACAGATGCAAGAAGGTTTTTATATTGTGACAAGAAGCCTTCTTTGAATATGTTTTCATAGCTTTTGCATAGTTTTTGTGTTTGCATCATTTCACTATCATACAAGTTTTACTTTGCTACTTTTGTTTTGTTCAGTAAATTTGGACATTTCATAAAATATCATTGTGTACTATATATTCCTGAAGTTATTACTTGTTATGTGCAGAACAGAGGCCAGGACTGCAAGCGTTGTCACAGTAAAGTAGTGCTCTTGGGCTGCATTACCATATTCTTTGTCATTCTGTGGCATAATCTTTCCAAAGCAAAGCTATAACTTTGCAAATGAAAGAAAATATGGCTTGCGGTGAGGTTCAGTTTGGGATTCAAGTTTGCCTTTCCCAGTTGGGCTCTTTTTGCTCAAACAGGGCACATCATCTGAATGTCAAAGTGAATACAGTTGAGGATTACTGAGGCTGAAACCGGGTTGTCCGTCCTCAGTCCAGAGAGTCGGCTGTGAACAGAAGCCTCTTTTGCTGGAGGCTCAGCGGCAGCTCCCATTTCACCTGAGCTCTCGGATGCTTAATTGGCCTCATTATGTGATTAACTTGGCAAATTTAGCCCCTTTACCCTCAAGGCACAGCTTTGAACAATGGTAGACCACAAACCCTTGCAAAGTCACTCCATCATCAAAACTGCAATGTCAGCATTTAGACGAACCATGACATTCCACTGGGAAGTTTTTATTTTCCTGCAGAGATATGCCTGTTTGCTATATATTAACCTTCGTACCTTTTTATTAACACCCTGCTTTTAAAAAATGCAGTAATTCATTCTAAGATGATTAGCAATAGATCATTGTTCCTTAGAAATGCTCAGTATGCATATTATGTTGCTTATCATGCTTTATGCTTCGCATGACTTTTGCAAGCTCTGTAAATTACTCTGCCGTGCACGCCACGTCTGTGTTACATTGTTTGGCATGAGGTTTGCTTTCAGGCCATTCTTTGAAAATGTGTGAATTTTCTTATGTGAGACTTGAATCTATTTTATTTCAGGGCTTAAAAAGCGCACGCTGTAATGCAAGCTGCTCATCTTGACTGTATGAGATGGATTTGGGTGCTGCTTTTACTTCTCAAATCAAGCCCTACCATGGAGGGAGTGGAAAGAAACAGAATCTAATATTTGGAAAGCTCCGACTCTTTGTGTGTGGGTTCGTAGATATTGGTTTCATTTTCTTGAGCTCCTTGGTGAATAGTATGGAGAATGAAAAGAAGACAAAACAAGAAACAATATCCATGATGTTAATCTGTGCTGTCATCGCTGAACTCTCTCAGGTCCTCTGTGGCCTCCCTGACAGTCGGATGAAATGGCTGTAAAGTGCCAATTTTACCAGACTGATTGGTATATGCCGTCAACTTTGGAGCTTTGCTTCCTGGTTCAATGTCCAGTGGTAGAGACAGTCATGATGGTGGGAGGAGCCCGGTGGGCATGTTTTAAGTGTTTTGGGGGTAGACGAGGAGAGAGAAGTTTACAAATGGGATCCATCATTTTTCATGCACAGCAGTGACATCCCTCCGTCAGCCAATTTCGTTCCGATAGCCCAGTCCCTTGCTTCATTGATATCTGCATTAGGGACCTTTGTTAAAGGTCTCATCTAAATGCATTGAAAAGCGCCTTGCTCCTTCTGCTGTTAGAAGTGAGTGCGTGCACGCGTGTTGCCTGTGCAAAGATTTGCCGACTTGGCTTTGTCTAGATCAAGGTTAGTCAATGTGGCGCAGCGGTTGTGCTGTCTCTGAACCGTGAGGAGGGGGAAAAACAGCTTGTGAGAAAGCCATCAACAAAGCCAGCGGAGCAAGCTGCTCAGAGTGGTTTTCGAGGTGTAGCTACAAATGTGTTGTCACTGAGTAACACTTGTTTAAGCAATGGAACTCTTTTAATAAATGTATTCAAATTGCAGTGAGCAAAAAGGATGAAACATGACCTGTGCGCTTGTTCCAAGAAAAGGGCATAAAGGATGGTGAAGGAGCTAGCCTCAAACTGATAGAAGTATGGCAGTACCTTCTGCATGAAGTTGGTTGGAGTAGGCACATTAACCAAAACACTTCAGAGCCACTTCATTTTATTCCACCGAAAACACCACCCTTCATTTCCCTGCACTTTCCCAGCCCTACAGTTCAAATCAACCTGACTACATCCCTTGCTCCTATTAAGGGGATTTAATTTGCTATTCCTGTCCATCTATTTTACAGAGCCACAGAGTGATACAGCAGAGGTGCCGAGGGGTTAATGTCGCTGTCAATCCAGCGTCCCCTCGGCTACAATCTCATGGCTTAATTTCCACACAGATCCGAGTACCCTTGAGCCTTAAGAGGTCTCATTCACACACTTGAATCAAAATTGCCCTAATCTTACTTGGCCAGCAATTTCACAACACTTTGCTTATAAGCAATGTTGCACTTTGAACATTTTTAGGAGCTTCCTGAACTCTCAAGCAAAAAACTGACCCTCAAACATACTGTATCTTATCAAAAACTTTTAATATTATGCAGTATTATGCAGTTTAAATGTCCCAAATCTTTCATTTGCAGCCTGTAGGTGGTTAGGCTATATCTCCTGGCACGTTCATAAGATATATTAAGAATAGTAATTAATAAACGTGATAATCTGAAATTGACTAATAATTTGATGCTTGAGGACATCCCTGCAGTGAAATCCGTTGGGAGTTCATTAGAAGTCCTAATCTATAGTTGTGCAGTGTTTCCATAGGATTCGACCATGTTGCCCTTGCAAAATGATTCAAGCCCACTTTCAAATGACTTTGAAATAAATCATTTCTATTAATTTTACGGACCTTCCGGTACCTTACAATAACTGTTTCTACATGAATGACATTGTGTCCCTGGATGTTTACAAAGAGAATTGTATTGGGAGCATCTGTCACTGCCTGTCACTTGTTTGAAAAGAAAATAAGTGTTTGACACATGCTGTTTCTGTTTTCTCCCTTCTTTATTCAGATATGGGCATATGGAGAAAGAGAGACAGAACTGTTTGAATGTGCTCGTCAGTACTGTTGAACCGCAAGGAACTTTGTTCTCAATAGAGCACAGAAAACAAATCAAACGTTCAAAGTGAGAAATTTGGCATTTCATGAAACGTAATTCGCTCATTTTGACTTTGATGGCTCATTTTGAATGGAGCTTTAAGCTGAGGAGATGTACCATCTTAAGAAAAAAAAAGACAAAGTATGGCAACAAGACTTCGCAAAGAAGATAGGACTTGGCTATGTTTTTCACCGTCAGCATCCCGTCTTTTAACAACCATCCACATGCATCTTGGTTCAAGAACCTCAACAGTGCTGAGTTGTCTTTGTTCTAGTTTTCATTTCATGATGTAACAGGCCTATTAAGCACCTGGAAGCTTTTACTTTGAAGCCATGCATTTGTAATGACTCCATTGTGCAGTTTAGCATTATTTTGCTTAAATATGCAATATCTTCTTTCATTTTTTTTTTAAAGATGACATTATGTAGATGAGAGACTAATCTTGCACTCAAACCTGCAATCTTTCCTTGCCAGATGTGTAAACTGGCCACTCTGTAAGCATTGATGCTTCTATACACTATGAGAAATACAAGAGTTTTCTGCTCTGCCTCATTTTATTTTGAAAGAACTTTGGCCAAGAGAAGACTTGAATGTTTATGGACCATGTTCACGCATGGCTTCTCCTCTGGACGATTTAGCTTTAACTTTAAAGTGAGTTTTTCGATAGTGATTTCCAGACGTGTTCCTGACTCCGGACAGAGATTTCCATTACATAATCATGGTTGTTTTTAATGCAGACATCACAGGCCTCCAATATTGATTCTCAGTCTTGTTTGTTGAGCACAGAGATTTCCCTAGATTCCCTGAATCTTTTTATTAGGGTCCGAGCACTGACAGTGCGAAGGCCCTATTGTATCTGTAGTTTTTTTCTTCTAATTTTTCTTCCGACGAAATGAGGGCCTTTTTGCCCCCCTAAACGTGCCCCAAAAGTCACCAAATTCTGCACGCAAGCCAGGCCTGGCGAAAATTTCTATATTTGATGGTTTGCATTAATGGGCGTGGCCTAATGGCTCAACAGCGCCCCCTAGAAAACTTCGTACCTCAAGCCCCACAATACTACGGTTTGACGTACATGCACGAAAATCGGTACACACCTGTATCATGTCGCAACTTAAAGAAAAGTCTCTTGGCGCCATGGCCGAAACCGAACAGGAAGTCGGCCATTTTGAATTAATTGTGTAATTTTGGCGCAATTTATGCAATTTTTTCGGCCGTTAATGCGGCCCGAACTGTAACGTGCACCCAGGTGTGTTATACATCAAAATGTGCGTCTCGATCCTGCGACGATGCGCATTACTTTTCTCAGTCAAAAGCATTACCGTGGCGATGATAGACGCCAAAAAGCACGCCCCCCCCCTTTCCCATCTGATTGGTCCATATTTGATATTTCCGTGTCGATATTTTCTGCCATAACTTTTGAATGGTTTGACATAAAGAGTCATGGGTGGTGTCACCGGACATGGTTTTGAGTCCTTGAACATAATTGGTGCAAATTATCCCCGCCCCTTCATCTGATTGGTCGATATCTGATAGTTCCTACTTTCTGCCATAACTTTTGAATGGTTTGAGATCGAGAGTCGTGGGTGGTGTCATCCGGTAAATGTCCAGGCCTGAAGAATCTACATGCAAGTCATACAAGCGCTTCCACTGCAGCACGCCTAAACGTGCACAAGGGTGCGAGGGCCCGTTCATCGCTGCTTGCAGCTTTAATTTATATTTAATACTCAGTTTTATGCTGTGGGCCATCAACCTCAAGTTCTTTCACAATTTCTAAACAAAGTTTTGAATGGATTGGTGGATTTTAAGATGCTCTTTTTAAACCTAATCTGACACTGACCTTCTGCCAATACTTAATGAGTTGTAATACGTTTCCTTCAGGTATTTCTTTTTGGTACCGATTTCCTTCCCTATCTTTTGATGCTTCTGTCTCAACTTTGTCAAGGTGTTTTGCTCCCATCAGGTTCAAAATGAACTCACATGTCTCACTTTGAACCTCAAACTGTGGCGTATTTAGTTTGTTCTCACATTTTACTCAGGGCTCCAAAGTTTATTTTGGAATCAGGGTTGAGCTGTTTTTTTTTTTAAACTCAGAGGTGCCATTTTCTTCTGTCGTGGCAGCCAGAAATGTCACCACTGTTAGTTGTGGAATCGGTGCGAGGGTCACTTGCAAAAGAAATTGCAAAAGAAATTTTATGCAAAGCGCCCCTCAATACACAACACTCTCAAACTGAAGGTAAAAAGCAAAGTCCGTACCGGCTTTTTTCGCTTCATCATTATTTCTCATAAATTCCAAACTATCCAAAACCAGTGCCTTTGACAGCATGACGGATGGGTTTGCCATCGTGAATGTCAAAAGAAATGGTCTCCTGCACCTTATCTCCCCTATTTCTCAATGTAAGTAAGACATGGCGAGGAAGGGGTGGGGGGTGGTGGTGGTGTATGAAGAAAAACCACGGCTGCTGTGATGAGCATTGTGCAGTGATAATGAAGGGCACGCTGCTGTATTGTCAGCCTTTCCAGGCAGATAGACAGTCAGGTAGAAGAAGCCAAAAGTCGAGCTGCTGGTTTCTGGAAGACATCTATTCATGCTTTTATTCAGCTTTATGTCTTTCTGGATATGAGATAAATGAGCACATTTTTTATTTACACCATGTCAGTGCCATATCTACTGATGCCTTCTCTCCCGGGGAGGAAATGTCAAGAGGTAATCAAGTCAAATGTGCCTTTTGTTAAACTCAATATTTGAAGTATTTCAGTGATATTTCTGTGCAAGGCTCCTTTTTGACATATTTCATCCAGTTTGAGATGTTGCTGTACAGTTTAATTATTCACATGATACATCTTTAAGCCACGTACAGCCCCGTTCATAATAGAGAAAAAATACATCACGTATCTTAAATATTTTGGTTTCCGCTCCGAAGGCCTCACTGTTTAATGAGCGATGACAGTTGGTCAGAGTGCATTAAAACTTTAACCAAACCCACAAGTCAAGTGGGATTTTTGTTTTTTCTTCAACACAACTTGCCATATTTTTGGTTTAAAAATAACAATAAAAAAAGATTGTCTGATTTGATTTGCCACATATCCCACAGAGGCCTGTGTTAAGGGGTTTTAGTGATCTGCCAGCAATGACAAGGAATAATGAGGAGGGAATGAGGTCCAAGTTAGTGGCTGCTGGGCAGGAACGTGCATATTTATGACGGCTTTAAGAAGCATTTATTGCCCCGTTTCCATCAGAACGTTGTCTGCAGACACCTGACAGCTTCCTTGGAGATTAGTCTCAGATACCTCCGGTTAAAGTGGTGGCAGTAATGTCAACTTGCTCTCCCTGTTGGTCTGCTCAGTCTGTTTTTCTGGCTTTCTCCTCTTCCTCTCACTATTTACTCTGTTTCCCCTCTTTATCTGTTTTTTTATTACCTTTCTCTTCCATCTCAAAAGTTTTCCACATTTGGTGACACCTCATGTCCTGCGGTTGCACTGATACAAATCAGGGTTAAAACATTTGTTTACCGTGAAGAAGGGATGTGAAAGCGGGAGCCAGCGCTGCGCTGAATGTCAAGCATGATGTGGTGGGTCGGGCAGGCATTGCTGTTGCGATTAGAGCTGTCTTCGCATGACATCGCCAACTCTGACACCAGCAAATCGACCGCATAGTTTATGCTCCCAGGGCAAAGTCTTCCACCTCCAGTGTTTTCCAAGAAATTAAATTTGAATGTTCTTTTACTGTGTTTCCCCATGTTCCACAAATCATATCTGTCTTTCTGCATAAAACCACAGTACTTTTATCTGCTTGCTTGTTGACATATTCTTATTTTTTCATACTTACCATGTATGTGCATTATGGGATCTTGAAACTCTTTGGAAAAGTGGAGGATTTTTTTTTTTGTTGACAACTTTAACTGCAGGAAACTGAGCACGTTGTTGACTATTTGCACGGCGATATGACAAACCGCGGTGTTTTCACGCCTTCATGCCCCGCCTGTATGTTTGCCAAGTGCCTCGTGTATGAGTTATATGATTCTTTCATGAGCTGTGTGGTGGCTGGCCTTTCATAGGCGTGCTCTCATTGAGCACTTAATCAATAGCAGTCATCTTGAACTCGTCCTTTAAATTGGGCTCCTGCCCTTTGTCTGCCCCATAATCCATCCACATACAGCAATTTGAATTTGTATTACAGACCACGAGGACCATCTTCTCTATCAGAAGACTTAACTGATTGTTTAAGGACCCTCAGCGCTATTTTTCTTAATACTTATGCAGCACTATTTGGTTTATAATATTCTATTCAAAGGCACCTGAGGCATGGTGGCGAGCAGAGTAAGCGAAGGACGTGTGGGGAATGTGAGATCCGGAGAAAGGCTATTTCAACGTCTAGGTTCTTCTCTGATTGTTTTGTTAAAGCTGGTTTTATTGCTGCTGCTCAGCTTTTCTGTCTGTGTATTTGCTTTGGGTTTAAGGAGTCGCCAAAGGTAATTTATAGCATTTCCCCCTGCAGGAGAGTATCTGATGAAGCACTTCTATAGCTGCCCGACTGCAGGCTCAAGAGAGCCTCACTTTGGATTCTGCATGAGTACGGTGCCTAAATCACTGGCAGCTTCTCTTGATTGTACTTTTGTGAATCCATCTGTAGTGAAGACTGATAGTACTCTGGGTGCAGCAGTAGAGCAGTTATAGTTTGTGAGTCTATCTGAAGTAAACATTGGTAGTATTGGAAAACACAAAGAGGCTTTTCTTTCCCTAACGTCTGTGTTTCAGTCCTGCAGCTCAGCCTTTATTCGGAGACCAATGCGCAGTGATCCATGCTCTTAACACAGTTGAGAAAATAGTTTTTGAAAATTGGACCTTGAAGAATTTAGAGTGGCTGAGTAATTGGAGGTCAATAGAAAGCAATGCTCCACGACAGAGCTGAACCCAGGGCGGAAGGGGGAGCGAGGAGGCAGCAGAGTGTCAATCAGCCAGTGTTTTACCCGCGTTGCCCCTTAATTTAATCACTGTTTAATTACTGCTGTCCCCTGAGGGGCGCTCTACTGGGTTCAGTTACTGAAGCTTTCCCTTCCTCTGCCTCTGTGTCTGGATGTGTTTTTAGCCCACGGACAGTCTCTCTAAAGCGAGCCATTCTCAGAAGCCTCAGCAATATTTCAACCTTACCTCGGGGCCTCTTCCACAAATCTGCTGATGATAATGTCAAGGGCAAGCACATATGCATATGTGTGATGAAAGGTGCCCGCAGGAGCAGAGACACCACAAATACACAAGTTTATCCAGATGAGCAAGGGCAGAAAAAGCAGAGAGTGCCTTGAATCGCTAACTGCCAGTGCTTCAGGACCACCCCATCCCTATGCGAGCGTCTGCAGTCTGGGCTGGATTTGATGTGAAACCTGAGAGCAGTGCAGCGGATCAGAAGAAATCACAGCTGGAAGGGAGTGTCAGCTTTAAATGAATGCATCGTATCCATAGCTAAACACAGTGGGCGCATTGTGGTTTCTCTGGATTACCAGCAGCCCACCACCACAGAACCAGGACAGGGACCGTGTCAGGGGAATAGCTCAGAGTCGAGCTGTTAAGCCACAGCAATCAATATAAATTTAGCATGGTAATGATCAGGTGCAAGGAAGTGTGGGTCTCCTGTGACTCTCTTTAGTTTTTCTGCTCCTGGTATGTGGCACGGCGCTCCAGCTCCCGGAGGCCTGCTGGTATCACAGCTAAAGGCCTGTGCAGCAAGTCAAACCTCAGCCGAGGGGTACGGTTAGGAAACAATCAAGGGCGTCTCGGAGTCTCCGTGACAGACGCAGGCGGCGGCGACTCGCCCTCGTAATGAAGCCGCTGACGGCCCACACTTATGCACAGGCACACTCGCACCTTAATAGCACTATCAGCTGTCGGCCATTCCCTTCCCAAGGAAGCCTGGAGGAATTTTAGACTGTGTTAAGGACATAATGGGACAAATAGGAATGATGTGATGAGGAGCTGTGTGTGACTGTGAGGGACTGATAGATGAGATGTTGTCTCTCAAGAGTGTCCGTGATGATGACTGCTGCCAGGGGAGGAGAGCTGACACAGTTGTGACTCCTGGGGACTCTGATTAGTGTGTTGACAAGTTTATTATTGAAGTTTGTATTTCACCCACCGCTCCTCCTTTCACTGGACCAGAGACGTGATAGCCACGTTCTTCCTAGTCAGCCTTGTATAGTCTCTACAGCAGCTGGCGAGTTGTGCCGCTTTTTCAAGACAGAGGCGACTGGTTGAGAAAACAATAACATAAATTCTTTAACAGCTCATTGTGTTTATACTCTGTAGTGTTACCAGTAGGGATGTCCAATTCGAGTCATTTGATTTTGAGTATCTGCCAATACCAAGTCCCGATCCGATTCAAAAAATGTACAAATGCATAATAAACAGATCCAGGTTGTGCAGTTCTCTTTGAGGTAGCTCAAACAATCAAGTAATAATTTTAATTAAATAAAAACAGCAGCTCAACTTAAAATACTCAGCAGACATGTAAACAAATAAGCAAATAAAAGCAACAGTGTCATAAAGTAAGGCAGTAATGTGCTTTTTAGACTGTACTCTTACTTCTTAAGGCTGAAATATGCTTCTGCGTCACACCAACGCAGAGCACACGCCGCAGCCGTGACGCCGTGCTGAACCCTTCAGACTTCTCCGTCTCTCCATTTGGTCGCGGTGCAGTACCCCCCGCGGCCACTAGTTAGCGATCTTTTTCTGAATGGTTTATCCGACTTTTTCCGGTCACAGTAAATCAAAGAAATAAGGACAACTATTGTGCAAAAAACAAAAACAAAAAAAATCACACATAAACGAAGAAAAGAGCCCTGGAAGTTCACTACTGATTCAAACCGTAAACCGGAAATGCGTTGCTTCCAAGCGAACCAATCACAGCCCTCTCGGTCTGCGTGTGGTCTGCGTCTCCTCGACGCGTAGTTACAATTTTCGGGAGGTGCACGTCAGTGACGGCGCAGGTGACGGCGTGTCCTCTGCGTCGATCCAAACCACACGCCGTAGGCACGGCGCCATTTTGACGCAGAAGCATAATTCAGCCTTTAGTGTCCTTTTCTGGCTTAAATAATAAAATGTTTGTGTTTGAAGGGACCAGGGGCCTGTACTACGAAGCGGGATTTGGGGTTAGCGAGGTAACTTCAGGTTTAACCCTGGGTTTTCAGGACTACGACGGTGGTTCACTTCTTACCGGGGTACATCGCCATGGTAACTTATGCTGAACAGCTAACCTGCTCCGGAGCAGGTTATGTTCGAGATACAGATCGCCGGGTATAAAAGCACCGCCCACTGACCAATCAGCTCTCTTGGAAAATGACATGCCCTTTCGAAGAGAATCCAGTGGAGCTCGGTGCGCGGATCGTGAGAGGATCCCTCCGATCTTCTTCTTGTCATTTTTTTTTCTGTTTGCTGCAAGTAATGTCAATGCTATTTCATTGTGCTTTTGTATACTGATATCATCCTAAAACAGAGAGTGATAGAAACACTAAAGCCTTGTACTTGTTGTACTTCTAAGATATGAAAGTGAGCCTACTTACCGCTTTGAATTATGTTTCTATATTTATTTTTTATTTGCTCCCATGTGCGTTTCACTCCGCTGGGGTTATAGCTGAAGGAATGAGGCTACAATTGTCATACATGCCATACGAATACATCTAAGCAACACATGCATTTAATAGAATAGACAACTGTAATTATAGTCAGATCTACTTATGCCCTATATGGGGCAGTGATGTTTATATCCCTATGAACTTACGCATTTATACAGTCAGCGATCTTTTGCCAGCTGTCTTTCCTGCACTTTGCAGCTGCAACTGTGTTGCTTTTTGCCTGTATTATATGCTTATACTCATCATATTTCCGTAAAATTATTGTTTGCTCTTCGCTACTGAAATAAGCGGCTCTGACAGCGGACTTCTCCATGCTTGCGATTGGTCATGCGCTGAAAACACCGCCCCTTTTATGTGCACGCGCTCATATCCAGATTGGAGAAACCTGGGTTGATATACCGAGTTGATAACCACCGTCGTGTGACCGCTTAGCGTGATTGCAATTGTCCGGGTTAGTGAATCTGGATAAGGAAAAGATATCCTGGGTATGTTGAACTTGCTTCGTAGTACAGGCCCCAGGAATCTTCAGTAGCCAGGGTGTCCATCTCACTACGTTGAGAAAGCAAGCCCTTGTGCACAAAGTCGGCAAGAATCTGCGACACAGCCCGTGGCATTTTTCTGAACGGTCAGCTGAGGAAAACAACACAGACACCGGCTTTGTTCGGGTTTCAGTTCGATTTTCAATCACCGTTGTAACTTCACTTTTATTCATTTGCCTCCGCTGTAACACCGCTGTGCGCATTCACAGATCAACAAAAACAAACAACACAGCCCACACCCCCTGTACTGCCCCTAACTCACCCATAGCTTTCTTCATATTAGCAGCGTTGTCACGCAAAATTACGTGGACCCGCTGCTTGTTGATACACTTGCTTGTTGTTGTTTTAAGCATTTTTTCCCTAGTCTGTTTGATGTGCTGATCAAAATAATGAGAATAAAATATATATCCGATCCCTGATCGGGATGCAACGTCCGATTTTGATCAAGTCTGAAACAACCTGATCGGGCCCGATTTCTGATCACGTGAACGGATCGGGACATCCCTAGCTACCAGTTTTACTCTGATTCAGTGTTGATGCTAAAGCCAGATTGAAATGGGACGGCGTTTGTTTAAATCAGGCATCATGCCTGACCCCAGTAGCATGGCCTACACCTAAAAGACCTCCTGCATTTGACACTGATGAAGATAGAACATGCATACTAAATTAAACTCTCACATCCATGTTGTAATGAGATCGTATCCGTCATAATACTGTTTACCTCGTGTTCGGATAACACGATCAAATTGAGGCTCAGTCAGAGCCTCATGCAACGCCATCTCTGGAGCCGGCCGGCATTACTTCTCTAAATGGATGGATAAGTGAAAGGGATTTAAATAAAGACTCTGTATATGTTAATGGGAAGAGCTTAGGCTCCCTGCTGATTCACTTTCATGCAGCTGTACAGAAGAGGGAAACGGGAGGTAGGGAGGGAGTGGAAAAAATGCAACCTGCAGTGAAGATGCATGTCAGTGGAGGCTTGTTGTGTTATACACATTTTTAGCTGGATTCTTCTCTTTCCCCCCCCCCCCAAAAAACTGAAAAGAGAAGTAAAAGGAAGATGTTGACTTGAGAGTTTTGGGCTTCTGTGTCCTGGTTGGCCACAAGAGGGAAGCAGCTAGTAATGGTGCTGGAGCATGCAGGTTAATCAAGGAAAGCTGTGAGATATATTAAGAAAATTTGTTATCATCAGCCTTACTTTTATACATCTTGTTTTTTTTTCCATTTTGCTACCTTATGATCTTTAGGATAAAGGAGAAGAAAGCTCTCTGGACACAGAGATGAGGGAATACTAAATTTAATGCTATTGGCTTTTATAGGTAATAAGGGGGCACTGATCAAAGGTTCACTATACTCAAAAGCAGCGAGGTTGCACTCAGGAGGGGGACCAAGTGCTCTCCAACCAGGCTGAGTAATTTGCCAGATCAGCTCATCAGAATTCAGCTGGCAGCTGGAAGTTAGTGGAGACTAATTGAAGACAGATTTAAGAGGCATCCGTCTAGATATGGCAACACTCCTAACCCACTCTCTTTAGTAATACGTGGTGGATTTAATAATGTTGTTTTATATATAGTATAATGGTGTGCATGCTTGCAGAGCGAGCGGGAGGAAGTTTCTTTAAACGAGGCTCCTAAAAAGCCTCAAACATGTAGGGAGAATTTACTCAAAGGATATCTCGAGCCGACTTTCCATTTACTTGGCCTCTCCGCCTCTGTCAGGCACAGGGAGGGCGATAGTGGGAGCCAAACACTTGTGAAAAAGCAGTGCATGTGGGATGTTATCAGCACCTGCTCGACATAGGTATACGAGCCAATTAAACGTGCATGGGTGTATGTTGTCTTCCTCTACATGATAAGAATTATAATCCTGGAAAGTGTGATCCTGCTCGACCCTCCTCGCATTATGACTGAATATTCTCTGGAAAAGGGTTGAGTTAATGAACAGCCAGATATACAGCCCGATCAAGTATAGTAACGCAGGATATATACAGCCTCAGATTAGTGAAGCTGCAGAGATAAGAGAGGATTTAATTTACTTTTCAGCAGGAATTTGCGATGTTTAATATATAATATAGGTGGTGTTAGAGTTTCTGAAAACAATTAAGCCTTTATAAGAACATGGCTGCATAAGTGTAGACAAGAGTAAACAAGAAAGGAGAAAGCATGTTTTTTTCCCACTTTTTTTGACATTCTGAAGCACAGTAGTTGAATTTGCAGCCTTCGCGATTCTTACCTTGAACTCTAAGGCAGATCCTAATCTTACTTCAAAAACACTGTCAATATGACATTCACAATTGCTGTTATTTCGCTCCGCTCCTGGAGTCGTGGATTTAAAGCAATCTTCAGGGGGGAATGTAGAAAATGGACTGATCAAAACTGCATCTAACTTCTCAAAGTTGCTCAAAGTTGACTCTTTTAACAGAGAAAAAAAAAGGGCAAATAGTGGAGCTGCTTGACTGTTTTTATTTATTGCTTGGGCTGAACCGAACATGCCACAGCTTTCTGAGAAGTTTGATCCTTGTTAGAAAAATAATAATAAGCAATCAATTTGGGCTTTTTACTCTTTTTTTTTCAATGGTCGCCAAAGTGGATCATCATGTTTTGGATATTGATTTGGGATATGTTTTACATCAGATGCCCTTCCTGACAGAGTTCTTCTCAGTTTTTCAAGCGCTATGAGACCATCGGCTTGTGACCAATTATGTCCCACTTCCACCAAGCAGTACAGAACGTTTCACTACAGTATGCGACTATATGTTTCCATCATCAAGAGTTTTAAACTGCACCAAAATAAGTCTGCTGTACTGGTTTGAAACACCCTTCTGTTGGATCACCAAAAATGCTTCAGGTGGAGCAAGAAGCAGTGTAATCAACTGATTGGTCAACAATGGATTGCCTGTTCTCTGTGACATGGAGATAAACACAAGAGGAACCCTTCTGAAGACCTTTCAAACAAAGCTCAGCCTTTTCTTGACATGAAGAAAGATTATGATGTGCTGTACTAAACTGTTGTCCGTTCTTCACTAAGCGTTGTTCTTCTTCCTTGATTGTATTGATTGGGAGACACTGACACGCAGGTATGATGTTGTACTGTTGTGCTGTAGCAGAGGTAGCTACAGCCAGGCAGTGGAAATGCAAGCTGGATCAGGGTTTACACTGTCCCTGATGCGAACTATGATGTTCAGTGGAAACATTGTTTTAGTTTTTCAACATGTGACATCGCTATCCATGAATCCAACAATCCCTCAGTTTTTAAGCGACCCACTCTACCCACTTTGCCACACCTATTAGAAAAATAAACCCACTGAAAAAGTTGTCATCACTGTGCTGATTACTGTCTCAGATGAAGTCCATAAGAATTATGTTAGTCCCTAAAATCTGTAACACATTTCCTATCCAAATGGAGACATTTTCAGTCTGTTGCTCTGATACACATGGCTGCATGGATAAGTGAAGCTCTTGTAAAGCAAAAAAGAAAAGAAGAAAAAAGTGAATGTAAATAAATGAATAGAAAACTTCTGTCCCTCCATCAGGTATCTGATTTCTATTCCCACTGCAAACACACAGCTCAGTTAGATGCAGATTGCCTGTGGAGATTCACCCGTTTGTGCAGAATAATAGCTTCTGGAATTACTGACCCCTGCACGGTCTACGGGACCTCTGAGGAGATGTGTGTTTGAGGGAAAGAAAAAAAAAAGATCCAACAGTGAGAGCGATTGCTGTAATGATAGATCCCTAACCAGACATTTTTCATAAATGGAAACTTGGATGTGGTCCTGAAAAAGAATCAAAAGTGGGGTATGGCAATGTGTGAAACAATTTACACAAAATGTTTTTGCACTAAATTTGTGCATCGGGAATGCTCAGGATCCTTTGAGGTAATAGAGTTCACGTTTGGGTGAAAACAGTGATCTATTTAAATTTCAAAAGAAGAAATCTAAGCAAGTTTTAATCTGGATTGTCTGAACTATTGTTTTTGATTGATGGGTTTACATTCTGACATTATGCACTGCTGAGGCAGGGACAAATGGACTACTTTTACATATATTTAACACAGTATATGAATGCTTTCATTCAAGGCCATTTTCCTCAGATATGTATGATGGGAAGTCTAACCTGGGGGTGTGACAATATGATTAGAATGGAACATCAATCCCTCTCCACCCTCGTGGCCACAGCGATAAGAATATAATAAAGTGATTAAGGTGCTTGGTTCATATATATTTCATGCTATATGAAAAAATAATCTGACTTATACACATTGAGGCTCATGCTGGATGTGGGAGTTGTATAGCAGCTTAATATCAATAGAATTGCTGCATTATTTAAATTATTCAAAGGCAGACTCACTGTAAAACACACTTCGGGTATGGATGCACTAATACAAGGCAAGACACAAAACTGACATATCATCACTTCATAAGATGAGGTAAAAATTTTATTAGGAGACTGTTTATACATCCAACAAATTCAGAGTGATATCATTTACATAGTGTGTTTCTGACCTCTTGGTGAGTGAAGGTCTGACACTGTCTGTAGGAGCCGTGTGGTATCTTTGGTTCGTTTTTTACATCCAATGGGAACACGCCCACTGTATTGTCAATCAAAGTTAGCCTTGGCTCCCACCTCCTTCAACCCAACCTCGGCGAGAGCTGCCGAGCTGATGTCAGAGGTTTACAGTGAAATAAACCACTTAACATGTTGAATCGGCATGTTGACTCTGCATAATATAAAATAATTCACCTACCACAGAGTTGTAATGGGTGTGAAATCAAACGATTGAGACCAAGATAGTTTTTTGAACAAGACTTTAAATAAGTTTCTTTCTTCCCTAAAGCTGGACATTATACAATGGGAGTCAATGGAGATTGACTTGCTCTTGCAACCAGCCTCTAGTGGCCAGTCCAAGAACTGATGAATCTTAGTTCAACCCATGAGCCTCAAGAAGGAAGTTAGATGGTTGGTACTCTGTAGCGGAGCCAGAGGGAGGGCAAGGGGGCCGTCGCCACGGGGCCCACAAGCTCATAGGGCCCAATGATAGGGCCCCGTTTTGTGTGATACGTTCATATATAATCGTAAATTGTAGGTTATAATAACGATAAAATGTGCATTGTGCGGCCAATGTAGGCTAATTCTTACTTTGCAACTGTCTTGAACGCATCAGGGCTGTGAGCCAACACTGATTGGCTGTAAAGGCTGAATTATGGTTCTGCGTTAAATCGACGCAGAGCCTACGGCGAAGGGTACGCGGTGACGCGCATTGTATGTGCGCATCGCTGCGTACCCTACGCCGTAGGCTCTGCGTTGGTGTAACGCGGAACCATAAATCAACCTTAACAGTCACAGCCAATTTGCCGACTCTGCAAGTTTGCTGCCATGATGGAGATGAGCGCTAAACTTTAAAAGAGGACTAAGCATGTACAAAGCTTTGAATGTTACCCTGTTTTCCCCCGGGCCAAGGATTATGGAAGAGTCAACTGCCATTGGTGAGTGTAACCTTCATAAATAATTTCTTTATCAGAATATTGTGGTAGCTTTGACCACCTGCCTATTTGAATGTGATTTGTGTTGTTGTCAACTAGACCACCGAGTCTATTCTCTGTTATAGAGCTCAGAAATGATGTTATAGACCGCTGTGTCTATATCTATCTAAATAGATTGTGTAATTTTAGACCAGTTATGTTTTTTTTTGTATTTAAGCTGTATCAAAGATGGAACTGAGTCAGTCCGTGACTGTCTGAGTTTTCAGAGCCATGTGATTGACAGCTGTCAGGCCGATGTGTGTGTGTTTTTCTGAACAAGTTTGTGACTTTACTCTGCATTCTGCAGCATAGGCCTATAGGCTTGCTTGGCTCAATAAAAGTGAGAATACATTTTGTTTGATGGGTAGGATGAGGTGTTGTTGAACGTTAAAATGACTATCATAAGGGCCCATCGAGAATGCTCCGCCCCCTCTGTAGTGAGACCCACGTTCCGCCACTGTTGGTACTCGTTCCCTTTCAGTTGATTCACTCAGTTCAACACACGCTCTAGCATGTCCTGCCTGAAGACCCATCCATCCATCCATCCCACCTTTAGGCAAATGACTAGTGATGAAAAATGTGAGGCCCCACCAACACTTGAATACAACTGTAGTGGTAGTGCAGCCGTCTCACAGCTAGAAGGTCTCGGATTCAATTCTCGCCAGGGAAGCTGTGGGTGTTGAGGGTGTGTTTACTTCCTCATGTCCTCAGCAGCCACACCCTGGGTGGGGTTGGCGAAAAGGCCTTTCTGTGTGGAGTTTATGTTCTCCCCATGTATAATGGGACCTACCCTCACAAAACCATGCAGCAATCCTGGGCTATACACTGCCTCCTCTGGCTAGCCAGGGCGCCCGAGGATCTGGCCTGAATAACATGATCCTTCCACGCGCTACGTCCGGCCAGAGAAGCAACTGCTGGCCGTTTCTGAATTCTAAAAAATGTGCATAACCGCCACCCGGTGGTTGGCTGTGCTCTTTTTTCTATTGGTTCATGTGTGGTGCTACAGTGTAGTGGAAACACACCAGCTGAAGGGGCCCAGGAGACTCCTTTCCCTGAACTACTGCTAGTGGAGACGCGCTACAGTATATCAGCCAATTAGAAAATAATTTTTTGTTACAGGGTAAAGTCTGAGGTTCAGCTTCAAGCGTTCCATTTTTGCTTAGCGGAGGTAACACACACACACAGACTGCGTTTACATGCAGTCAATAACCCTTTTAAAACCCGAATATTGGCAATAACCCGAATTTGCACGGCCATGTAAACACCAATAACCCCTTTGAATAACCCAAATTTGCTCATATTCCGGTTTTTAAAAACTCGAATATGAGCCCTGGGTTACTCCTTTTAAAACCCGAATATTCGGTCATGTAAATACCAAACGGAATATCCCGATCAAACGGAACAGGAATTTGTTTTCTGCGCATGCTCTGTTTGCAAGGAATCCTGGTCTTTTGAGTCCAGGAAGTTCTTATAAACACGGGGAAACGCAAGACCACGCCACACTTTTGGAGTAAGGAGGAGACTAATCCCTTCATAAATGTAATGAAGGATATGAACTTTTTGGCATTTGTAGATGGTAGGAAGTACGGGGATAGCGATATTTAAAAGAAGGTGAGCGAAAAGTTGCGCGAAGCAGCATTTGTTTTGAATTTGGATACAGGAAGAAGAAGCGGAAATGACGGTAATTGCGTCATCACATTCTCCGCGCGTCGCTGGTTTGATCGAGATATCCCGAATGATTAATTACCATGTATACAGGGATAACCCTGTTTGCTCACGCATGTAAACGGAATATTCCGAATGTTTCAGTAACCGGAATATTAGCAATAACCATAATTTTGACTGCATGTAAATGTAGTCACAGACACACACACACACACACACACACACACACACACAATAGCAGAATGTATAGCAAATGTACATTTGCTGTTCCCAACTGGTCGTCATCACACACATTTGTTCGGTTCTACCAATTGGATGTGACAGCCCTCTTTTTGGCTAACTCTGTTCCTTCTACTGAAGTGCTGAAGTGCTGGTGTTGACCTTGGTTCGCTGGCTACTCCGTTGGGCGTGTGTATATGTCCCATACTACATGTGTTGTGCCAATCAACTGAAAGGGAACAAAATGTTATGTCTATAACTTCTGTTCCCTGAAGGAGAGGAATGTGGTACACTTGACTGGCCCATAGTATAGCTGGGCTCGGTGAGGAGTGGCTATGGAACGGAAGGATGACCGTGATGAAGGCTATATGTAAGTGCGGGTGGGGCCTCCCACTTGTCATCACTTGACATTTGCCTAAAGGTTTGATTGGAGGTTTCTTCAGTCAGGACACACAAAGGCGTTATTTCCCTTACTGCATGCGTTGTACCTCATTCCTCTCCCTCAGGGAACAGAGTTTATAGACATAACATTTCGATTACTCCCCATTGGGTCCTCCTTTCCTGTGGTCTACTGCCCCGGTGTGTGCTGAAGGGATTATTCTGATACATAACCAACTGTATTAACCTTTTAAATGTTAATAAACTAAAAACTTGTTAATCAAAATACAGAAAACAGTCAATCTGGCACCTACATTGTCCAGTGTAAAAGGTGCTGATGTGCAGCAGGTTTGCAGAGCAGCGGTTTGTGTTCCCACAACAGGTGTTGAAATCAAGCACACAGTGTTTGATATGATGACTTCCTACTTTAGTTTGTTTATTATCTTAACCAACTGCTGAGGTAAATATTAGCCAAATTAAGCTGCTTAAAGGAGCATGAGGCTTCTTTTAAGAAATGACTATCTAGCGCCACCCTTCACCACGACGGCCGTCGGGGGTACTGCAGCCAACAGTGAAGCCGGCACGGGAGAACGGGGAGAACGTGCATGCAGCGTCATGTGACGTCACATCTGCAGGGCAGCGCGGGAAAAGCGGCCCCAGCCTTGTAGCACATTTTGCAGCACACAGCCTGTTCAAGGCAACGGACAGATATACTAGAGGGCTCACTCTTTTTGGTTTGGAACGCTTCATCTGACATTATTACTAGAAAAATTAAAACGTATACAATTTTTTTTCATAAATCCAGCCTCAAGCTCCTTTAAAGTGGCAATAGTATGCTTCGCCATGTTTTCTGACTTATTTATAGTGTTATAAAGACGAATTACCATCTCTGATGTCACCAGTCTCCAAACCAACAAGATACTGTACATTTATGTTGCAGTATTCCTGTGAAAAAAAAAAAAAACTCAGTTGTCAAAGAGAAGATAGACAGCTGCACAGGACAGATTAAGCATTATCTTTCATTTGAGTGGATCTGCTAGTTCCATTGATTGGGAATGCATGTCAGTCTTGTTTCCCAGATGTTGTGAGGGAATATAGCTTGACTGTGGCTCAGTGAACACAGTTTGCTTTCTCTACCCACCAAAAGAGAAAATAGAATTGATTTTTGGTGACACTTTGTGGAGGACTGTTTAATGAACAAGACAAAAAGTGGATCTCTGTATTAACAGAAAGACTAAAACTGAAACTCTGTTCCAGCGCTCTAAGCCTTTGAATTTGAACTGGATGGCTTTTTCTGTTTCTTGGCTGCATATATTTTCTGAATCAATCAATATTTCTTATATATACATGTATATATCTGTACAGAAAAACAAATACTCAAATGGTGAGTGAGTGAAAGTAGTTTTACACAATGAGAGGTGATAAACATATTCACTGAGCAGAAGTGTTCTGTTAATAATCTTCATTGTTGTGGTTAATCATGCAGTCAACTTTCATTTTCTGAATCAGAGTCTGGTTCAAACATTTGGAGTGTTGAGAAGATGTTGAAAACAAAGGGAGGCTGTGGTACTGGTAATGAGCCATTAGTTTTGCATAATCTGCATCGGCCATGAGTTCAACCAATCTTTTAAGGCAGGACCTCTATTTCTGGTTCTCCACCTTTGTCGCTATGGTCTATCTTATAGACAATTAGAGGGCTAAAAAAAGAATAAAATACCACCACTATGATGCTGCTCCACTATTCAACCTGGGAGTTGCCAAATTTAACTGTTTGCCATTTTGTGTATAGAGTGGATATGGGGTTTTATTTAATTATTAGTTAAACATTCCCAAGAAAACCAGCTTCTTGTTTGGGTTAAAACAATTTTGAAGTAAGCAATGAGAGTTGATAAAATTCAAAAACTAAAATATTGATTGGAAAGATGTAATAGTAATACAGTATGTGGTTTTGTCATAATTATCATCCACCTATAGAGTGATGTAATCCATGCCTTTGAAAAATAAATAAGGAAAAGAAATGTATCGCTGATATTTTTTTGGTAATAAATGAGGCATTTGTCACAGCGAAAAGTCGGACAGTGTTGGGTTGTTTTTCTGCAATATGGCCTTGTGGTGTTCAGTATTCAGTTTTGGTTTCATCTGCCTCATACACATTCTGCTCTGCATCACAAACCAAGGTGAAGTTGGATTCTGACATGAATTAACTTTGACCCTGGCCAAACATTTACATACACAAAACACACACCACCTCTGTCGTTGCCCTCCATAAACATGACACATACGTGATATGTCATACACCTGTGAAGTGACTGTGACCGTGTGACACTGTGACAGAGCTCGTATGCCAATGTGCAATTTAGTGTTTCAGGTTGGAGTGTTTACAATTTTATTTACCAATTATTTTTCTTGTTTTAATGAACATTATTGCAGGAGTGCCTTTCTGATGCTTCACTTTTTGACAAGGCTGGCCTCACTCCATCCTGTGGGTCAGCTGGGGTTTAATTGTCCACCTTAAATATTCATGGGAGCATTGAGTAGATAAATGAAGGTATAAGGACACTGTAAAATTTTCAATAGGTCAGGTGTCGCTGACTTCACCGGATACAATTTACTGTATGATCTGACATTCGCTGTAATGCCAATTAATATGTTAAAAGCATGAAAAGAAACCCTAATGACATTTTCCATTTATGCATTATGAAGTAATCTGCTCTTAGACAGATACCGTTAAGACTAAAGGTGGACTGCAGTAAAGGTTGCTCTTTATGATGATGTTTTATACAGATATTAATCTATATAATTCTAACATAGACTCTCACCTTTGATTCTTTCAGTCATTATTTTTTACCTGAGCATGCGCTTCACTTTGATAACCTGAGCACAGTGGTAACAAAAAAGTTTAAATTCATAGTATGTCATGACGCAGAACAAGTGCAATCAAAGTATTATCAGAGGCTGATTTGTAAGTTCAGTGAGTAATAAGAGAAATGTTTACTCAGAAGAGAAAAAAAATGTATTTCATAAAATTAACTCAATTGATAAATATAAATCTTCAAGGATAATAATTTGATGATAGCCAGTTACATCCCCTTTGCGTAATTAAAGGATTGGACCAGTACAAATTGATTAACCATTGAAATTATTTAGAAACTAAGACATTACTCATCCCTCAAAATTGTAACCAAATTTGAAAGTCACGTGTTTAAACAAAGCTTGTTGCAGCGAAGACACTGGCACAGACATGTAAGTGGTCATTACAGAAATGATTTACCCAAGCAACATTATCAAAATCCAAGTTAACCTAACTCAGCTGCCCAGCTGTCCCCCTCTTGCCAAGGTTAGCATCCTCTCTTTCTGCGCGCTTCCATCCTTCTCCTTAATGACTTATTTGATGATAATTAACCCTGAATCCTACAGAGACAGGCCGGTGAGAGATTGATGGCCTCGTCGGCCTGCAACACCTGTTCTGCTACAAGGCCCACGGTTACCAAACCATGGCCAAATATGACTCGGAGCCCTGCATGTTAATGTCAAAGACAAACACAGGTGTTCCCTTGTGGCCTGGGTGTTCTGTATAGGGCAGCATTGCGACCACAACCTCTGATTACACTCATTATTCCACTCAAGGCCGGCTGCTCTAAGGGGGCGTCCTGCGGCCCCTTTTGTCCCAATTAGCAACGGTGTCCCTTTAAATGTCCCTTCATCTGTGGACGTGCACCTTCCTGCATACAAATCCTCTGACTTACAGAGAAGATTATTTAGCCAGGCCAATCTTTTCATCACAAAATCCTTTAACGAATGGAAGTGAGCACATATTTTGTTATTCAAAGTACAATTGATAGATCAAAGTTGTAATTCTTTTCTGAAGTATTTTGCTTTTCCACCTGAAATTCTCTTTACACACCAATAACAAACAGTTATCTAAAAGTGCTCCTTTGAAAAAAAAAGAAAGTATATTACTCACCTTTTGCAAGGCTCTAAAAACACCACCTGAACTTTTTAAGGGGCCAAAGACATTGGACTGTGTTAGGAGGGCTGGTCTGAAGGAAGATGGCTATCCACCTTATTCCTACGCCCCATGAGGCTTTGCGCGAATTGTGGGAGCTCCTTCCGGTGCTGCCAGAACCGCGTTTGTTTACATGCTGAGTGAACGCGTTAACCCTCTTTCTCTGAGCGTTGGGGATATAAAACATGTGGAAACACCACCTGTCACAGCTCAAACGGGACAATATCATCTTACCGCTGCCTCCTGCTGTTGAGGGATGGGAGGACGACCTGAAGAAGTGAAGAAATGCTTAGAAGATGAGAAGTATCTCATTCTTCCCAATGGGCAAAGTGGATACTCCTCCAGGTGGGTAAATATTGTTACTTATCAGTACTCGAGATGAGAAATAAAAACGGTCCAAATCATCCCCCCTTTCCATCCCTTATGTCATTTCATCAATGAATGTGGTTTTACTGCTATTTGGACATTTAGAGTCATCACCAGAAAAATAACATTTGACAATTTTCACCTGAAATAAGTAGAAAAATCTGCCAGTGGGACAAGATTTATCTTCTCATTACAAGCAATAACATCTTGTTCCACTGGCAGATTTTTTTTACTTATTTCAAGTGAAAATCTACTTGAAACAGGTGAAAATTGTTGTTTTTTCCAGTGATGAGTCTTGTTTTAAGTGTAATGAGATTTTTTTTTACTAAAATGAGACATTTTAACTAGAAATAAGACAAATATTCTTGTTAAGATTGTGAGTTTTTGCAGTGATCCATTTTACTTATCCTGTGAAGGACAGAGTCATATTGATAAGTTCAGAAAAGTGTTTTTTATTGTTGTGTTTTGATGTATTTGATGTAAGCCCAGTGGATATTTAAAGCTTACAGAAGGCTGCATTTAACTGCTGCTATGTCATTCC
This sequence comes from Cololabis saira, assembly GCF_033807715.1. NCBI lineage: Eukaryota > Metazoa > Chordata > Actinopteri > Beloniformes > Belonidae > Cololabis > Cololabis saira. Next base: position 20,565,716 of record NC_084602.1, read on the forward strand.
TGCAGTATTTCTGCAGCTGTTTTGGTCACTGCTATTATTTGTAATATATTATATTATTTGTAATCAGCACAAATTATCTGTCCCCATATGATAAAATCCACCATCCCCCCCTGGTTTTTTTTTTTACAACTCGAGTACTGCTTATAATCTATGAACTAATGTGACAGGTAGGCTACTTGTGAACCTTCATTAAGACAAACTGTAAGCCATCTTTTATATTTATTCTTTCAGGTCCAGCTGGCAGTGATGTTCCTGGGGCAGCAAGCTGCTTATCTGGACCAACTGAGCACCTGGAGTTACAAATTTCATTTGACAAAGACTTCAGATACACACATGAAACACCTCCAGAACTTTCACATACTTCCAACATTTGTAGATGAATTTGGTACAAAGAAGATTCAGCTCTGCCCCTCTGTATAAAGCTAGGGGGAAAAAAATACAACAGACTTCATTTTTGTTTTCAGTTTTATTAAAAACAGAACCTGAAAGATCCCCTCCTGACATATTAGGACATACAATATAGGGACATGAATCAAAACATTTTAACACAAATATATTGTTTAACAAAAGCACATTACATTTGTGTCTTAAGTGAGAGAGATTCAGTTTACTGTCAGAGGACTATTTGAACTTTTATTTCCTCAAAAAAAATAACAATTGCAGCTGGACCTCAGTTGTTTTCAGAAAATGTTAAATGAATGAAATATGTAAGTGCAGCTCTACAAACTACATACAGCACTTAACCTGTTGAGAGTTATGTGTTAAAGATACTGTAAGTTTAACTGAACCTCAATTGTTTTCAGAAAATGTTAAATGAATGAAATATGTAAGTATGTTTAAGTGCAATATTAAATGTCTTCTCACTTTTCACTTGAAATAAACTCAGCTCTTTAATTCACTAAACCAGCACAGATCTTGAGCATTTTGTCAATTTTGGGCACAAAGTTAATTTGGTCCTGTTTGAGAAAGAATCTTGTACATCTCCAGGTTCCTTATTCAACATGAATGCGGGCATGAGCAATGCGGCGTGTGTGAGGGACCTCCTCACTGGTCAGCTGGCATCCTTTGTGAATGCTGGAATGATTAGCTTCACCCTACGCTCCTCCAGCAAGTCTCTAACTGAAACCACGGTCACCCATCACCTCATCTCCAGCACGTAAATAATAGAATAGGTGTGGTCCTCCATCCCTGGGTCTGACCACTGTGTTTGGGCATCACAGGAAGCTTTGGTGTTGATCACAGCTCCTCCTTCTGATCCATCTGGTCAGGCTCATCTGAGGGAGCAATACAGTACACAATTATTAAGATAAGATATGATACATTAGGGTTTTCCCTACCATTATAACACCCCCAGGCCCCTCATCAAATGTACCTGGGGGAAGACCCACAACCCTCCACCTGCAACCACATCACCTAAGCCCTCCAGAAGTTTAGGAAAAAACCGGTACATTATCACAGCCAGTACTGGAGTTGAGGGGGGATGAGGGGGATGGCATCCCCACCCTGAAATAAAAACGGTCCAAATCATCCCCCCTGTAAAACTGCCACCCCCCCTTTACATCCCTTATGTCAGTTCATCAATGAAAGTGGTTTTACTGCTATTTCAACATTTACATTTAACATTCTGGTTAGAGTCATCACCACAAAAATGTGACAATTCTCACCTGTTTCAGGTAAATTTTCTCTTGAAATAAGTAAGAAAATCTGCCAGTGGGACAAGATTTATCTTCTTATTACAAGCAAAAAAAGTCTTGTTGCACTGGCAGATTTTTTTTACTTATTTTAAGTGAAAATCTACTTGAAACAGGTGAAAATTGTTGTTTTTTCCAGGGATGAGTCTTGTTTTAAGTGTAATGAGATTTTTTTAACTAAAATGAGACATTTTAACTAGAAATAAGACAAATATTCTTGTTAACATTGAGTTTTTGCAGTGATCCATGTTACTTATCCTGTGAAGGACAGAGTCATATTGATAAGTTCAGAAAAGTGTTTTTTATTGTTGTGTTTTGATGTATTTGATGTAAGCACAGTGGATATTTAAAGCTTACAGAAGGCTGCATTTAACTGCTGCTATGTCATTCCTGCAGTATTTCTGCAGGTGTTTTTGGTCAGTGCTATTGTTTGTAATATATTATATTATTTGTAATCAGCAAAAATGATCTGTCCCCATATGATAAAATCCACCATCCCCCCTGATTTCTTTTTTACAACTCGAGTACTGATCACAGCTAAGATTTAAAATTTAATTAACAAAAAACTTTTTTCTTATCAACATGTCTGTAGTGAAACTATTGTATTTTTATTCTAATGCTGCCCTGCAGTCCGTGCCATAAACACACTTTGTATTTTAACTGCACAGAAAATAATAATAAATAATACTAAAGGTTGTCATTACCGGACAAATACTACAATGCTGTGTCCTCCATACACCTGAAATCATAACTGATATTCTCATTACATTAACCTGAAATCACACCTGATATTCTCATGAAATTAACCTGAAATCATACCTGATATTCTCATGATATTCCTGTCAATCCTCTGAGGATTCCCGTCTCTCCTCCGGCAGTCTGTCGGATCCGAGCCACAAAGTATGATGCAGGTTTTCCTCCACAAAACGACGTACCCGAGCTCCGCAAGGACATTTTAGTAAATGCTACGGTTGATAAACATGTTAAACATTAAATGTCAGAAAACAAAACCGTAACTTCTCTGCTAGATTGAAAGCAAATTGCTTTAAAATAAACCGCTGTTCATGCTCAGCTGCCATGGTTAGTCAATGGCGTTATAGAACTTCCGGCGGCTAACCGGAAGTCACTCCCACAGCAGTTTCTACAGTAGAGGCTCCAGGAATAAGGTGGATAGTTTTTAATTGTTTGTTTTCAAAGCAAAATCAGTATGCACCAGTAATGGTTGTGAAAACAGCCTTTGTCTTGGTGTGCTTGAGTGCTGATAAGAAATCAGTTCATCATACCAGTTCCGAGTGGCATTTTAAGTTTCCACACATTACCATGAACAGATGTGATTTTATTTATTTGTTTATTCATTTTCACTTTGAGACATCCCTCCTTCCTGTAGGTGGAGGTCCTGATATTCTTCTCATAATGTGAGAGTGAAGCATTGGCCTCTGACATGTTTTGCTGCAGAAGGGCTTTCGGCAGGCGCGCAGGAAGACGTTTTTGCCAGGGGGTGCGGGGGTTCTCCCTTAAGAAATCACTTGCCCCTCCCCTGCATGAAGAACAGCTGACAGTGCGCACAAGCTTTACCAAAACATAGCGAACCAACCATCTACAGTAAAAAAGGAACATGACTATAATTATCATAGTCATAAAAAAGTCTGATAACACGAAGACATGGACGCACCAGGAGCCATATGTTATAAGAGTGGCGTGGCTCCTTTAAGGCGCAGCTTGTGCGTGTGGGAGAGAGAGAAGGAGAGCGGAGAACGAACGCGCGGTGTTCGAGTGACTGGGAAAGCAGCAAGCAGTGGAAATGTTTTAGTTAAGCCGGAAAAGTGCAGTATAAAGGTAGTTGGCCTTGTAAATAAAACCTGCAGCATTCAAGACGAAGTGGAGTTCCTGTGTGTCATTACTAAACTGCTGGTAAAGTGGAGGGAGTTAACCCCGGAGTTCCATTATCAACTTCGGCCCTGGAGGAAAACAAATCTCCCCTGTGCCTGTATTTCCTAACCACGGTCGGGGAGCCGAGCAGGAACCGTTAACACATAGGTGTTTTAGATTACAATGTTTATTTTAAAACTCAAACAAGTAGCTAGATAGCTCCATCCAGTTCATGTTTTTATAGTAAAACTATAAAAAAAAAATATATATATTTTACTAGCACAAAAATTAAATGCCTGCACGGTGACAGGAGTCACATAAACCAGCGCATATAGGCCCAAACCTAACACATCAATAAGTGCGTTATAAAACCATGAAATAAGTCAAACCACATCAAATGAGACCTGCCTGAGGGGCGGAAGGGCGCAACTTAGTCATAAACTATAAGCAGCCATCTGTTGCAGTTTGGTTTGCCAGGACCTAAGTGCAGGAGACAGAGGGAGGCTGGAGGCAGGAGTTCTCAAAAAACAAGGGTTTAATACAAAAAGGCAAAAACAAAGCGCTGCAGAGCAGGATTAACAAAAAACCAGGAACAGGAAAAACGATAAGGAGACATGGAGGAAGAACCAGTACGGAGGGAACCAAGGAATGACAAGACAAGAGGGGATAACGAGACATGACGAGACACAGGTGCAGACACAATCAGGGCAGATGGGACACAGGCGGGGCAAGACAGAAACTGGGGGGAAGTGTCAAACCCTGACACCATCGTATACTGGCACAGAGCAACAACATGCATAAAAGCTGTGCGTAAAACCAAGATCCAGAACAGGATAAACATGCAATGTATAATCTTAACTTTAGATCCAATTTAAGTCACACATGTGTGACTTAAATTGGATCTAAAGTTAAGATTATTACAGAGGTCTATTAGCCTATAATATGATAGCCTATCAGCACAGCGGCAGACAGCAGGGGGTGACATAAACTGTCGTAAGCAATCATCATAAGAACAATAATGCATAAAAAGAAGTTACAGAACATTCTTCTTACAAAATCTTACATTTTTCTGTCATCATCACCATATTAAAGATGATACCTGCACGGCGGCAGGGGATGCAACCAGTAGCGTACCTCACGACGTTTTCGGTAGGCCGACACCAAACGTAGATTTGCGTTCTGGCGTCCGGCTGATGAACTCTGCCATCAGGCACTGAATGTCCAGTTCATCCAAAATGTCTTTATGGATGTGAAGCAGGGCCATGTGTGTTAGCCTACTCTGGGTGACAGTGCTACGGAGCCAGGTCTTCAGGCGGCGAAGAGCTGAGAATGACCTCTCTGAACTAGCCGTAGACACTGGAAGGCAGAGGCACAAGTGGATAAGCTTTTCCACCTCGGCAAAGAGCCCTCTTGTTTGAGGATGCAGAGCTGATAGAAATCGGGCAAGATCTTTGACTGATTGGAATGCTTGCTGTTTGGTGATGCTTCCCAGCATCTTCAGTTGCAGGTCTAGGGATGCTGTGTCCATCTGCGGAAGCTGAAGTTGAATCCAGTCAGCATCTGGAACAATTCCCCTCGCAGAATCCATCAGCACTTTCTCCCTCTTTGCAGCTGTTGCCATGTCAGTTTGGTCGAATCTGCGCTCAATTTCAGATTTCATCAAATCCACTGCCTCAAAAAATTCACGTCGCCACTTTGATTCGCCACTTTCCGCCAATTCCTCCAACACAGTGGTGTCTCGAAAACGACATGGTGTTCTGCTGACCCTGGAATCTTTCGGCCACTTCAAGCTGAGTGCGGATGCAGATGCCTTTGCTTTCAACATAAGAGTTTCCACAGCTCCTTCTGCCCTCAGTGCACCTATACAAATAATATTATATTAATGATACAGTTTATTGTGTTACATATATATATATGTATATATATATATATATATATATATATATATATATATATATATATATATATATATATATATATATATATATATATATATATATATATATGTATGTTATGGTTAATGTAGAAAAACGGCTATTTTGCTAAATAGCCTGCAAATGTGCAAAATAACCGTCAGGGCGGCTAATGTAGAAAAACGGCAGTAGCCGGTTAATGCTGTGGATGTGTCAGACCCCGACACTTTTTCGGGGAGTGTAACGTTAAGCTTCTTCAGCCTTGTCAACAACAAGCATGTGCAGCATATGGGCTTCTTCCATTGGCTGCGTTACGCACCAACTGCACTGATTGGAGACTGTAAGTGACTGGTTTGAAGCACAAATTTCATCCATTCAACTGAACTGTAGGCTATTCTGTAGTAACTGGACTCTATCTACCAAATGAATTAGCCTACGTTTGCTTAGTTTGTTTTGGTTTAATCAATTTGTGCAAATGGAGGAGGAGGAGAGACCTCATCTCATCATGAGCGCGCAGCGCGCATGATGAGATGAGGTGCGCTCCTAAACCCGAAGCGCGGCGCGCGGCGCTTCGGTTAGGAGCGCACCTTCATGAGAAAGACGCAACAACTGTTTGAAACCCGAAGCTTGGCTCGGCTCGCTCCTAAATGACTTATTAAAAAGTAACGTTAACAACCTACTGTTCTCTGATTACTCATATTTAGGATATAAGTTGCATTATTAAAAAAAAAGAAAAGGCTGGTGGAGCCAGCCAAAATGAGGTGCTGCTGAAGTGTGGCAACTAAAGGTTACACAAACAATAAAATAAAGCTTACCTAAGCGATCTTTGAGAACTTGAATGCACTCAAGTGCACCAGAAACGCTTGCATCAGCTCCCTGCAGTCTTCGGGCCACAGCTTCACATGGACCAAACATCACCTCACAGCACAAGAGTCCAAAGACGGTTCTCCCCTTCATGGCTTGCTTGATAAGTCCCGTTATTTTCGGCCGGGTTTCCGCACGAACACTGCGGTCTTCTTGGAGAATTTTAAGGGTATCCAACAGCGGCCCATATCCTTGTAGGAGTCTGGATATCGCCTTGGTCCTGACGCACCATCTGGTGGGACACAGAGCTGCAACGTTGCACACTGGTTCTCCGTCGGGGAAAAGGGACTGGTAGAGGCTCTTGCGTTTCGAGGACTCTCGGATGAGGTTGGAGGCGCTCTGGATGAAGTTGAACACCTCTGCGACGAGAGTCACCTCCCGAGCCACCTCTTGCAAAGCAAGGTCCAAGGAGTGGTTACAGCAGTGCACAAACAAGGAGCCGGGGCAGACTTCTGCAAGCCGCGCACGCACTCCAGTGAGACGCCCCGACATATTGCTCGCGCCGTCAAAACAGTAGCCCTGAAGCTTGTCAATCGGCAGGTTCAAGCGCAAAAAAATGTCAGAGATGCACCTGAACAAAGTGTCTGATTTTGAGTCTGGTGCGGTGTAAAATCCCAGAAAGACACTTTGTTGACACAAATCAGCGTCCACATAATGTAAGTGACAGGAGAACTGCTCGGACGAGCTTATGTCTGTGGTGCCGTCAGCTGTCAGCCCAAAATAATTTGATGACATTGCCCCAGAAATCAACCTCCGCTGCACAGCATGTGCGAGCAGTTCTATTATTTCGTTCTGGATCATTTCTGACAGCCAGTTATCCCTGCGGAGCATCCACTGGCGAGCTGCGGGAATTGACTCAGTGCGGTCTGTCATCAGTTGCCAGAAATTCCCATCCCTGTGATCGTGCCCTCGGAGAGGTAAGCCCTGACGCACCAAGTAGCGCACAGATTTAAAGGCCTCCTGGAGGACCACTCTGGCAGCATCCTGCTCCTTCGCCACCGCGGCTGATAGAAGGGCACTGATTGGTGTATTATTCAGCGCAGCTATCTTGGTGACACTTTGGAGGTGGAAGGCTGACTTCTCGTGGTCTCGGAATTTCTCTGTGGCTTTACGCCAATTAAAAAACCCCTCTTTGATGAAGACAGAATGATCAGCTCTCATTCTGTCTTCATCCACCAACTTTTTGGCTACCACAGTGCAGCAAGTGAAACACAGAGCTCTGTCTGTCTCGTGGGCGTAGTGGAGCCACTTCCACGTTTCAAACCAGGCTGATTTAAATGATCTTGAAAATTTTTCATTTCCAAAACGCCTAGTAGGAAAGCTGAAAAACCTTGGCTGAAATGGTGATGACGGCATTGACGTCCCTGCTGCAGCAGTCACACTGTCAAGAGCAGCTGAAGTTGAGGGGGGCGGGGTACTAGCGCTCCTGCTAGTTTCACCAGCAGCATTCTGTTGCTTAGCAGGTGCTGGCTCGTCCTGTTCATTTTTGAGCGGCTGCTGTGGCACATCTGTCCTCGGTTGTTTAGGGTCGGGTGGCGATTTAAAAAAATGGGAAATCTTCTTTTGAGTCTGAGACATTTTCAGTAGCCTACACACACAGATATTATCTTCGTTGTTGTCGTTCTGTCTGGCTGTGAGACGTGACGTGAATGGATGCTTTGCGCGGGCTAGAGTACTATTGTACTCTATTCTATCCTACTCTAGCACGGGCTGAATCTTTTTTTTTTTTTTTTTTTTTTTTTTAATTCAAATTACCTCTATATTCAGCCTTCATCTCAAATGTGGCTTACAATGTTGTGGAACAGAAACAGAAACCACAAATATTTATATATTTATAATATTTTATTGTCATTACAATTTTTCAACTTTCGCCACCAGGGGGTGCTGCAGCCCCTGCCGCACCCCCACTTCCGGCGCCTATGGCTTTCGGGAATGAGGGAATAATCAAATGCAGAAAAGTGTTTAATTTTTCATAAACAGAGGAACCACCGAATGCACACAACTAACAATGTACCCCAAAGCAGATGCAGAGCGTTTTTAATTTATGGAGAACCGAGCGAAATGGGCAGATGGAGCAAGAGGAGGTGGAGGCATGCTGAGGGACTCAACTTTTCTTTCTTCTCACCTCACAAACAAGAGGAGCCTGTGAGCGTGTGCCACAACACACATGAGCACACTCCCACACACCACTCAAAGACATGAGCACATGCACAAATGTGCACATGTACCACCCCCACCATTAATGGGCACACGTCCCATCGCCGCCATCCTTTCCACAACAGACGCATGACTACGCCATTATACCCGCATTTTCAACGCAGGCCCATTCCTTGCCTGTAACCCAAAACAAAACTCAAATTGATACATCCTCCTCCCACACACGCTCATCTCCAGCCTACAATTATTCCACCACCATCAGGCCTTCACATACACACATCTATACAAGGAAATCCTGAGGGTTGGACTGGACCCGATTGAGAACACCCAGTAATGAACTTCCTCATGCGCTCGACGGAGTCGGCAGCAAGCAGACAGGCTTCATTCTGGTGGGCCATATGTAGTTATGAATATGCATGGGAAGCTGTCAAACAGGCAACAAGCAATACATATATATGATGCCAAAGGTCACCAGTGTGAGTGGTGAAATTGGCTCTCTGTTGGGCATTTGGAGACTTCTAAGGCTATATTTGGAAGACGTGGGTAGACTGTGAAATCATGTTAATGTATGAGTGCAGTCCTTGGCTCTCTTCTAAAGGACAACGTTGATTGAGAAGTTTGGACTGTCAGTATCATCTGTTTTTATTATACAGTTGCGCATTAAACCTTTGTTTTAAAGTGAAAAAGATATTCATCTCAACTCAAGTTTGGGTATGTTGCTTTTAACTTTTTAGCAAAGTTAATGCTACGTCTTTTAGAGACAGATATGTAAAATATAGCAACACTAACAATGGCAACAAGTCATAATCATAACCCTAACCCTAACTCACAGAATGATACCACATACTGGAACTTCTAAAGAACTACAATTAGGTCCAAACATACTTTATTTGTATACTGGATGTTTTGTATGGAAAATTAGTAGATTTTTACTATACATTTTTGGGCCTAAAGTTGTTAGGGCTCGGCCGGTCGCGCTGGGAGCGGGTAGTCGGTGCGGCGTGTGGCCAGGGGAGCTGCGCGCTCCGGTGGACAGCGGACAGCGGACAGCGGAGTCGCGCTCTGAGCGCACAGCTGCAGCTCGTCAGCTCGTCTGTGGAACAGGTTAAAGAGCGGGGCTGCCAGTAGTTCAGGGCTAGTTTGTTTTGCAGCTTTGTTTGGTAAGTTGTTTGCTTGTGTTTTTTTTTCCCTGGATTTTCTAGTTCCCTGTGAGGAAAGGTTTGTGTTCCCTGTGGGAGTATTTGTGTTTACTATTGAACTACACCGTATTTTGGCTAAGTTTAACCCTTGTTGGTTCAGTTCAAAGAAAGACATCCATAACAGCATGAACTAGCCATGATGAACCCAGCCGACACTGAGCGTGGCTCGTTGCCAGCTGCCCTGGAGAGGCAGATGAAGATAGCAAACAGCCATACTCACCAGCTGGAGGCAGCCGCTGTGGCCATGCAGGTCCAGGTCCAGCCTTTGCAGGCTTCAGTGGTTGGCCTGATCCAGCAGCAGCTCACCACGCGGAGCTGATGGAGAAGCTGCGAGGGTTGACAGGGGCTCTCGCCAGTCGGCTGCCAAGCCAGCCTGCGTGGGTCGTGGGTCCGCTTCCGGGGAATTCTTCCCCGGTTTGGCCTGCGGTCCGCGACCCGGTATCCCGGGAATCCTGCCGGTGGCCGCCCCAACCTCGCCTTGTCCCTTTTCCGGTGGTGGTCCCGGATGCACCTCGCCCTGTTCCTGTTCCGGCGGTGGTCCCAGACCTGTCAGTCCGGGTGGCGTTCGTTGAGGGGGAGGTACTAGACGCACCTACCTGTGTTCCCAAGGTGGTCCTAGACGCACCTCAGCCAGCACCGCGGATCCTGTCTTCCCCGAAGCCACCCTCTGACCTGTCCCGAGAACGGCCCTCTGACCTGCCCCGAGAACGGCCGTCTGCTCGGTACAGAGAACGGTCCTCTGACCTGTCTGCTCAGTCCCAAGTTTGGCTCCGAGGTTGGCCCCCTGAACTGTCTCTCCGGTCGGCCCGGTCTCCCGGACGGCCCCCTGAACTGTCTTGCCGGTCTGCCTGACTTGGTGCCCAAAACCCCAGAGCCCCGACTTTGTGTTTTCCTGGGCCCTCCTCCGGGCCTCCACCCGCCCTGTTTTAAGTGTTGGGTTTTGAACATCTGGGCTGGGCATTCTTCCGCGGCCCGGTCGTGGTCGCTGAGGGTGCAGAGTCAACGCAATGTGTGGCTAGGGGAGCTGCGCGATGAGCCGGGCACGTGCCGGCGGACAGCAGAGTCGCGCTCTGAGCGCACAGCTGTAGCTCGTCAGCTCATCTGTGGAACAGGTTAAAGAGCGGGGCTGCCAGTAGTTCGGGGCTAGTTCGTTTTGTAGCTTTGTTTGATTAGTTGTTTGCTGGTGGTTTTTTTCCCCTGGATTTTCAAGTTCCCTGTGAGGAAGTTTTGAGTTCCCTGTGAGGAAGGTTTGTGTTCCCTGTGGGAGTATTGGTGTTTATTATTAAATTATGCCGTATTTTGGCTGAGTTTAACCCTGTTTGGTGTTGTGCGCTTGGGTTCAAAGAAAGACATCCTTAGCAAAACTATTTGGAATAAGTGATATAATTGCAAATGCAACCATCATTTCTTAATATTTGGATGAATGTTTGGTCCTTGAGTGCTACGTTCTATATGTTTTAAATGTTTCCCTGCTTCAACAAACCCTGATACAAATGACTGTCATTATCAGACTTATGCAGACATTATTGACAAGTTAATGACAACACTTCATTTGAATAAGGTGTATTGATGCAAGAAAACACTGAAAAATCCAGGACGGTGCCACTAATGAATGTTACACACTTTGGACCATGGGCTTTTCCTTTCCTTCTCCATAACCAGTATATTCTTTTTTCAAGAAACATTTTGATTATTCTTTCTCTTCTTTTATAAGAGGGTGCAAATTGTGGACAAAATCCTGTATTCAGTGGTGTACGTTGGCACAGGAAGCAGTATTTTGTCAAAGCTCTAAAAAGTCATACTTAGATATTGTTTGTATTGTTGAGGTGGAGGGATATGTTACATGGATAACTCTGAGAAAATAAGGCCTACACAAATGACAAATTTGGTAAAAAAAAAATATTATCTGAATTTTATTTGTTTACTTCATTGTTTCCTGTGTTCTAACATGCACATGCCTGGAACGAACAACACATTTCTTTGCTCCCTGGTAATGTCACGGCCAGAAATGTAGTTTACTCATGTCAGGATGTCCATATCTAATAGACACTGAGAATTTAGGAGAAACTGTATTTTAAATAATTTAATTTAGGAGAAGTGTAACCTTCCATGGGCCCACAAAGAGCCGAGCACTTTCACTTTTTCTTTATTTCAGCAATTCACTAAATGTTTCTGTACCCTGGTAAAAACAATCCAATTTAATCAATATTAAAATAAATATCTGTTTGTGTAACCTGTTTATCATTTTGTGCAAAAAGGAAAGATGTGATACATATACATTTTATTTATATTAATGTTTGAGTATAACTAAATTGTTAAAGTGTCAAATGTGCATTTGCTATGAAACACCTACATTTGATTGGCATGTTACCAGTCATTCTGCATCAGCCTGATTTGATCTTCTTCAGCTCATCATCTTGTTTGTCTTTTTCTTACTGGGATTTTGGTTGCACACCATCTCTCCTAGGCTTTGATTATTGAGGCTGTTTTATGAAAGTAGAGTTTGGCTTCACAGAAGATGTTTTTCATCTCTCCCAGTTGACTCGTCACCTCATTTCTAAACCTAAATTCTTCCAGGGGAAAAAGAAGAAAAATGTAAACCTGGCCGCAGTTCCAACAAGCACAACTATCTCTGGCTGCTTAACTATTTATTTGTGGTGACATTAGACCAGCATTATGCTTCACCAAAACACATGTGTCCCCAGGCGTGGCCCAGACGGCCTCGCTGTTCCGCAGTCTTTCTGCTGTAAATTCTCCACTTAAAATTTCATGATCTCCGCTCGGCAGGATACCACTTCCATCATGAAAGAGTCCTCAAACCTAATAACCGTTACTACTCTGGCAGAGCCATCAAAAACCTATTTGTTTCAACAAAAGCGCTCTCCCCCATGCAATGCTGCTGGGTAATAATGCTAGATAGGTTTTAAGGGCAATGAATTGTGGAATTACCATTTTCTCCTTCCTGTCTATATCTTTCTTTTTTTACTCTCCCTCCATCTCCCTCTCAAGATCATTATATTAAAACAGTTAATTATTCATTGGTAATGCCTGTCATAGTGAAATATTGTCCTGTGCCAATCTGAATGCATCATACGGCCGTGCCTGCCTCTCTTCCTGAGGTTAATGGCGCCACCCTCGCTTGCATTAGCCTGGCTAAATGCAGTGCACCTCATAAGTCAAAGTTCCCTCAGTGAGTAGAGAAGTCATCACCTCGAGCGCACTCTTTTTTTTCTCCTTGAGCATGTGGGTCAGTGAGATCATTCTTACAGGAACTGGCTTATAGCACACACGCGCATTCACTTGTCCACATCGGACCTTTATTGTTTTCTCTGAAGGATGGTTTGGGTTTGACAGACGCGTTGCGTCAGGATGGTGCATGCCATCAGGGCTTTTAAAGGTGAGGGGTGAATGGATCACTATTCATGCAGTATACTCATGGACTGAACATCCATTGGAGGCCACCCTTTGGGGTACAGACTAAATTATGAGACTGACATCAGTCATTCCATGCCACATGTTCAATTTGGGTGGACATAAATAGTATTAAACAGATTACAGGAGATAGTGGTGACAAGGCTCTCTCAGGTCTCATTTGAAGACAAGACATCCACCACATGTTAATACACTCTGGCATGCAATATTTCTTTGGCAAATATGCAACGCTAACAAAAATGATAGTTTTGTGCACTTAAGCAGATTGCATGTTGATTATCTGCCTGATATTGCTAAAATGAAATGCATTTTTTTTTATCACTGGTTAACTGTGAATTACAAGTTATAAGAAAACCTTTGGAGTAAAAAAACACAACCACAAACAATGAGCTGTGTGCCAATAAAATGAAATGCTGACATCTGAGTAAACACTTTACCAGCATTGCAGCTTTTCTCTGTCGCTCATAAAATTAATATCAACAACAAATAATTTTATTCAAAGGGAAGTCAATCCGTTTTAACCTTTGCTGAAGGCAGAGAAATTGGGCAAATGGAGGCCATAGATTAGTACTTTATCATAAAAACATATATGGATCCTTATTTTATAACCTTCTTGTTAAACATGTATGACTGCGTGTCAGCACATTATTAAAAGTGCTAGCAAAAAGAGCGCCGCTGCTGTCTTAATGCTTACCTCACCACCTGGACATCAGGTAAAAGATCTCAAAGAGAAAAGGAGTTATTGGAAAAGGCTGAAGTCTTTCTCAGCAGATTCTGTACCCTCTCAGAGGACTATAATGACTACAATGTGCTAACATTTGTAATTTGATCTGAGTTTGCACAAAATGTACATTACTTGTGCAAATTGAAGTATTGTATACATCTATGGCTTCAGAAGGAAAAAAACACATTTGTCTCGAGGCATTTGACTGAACAATTATTCCTAAGTGGGTCCCAATCAGTGTTTTTTCATTCACTTTCACGATTTAGAGTGAAGTCTCAAGGGGCCGATAAAAATACCGTTGCTGGTTCCTTTTAAAGCATTTATTTGTTATTAGTTAATGACTCCTTAAGTCCAGCAGCACATTTGAGTGATGAAATTTTTCTGACCTTCACTTCACAGCGTACTCTCCACATTGTAGAGCTCATTAGTGGACCATCTAATCTCATTAAAAGATGCTGGGTGAAGATGGCATGGCGACAAAGTAATCCGCCTTCACTCCTTTCTTTCTTCGGTTTGGACCGGGAACAGAAACAGGTGTGGAAGCAGTCTGGGACAGACGGCGTCTTTGCTCACCCTTCTCCTCTCCGCCGTGCATGCCAGTACGTACGCTATCCGCTGCCTTTTATAACAGTTGGTGTTTGGCAGGAGGCTTGAATGTTGTTTTGCTGATTCTTTGCTACTTAACAGTGTCTTTGTTCAAGGAATACTTTGCATCCTTAGTTTAACTACAATGTGTGCCACCTGTGGATGCGGTTGCCAAATGCCCCAAGACATAATTTACTGAAACCAGCAATTATGAAACTTCCAGCTTCAATCTGATATTCATTTAAAACAAACTTCTACACATGGAAGCAATGCAGTATGTAAGTATTAGGCTGTGCATGCGCATATGAGCCACCAGTGGTTCTATTTTTACGGTGACAACAAAGATTATCACATCACTGCTTGCTGTAACTTATTAGTTTTAAACCAAATATCACTCACTTCCTGTCAAATTATATTCAGACATTTATTCTGGGGTCTGTTTTCTGATAAACTCATTGATGTCTCCAAACTTGCATTTCACTTTCTTGTCTGCACATTTCCTCACGTTTCAAGTCATGCCGCGCTTCTATTCATCTCAGCTTATTTAAATAATCACTGGCATATCAGCCCACGTCGCGGCCCTTTGTCAAGGTAATAACAGTGTCAATGCTGTTGGGAAGCAAATATTAAACCATAGATCAATGTTTAATGGCACATAATAGACTGAATCTGCATTCTCCTGTATTCATTTCAGTTGGCCTTTGGCAATATTAAAATAATCTAATGCGTCAAATAATATCAGGGGAAAAAAATGCCATTGTTATTGGTTTTTTGATAAATAGTTAAAAGGAATTCAGTGTTACATGCACAAGTGGGAATTTTGCTTGTTTGAGACACTGGTTTGACTTAAGGACAATAAGTCTGTTTCTTTTGACTTTTTAGAAAAAAAGCAACATAAAAACTGCAAAGCAAGAAGCCATGTGTAAAAGGATTTATGTGCTCTGTAATTGCAGTAATTGCTGTGTGGGATTTCTCTGCAGCATTGCTTTTCTACAATGATACAGAAAGCTTTTAGTCCATACTGGATTTGGGAATGTCACACTGTGGGAAACTTGACATGCCACACTAAAAGAAAAACATTTCTGGCATGTTAATACATAAGCTTAAAAAACTTTTTTGTTTTTCCGTTTTTGGTCATATGGTCTTAAGAGAGATAACCAATAAATACTGGCATGATTGGCTAATTAAGCTGTCATAATATTTTAGTTAATTTAGTGGTTATGTAAAATTCTAGCCTAAAAAAAAGGTAAAGAAAACTATATAAGGAAAAGAAAACTATATATATATATATATATATATATATATATATATATATATATATATATATATATATATATATGTATGTATATATATATGTTTTCTGATAAACATATATATATATATATATATATAGCAAAATTTTTGGGTTTTTCGGGTCGGTTCGGGTGTCTATATGCGCAATTTTAACTCTCCAATTAGCACAATACTGGATACCTTCCCTGCCTCATCATCATCTGGGCTTGCCTCGACGCGGGGCCCCATGGCTGCTTGAGACCTGGGCGGATCGGTGATTTTTGTAACAAATTTATCAAACGTGCATCAAACGAGAGGCATTAAACTCTTCCATTTTCTTTCGTTTTTTTCTTTTTTCATCCCCTGATGGAAATTTCCTGAATCTGTCTCGTTCTCTCGACATTCTGTGACAGTTTGTTCCAACTCCACCCGTCTGGATCAGACTAGCTTGTGTCCGCGCTTGGTCTGATCAGTTGTATTGAACAACAGACACATATATTTATTGATATGCACAGACTAGTACACATTTAGGTCTGTAATGGAACGTGACTGTTGATATTTATAAGGGAAAAAAGGAAAAAAAAAAAAAAAAAAAAAAAATTGTGGAAAAAAAAAAAAACGGCCCATAGCGCCAGACCCCTAGGGGCGCGAGGCCCCTTGGAGCATGTTATCAGCCATTAATATGTTTTTTTTTTTTTGTCCCTCTGTCTGGGCCCCCCCCTGTCAATCGGGCCCTAGGCACATGCCTAGTTTGCCTTTGCGTTAATCCGGCTCTGGATGGACTCATGTTTCAGAAAAAGCTTCAAAGCAGCACAATGTAATTTTCAGCTTTTGTTGAGTTTGGCGGCTCCTTTGGACAAAAGCGGTAGTGCTTTACCAGAAAGAACACTACATTTCCCATGAGCACCAGCGCGTACTGCCGGAAAGATCCTGTCCCCGTCGCGTCCATTTGTTTTCATAGTGAATGAAATAAGACGGGACGGACTTTCAAAACCACTTTTCTGTTTTCAGCGGTCGTTTGCAGGATGGATAGCGAAGAAGTAATGTATCTATTTTTGGCTAAACAATATAATATGACGAGGTTGAAAATCACTAAGTTCAACTTGGTTTTATTAGTGAAGTGTTTCAGCGAGATTATGCACCCCAAACTACAAATGTTTTTTAGAGGGACTTCGTCATAAATGAATAGTCCAACATACTTACTGACAAAATAAAAAAACACTTTAAAACCTGTGAATAACTGAATGCCCATTCCTTATATTTTGCAGATCAGCCCTGCACAATTTTACAGTTCTCAGGAAAAATACTAGAACCCAAGACGAATCCCCTGTATGTGAAAACATTCTAATTTTGATTCTTATTGAACATAGAACTCTACATTTACATATGTATCATAACAATTCTGTCTCTCTTGTTGGACATCCCTCCTCGTCTTTCATCTCACGCCAGCGAGTGAACGCCGGGCCAATGTTTATTCTTGTCCGGGCATTTTTTTTTTTTTATTTAATTTAATGTATTTATTTATTTTTTGTCCGGGCATTTACATTGTTACTCTACCGCTTTCTTTTTTTCGCCTCCTCCGATAAAACCTTTATTTTCTTCGTTTTTTTCGCTGCTTCGGCCACGATACCAGCTTCTCCTGAGTTCTGCACTCCACACCCCGCCCAGCTTTAGTCTCGACTACGAATCGGGAAGGAGGGGGAAGTGACGTATGCCGTAAAGTTGTCAAAGCCGTAAAAATGTGTAGTTTCTTAGTGTGGAAGGGTTCCTACCATCTACCTCAAAGTTACATAGTGCCAGTGAAGGCGATACAGACCCCTCAGACCATGACAGAGGTGTCATTACACCTGTTGTAAGTTGATGTACCATCACAATGACTCTGGAAATATGATATTAAGGTGGAAAAGTTACATAGTGCTGCTTTAACTAAATTTCTCAGATTGAGGTAAAAGGCTGAATCTGAAAGAATAAAAGAATGATGGCATCTGCTTAAAACCATCAGCTACCAAAAACATGACTGACGAATAATCGGAAGTTAACACAGTTTTTTCACTGAATGATGCAGATAATAAGAATTCTGTTGCTGTTAGTTGTGTTACTGTCTGGTATGTGGATGTCAGCTGAATATACTCATGCGATAACTAGTAACACTCATTCTGAGTAAAAATCAATTTCTACTCATCAGTTTTCATGGTGGCTAAAAACAATGCTACGGTTGAAAATCCACCATTGGATGACATGAAATGCAAATAATGAATCGTTTACTTCCAACTGTGTTAATGATGATTATTATTTTTATTGACTATTAGATGAGATTGCACTAACATCATAAGTCTGAAGCACAATGAATGTAAAACTGTGTTTCTATGCAGTGGGTAAGTATAAGTCTACTATTCAGGCTCCTTGTAGATTTTTTTATATAGCTTTTACAGATGTAAAACCTTTCTTTGGGTCTCCCAATTAGGAACTGATCCTCAAAAAAAAAGATAGGAGAAAAACTTTACTGAAAAATAAAGGACGGAGTCTCTACAAATTTTACAGCGACTGGGATTACTTGTCGAAAGAAAAAACAAGTGTTACCAGATTTTTTAAAACAAGTGACGCAGCATCCTGAGCCAAGTCAGCAAGAAGATAAAAAATCTTAATGGTTTGGATGTGTGTTTCATAAAAAAAAAAAAAAAAAAACAGTCCTGATGTATTTACTTTTGTCAAGCGAAAAATATTCAGGAACAAAAATGGTAACTGTATGTATCCGGTGAGATTCAGCTTTATTGCAGTGGTCCAGGTTCCAAAAAAATCTGCCAACTCTTGTTTTTTCTTCCCACAAGTATATCGCAGTTCCTGTCAAAGGTTCTCCGAATCTCTCTCCTTGATTCTCTGAAAGTATTGCTGATTGGTACACTCGTATTTACTTCTTCTTATATTCAATTTTTGAGGTGAGACCAGAAATGGCCAGGTTTACTAATCCCATGGAAATAAATGGAATGGCAAATGAAAGGAAACAAATTATTTGGATAAAACATTTTTATGTCTGAGAGCATACAGTATATTTTTGTGGTGAAGTTTGTTTTGTCTCATGGTTGTGAGACACCTACGTCAAAAAATCTGTCAGTCAGTGAAAATTACTGTAACAGTAACATCATGTACCAGTGGACTTTTTCAGCTTTCCCATCTTTAATTCCACCAAATTTCCCATCTTGCTGCATTTTCTGTACTTTTGGAGTGAGTCGGACAAACTTGTAGCACCGATTTAAAAAAAAAAAAAAAAAAAGCGCATTGTGCTTAAAAATACAGGGTTGTGACTTTAAAAAATTGTTATGAAGACAAACGTAAAAACATAGCAGCTCTTGCACTATGTTTCTGTCGTATCTTGGTGAGAAAATGTCACATTCGTATAATTTAGACCTCAGGAAATTATGTTGAATTTTTAAGAAACATCATGTCGTCTTTGCGATTGTCCAGGATATATTGAGGTTTTAATCAAGTTAATGTGGTACTCCTGCTCGATGGTCTGGTTTATGATTGGTTTATGATGTCATTGTCTCTCTGGTTAATCAAACAGCCGAGCAGTTGATTATGACAATTATTACCTAAAAATCAGTACTGTATAATAAAAGAAGAAAGTTTAACCTCTCAATTTTTATTTCATGTTCATAATTCTTCAGAGTCTGAGAAGTAAAAGGCTTTAGTGGACAGATTAAAGTTTTCCATAAAACCCTCAGGAATCTGAGGACATTATTAAACCTTGGACAGCAATTGTAAGTGGAGATGCATAACAATTACAAAGGAGTGAAATTATATAATCCAGGACAGTATAAATAAGACAGTATGCAAAATGATACCAAGTTGCTATTAAAATGAAAACACCTGGGACAAATGCAAATGCTTCTAGATAAAACGATCCAAATATGAAGAGCAGTGGCATGGTTACAACCACAAAGAAGACAGTTTTCTACACCATAACAAGACAAATTTTGAATTATTGACAAAAATACTCCTGACGATTTTTTGGAGTGCCATAAAGATATTGTGTTTGATTTTACATTATGGACAGTTTTTGAATGATTTCCCCTACTTTATTGGTTCTAACATTTCCAGTTTCTAACCAACCTGATCTCACAAAAATCTGTGAAATGCCCACGACCTCTTACCAATATTTTCCGTGGCACCAGCAGGGAAAGTGGTAAAATTCCGTGTGAGCACCACGGATATTGTACCTATCCGACGTCAATTGGGATCCGTTGTCATGATATATACACGGATTATTACATTATTATTATTTATTATAGTGGCTTAATTATGAGTTTTTGTAACCATGTTGCCGCGCAAGTTACTGTTTGTTACTGTCAGTTTGTAAAAGCAGGTTTTTAACAGTGTTTTATTGATGTTTTAATGGTGTTTTCATGACGTTTTAACAGTATTTTGACAGCGAGTACTTAACCGTGTTTTCTAGTATTTAATGTAAATTTGAGTATTTAACCGTGTGGTTTGCTGTCGCCATGACGACGGAGGTGGCGTAACTGATGTGAATTTATTATTTTTAGCACAAACCACAACCGTTTCCTACTTCTAACCAATCATAAGTGGTGCCTTAAAGGAGCTTGAGGCAGGATTGAGGCAGGATTTATGAAAGAAATTCGTAAACGTTTTAAGTTTTCTAGTAATAATGTCAGATGAAGCGTTCCAAATCAAAACGAATGAGCCCTCTAGTGTATCTCTCCGTTGCCTTGAACAGGCTGTGTGCTGCAAAATGTGCTGCAATTCGGGGGGCGAATTTCCCGCGCTGTCCTGCGTATGTGACGTCACATGGCGCTGCATGCGCATTCTCCCCGTTCTCCCGTGCCGGCTTCACTGTTGGCTGCAGTACCCCCAACGGCCGTCGTGGCGAAGGGTGGCGCTAGAGAGTCTAATTTCCTAAAAGGAGCCTCATGCTCCTTTAACCTAACCAGACGTTAACCAGAGCTTCGTCAAAACGCAATGGCTTTTGAACCAGGGAACGTTTGACACAGGGAATTCCCTCTGGGCGTCGACTCTACGTCATAGAGTGACGAGTCTGGATCCTGAACACGTGACGATTGCCCCGATCAGGTGTCTCCGATTTGACTGTTATCAGCCCATTGAATGAGGCGTTATCAGCACACTTTAGTCCCATAAGTATGGGCTAGTGGGGGCCTATTAACCTGCTAGTAGTTACCAGCCATTTGTTTCAGTGATCCCTTGTTTGTGTAGCCCAGTAGTGTTGTGTAAATTTAATCCAACCTGTTACAGTACAGTATATGCTCTGTATGTCTCAGCCAATCAGGAGGCTGGTTGTTAGTATGTAGGGACCCGGATGTGTGGTCATTGGTTACTGTTGCTATGGACGTGGAAGTAAACTGATAATATTTAAGATAGATAGAAGATAGTTAAGCTTATAGTAACGTAACATGGTGTCAGAAGTTGACATACATTTTCTTTTTGTTGGAAAATGCAATATTTTAAGATACTTTCGCCATTAAAATGCATTTTAATAATGTTTCTAGCGAGAAAAGTGTATTTTATTTACTCTCTTGTTATTTTAAGATAGTTAAGCTTATAGTAACGTAACATGGTGTCAGAAGTTGACATACATTTTATTTTTGTTGGAAAATGCAATATTTTAAGATACTTTCGCCATTAAAATGCATTTTAATAATGTTTCTAGCGAGAAAAGTGTATTTTATTTACTCTCTTGTTATTTTAAGATAGTTAAGCTTATAGTAACGTAACATGGTGTCAGAAGTTGACATACATTTTATTTTTGTTGGAAAATGCAATGTTTTAAGATACTTTCGCCATTAAAATGCATTTTAATAATGTTTCTAGCAAGAAATGTGTATTTTATTTACATCAATTTCCCTGTACGTTTGTAGACAAAAGTACGAGGCATGGTACTCAAACCATAAACATTTTGAGGACCTGTAGCATCTTGCTGCACGCACTGAAACATGTAGAAAGTAGTTGTCATCACTTTAGCCACTTCATGCATAATACTGTATTTACTAGACTTATGAACTGTGAATAAAGGCCATAAGAGAGCATAGTCATTTTCATTGTAAATACAGTATAATGTGGCTTGTTGTGTTTTCAACTGTACAAAGAGAATGCAGGTTTTTGATCGCATGGAAGGGTTTGGGGAGAAGCTTCAAAGCTAGAACTAAAACTACCGAAGGTACTGCAATCACTCAGCTTGCCGGGTTATATCAGTAGGCTTCCCCGACCTGCAGGGAACTGCAGACAGATGAGATGCTCAAACGGCAGGCAGAGCGATGGCAGGTCCCAGCGGGCTTCCCCCGCTCAGCTCTGATATGGCTCATTTTTAATGTTGTTTTGGTAGCAAAATATAAAATGAGAACATTTATGCACATTTGATCACAATGGATGTAAATGAATATTTACATAAGTAAATTAAATTTAATTAAAATGTGCTTGATTAATACTTAATTATCAGCATAATAGGTTAGCATAAGCTAAGCCAGTGGGTGTGATCCAGCAGGGTACCGGGCCTGCTTGTTCCACCCATTTGCAATATGATGTTCAGCAGTATGAGGAATAAGGGCCTTCAAAAGGACTCTTCACAAAACCTACGGGTGACATCACAGGGGGTTGGTTGGTGCATTACATCTTGCACAGTCTATTATTACCAATGTAGTTGCTTGCTTATCCTGAAAACTGTGTTGATGGGTTTGATTAGATTAAACCAAATGCTCACAAGTAGAAGCAGATTATTCTTTTTTGCAATACTCAATAAAGCTAGAAATTTTAGCTATGGCATGAAGTTATTTTCTGATTTTTCTTTCAGCTGTTCTGATGCTGTGCAGGTATACCTGTTTTATAATAATTTATACGTGTAGGGAAAGTCTTTAGTTTCCAACCATAGAGCTAAAATAATGAGCTCAAGACATCAATAACATGTCGCACTGAGGGAGCTACATTCTTAGATCCTAAATCTCAGACTGGCAACTTCCAAGTTCAAGGAATCTTGTAATTGCTTCCTAGCTCATAAATAGTAACTTTGAGACACATAAAAGATAAAGAAATAGGCATTGTATCACAACAGGTTTATCTCTTTCCTTACTCATTTGTTTGTTTAAAATGATCTCAATAAAAAGTCATTGATTTGGATGAGTGATTTTCCAAATCTTGCCAAAAGAGGGCTACAGGTTGCTGTTGATCTGTTTAAGAACAAGCCATCATATGCTGGAGGGGCCAGTGTTTTCCAGGTGCACAAGCACACACATGCTGCACACACTCATACTGCCTGCTTATCATGGCTAGTTGGTGATTCTGCTCAAGGTTCAGTGAACCATCAGTTGGAAAATCTCCCAGTCGGTGTGTGTTGGGTGCCAGAACCCCAGCGCTTACCCCCGGGATTGCTCTTTGGATCAGCTGTTGCTGGCTGAGCCAGCAGCTAACAGAGCACTGGGGAACTCCAGGTGGGTCTGATTAGCTCTCCGTGGAAGAGAGGGGTCAAGGGAAGACGGCTCAGGTTACCCATCGCAGAGTTGGAGAGGAAGCGAAAAAGGGGAAGGGAAAGCACAAAGCAGTGTGTGGCTGAGAAGCAAATGAGTGGTTGCAGGGCAGTGAGTGGGGAATTAGACGCATGTCAGCCAAGGTCTCAATTTTCACGCAATCAGCACGACACCTGGCCTCGTCTTAATTGGTGGGGATACTTCACGTAATCCGTTGTCTGTCCTCCCCGGTGTCTACAGCCCTCGACACTCCATTCTATGCTACAATGAATGGACAAAAGCAGAGATGAAAAAAGGGGCCTCTCTTTGAGACCTAATCCAATTAGATAACTGTTAGAAAACCGTGAGTAGAGTTTCACGTCCCTTTTAAAAGTAGACACGAACTCTGGCAGCCTCTGTAACCCAGGGGAATGCCATCTTGTTAAGGGCTGCAGCAGGAATCTCTAACCCCTCTCTTGATCCCCCCTGACCAGGGTGCTGTGTGAATGTGTGTGTATTTGAGATGGAGATGGGACGGGGATAAATGGTCCCTTCTCAAATAACAGCTATTCTGCATCTCATCCAACTATGAAATATATCGGCAACTGAGGAGTCTCTCCTGATAGTTGAGGAATGGAACTTGTGTTTGCTTTCAGTTTAAACTTAATTAACTCTTTAATACTCTTATGTAAACACCACAAAACAAAATAAAACAAAACAACACGAGAGCCAGGCTAGCATATAAATGCACAGAAATCGCACCACAGGGACCTATCTGATTTATTCATATTTGGAGATTCCTGATTGCCTTCGGTGATATCTTAGCCTCTAAATACATGAATATATATCACTGCTTTTTGATAGTTGCTGTTAAATATTTCCCACACACTTCCCTTTTATTTATTAAGGCAAAAATGTTAAGGCGCTGCATTAAGAAACCATCATTTTCCGTTTCTGAAAGACTTCAAAGTATCATAAACCTCTGATGTGCCATGCTGACGTGGCACTAGACATCAGCTAAATGTTTGCTAAAGGGGGGCACCGGCTGGCCAATAATGTCCTTGCATAGTGATCAAACAATGAAATTTAATCAGTGGCCTCCAGTCTACTTCCCATAAAAATATGTTCTCTAATATAAAGTTCATTTCTATGAATATTAAACCAGCATATCATCCTTTGAATATTTCATTTGATCTGCACCTTTAATAATGCAAAATGAGAATAGAACATTGGCCCCTTTTCCAACTTGATGACTTTGTCCACTATTGTATGTATCACATATTGCATTACAAGCGCTAGTTTCTGTAATATAAGAGTTAAAAATGGAGCCCTCTGCAATGCAGATGACACTACAGCTCAGGGCGTTATGGGTGTCATTGAAATGCAGTGAGTCAGAATGATGGATGTTAACGTAGCAGTAAAGTGAAGCCTTGTTTGACACCTGCAAATTCTGAATTTTTTGGGAGTTAACGTAAAACCATCTAGAGCCTGGGGACAAGTGCTGAAGAGGCAAATATTTTATAGATATTCGAGAGGTATTATTTTTTTCAGTAGACTCTATAAGGCCTGCACAAGCATTTTCCACAATTACAGATGCTTATTTAGTATAATTGTGACATTATGAGGATGCAAATGAAGTATGTAGACATGGCAACCCTGTTGAAAAAAGCCTTGAGGCTGTCTTCCCTTTGTTTCATTACCCTCTCAGCCATGTTCTTATTGTATTCTCCCCTTCATTTTAGCTATTTGCTTCTTTTGTTTTGTGTGTCCCTCCTCTGAATGCCTTTATATGGCACCGTCATCAAGGTGATAATTGCATTGCCAGTCCCCAGTAAGAAACATTCTTAATTATTCCAGCATTAGGCAGTAGTTATACAGGCAATTAATGCTTGACTTCACAATTATATACTTTGTTTGATTGCCTTTTATCGGCAGGATACAATGGGCTTATTTGGAGCTGACAAGAGGAACACCACAGTTTTATACAGATGATAAGTGATGTGACAGTCCCTGTATAGCTTCCATTCACATGCAAAAACATGGCATGTTGCGATGAAGTGCTTTTAATCTCGCAAACGCCTCACACGTGATAATAGTTGGATGGAAATGTGTGGGCATTGAATGAGCTTTCAAACCTTGAAAAACAGTCAAGCTGCTTTTGAAAACTTGATGCTAGTTTCCTCTATTTAGAATAATAATTAAAGAAAAAAAAATCTCCTCGTTGTTATCCAGTTGATTTAGGTCTGAAGTGTTGACACCTTCAATGGCTCGCTTGTTTCATGGGCATATGGTTCGCTCAAGTACCATGCCTTTTAATGTGCAGATGAGTCATTTGACTCAGTGCAAGCTGATAGGATTTCTCTCTATCACATCTTCAGGACATGACATTTTAGTAACATATTTAGAATATGTTGCTAATGGGTAATGTAATATTTTATATGCTGATTTACAATGCAAGTCAGGCCTAATTACTCTGTGTGTACACCTGGCATAAGCCCACAATACCAGTCTTCTGTTTTTAAAGTCTTGGCCCTGGCATCAAAGCTGCCTGGTTTTGATGATATTTTGGCTCTGATGTGTTTTTGGCGGCAACTAAAACGGGATTAGGTTCTTTTGCATGTTAAAAGGGGCCTCGCTCTTCATATCATCATAACAGGATATTAAAAGTATTTTTCAGTGTCACAGAAAAATGTTAGCATGAAACTATGAAACAGAAAGCCCACGGATCAACCATCTTCTTTGAGAATGATGTCATCACTTCCTGTACTTTATAACAGACCGGTCCACTGACAGTCCAGACAAGTGCAACTCTTTTTATCAGAACTGTTCGCATGCCAACATCATTACGAGTTAAATTGGGCTCAGGTATTGCCAGTCAGCGCACCAGATGTCATATTCGATTAAAAAACCATTTCCATGACACCTGATGGCACCAGGCAGAATGGGCTAGCGAGGGGTACAGGCCAGTTTTCAAATGAAGTTGACTCGGCACACGCTGTTCACAGATGTGCTTTTACATTGTTTTCTAACTGCCAGTTCTTGCTTATTTTATTCTTAATTATTGTCGATATAGGCTTGGCTTGTTTTTGACTTCTATGTTCATAAATGATGAAGTTGGGATGGAGGCAGCATGAACTACTTCACTGTCATGTCGTCTAAAAAAAAAGCTTGTTTTTCACCCACAAAGTGCAACATGAGCATTCCACTGATAAAGCAGTAAATCCATAAAAACGCTTTTTTTTTTACTGATAACATATTGTATGTGAATTCTATCCGTCTCTTTGATCGCCATGTAAAATTAATAAATACTACATCAATTTAGTGAACTATAAAGTAAAGCTCCTTAACTCAAATGTGTCATAAATGGTACCTAGATTGTTCCCCAACCACGACCACTTGTTTATAAAGTATTAGTATATGTAAAATAGCTAAAATGAAAGAAAAGAAAATGAAATAAATGTAAAAAACAAAGAAAAAAAAAGTTAATTAAGTGCTCAGGTGGTGTGCTGCGTTACGGTATACATTTACTTTTATTGTGAGTTCAAAGACGTTGCATTGAAGATGCCGATGCAATGAGCGAATGTAAATGTATGTGGACCTACTTTATGAATAAGAACCTTTGATTGCTCTGTGACTCAGCAGGTGTCCACTCAATAATGCATGTGGCAAGGCTACAACTCTGCAAATAACTTGTCATCAATCCATGTTGTTTTTTCAATCCAAGTATTGTTGCAGTCCTTTGTACTTTTTTGGGGCCATTTGACTGTTGTGCAGCACTTAGACTATGGTTCTACACTGAGAAAAAAAGGAAGTATACAATTTTATTTTCCTTTATATTTGGACCTTTCCAATCTCTCTTTGAAGTCCCCCCAAGGAAGGATTGCAGTTGGTATTCTTGTCTTCCTGAAACAGTTATGATATGCACTTCAGTTGTCATCCATCAGGCTGTAGCCCACAGCTTACTAGATAAGCTTTTTGGGAGGATTTACACATTTACACAGAATGTGTCCCATGCAAGTGCTCTCTTCTTGCACAATGCAGACACACAGGTAGGTTTACATTTTTTCTCCTCCACAGTCATAAAAAACAGATACGATCCAGAGGACTCATTAATGTTCCTCACGTTTACAAGAGCCAGTTGTCATTTCCCTGAGGTTTACCACCCAATTTAATACTCTTTCAATAATTTGAAATATTCCCTCTTCAAAGATGGTAGTAACTTGAACCACATTCATCACTACATGCTGCACCTGTACAAACCCTGCTTACGCTGGCATCCTCCTACCCACATACTGCTGTAACAAACACATGCATAGCAGTCATTGTCCATGCAGCAGGACATACATCAAGACCACCACGTGGTCATCAAAGATCAAATTACTCCTCCCAGTATGAGATGCATTGATAACCCCAATGTCAGTAGGAATCCAATCCGAATCTAAATTGTGCCCCTCTAAAACGACCCCCTTGATTAGTTCTCCAATAAAATCTATTTCCTGCCCCCGCGCCTGTTTTAGACAGTTTATTTCCCCTGTGGTATCAAGCAATAGGCCCTACCAGGGCTCCCATCTCTGAATGCCAAGTGTGATGTCTGTCTGCCTGGAGTACTTTACTGGGGCTTGACATTTTTTTTCAAACCCCGACCATTCCCATTGAATACACAAGCTCTACTCTAAGATTTTCCAATATTCACAGCTGGCCCTACCTTTTGTGTCCAACCTAAGCAGAACTGAATGGACTAGGCCTCCAGAAAATTGTGGCACTTTATTTTTAATCTCACAGACTTGAATTGTAACAGCTGTCTTGTGGAGAGAAATGGCCCAACTGTTATAGAGATTCATCTGTCTGTCACAGAAATACAAGCATGAAGATCTGTTCTACAAAAGTCATATTCTCTTATAACTAGACAGTCAGGAAGTTGTGGATGTAGGACCCAAATGCAGGAGAGCAAGGAAGCAGGGGTTCCAAAAAATTGTGATTTATTAAAAAAGCGCTGACCAAAAACGAGACAGGACACAGTACGGACACAGTTAGAAATGGTACAGACCAGCAGGGAGCAAGGGAAAGACAAAATTAAATATACACAGAAGGCTTTTTTTTTTTGTTTTTACCTTATCTGCACACATATTAATGATTGATACCATGCCGGTAAAAACCTAAGGCATATATATGTGCATTATTACTATATTTAATATATACGCATACATACGCATACAAACCCAGTGAGTTTTTTTTGTTTTTTGTTTTTTTGGGGGGGGGTGGTGACATCCACTGCCAATCCAGGAAGCAAGAACACACGGAGGCACACGGAGCACTGGAAATCTGCAACAAAAACCACAAACGAAACACAAAACCGACACGGAGCCGACCAAAACACGAGCAGCAATCGACCCAAATCTCGAGATCCGATCACAGTCTAAGCTAAGCTACCACGATTAACTAACCCCAAAAAATACAGAGCAAGCATGCAGGTGAACAAGCCAGTGTGTATGTCTATGTGTGTGTGCGTGTATGTATATGATCGTGTGTATACGTGCGTGTGTACATGTCTGTGTGGCTACGTGTGTGTGTGTGTGTGTGTGTGTGTGTGTGTGTGTGTGTGTGTGTGGCTGTGTGTGTGTGTGTGTGTGTGTGTATATGTATATGACTGAGTGCCTGTATGTGTGTGTGTGTGTGAGCGTGTATATGTATGTGTGGCTAAGTGTGTGTGTGTGTGTGTGTGTGTGTGTGTGTGTGTGTGTGTGTGTGTGTGTGTGTGTGTGTGTGTGTGTGTGTATGCATATGTGTGGCTATGTGTGTGTATGTGTGTACACAGATGGCTTGACGAGACACTGGTCCACACGATCAGGGCAGATGGGAAATCAAGACATAACTGAAACCCAAAGACACGGGTTTCAAAATAAAACAGGAACTAAGCACCAAAATAATGACATAGCCTCGTATTTCAAAAAGCTAACAGAATTAATGTCTTCCGTATTATCGTATGCTACGATGTTGATGTAAATTTAATCAAGTGATATTTCTCTTCAATGTCTTGGTAGTTTTTAGTGTACTCACTTCTTGATAACTTCTTGTTATCTATCTATCTACAGAAAGACATACCTTTTATGTTTACTGGATTTTTCACAACATATGTTGACCTTTATTTCTTACACTGTCAATTTCAGTCAAGTACAAATTATATTTTGGGAATTACTTCTAAATTATTTGTCTAAGACAAGAAAAAAAGGTGATTTTGAGTGCTGAACCAAAATCATTAAATACCTTAAGGAAACCTAAAGAACATATCGAGGATTAAAGGACTGATGTCTCAGCAGGACTTAGAAAAACTTGTCCAAACTTTCATCTTCAGTAGACTGGACTACTGTAACGCTGGTCTCACAGGTCTCCTTAAAAAATCCATTAAACAGCTGCAGATAGTTCAGAACGCTGCTGCCCGAGTCCTCACTAAAACCAAGAGACCATACAACTCCAGTTCTTAGATCTTTACACTGGCTTCCTTTCTGTCACAGAATAGTTTTTAAAATCCTGCTGTCAGTTTATAAATCTCTGGATGGTCTCAGGCCAAAATACATCTCTGATCTCCTGGTCCATGATGAACCAACCAGAACCTTCAGGTCTTCAGGGTCACGCGTACTTTCTGTACCCAGAGATAGAACCAAACACGATGAGGCAGCTTTCAGCTTTTATGCTCTTCACCTGTGGAACAACTCCCAGAATGCATCAGGGGTGCTGAAACTGTCATTTGCTTTAAGTCAATGTTGAAAACCGTTTTAATTACTGTTGCATTTCAGTAATACACCATAATGCACTACAACCTTTATTTCATGCATCTCATTTGTTTGATTCTTTTTAACTTATGTCTGTCTTTAATTTCCACTTCACAACTCTTTCACTTTAACTATATTGCCAAGCCTGTATCATATGGTATTGGCTTGGAAAATCATAGAAGAGCAAATTGGGAAGTGAATGTGTACTACAAAGATTTTTTAAAAGACTTGTAGCTTTTTCTTTTTCCACACTAGATCACAACCGGCCCCTGAGTGGCTCAATTAGTAGCACATCAGCCTTTCCTTTGTGGGTCAGATGTTCAGGTCCCCTCTCCAGTTGTGTCTGGAAGGGCATCCGGTGTAAAACCTGTGCCGGATCGTTGTGCAGACTGTGCTGATCAGCTGTGGCGACCTCTCCGCCTAGAGAGACTAATAGCCCTTTTTCACTAGTACCTACTCAGCTCTACTCATCTCAATTCAGCTCGATTCAACTTGGCCTACTTTCTTTTCCACTACAATCCAGTACCGGGAGTGAAGTAAGCGGGGTTGGAGCGAAGCTGCTGTAACGTACTGTTGATTGTGTGACACAAACGAAGAAGAAAACAACACTTAAGATGTAGAACCTGGAGGATATATGTGCTGCTAGGTCTGTGGCATGTGTTTAATATCAGGTTCAAAAATAAGAGTGAGAGAAGGCTTCAAGCAACAAGGCGTTTTCATTTTTTTTTTTTAGCTTGTCTCGGAGCTGCTGAAAAGCCCGTTGGTAGCCGTGAGCAGCTATGAACAGAGAAACTCCTGGTAGATCTTTTCATTCCTTATCGGCACATCTAGATCCCTTTGAATTCCCTCCTCAACAACCAGGTTAATGTCTGCACCTCAGAGTTGGAACATGGAACAGACTTTTGCACTGCCATTTTTTTGACGAATAGAGGTCTGACTGGCCAACCCCCGGACCAAGTGGTGGCATGTAGTCTGATGATGTCAGATACATCCGGACTCAAGCCGCTTTGAACCACGGCAGAGTAGTTACAGAAAACTATCTACTCGGCACAGTTAGACACCTAGTGGAAAAGTGCCAGCATTGGTGTGTTCGAGAGCATGATAGTCATGTTGATTTAGTTTCTGTCAAAGGTCTCTTTGCGCCTTTGGTTCCTCCACCGTGGCATTTGCATCATTATTTGTTGTGACTGTGGCTAAAAAAATAAACATGACATGAGGAGTTGTAATTTTAATAGAGTTTATGACAAGTTGGCACAGGGTGGACAGGGACATTTCTTGGGTGTAAATTAGTTCAGTCTCACAAAACAAGACCTAATTCTATCTAATCATTTCAAATGGAAAAATCTGACTTCTTAGCTTCTACTTTCATCATCACTTGATTCAGAATGTAGAATTGTAAATTTGTAAAAAAAAAAAAAAAAAAATTTGACAAAAGATCAGAAATTTACTGCAAAGAGCACCTAGTATGTCAGCCTTATATGATTTGCAACAGGGTAGTAAAGGTTTGAATGCCATTAACTCACCATCTGCAATTTAGGAAGGATTTATCATTGGAGTTGACAAATAGGTGACGTCTTTACTCAGATGCCCCCAATTAGATATACATTGTGCTGCCTGGTAGCGATTTAATCTGCCTATGTCCAGCGGTAGTATGTAAAAACCTGACACTTTGACATGTGGATGTAAGTGTGTGTCACAAATATAAACTTTACTGAAATGGAAATTGACCATCCCGGGATGTTTTACAGCAG
Organism: Cololabis saira; assembly: GCF_033807715.1. Lineage (NCBI taxonomy): Eukaryota > Metazoa > Chordata > Actinopteri > Beloniformes > Belonidae > Cololabis > Cololabis saira. Next base: position 20,597,412 of record NC_084602.1, read on the forward strand.
AATTACCTCATTTACTATATTGACGTTATTGACCTTTGTACAGCTGGAGAAGAGAATCTGGTGACCTCAGCCCGTAAACACATTGGAGGAGATCAATACACCAAAGTCAGAGTTCACTTGGCTCCTCCAGCCTGGATGATTGCAGAATGAACTCCATTAAAAGTTTCCAAAGCCCACCAGTCAAATATCATTTGGCTCGGATGTCCGAAAGCATCTGCAGGAAACCCCAAGACACTGGTGGTAATGCAGTTTGTTTTCGGGGGCTTTAATTGCAGGTGGACTTGTGCCAATAACTCAAAGACTATGTGGAGGTAATTTGTTAAAGGGAGCAACCATGTTTGAGATTGAAGTAAAAGGATAAAACTTCACTAAACCCTGTCCAAAGAGTACATTTCTGGCTCCCTGACACTTTCTTATACATTGACGTCTGTCTTTTTAGATTGTAGATCGTAGATACATGTCCTGTCATTGTGGGGACAGTGTTTCTTTTCGTTATTTCCCAGCTTGTCCATGTCCATGTGTTTATTATTCCTTTTCTCACCATAAGCCACAGTCACTTGCATCCATTTTCTTTCCTTTTCCTTTCGCTGTTTTCCAGCTCCCCTGCCATCCCTTCATCCCCTCCAGTCTCCAGACATGGCTCTCTTTCCTTTCTATTTACAAAGATAAAGCCATAATGGCTCCCTTTGTGCTACTGTCGACCACTCAGCCGTGGCAGCCCAGTCAACAGATAAATATTTCTTTTCTCCATTTTCCTTTATCACCAGCTGGGTTCAATTAGCACAAGTCAGAGTCGTTTAACGAATGTCCTCTGTGGCCTTTGCTCTGCTCACCTCTTTTCAGGGATATAACTGTTTAACTTTGAAAGGTTTGCTCTGCACCGCCTGAGGATGTGCATGGTGAGAGCTGGTGGGATTCAGGAAGAGGGGTGTGACATGTTTTGTTTGCTGACTGATAAATGGATGTATAATGCTAGCAGATAAAGGTTTACAAAGGGTGTGGGGGCTGCAGCAGCACCGGGGAGAGGTAAGTAGTATATAGAACCCCCTCCCCTAAGCTGTCCAAAGCTGTGACGTATGGGTGACACTCTGTTCCTCTATTTGCTCTTCTCTTTTCATCCTCTCTTTCCCTCCCACTCTTTCTCTAGATAGATATTTTTATTTCTTGGCACCTCAGTGTAGATAGGCCATTGGGTTCCTGTCTAGTGGGGCAGCTGGCTGGGGGTTGGAAAGGGATGAAGGATAACTAGATTCAATCGGGCGTTGCAAATCAACTTTTCCACCAGCATCCTGGGAAGACCTGATAATACAGGTTTCTAATATCTGACCTGTCTGGCAGAGAGTAGGGGAGAGTGAGGGAGGGATGGATGAGAGAAAAAAAGATGAGAGCAATGGAGGCAAGAGAGAGCAATGAACACATTGATTTGATACGGCTAATAGTTCTGCAGTTGATAAGCACAGTGGCGCCAGTCACAAAAATGAAAGGCTGGCAACAGAGTGTAATAAATTGGGTCTGGCTTTTTTTTGTCTCTCTCCCGTCAGAGTTTGGAGATGTATCAAAGGGGTTTGGCAGACAGGGTATCTGCAAGGTTTCCTGGTTGTGTCTCTCCACCTGTCAGCCTTCATCCACTCTCCAATCTGAATATGATTTGAAAACCTCAAACACATTCACGGGTACTTATGTGAGTCAAACTCAGATGTGTGAATCAGAGACAAGACAGTGGGAGTATGCCAGGCTGAAATGTTTGACCGTGCTGCAAATCACATACTTCTGAACTCAGACTTGCAGTTTTGAGTGTTTACAGGCATTCACAGTGACAAGTGTGATTATCCGGTTAGTGTATTTACTAATAACACTCAAGGGCTTTCTCAGGGAGCCATAGGAGAGATTTCTTGATTTGAGGAAGGGGGTGGACCACCAACCAGTTTGCAACCAGTAAATGGTGGATATGCCATAATTGTGATCAAAGCATTAATAACAGCTAGTTTTCCAAAGTCTGATTTATGCTTCTGCTAAGCAGCGATACACTTAGGATATCTCAGTCCCTATGTCACCACTGGCGTTATTGGTTGCGTAGCTCTGTAATTACACCACCAACCACTAGGCGACAGTGTATGTTAATTTTAACAGCATTGTAGTTCAGCGTGTCGCATGTAGCACAATCAGTCCAATGCTGCGATGATCATTGGAGCAAAGTTAACAAGTTCCCATGTAGACAATAATACCAAGTTTTACACAAAATGTCAAGTTCATAGACTTGGGGCACTGCTCAGTAAGGCAAGCCATTCACATATGTTTGTTTTTAATATCCAAAATGCTTTAATGTGGGGTTAAGTGTAATGCTCTTGTTTCACTTTTTCACTATTCTCCCTCTCAGAAACAGACACTTGCACATCTTATTGACACCTCCTTGCTTGAAGCATATGCACCTTTTCAACATATTTTCATGCATCTTGTTGTCTTTATTTTTTCGGAACCTCTTGGTAGCTCCAAAAAGTCAACTTTGTATATATTTGTTTTAAACGAATCATGATTACTCTTTATATGAGACTCTTGTGCCGCAAAGGGAGATATCGTGTTGGTACATTGGCCTAATGATCGTGATAAAGGACAGACTTTTACTTTATGACTGTTCAGCGAGTGCAGAAATAACTACGAGTAACATGACAGGCGACGAGGGTGAAAAGAAATGAAATATGAATAAAAGTTTAGCAAAAAGCACTGCAAAGTACCTCTTGCAATTTTGAGCTCAGGGGGTCCCCCTGTAGGTGTGGAGGTTCTCTTGGTTAGTCCCTTGTTCAGGCACTTGCTTGATTCTTCTATCATAACCTTCTTGGTTTTCTCTTGAGCATGTTTTATGGCCCTATATAGACACTGCAGGTAGTCATATTTGGCATTTATACTTGTCTGTTGTTGTTTTTTGACTCTCTACTCTAGGTGGCTGAGGGGGTTCTTTTGTGCAACGCTGTAGTTTGTGGTGCTGAGCTTTTGTTTTGTTTGATAAATGATAATTGTAGAGCCACTGTAATATTTACTGGAATTACAAAAATCTATTTTTCTATCCAGTTCGGGGAAAAAAAGCAGTGTAAATATACATAGATAATTATATTTTAGCATCAAAATACTCCTTTGTGCCCCCTTAATAATCATGTACAGTATTTTACATATGTTACAAACTTGGTTTGTTCAAATAAAGGATAAATACAGATACCAGGCTTTTAAAGGACAATTCAAGTAAAAGGTGTTAAAAAAAAAAAAAAAAAACTATATCAGATTTTTTCCAACCTTTTTAAATAAATCTTGGTATTTTATGTTTTTACCTGCTGATACAGAGTTATTACAAATGGTTAAACAAATTTTATTAAGGCGCTTTCCCAGAACTATTACAACTCTTACTGACCTATATGTTCATCCTGTTGAAAACTTTATTTTTTGCATTACAATTATGGCTGACATATTGTAACCGAACATCTATGTTTTTCTTTGGTTTTTGCTTAAAAAAAAGTCCCTTAGGCTTGCCCAGACAGATGGGACAGAGCGTACTGGATCTGTGAGGACTTGCATGCTGTGTGACAGTGCAGACAACGCCACCCTGACCTTTCCCGGTGGTACCAGCTAAGAGGGAGTCAATGCAAGAGCTAACGAGACACTGACATGGCTTGACAGCCAGGGGTGGCACACAATTATTCTGGTGAGGAAAGATGCATGTCGGTGTGTGTGTGTGTGTGTGTGTGTGTGTGTGTGTGTGAAGCCATGGAGAAACACTCCATGCGTGCATGGATGTGTCAACATCTCCTGCAGGTCCCTATACGGTCAAAAAAGCTCTACTCTTATTAATGATTGATGTGTCCAAATCTCGGTAGGATTGCCCTGATGGATACAGTCAGTTTAGTCTCATAAGCCAGTCACCTCATTGAATGCTTCATTTTCAGTTATGGCCTTGTCTGTCATTGGCCATTAGGATTTATTTTCAATTAAAGAAGCTAAAAAAAAAGATGGTTTCGCTGTATCCATGACCATGTCTAGCTATAAACGGATATCACATGATTGTTTACCGAGTCAATAGAAAATCAAGTTTGTGCTTTGCTTGATCTCAGCCAATATTTTTTCCAGTGGATAATCTCTTAAGTAGATGATTAGATTTGTCTTCATCATTACCAGCGGTTGATTATTTGGACAACATACTCTGTCGTGGTAAGTGGTTATGTTCTTCTGGAACATTTCAGATGAGGTGACTTTGAAACTTGTGGCCGTACATCAATTAAGTCATCCGTCAATTAATTAAACTAGCAGACAAAAATAAGAGGCTTTGCATGTACCACCTATTCTTTGACTTTGACAAATTGATTAAATCCATTCCTTTAAGCAGATGACAATATAACCCTGCAGCATTGTTTCAGTTATTTTCAAGATGATCGTCAACAAATTCATCAGAGGTTTTTTTTTTTTTTTTTTTTTTTTAATTTATGTTAATAGCACTCAACTGAAAACCCAGTTTCTAGAAAATATATCGATTTTTTCTTTACAGCGTTTATTAAACAGAAACATGGGTAAAAAATTACTGCCAGTGTTTTCACTGACCAGCTCCACTGCATTTTGAAAATAATAGAAAGAAATGTATAATTTAATGCCAGTAGCACACAAAAAAAAAAAAGAATTGGAAGAGAAGAAAATGAATCACAGAATAGGTAATAGATTATAACCCCCTAAATTAGCAAAATACATTTGGATACGTTTGCATTGACTTTTACATCTTTGGAGAAGGCGTGTACTTCATACTTGGTGTGCTGGCTCTGTGATACCAGGAGAAGATTTACATTTTTAGTTTGTCCCATTCTTTCTGCAAGATCATTTTAAAAGGATATTTTGGAGTTAAAACAACCGTAGAGCTTGGAGAATACATTTTATTTCAGGATCAAAGTGATTGATGCAGTTTTGAGTGAAGTTTAAATATCTGTTTACAGTAAATTGGCAATTCATTTTAGCACTTGGTTCAGTTGACCTACTAACCCTGTGTCAACACTCAAAAATGTCATTCCACTTAAGTGACAGTGTGGATGTTGTCCCTATGGACAAACAGAGTTAACTTGCAAGTTAACTTGCAAAAAGGACTGTTTGTACAGACATCTGCTTCTGGTCGCTGCCTCTTTGTTATGAGTCCACACAAGTTGACCACTGAATGTTGTGAAAACTACTGTTAATGGACTCAAAAGGAAGATCCATAGAACTGGACTGAGAGTTAAAATAGGCAAGTGTTAGTAACAGAGGTCATGAACACCCTCATTTTGAGTCCATTGACAGTAATTTGTGTTACATTCAGTACTGGACATAGGACAACAGGTGGCAATAGGTCATTGATGTTGTTATACACATCTTAAAACGATAAAAATAACCTTTGTTTACTTGAAGGACCCTATCACTTAAAGGAGCTTGAGGCCGGATTGTGGCAAGATTTATGAAAAAAATCCGTATACATTTTAAGTTTTCTAGTAATAATGTCAGATGAAGCGTTCCAAACCCAAAAGAATGAGCCTTCTAGTGTATCTCTCCTTTGCCTTGAACAGGCTGTGTGCTGCAAAATGTGCTGCAATTCGGTCCCGAATTTCCCGCGCTGGGCTGCGGATGTGACGTCACATGACGCTACATGTGCGTTCTCCCCGTTCTCCCGTGCCGGCTTCACTGTTGGCTGCAGTACCCCCAACGGCCGTCGTGGTGAAGGGTGGCGCTAGAGAGTCTCATTTCTTAAAAGGAGCCTCAAGCTCCTTTAAGTGGAGTCTTGTCGCAGGATTAAAAAAGCAAATAATTTTGACACAGGTTGATTGCCTCATGTGCTAACATTAATTGCCATTTTGTTGCAAACACATATTCATTTCTTACCCAAAACTGCTTTGGTTAATGTTGCTTAATGTTCGTCCTGAACAAAAATGTATACTTGTTACCGTTTAATAATGGCCTAGAGGTTATTTTAACGCCAGAATGTTCACCTACAGTGCATGACAATACGATTTTCATTGCATTTGTTTCAAAATTCTCCAGCCATTCTGCATGAAGAACAGTTCAGGACTGTATAGGAGCACCACAGGGGACTGTACTCTCACCATTCCACCTTACGCTGTACACCTCAGACTTTCGATACAAGTAGCTCTGTCATCTGGAGAAATAGTCAGATGATTCTGCCATTGTGGATTTTATCAGTGATGGACAAAAGACTGAGTACAGAGCACCTGTGGACCGTTTTGTGGCCTGGTGTGGGAATACCTTGAATTTAAACGAGACAAAGGAGATGAATGTGGATTTTAGGAGAGCCAGGATGAAGTCAGATAATTTTTTCCATCATAGGAGAGGTGGAGGAATATTAATACTTTGGTATCATCTGGACAACAGACTGGACTAGATATACAACACTGATGCTGTTTATGAGAAAGGACAGAAGAGACTTAGGTGCATCATAAAATGTAGAATATTTTCTATAAGTCTTACATGGAGTGTGCAATCACATCTGCAGTCATCTGTTGGGGGAGCAGCACCAGAGCCAGTGACGTAAAGACACTGAACAAAATAATAAAGAAGACCGGCTCTATTCTGGAGCTGATTCCGCAAAGGACGATAGTTCATAAAATGAACAAGATGATGGACAACCCTGATCACCCTCTTAACGACACAGGGTTTCAGCAACAGAGTCTTCAGTCAGAGGCTTCTTCAGATCCACCTCAACACAGAAAACTATGGGAAATCCTTCCTGCCCACAGAAATAACCATCTACAATGACTCTTTGAAGAGACTTAAATCATACAAACTACTGCAAATAATTAATTTCCCTTCAGGGATAAATAAAGTATCTATGAATTTGAATTGAATTGACTGGGGGCAGGCCTGTCCAAGCTATGCTTTTATAAAACCTTTCTGTTCCTTGTGTGAAGTAATATTGTATTCTTGTTGAAAACGGCATAGAAGTGCTAGTAAAATAGTTTATCTTTAAAATAAATCCCTTTTTGCTCTAAAGTCTCTATGACAATTTCTCCATTGCTGTTGCCGTCACAGAAGTATTAATAATCTTTTCCAAAATCACTGATTCAAACTTTGTCAGTGCTGCCGGCATTACGTGGGACTTTTTTAAAAACATTTCTAAATTTAATAGTGTTAATCATTGAACATGAAAATAATTTATTTTCTGTGACAAGATTCAAACAAATTAAGACATTTCTGGAAATCTGATCAAAATCTTTTGCCCAAAAATGATTCGTGTCAGCATGTTTCATACATAAAATCGGAACACAATGACAGACGAGTTGCTTTCACAACAAAACAGATTTTGGGTGCATTTGACACAAGCTGTCTGCACGCACATCTTATGAGGTCATTGATACATAAAATTCCATTCGAGCTGCAAGTTGCACACAGTTATGACATCAAAGCAAGTGCATTGAGTATTACAATAATCCAAGAGGAAGGAAACAGGCATCAAAGGTGGGGGAAACTCCAATAGGGAAGTGGGGTCAGGACCTTCCTCTGCTGTCTGGATAAAGATTTGAGCTCAGAACAAACGAAAAGCAGAGCAGGACTTTGGAGTGACAATATCGGAACAACATCCAGCACTCAGTCTGTTTGAGATGAGTAGCACAGGCTGAGGAACTATGAAAGAATCTTGAGGAGGCAGGCAGTAAAATACCACCATGAAGCCTCGTGAACGGGTTCACTGCCTGCTAAGCATTAAAAATGAGTTTGTCTTATCAGCTTGAAGGGATTAAAATCAAATGCAAAATAATCATTCAGTTTAGCCTGTCTCATTTGTTTTGAACTCTCAGCTTTTTTGTCCATTAAGGATAAAAACAATTTTTCTCAACATCAAATGCTTCAATCAGTCTCTCTTTGGTGGGAATATGGATCAACTTCCAAGGGCGTGAATCAAAGGAATGAGGGGGAGTCGCATCTCTTTTGTTGCAAAGGCCACTTGGCTCAGATACGTCAGTGTCTGAGCTAACTGCAATGCCTCAGAAGTCTCACTGCTAGGCATTGTTATTGATCTGTCCGTGTAAAGTTTCACTAGAGTGATTCTCTATAAAGCAGCTATGCATTTTTAAAGACAAGCTGTAGTCCAGTCTGGCCATGTAACATTTATCTATCCCCAAACTCTGATTATAGCACTTCTACATCGGACACACAGTCACTTTTTTTTTAACCTACCTTGTTGGTCACCTCCCTCGTCGGTCTTGTCAGATGGCCAATTCTCACTGCTCTTAATTTTACAGCGTTGTATTGATTGATTGGTGGAAATTCATGGAATGGTCAACATATTACAGGGCCGATGAGAAGCAGAGGTCACACGGAGGATTGATATTTCAAATATATCCCACCGAGCTCTTAAAATTCCTGCCTATCTGCTCCCTGTAAGTGCCATATATTCTTAACAGTCATCCATTGTGTTGCCCATGACAAGAAAATAATGTATTTCTACCACAGTCTATCAGAGAAATGACTTTGGAGGTAAGAGGAGGAAAGAGGCTCAAGATCAATATGTTTCAGGCAGCGGTGAGTGTTTTTAAAACTGAATTTCCACCTTCGTCTGAGTTGTTTTGACCTTGATCTCCTAGAAGATATCTCTCAGTTGCTCCCCAGTTATCGCTACTCCGTGATTATCCCGTACAGCATGAAAGATAACCTGCGTGGGTAGCTCCACTTTTCCTGGCCCCCATTGCATTCAGCGCTCGCCATTATCTTGCCAGTCCAAAAACAGAACAAAAGATTTCACTATGCGGCCGTTGCATACCTTCATACTCCTCACAGCCCTCATCATCATTATTGTTATTAGTAGTATTATTATTAAAATTATTATTATTGATAATACTAATAATGCTGTCTAACTGTTTTTTGTAATAATGAAATTTAAATGAAGAAATGGCAGATTAGGATGTTCTTTTCAGGTCTGTTTTAACATGCTGTCATTAAAACACTATCTCTTTTAATGGGCTGGGTATTACCAAGACAGTTGAGGTGGGGAGAGAAGTTGAAAATAAAATTAGTGACAGATTTCAAAATGACTTGCTAATTAGTTAACAGCAAATTGCCGGCATTCTTAAATCAAGCAGGGATTTTCACCTCTTCACGTCTGCGCTCGGCTCAGGCCTCTGTGCATGCATGTTGTATTTTCATTTAGTTTACGATGACGTGCAGGGCCACTGATCGAACCAAAGGAAATGAGCATGAATGCATGATGGGAATTGTGCCAAAGCAAACATCCAGTCTCGTCCCCAGGTGATTGCTCAAAGAGAGGTGCTCATCGAGGCGTCAACAGACGGGAACACGTGTTGCGACAGTTCACACGGAGCTATTTGATGCATGCAAAAATCAAATGATATGCCACAGCCAGGGAGCACCTCCCAATGAAAACAAAATCAGGGCATTAGCATGTTTCAGCTGCGCCTCAATCAGTGTTTTCCGTCGTATCTGATTTTGTTTGATCTCTCAGTGGGATTGGAGACAAACAGAGCAAAAAAAGCAGAACCTGTGTGGATATTAGATAGTTTTTAGAAAGAATGCACTCCCCTCGACATTTGCGTTTTCCAGCCTCACGGGTTAGTCAAGCAAACACAAACTTATATTGTTTCTTAAGGTCGTGCTGTGACAATATGCAGGAAGGAGCATTTGTTTGACATGTGCTGTCATCGATTGCGGCCTTATATTGGCAGAACTATATTGAAAAATCCCCCCCCAAAAAAAACAAATCAACGCAAATCAGTGACCAGAGTGAACCAAGATGCTCACAAATAACTAAAGTAGGTTTAGAAACAGAAACCTTGAGTGAATGTATATCATCTCTAGGAACAAATTGGACATGTTATATGAGTAAAATCAACAGTATTGCATCGTTCTAGTGCAGCAGTAATGGCAGAAAAGAAAAAAAGCATTACATTTTCATTAGGACCAAAGCAATGTGGCACATGGTAAGGTGCACTCTTGGTGCACCCCATTTATTCTGAATGAAGAGTTGGTTGCTGCAGTTCAATGACCTTTTATCCGACGGCGAGCTGCTGTCACTGAAGCTATCAGATGGAAGGGATTAAGCCTGCCTTATATATCGACGTAAGTCTTGAATGTCCATAAACACACACTCACGTTCACATATACGTGCATGGACACAAACTGTGATAGGCTGTGTCCCTCTGAAAAAACAGGAGAAAAGAATATTGGGTCATAGCAGCAGGGTAGGAAGATATGTTTTCATTTTGAGAGCAGATGAGCAAAAGGGAAAGTAAATCAAATTTCCCAGATAACATTAAACGAATTAGCGTCAGATGCTGGTCCATGCTGCACTGTCGATAGTACGATGACATCATATTAAATTTGCAAGACTGATCATTTAAATTGCGTGTTGGAGAAGAAATGCAACGATGCCTGCTTTGGAGGCGAGGGGATATGTATTTACTGTAATGAGGCAAGAAGCAAAAGACTATTATTTTTCTACCGGTGGAGACGTGCATGCCCCTACAATAAATACAGAAGAGATGGGCATTGTGAATCCATCAATTTTCAGAGGTTTGAATCAAGTCAGCTGGACATTCCTTTCTGTCTTCTTGAAGATGTTTCATCTTTCACCCACAAGCCTTCGTCAGTTCCTCTTCTGGATTGAAGGTGAAATGTCTTCAAGAACCAAGAAAAGAAAGTCCAGTTCCCTTGATTCAAGCCTCTGAGGAGTACTATGACCTGAATGACTGGAAGTCTGCACCATCTTTCAGACATCAAAACCCAAGGAGTCAAATATTTCAATTATGGAGAGAGCCTTCACTTTGAACATTGATGCACCTTTGGCAGCAACGACAACCTCAAGTCTTCTTTGAAATCCGGCAGCACATTATTGAAAATGTATCATCTTTGCAGTATCAACATGCATAGTGCCATGCAGAACATGCATTCCTGGTCTGAATGCAAACAATGTAGGCTACTGCATTTTCCGCACCATAAGGCGCATGTATTATAAGGCGCACCTTCAATAAATTGCCTATTTTAAAACTCTTCATATATAAGGCGCACGGATTATATGGTAAGATACTGTACTATAGTGGCTGGGGTTGAGTGAGTTACGTATCTACCTGATGAAGCTGCGCTACAGGAAATGCTACAAAATGCTACAGGAAATGACAAAAAAACAAGATCAAAAGAACTGTAAGTCAAACTTTATTGACAAAATAAAAACCTGATTTTTGAAAACTTTGTTCACTTCCAAAACAAATGTGGAGGGGAACTTTTACATTGATTCCCCATTCCCGAATCCCTCGAATTCTTCTTCTTCCGTGGCAGAATGGAACAGTTGGGCGAGTGCGCCATCCAATGGTCCCGGCTCCATCTCATCACAGTCGCCATTATGCGAGTCAGCGTCGCTGCTGTTGTCTTGAAAGTTCAACCTGATCTCACAAAAATCTGTGAAATGGTAAAATTCCGTGTGAGCACCACGGATATTGTACTATGCGAAGTCAATTGGGATCCGTTGTCGTGATATATACACGGATTATTACATTATTATTATGTATATATTATTCTTTATTATAGTGGCTAAATTATGAGTTTTTGACGCGCAAATTACTGTTTGTTACTGTCAGTTTGTAAAAGCGTGTTTTAATGATGTTTTGATGTTTTTTTAACAGTATTTTGATGGCGAGTATTTAACCGTGTTTTCTAGTATTTAACATAAATTTGAGTATTTAACCGTGTTGTTTGCTGTCGCCATGACGACGGAGGTGGAGTAAGTGATGTGAAATTATTATTTTTAGCACAAACCACAACCGTTTCCTACTTCTAACCAATCATAAGTGGTGCATTAACCTAATCAGACCTTAACCAGAGCGTCGTCAAGTCACAAAATATAATTTTTAATGGCTTTTGAACCAGGAAGTGGAGACAGGCGATATTTAAATTCATAGTTTTAACCATTCTCCCATTTCGTCAACCACATGCAATTCCCTCTGGGGAATTCCCTCTACGTCATAGAGTGACGAGCGGGGATCCTGATCACGTGACGAGCGCCCCGACGTGGACGTGGAAGTAAACGGTTAAATATGTTGTGCTTTTGAACGGTAAATATTAAAATAAACCGTACACAGGTACATTTACAACTTATATTGAATCACTGTGAATACATCAATGTCATTTACATGACGTTAAATAAAGTATCCTAAATAAACAAACATATTTACAATTCCTTAACATACATCATCTCTATAAAATGTAGTTACTAATTCAGATGCACTACATAATATATATATTCAATTGATATACGTTTTTTAAAACGTTTTTATACGTTAGAGTTAGGGTTACTCTAGGTTAAACCCAAACTAATGTGACTACAAATACGGCGCTGTTTAGCATAAAGCTGTATAGCATGACTCTAGGGAAATGTAGTTCTTAGCAAATATAATTTTTTTTCCACAGAAATGGAGGTTGTTAATACTAAAATAAGAGTGCACATAGTAGTTTAAGGGGATGATACACACATTTGTGTAAATATATTTTAATATAATTAATTATTAATTGTTAAATGTGTAGGAATTGTGTAGGAAATGTGTAGGAAACGGTTGACAACGGATCCCAATTGACTTCGCATAGGTACGATATCCGTGGTGCTCACACTGAATTTTACCATTTCCGTGCTGGTGCCACGGAAAAATAGTGGTGAGAGGTCGTGGGCATTTCACGGATGTTTGTGATATCAGGTTGCAGGTGGTGGAGTACGTTCTGTCTCGGTGAACGTGTGTTCCCCTTCCACCATCCACCGTTCCCACGCAATCCACGTTACTTTGGCAACACAGACTATAGTACCCAAAATCCCCCCTGACTACAGTAACAAAATTACCGTAATGATCCTATATAAGGTGCACTGCCGGTTTTTGAGAAAATTAAAGGCTTTTAGGTGCACCTTATAGTGCGGAAAATGGAATAAGTGGCCAATTGGATGGACAATTTAAAAATAAAAATCCCTGTTTTGTGATCTTTAACTCCTCCCAACATTGCAGAACATTTTTAAACAGCTTGAAGACGCTCCACTAAAATGCTTAAGACACACTTTCTATCCAAGTTGGTTCAGTGTAGCAGATTAATAAAGCCATGTTGTGGTAGATTCCATTGCTCCATTCTTTTCATTGTCCAAATATGATATCTCCTATCGGGAATCTACTTAATTAGGACAGAAGCAATGTTGTTTTTTTACTTTTTAGTAACAAAGTAAAAATACATTAACATCATATACATTAGAATGTGTTTATATGCAAGTGACGCTGTCATGGCATCCGTCAGCAATGATGTTCCATATTGCATGTTTTTTCTAATGTTGTTCTGCCTTACTTCCGGATGATTCTACAATCTGGACAGGCTTTACATTCATACTGAACCAACATGGACGGTGAGAGGGAATTTACAGCCACGATCACGTCTGTCCAGAGATACTCTGCTGGGTATCTCTGGACAGTTGGGATGCCCCAACTTCTTTTAAGTGTGATTCAGGACAGTGTCTCGTTCAAAAGTAAACGTTCTCCTCATAGATTCTCATCACTCTGGGAAGAGTTTTCACTCAAGTCAGTATTTTTCTGTGATAGTCTTTCCCTCCCCAATGACCTGTTGCTAAAAAAATAGATAAATAACATATTATGCAGCCATCACCATGTTTGACAATTCAGTTTCTCTTGTTATAAGACATCATATTCCTTTCAGTGAATAAAAGCTCCTGAATGGCAGAGTGCAGTAAATGATGATGATGATTCTTTTGTAGAATTCTTCCATCCAATCCCAGAGTACTCAGTATGACAGGATAAATCAAATCTAGGAAGTGAAATGATGGTTTCACAGTTCTTCAATTTTAGAATGGCGGAGGCTATTGTTGCTATTCTGCTCTTTAAATGATTACATTTAACTGCTTCTTCCAATTTAAGGTCTCAGCTCTCTTTGGGCAAAGGGAGCAGTACATCCCGAGCAGGTCAACAGTCAATCACAGCGCTCTCAAATAATCCACATCTGTGATTTTACATATGCCCAATGAATTTAATTACATCTAAAACAAGTTACAGAAGAATCCAGAAGACTGCTTTACCTTTGTGAAGAACTATTTGTTGAATGATGACAGAGAGTGTGCAGTGATGTATATTAATCTTTAATGCAATATCTTTCATTTGTTTATTCTTAGATAATGGTATCTTAGTGTAACACGCAGTGTTTTACATTGCACCCCTGAATGTTCTCTATTTCTCAAAAACTGGACCAGTCTTTCATTCAGTCATACAAACTCTTTGCGTTCTTATTCATAAAATCCAAATAAAATTTAGTTTTCATGTGATTTAAAATATTTTTTTTGCCTCAAAGATGAATGTGGTGAAGAAACCTGTCAGAAACTGTAAACTTGTCTGGAATGTAATTTCTTATAGTGTATAGCTCACAGCGATTGACTGGTCACCAGTCATGACAAATCGGGCTTAAAATTAGCTGAGCTTAGTTACTGGATGATCTATAGGTGCATTTCAATGCTTCTCTTAGTTTTTCTTTTGAAATGGTGATTGAATCATTCTCCAATTTCCTTTATCTTCAGCAACAATGAAGCCGGGCTGACTACACACTCTGTCAATATCTTCAAATGAAGCTTGTTCTGAACCATGCAGGGATTTATAACGAAAATTCAGACATGCTATATGTGACAATTAGACCTTCAATAAATGTGGCTTTCAAGCTCAGTCGAGCACATTCATCACACCACCAGCATATCAAACATTTATGTGTTCCTGAAACCCTGAAACCCTTTGAAAGCATTTGCTCAAATGATGAAAACGGCAGTAGCTGCTTTAATGTTTCACAAATGTGAAGGTATGGTCTAATCACACAAACTGTCTTATGTTTCCTACCACGTAATGCCATCTGAAGCAGCAGGGAGCACATGCCTCTGTGTGTTATCAGCATGCATGGCCACATCTGTGGGAGGACCTTCCCTTGAACCCACCCGCTTTAACATGTGCTAATGCAGACTCGTATCACATGGGACTAAATGTCTTCTTTATCTTGCATAATGTATTGTTATGTCTTTGGAGATATATAACTTAAGATCAACAAAATTCAGTAAAATAACGGCCTCAGTTCCCACTCATTTATTTCAGTCCCATTCACAGGGCAACTGCTGCCTTCACCTTCCAGATCTTCTCTAACTCCTTTTTCAACCCCTGCTACTTTACTTCTGCAGTTTCCCGTGTTCCTTTTTGTTGATAGTGCTGTTGCTTGGGATTGCCACATCAATCACCACTGCTCTCTTCTGAAGGTTGTCGATCAATATCTGGTTGGTTAGCCATCACCAGTTTATCGGTCTGGACCTGGAAGTCCCACACGATCTTTACCCTTTCATTATCCACTACCCGTGGAGGTATCTCCCACCTTGGCTTTGGGACTTCCAACCCATACCTAATGCAGATGTTCCTGTACACTACAGCTGCTAACTGGTTGTCTCATTCAATGTATGCATTGCTTGCCAGAATATTCCTGTTGTTTTGTGCTGGATTATGTCTAGGGCATTTTTACAGTCTACAGCTGGGGTCTAGTCTGGTGTTGTAGACCCTGGCCTCTATGGCCCCGGATGTTGGAACTCTGTGTTTCTTGGTTAAGCTAGATGTTGGGTTTTGAAGCATCCAAAAGTCCCACATCTTCAGCGTATATCCTCTTTCATCAGGGTTTCTTGTATAGTGTCAGTCCAACAATCCTATATTGTCCTCTGTAGTCCACATTGGTCTTGTTCCAGTAGCCCACTTCACGTGAGTGTGCCCTTGTCCCCCAACAACTGATGCTGACCTTATGAATCCAGGCAGCGCCCCAGCCAGCATCGCATTAATATTATATCTCTCACTCATGTTTTCTGTAGCTAAGGCATATATCGAATATATTCTCTAGCAACTTACCTTTTCCATTGGTACTTCTAACTAAAACATTATTTTCAGACGACCAGTGTAACATTTAGGAACACTGCTATAAGTCACCATTATCACAATACCCCCCCCTGCACATGTCAAATTTGTGTTAGTCATTCACCTATTCAAAAAATAAAATGTGGCAGATGCACTGCAGGTCATGAAATACATCTGCTCCTGTGTAGTTGCACTAAGCTGCTGGTTCATGTTTAAAGACTTTTTCAAGTCTGCAAACTGTTTCTCCAACTGTTGCTTGGCAAGACTGAGAGTAATCATTGTAATATAATGTCTTATAATGTCTTACTATAAAAACTGTGAACATGTCATGTCTGGAGTAATAAGTCTTTCCCTTCTGCTGTGGAGCAAGCAGAAATCACCGGCTTGTCCCACACAAGCAGTTTGATGACAACCTGGTGTTATCGTGATGATCGTGTTCCTGCATTAGTCATCTTTTTTTCTTTATCTCACATGAGATACACACACATTTAAGAACACCAGTCTTTTTCCTCAGAATTAGACCACTTAGTGCTTGATAGTGGTGCATGTTCTTTAATTGTAGTGTTGAGCCTGCTTTTGTTTACTTAGTGTATGTAGCTTAGGCATGCTTTTAGGCATGCTTTTTTTTTGCTTAGGCAAAAAAGAAGAAGAAACAGTGTATCTTGTGTGTGTTGGAGCTGAAGTATTTCTGCCTGGCTTGGAAACAACAAAAAAGAAGTAGTAACAGGAAATGTGAAGAATGAAATATAATGGAAGCAAGAGGACCAATCGTAATTGCTGTGCCCTTTTTATGTCATCCTCACAGTTACATTTCTGGAGGGAGTGCATGTCAGTGCACATCAGCTACTGTAGAGGTTACTACACGGAATTCCCTTCAACAGTGAATATTCTCCATCAGTTTAGCATAGAACCTTGCTGACGACACAGCACTGTCAAGGCAGGACTTTTTTCTGATATTTTCTTCTGATTTTTTTCAGAACAGCAGGGTTTTCACTATGCCGCTGTTCCGCCTTGGGAGGTAGGAACAGTGGCGTAGTGAAGAGGAGAAAAGCTCTGTGTTCAAAGGCTAGCACGGTGGAGCGCACCATTTCAACCAATGATGCTCCTTGTCACTCAAATGATTCCACAAAGCCAGCGTGCTGCATGTAATCACACACCGATGTGACACAGAGCTGCCGCCATTCAGTTTGTGCGTATTTCCAGAGGGTAACTGTGGCGGTTTAACAATGGCTTTTTGCAGCAACATGAAAAGGGCTACTGAATTCCAGTCATCCAAATAGCAATGTATCAAGATCTGTATTCAGAAACACCCAGAGACGGCATGAGGTTGTGTCAGTGCCAGTGGCAGAGGTCACTGACGCTTCTGTGATGACAGCATTAATGCAGAAAAATGTTGAGATTATAACGCAACATATGCCGGGTTCAAGATGAAATCTTTTTCAAGGTACGCCCATGAATTTTCAATAGGACGATGCAAAACCACATTCAGTGCACATGACAAATACATGGCTGACGAGGGTACCAGGCTGCCCTACCTGCTGACCTGTCCTCAGCAGCAAATGTGGAGAGAATTATGAAATGAAATAAATGCAAAGCACGTTTGACAGACGAATGGGTCAAGATACCAACTGAAATGATTCATTACTTGGCATCTTCAATGCCAGAACACCTTTAAAGTCTTGGCAGGAAACAGGAAAAAGAACATTAGAGGGTGGTAAAAGCTTTATATTCTCAACTATTAATTGAACAAGTTGCAGGACTGAAATGCAAAAGATGGGTGTTTGTTAACCAATGTTGACTAAAAACAAACAGAAATTAAAGCTGCAAGCAGCGATGAACGGGTCCTCGCACCCTTGTGCACGTTCAGGCCTGCTGCGGTGGAAGCGCTTGTATGACTTGCATGTAGATTCTTCAGGCCTGGACATTTAGCGGATGACACCAGCCATGACTCTCTATACCAAATCATTCAAAAGTTATGGCAGAAGGTAGGAACTATCAGATATCGACCAATCAGATAAAGGGGTGGGGCTAATTTGCAGCAATTATGTTCAAGGACTCAAAACTGAGTCTGATGACACCACCCACGACTCTTTATGTCAAACCCTTCAAAAGTTATGGCAGAGAATAGGGACTATCAATTTTTTTTTATTTTGTGGGGGGGGGGGTGACAACAAAAACCACTAACGAAACACGAAACTGTCTGAGCTAGATTACCGCGACTAACTAACCCCAAAAACTAAAGAGCAAGCATGCTGGTTAACAAGCCAGTGTGTATGTCTATGTGTGTGTGTGTATGTATATGTCTGCGTGGCTATGTGTGTGTCTGTATATATCTGTGTGGCTATGTGTATATATATGTGTGTGTATGTATGCATGTATGAATATACAGTATGTGTGTGTGTGTACGTGAGTGTGTGTGTGTGTGTGTGTGTGTGTGTGCGTGTGTGCGTGTGTGCGTATGTGCGTGTGTGCGTGTGTGCGTGTGCGTGTGCGTGTGTGTGTGTGTGTGTGTGTGTGTGTAATAATCCTATCAAACCTCCACCTGAAGTGTGGCAACCCCGCCACCCGCGAGACCAGAGGCCGACAAGGAAGAACCCAGAACCCAGGCCACCAACAACCCCACAGAGGGGAAAAGAGGGCCAACCCACCGCCAGCGAGGCCCCCAGTGGCAGCCGAGGAGACCCGTGGGCCAGGCCCTCACGACACGGGAAGAGGCAGCCAGGGATCCTGCGGCGGTGGACCGCTACTCAGGCGAACCCCGGCCACACCCTCCAGGCCAACGACCCTCCATGTATGTCAAACTGTATTGTGTTGCTTGAGGCACAAAGTTTTCTAGGGGGCGCTGTTGAGCCATTAGGCCATGCCCATTAATGCAAACCATGAAATATCAAATTTATTGCCAGGCCTGGCTTGCGTGCAAAATTTGGTGACTTTTGGGGAACTATCAAATATGGACCAATTGGATGAAGGGGGGGCGCGCTTTTTGGCGTCTAGCATCGCCACGGTAACGCTTTTGAAAGAGAAAAGTAATGCGCGTCGTCGCAGGATGGAGACGAACATTTTGATGTTACGGTTCGGGCTCTGAAGCGGCTGAAGAAATGGCATAAATTTCGCCAAAATGACGCGATTAATTCAAAATGTTCAAAATGGCCGACTTCCTGTTCAGTTTCGGCCATGACGCCAAGAGACTTTTCTTTAAGTTGCGACATGATACAGGTGTGTACCGATTTTCGTGGATGTACGTTAAACTGTATTGTGGGGCTTGAGGCACAAAGTTTTTTCTGAATGGACCAATCAGATGAGGGGGGGGGGGGCGCGCTTTTTGGCGTCTAGCGTCGCCACGGTAATGCTTTTGACTGAGAAAAGTAATGCGCGTTGTCGCAGGATGGAGACGCACATTTTGATGTATAACACACCTGGGTGCACGTTACGGTTCGGGCCGTATTAACTGCCGAAGGAATGGCATAAATTGCGCCAAAATTACATGATTAATTGAAAATGGCCGACTTACTGTTCGGTTTCGGCCATGGCGCCAAGAGATTTTTCTTTAAGTTGCGACATGATACAGGTGTGTAGCGATTTTCTTGCATCTACGTCAAACCGTATTGTGGGGCTTGAGGCACAAAGTTTTCTAGGGGGTGTTGAGCCATCTTGCCACGCCCATTAATGCAAACCATTAAATATCAAATCTTTCGCCAGGCCTGGCTTGTGTGCAAAATTTGGTGACTTTTGGGGCACGTTTAGGGGGGCAAAAAGGCCCTCCTTTCATCAGAAGAAAGAATAAAGAAAGAAAAAAAAATCCTACAGATACAATAGGGCCTTCGCACTGTAAGTGCTCGGGCCCTAATTAAAGCTGTTTCAAGAATCACTGGAACAATATTTTTTCTACATTGTCCCAACTTGTTCTAATTAGGCTATTGCTAATCATTTATGTGTAGCTGCTTAGATTAATACCTGGAACAAAATTACAAAAATGTTTTGAATTTGTCTTGACCGTAAAAGGTGGCGTTTGTTTGGAAAAGTAATTTCCATAGAATAATTTCTATTCCATAGATACGCCACCGAGATTACAATGGAAAAGAATGTACTTTTTTTAGAACTGTATGTGGAAAGCTATAAAGTTTATACGTCTGCTGAGGCCTCATTGAATCACTTTTGACATTATTGTACTGGGAACTGGAAATAAGATCACAGTGGTCGTATTTAACTGTAAATTCTAGCACAATGGGATGCTTTTCTTTTCTTTGAATCAGTCTCACAGGGTCAGGGGGAAAGTTTGTTTTTGTTCCTTTTTTTCAAAATAATAAACTTTGGTCAGGGTGTCTCATGCTCATGTCAGCGTGAGTCTAAAACACAGACAGATTGAGCAAGGCAAAAGATTTTTCATGTCATAACTAATAACTCAACATCTTGATTTAGCATCTATTATTTAGCCCAGCAAGGCACTTACTGACTCGGATTAAATTGGAATATTTAAGCAAACAGATATATGAATTGTGCTATTTGAATAAGTAATACATCTCCCTCCCAAGTGTTCTCAAATCAGGAAAAAAGGGTGTAATCTTGTATAAGTTTGATGTTTGATGCACCAGCTCAGCAGAATTAGTCTTTTATTTTTTATGCTTTAGCCATCCATTAGCTGTATTTTTTTAGCAGGTTCTCAGTGTTCGCAATTTTAAGTTTAAGGCTAAAATGAAGATTCGCTTGCTGAGACCCAGAATTCAATGATGCATATGGATTCGGTGCATTAAAGGCATTACTCCCCGCAGAGCAAGTTCTTTCATGTTGAAAGCGCGCAGTTACAACAGTTTCTTGGAAAATAATGCAGCAACATCATTAAAATGTGAAAATCCTTTCTGAATTATGATTCATATTTCAAGAGTTCAGCATCTATATCAACATGTGTTTATCAAAATATATTTCTTTAATCTAGAGCTACAATAACTCAGATGACTCCACAACAGTTTTTATTCAACAGAGATCCATCTGGAAGGTGCTTGAACCATGGGACTGAGCTTGGAGGCGGGGGCAGGGGGGGGGGGGGGGGGGGGGTCCTCTTCTTCAAACCTCTTAAGTCAGTCTCTTGCTCCGATCCGTGAGTTGCTCACAGAGCGAGCTCCTGCCATGCTTTTTCAAATGCTAATGACAAGTAGGGCTGAAAGCCTCAAATTGGGCTGTGCAATTCAGCCTATGGTGTTTGGTGAAGCCCTGCTCGTGTTGGAGACCGTGGTCTTTCTCCCTGCCCCCCCTCCACAGTCTTTTGTGTGCTGCAGTAATAGGCACAGATGTTCCTCTTGCCTCACACAGGGCCACTTTCCCCCTAATCGCCACCTTGTATGCGGACGGCTTGCACCTGCCTCAGCAGCACTCTCCTTATTCCTCTCTCTCAAGCTCCAATTCTCTTCCTCTCAACCCCCCCTCTCTGACTCTGTTTCTTTTCCTGTCCATCACTCTCCCGACCAAAGGTGAGATGGCCCTCCCCGTTTTCACCCCAAGTTTTAGGTGCTACTTCTGTGGCGCCTGATTGTTCAGAACATTGAATTACGGCGATGGAGAAAGAGGAAGACAAGAGCTGGATGGAAGGTGAAAAATAGGCAATGTCGATGGGGTTTTTTTTTGTGATTTTGGAATTGGTTAAAAAGAGAGATGAGTTAGGGGCTTCTTACTCCAGCTGGGGAGAATTTGGAACATAATACCCTTGTATCAGCTCGGCCAAACCTCAATGCTGATGGTGCATGTAGGCTGCCTCCCTCCACTGGACTAGGGGATTGAAGTGCACCGGGAGGGCTGGCTTAAAAATTGAACCAAAGTGCAGTTTGCTTCACGGCTCCTGTGGCTGAGTGTGATTTACCATCATCTCCAAAATGGCACATTCAAACTGAGTGAGGAAATGTGTCAAAATGTGGTCTCTGCAGGCACCTGAAGAAAAAAAAATCACATTCCTCTCACTGATGTTTTTCCATCAAAACAGGTTTGATAAGCATCTTAATCACCTTGAAATGAGACCATGGTAGGTGCCAGTGAAGCCCAATTACACATTTGCTCTGAGTTAAGTCAGAATTTTAAGCAGTGAGAAGGTGTTTTGTAATAGCGTTTAATAAAAAGCAGCAAGAAACACCTCATTACTCCAGAAGATCACATTACATTTACTAACATTTTCCTTCCACTTTCAGGCTGTTTTATTTTCACTCTTTCAGACAGGCAACACAATCATTTCAGTGGTTTCACATCTCAAACTGGCTTATTTTCAAGTGCTACTTTCATCCTGTTTTCACAGTTTAGTAGATGATTGAAACATTAATGCATAGGGAACTCGCTGGGCAAGAGATTCCCGTTAAGGAAAGTCTCTAGTTGAAGGCCAAATAATTGATCAGTACTGTCCGTAATACCACAGGAGAATGAGTGAGCGGTGGTTTTGATGTTTTCCCCACACATATTTCTTTAATGTAATATTCAGCCAACTATTAATGCTTGGAGGGGAGGATGGGACGACGCGTCACACACTTTGTGACATACGTATTGTGACAGTTTTAAGGCTCTCTTGGTTGCGTGACTTGCCTTGAGTGCGTCATACAGTAATCATAACTTAACCATGACCTTGTCCAAGTGTGTGTTGGAAAATGGAGTTCATAAGGCTGCTTGTGACGCAACACAGGGAGGGGAATTACAGCTCATGAAGGTCGCTGGCATTGCTTTGGTTACAATATAAGGATTTTAGATTATCTTTTAGTCGCTCAATACTACCCCACTACCTGTTATCCCACATAAAGAATACAAGTGACAAATGATGAGAACTTTGCTGATGTTAGAACTGTACAGCCATCGGTGGCTTCCAGATGTAAGCAAGACACACACCATCTACGCCCAGCATACTCAGCACAGCATGATTATTCAGCTTTTTTCCAAATGTTTGATTGCTTCTCTCAAAGGGCAAAGCCCTGACGTTACTTACAGGATAATTAGGGGTGTTATGGTACTTGGTAACCACAGGCTTGTCTGCACCAGCCCATAGGCCGCTTTGGTCAGTTTGACTTGATGCCACACCAAAGGAACTTGCGCTCATTAAGCCAATCAAGCGAATTATTGCAGGTTACAAGGGTTTTGATGATATATTTATGCAGCACATGTAAGACAAGAATGCTGATTCTGTTACAGCAACAGCAGCAGCCGCACCTTCCATCTGCTAAATAGCCTCATTCATATTCTGTGAAGGCTGGAAACTTCCAAGGTTATAATACAGAACATTGTCATCAGATCACTTTTTTGTAGTCCCCATGTTAATTTGATTTGCAGCTGTCACAGTGTGTGAATTTAATTGCTGCTCGTTTGTTTTGATTAAATTTCATGAAATGGATTGCTCAATAAGTGAAGATGCACTTGTTGGCTTTTCATTTGAGAATCCTGTTTCTGTTCGGGGGTGCTATTAAAACATACTGACCAAACAGTTTTGCCACACTGATGTGTTAGAGCATGTTATTCCTGAAGATAAAATATATCTGCATGCTTTGCATGACAACATATAGCTGCAGTGTCTGTAAAGTCTAGACCATTCAGAGATTTGCGTGGGAGCTTGTTTAGTGTTACACGATGGTTGCTTAAAATTCACAGAGGTCACTATTTTTTGAGTGGGTTCAAAATCAGGGCCACGTGATGCAACAGTTATTGTTATGTTGAGTACAGTACAAGTCTATACAATACAAGTCTAAGGGCTCTTTCAGACTAGACAATTTTAAGACAGATTTGCCAGCTGCAGAGCTTGCCTTCGCATCGGTACTGGCAGGTGCTCGGCGGTTGGGAGTCAGACTTCAGTCGAGTGCTAACTTTCACACAACTATAGCTCTATTACTTAATGGACTGGTTATAGACTGAAACAACGTGAGAACAAAATATACGTTCACAGCAAAA
This sequence comes from Cololabis saira, assembly GCF_033807715.1. Classification (NCBI taxonomy): domain Eukaryota; kingdom Metazoa; phylum Chordata; class Actinopteri; order Beloniformes; family Belonidae; genus Cololabis; species Cololabis saira. The sequence goes on from NC_084602.1 coordinate 20,621,237, forward strand.
AGGCAAGTAATGTTTTATACCTTGGGCAGTTGAACAAGGTCAAAATAATTAATTTCAGCCTCCTGATGAGGCCATCCTACTTAAGTGATAGTGGGGACAGGATCCCTACAGAGAGACTGAGGTGATTATTTATTTAATTTAAGTCTACAGAATATGTATAAACACCACAGTTTGCACAGGCATCTCCTTCTTGTCATTCCAGTCAACTACCTGACGTCGCACAAACCACTGTCAACAGATACCAAAGAAGTTTATGGCTCCTGCTTCTGACATTTCCTTATTTTGTCTCATATTTCACTACTTTTCTGTGGAAGTAAAAGCTATACACTCCTCTCCATTTGTGATTGACAGCAGTTTGTGACTTAGTGTTGGACGTGTATGGAGTTACGACAAGATGACCAGAAAGAGAAATCTGTATGATATAAAATGATTTTCTTTTTACACTGTTTCTTTACACTTACAGAGTTAAAAATGACCCCAGTCTGTCTGTGACGACTCAATCCACATGTGGCCTTTTTTTTAAGATTTTGGGAAAGTTAAAATGAAAATTAATTTCAATGTATGTCAACTGCCCAAAGTGAGAGTGATTATTTACCACTTTTCTGCAAACACATGTTCCGCAAACTTCTCCAATTCAAATTTTTTTGGTTCTTAACAAATATTTTTGACACTTTACCATCTAATCATAGAGTGAGGGCTGGTTTAACTCCACAGTCCTCCTTTGTTAACTTAGTCCACACCTGGAAAGTGAAATATTTAATCTGGAGAAAACAGATCTGATTTCATATCCAAGCAGCTTGGCTCATTTAAAGCAAACGCCACTCTTGGTGCGAGTAATACGGGCTGATCTGAGATTTGCAAATCCAATTCTCAGTGGGCGCACTTTACACTTTAAACATTAACACCTCAGTGTCTCAGATGTGAGTGCTCTTTCTTATGGAATCTTATTTTATTTACTTTCTTATTGTTTTAATAATTTATGTTTGCCTGGATGGTTGATAAAGCATTTTATATGATGTGACAAAGTCAGAATACAAATTAATGCCTGCTTTACTTGGACTCTTTTTTTCCTCCTCAATTCCCTTTCCTTTATTAAGTTTTATAGCTTTCTTTGTATGTAAAAAATCTACTGTTAAAAAGTCAAAAGTCCAAATGAGTAATTCCCTCCTCCCAAATGAACTTATAACCCTTTTCTTTTCTTACTTGTCGACACCGCCCGAAAACAAAGTTGCATAAAACCCGCCACGTGGCCGCCGTGTGGCCAGTTTGGCATGTGCCAAACATATATTGAGCAGCAACTTTCCACTCTGCCACCTCTGAAAAATCTTCTAGCCAATCAGAGTGGATTGGGCCCTTTGTGAGGACTTAAAGAGACATGACCTCTAAATAAAGTGTTTTCCATATGGAGGGAGATGGTGTAAAATGTTAATTGTGAAAAAAAATGGGTGTTAAATCTTATACAATACATACTCAAAATCAAGTTGCAATCCTGAAAATGTGTTTAATATGAGTGATTTAATACTGAAGACATTTAGAAGTAAAAAGTAAAAAGATTTTAATGTTTGATATGTCGGTGTGTTTAGTTCGCTGTGGCTCAAAGGGACAACTTTGCATTGTGTGATTAGGTGATCGACATATATCTCTGACATCCTTGTGTCAGGCAGCACATTTACAAAGTCTTTGCAGGCCTTAATGAATATTGAGTGTTCTATCTCTTTTGCCTTCCAATTAATGAATAGATGCTGGTAATTATTTGACCAATGCCTCTCTCGCATGACATGTCCCATATCCATCACTAAGTTAAAAATAAATTAAAATCAATATGGCTGGCAGACTCTTAGGACAGTGTCACTGTTCCTATGGAGGGATCCATGCAAGTCTGAATAACAACTATTGATCCCCCTTGAGGAATATTCTCTTTTATCACCTCCCTTCCTTGGCATGCATGCACACAAGTGCGCACACAAACACAAGATAAGTGCTCCTTTTCCCTCTTTTCTCATAGTTACATACATTGGCAACCACCTACAAAAACCTCTTCTTGTTTACTCTTATTGTCCCATCCCGCGATAAGGAATGCAAAAAGACGGGAAACTGGAAAACACAAGGGCAGACCTGTTTCAGATAAAAGCTGGCGCTTTTCGTGATTTATATTTCAGAGGACTCCATCTTCTGTCCAGTCTGATGGCGTGTCCCCCAAATGGTAGGGGGCCATTGTGCAAACAGCTCCTTGAAAAACAAATGGCGTCCTAAATCGTTGTAAAGAGCCGTGGCAGCTCGATGCAAGCGGAGGCCCAGGGAGAGAGGCGACTGGAGATAACGTGTGTCAGCAAACATTGACTGGGCTTTATCACAATGAGGTTTCTGTGTCGGAGGAGCTAAGGGGCCGGCCAGCAAAACCGTCCTCCGCGGAGAGCACACATTCCTACAGGTCAGGGCTCAGGGTTATGTGTGTGTTTGTGTGTGTAAGTGTGCAGAAGGACTCCGGGTGTGTTTGCACTCTGGCCGATTTGACGACTCAAGAGAAAAAGCTGCAATTTATTTTGTCTTCGCCCCCACCTCCCTGCTCCACTCTCCCCTCCTCTCTTTACACCATCGGGTAAGTTTGTTGTGACCTGTGATAAACTAGACGGAAAAGCAGTGTTTGCAGTTATAACGGCGATGACCATTTGTTTACCCTTATCTAAACTGAGCGATAAATCAGAAACGAAAAGTAACCTTGTTTTTTTTTTCTCTAAACACTGGGGTCACACTTAGCTGCTGGAGAAAGGGGGAGAGTTTAGTGCTGAAGGACAAAACAGGGAATTAAGTTTCATACAAGCATGAAGGGGCTTACTCTCTTAACAAATGACATCTGAGGAGAAAGGCACACTAAAAGCACTCAGGGCGATTCCGCTTCAGCTGTGAGGTTAGCCTGCAGGCATTTTTTCATCTCGGCTCATGACTTGGGAGTTTTGCCCCTCGTGTCACTTTAAGTGTTTTCTGCTCTGTTCTTCTAGGGCTGGAGGTCTGATCTGGTTCATTCCTCTGTGCAGCATAGCCGTGTCTGCCTGCCTTCTGATCGCCTGCAGTAACAAATCCCAGCCAACAGATGTCAGCCTTTCCAGTTTTTTTCCTCCAAATCAGACAAGAGCGTTCAGATCCAAAGCCTCAGCGACTGCGCTGAGACACAAATTAGCAATGCAAAAGACATGCTGATCCAAGATTTACTTTGATATACATCATGTATGTTAATGGGATTCTTTATTGATCCCCATAGGGAAAGTCTCTTGTTGTGACGCCTCTCTGGGGAGGTCAGAACGCAGGGTCAGATACGGCATATCCCTCCTAAAAACCCCCACAGCAGCCCTGTAACATCCCCAGCACCTCTCCAGGAGCTGGGGCCGTCTTGCTCTGTGACACTTCATCGGAGGCAAGATGCCCTGACATGAGGCTTTGAACCCTCGCCATGTGATTAAAAGTAACCACTCTACGGATTATACTGCAGAAGTGAAGAAAATAACACGGAGCAGTAGTGAATACCGGCCTTCTGCATCTCCTTAGACTGGGTCAACAACATCGTCCTGTCTGTAAATATTGCCGTTCACTCTTTACATTGCATAATGCCAAGCGCTTAATCCTGTTTAGCCGTCAGGCCTGTGATAACTCCTGGGAATGGCTGCTATCGTTATCGTATTTATACAGCGATGACAGATTAGTGGGCGTTAAATGCACTTCACATACAGTTGACATTTTGCAGATTGGTAAAGCATGTTTTACAGAGGTTTCAGACAGAGTATGATTTCTTTTTGTTGTTGTTGTCAAAAGAAAATAAATGAAGATCCAATAACAAGAAACTGGTATAATATAATTCTTGGCTGCAAGTCTGACAGTGAAGACTGTAATAATTTAGCAGCAGTGCTCATATACTGTATATAAATACACAGACTGCTGCCTGTGAAGCAATAAAAACAGCAGTACTTAGCTTTGCAAGCCGTTTTGACATATACTTTGACAAATCTGCATGCATATATCTCAGTGGTTTACTTGGCAGCTGTTGGTTCGGCCCACTGAAGGTTTAAAAGCATCCAGCAGACTTCAATTACAAGAAAAAAGAAGATCTTTTAAGGTAATGTTCTTACATTCACACACAAATGGACATTTTCAGGAGCTGAGAGAACACCATAAGTCTGTCCCTTTCAGGCAATGGCTTGTATGAGAATCTAAGAGGCAGGAAGGAAGGCGCAAGGTGGAGACCTCTTCAGATCTGGCTGCTATTAACAGTCTTGTGATCTGCTCGTGTTTACCTACTCTCACAACACTGGTACTTGGGGCAGCGTGGAGCATGGGACGCGGGGCCCGGCCTCTTTGAAGTGAAGTGAAGTTGATCCCTCAGACTACACTCTTGGTAATTGCGTCGTCTTTCTTCCCTCGCGCTCCCACGTTGACCCCCTCGTCTTACCCTCTCTCTTTTCCCATTTTTTTCTCCATTTACTTCTTCACCAGATGAGATTTGGAGGATGCAGATGGGGAGCTTTTATGCATTTTCAGATGTCTACTCAGATCTGACATTAAAACAACAAAGGTTATCATACATTATATAAACATTTTAACATACGTACATACTCTTGCCTTTTTTCCTTCCACTTTAGCTCATTGTTATTATAATTAAAGAGTGAAAGTAACACATTGTGAACAGAAGCAATATAAAATGTCCATGTTAAGCACCAGATGACAACTGACATTTATTTGTGTGCTTATAGTCCGTTGGCGATTTTTTATTTATTTTTTCCTGATTGTTGCTTCATCTACTGTCACAGGCGTGTTCGGTGCTCATCGGTGTGCAGCGTGGAACACCTGTGTGTTGTTGTAATTACTTTCATTATGCTTGCTATGGAGAATTACAGCAGTGTGGAGAGAGGATCCAATTTAACCTGCAGTGAATCTATTCCAACGAAAAACAAGAGAAAATTTGATTTCGGAACATTTTTGATCAGCAGAAGGATGTTTATACGGTCACATGCAGGGAGTTTTGTATGAGGATAAGTGGCAGGGATGCATATTTGACTATAAACTTGAAGGCTCCTGCTTTTCCTTTGCCTTTGATCAGTTTGGCGTGATGGTTACTGGTCTGCATCCAGACATATGACAATCCAGGGGGTCTCGTTGATGAAATATGCTCCCCCAGAAGATCCCGGGTACCTGATTCGGAACAAATGCTCACAAACAGAAACACAAACACACCAGAGGGACCCAGTGCGTATTTCTCTCTTTGGGTAAGATAAGGGTGAGGATGGCAGGTATTGAACTGCGTTGAAGTGGAACGTGCAGTCATGGGCATCTTCCAGTTCATGATGCTAGTCAGAAAACTGACAAGCCAAAGCTGCTTTTTATTCCGCAGCTACAATGTAAATGGAGCTCCTCTCCTTCCCTCACGCAATCACCCCAGACCCACTAACTGCACCGGCGGTGGTTTTGTTTCCCTCTATTTCTCCCACTCCCCTTCTCTTTCCATGTCAGTTTGAGCCAGCTTTTTTTTTTTACTTCTGTCTTTCCCTCTCTGTCTCTTTCCTTATACTGCTCCCCCTCGTCTAGTTAGACGACAACAGCAAAAACCTATACATTATAGTTGCCATATAAGGGCAGAGGTATTCTCTCCCCTAGGGAAAACTGGCGTGCAATGTCATTTTCTGGCTGTTGCAAACATCCCTCTTAAAAACGCACGCCATCCTGTTTTTGACTCAGATCGGTTTATGACCTCTTACATGGCACCCCTAGTGTTGCTGTCTGGTGTGGGTGTTTCCCCGTCTCCTTATGGTATATTTAGCCAAAAGAGCAAAGCAATAATGCTATTTGGGTTGACCTGCAGTCTGCGTTCCACCAGCTGTGAGAAGGTTGTCATTTTAGGCCCAAACTGCTTCGCAGCGACTGTCAGAGTAAAGACTTTTCCAAGACGAGGCAGATTTTAAAGTTAATTCAAAATATTTCACTCAAACAGCACTGCCTTTAGTTTTGTGTATATGTTTTGTCCGCATAAACATTCTTGCTGAGATGATGCAAACACACCTGTGATTAGTTGGAGTAAATTGCAGACAAATAAATTGAAGGAGTAAAAGCACGCAATTACAGATGACAGCACTCCGCGATGTCTGGAAACAGTTTCTGAATCCTGCACGGCACTGCGGCCCGCCTGTCATACTAGCTGGCTTACTACCATCCGAGGGGTAAAGTGGGACAGATGTTGAGGGTTAGAGAGGCCCCTGTGGGATATTGGGAATTACGGTTTGGCAGGGAGTGAAGGACAATAAAGGGAGGAGGCGAGAGGCCACGGTCCTCCGTTCTGTCCACCTGCCCGGGAACCTGCTCAACTTCACCTGGAGTTTTTTTTTTTTCATGCGCAACATTCATGTACATTTGCTTTTACAAGAAGGAATTCCACGTGAGGATGAAGAGAGGGTAGGCTTCCCGAGACCGGTGAAACCAAGCGTGGACTTCAAACATTAAAGAGATGCCTGGGGAGAAAAACATGCCCTGGAAAGATGGTATTCTTCAAAGTAAGTAAAAGAAAAAAAAACACCAACATAAAAGCGCATTCTGAAGTGTCCAGTTATCAGTTCTCGATTCATTGAGGGATTGGATCAATAACTGTCCTCCAGAATTTTATGACACGTCTTTGATGTGAGCAGTAGAATTACAGTAGATGTAATAATACTGTGTAATTTCTTTTCCTTGAATTGATGCTCCATAGGCTTTATCAGTGTCAGACGTTGCAGCTTTTTATCTTGCACACAGCTCTGCAAACATATCTAATAAATGCAACATCAGCTACTTCAGATTAGACACATTCTGAGCTTGAGCATCAAATTTCAATAAACTCAAAGTAACCGAAAATGGATGGCAGCTTTTCACTGATGGTGGTGTGTAACTTTTTCCTTGAATAAAACAACATCCTGTGTCTTTGGAGGGAAGGTGCTGTTTTGGCAGATTGGTATTCAAGTTATCGCTGGATGCTGCATAATTGTAGGCTGCAGCTGACAGAGCATGGCAGACCTTCCACTGGTTTTACATTTCACAAGAGTTTACATACGCTATGTTTACTCAAGTGGAAAATTGTTTTCTGCGTGAAGCCAACAGGTGGACTCATTAGAGAGTCAACATAATTATGGCAATCCTTCCTCTCTGCAATTAGAAATATTGATCATTTACATCTAATCGCAGGCTATGGTAAAGTTTATTTTTTTGTCTTACTAATCTATCTAAAGCCAAACATCTGTGGTAAACAGCGGTGGCTGGATCACAGACATGGTCTATGATCATTCCTGGGTTATAAATGGAAGCATTAAAGAGAAAGTAATGCACTCAATTGATTCTACTTTTCCAAAACTATGTTGTAAATGTTTTGTTTTCGGGGGTTTTTTCCCCCAAAGAAAATGTTTATTTTAATTACCATTTGGCCACTTTTATGTCCAACTCATCCCAAACCATCCTATTTGTTTTTAGATTAAATATGTGTAAAGAGTCATGTAATGCAGCATTTTCATTGTTGATTAAGTTGCACTTACATTGCGTCCACAGTGTCTTGGGACATTGTCCAGTTAAAAAAAAAAGAAAAGAAATGATAGACCCTCTCATCACAAACCAGGCAGGATCACCGCAGAACAGATTAAGTGGATAGTTGTGCCATTAGTTGGGAATTCATCCATAAAGCATCCCCATACCATCACTCCACCTCCTCCATGCCTCACAGTAGGAAAGTCAAAACCCGATATAATCTGTTCCTCTTTCCTGCATCGCCCAGACAGAGTTTATCATGGCCTCACATTCACATCGATATCAGCTTTCCTGCTCCATGTCCCTGTATTCTAGACCCTTTGATCTCAATCCATGCATCCAAGCAAAAATAGCAACATGAGTGACCATTTTGCACAAAAGGTAATCAAGTTAAGATAAAAAGGTTACATTTATTGATTCATCTAAAAAAACAGTTGCTAAGACAAGCCAAAAAAAAAAGCCTAAAAGTCTAAAAGTCACTAATCAAGTCAGCGACAGTATAACCCGACACGCATGCTACTTGGCATGACTATGGATTCAGTGCATTTGTCTTAAGAGGGGAGAAGCTCTGCAGTTGTAAATATCACGACTCTTTGTCACTATTTGTTAATATACCGGAGCATTAATGTTGCATAGAAAACACTTTCTATTGTTTGGAGTAATAAATAAAGTGAAATAAGATGAGCTTTTTAACAGAATTACAATCTAAAGTTTGCTCTGTCTGGCACTGCTGTGGTCTGGACTGTCAAGGGTCGATTTAACGTGTACATTTCAACCATTTTTGTCTCCTGACCCCAATGACCTGCAGATGTTGACCAAGGCTAAATGTTGGCTCTGGGCATTTTAGTCCACTGCACTTTACCTCTGTTGTCTCCCTCGTCTCTTACTTCAGACCTCTCTGGCCTGGCCTCCGGGGTCAACCACAACACTGACTCGCTCCCAGCTTGTCAGCGTGTCAGGGTGCATGCAGGCGTGTTGGAGACGATAGAAGAGCTGGATTTGGAGAGACACAATACACACATGAAAGGTTTGTGTATTGCGAAGATGGTGGTTGAAGATGGCCCACTCGAACATTGTTCATATTATGCTTTGCCCAGAGAAAAGGAGGCAGTCAAGTGAATATAAAACGACCCCTCTGGACCCGCTGTCATATGACATCTTTGTTTCCTTAAACTGCTCTCCGACCAAAATGTAGCATAAAGTTACCTCAATGGCATGAATCAGATTTCCTCTCTAGCTCTCATTCAACTATTTTTGGTCGTTGCCTGAAGTCAAAAATATTTTTCTATATCATCTTAGTTGTTATGGGTTCTCCATTAAATGCTGTATAAGCATCACACCGGTAAATGCTATAGTATGTGAACCGTGCAGTTTATTCCAGCTCTAGTATAATTGCTGCATGTTTTGGCACACATAAAAAGGTTCTTGCAGCGAATCTTGTCATTTCGCTTCACTCCAAAACATTTTCAGTGTCACATTACATTAGATCAGTGAGCCAGCCGAGGAGACGCTGCGCTAAAAAACATTTTTAACACTTCTCGTGTCAGCTTGAGTCTGAGTTTTAATTCCATGGTATTTAAAATGTTTTGTTTTTTTTGTTTTGTTTTGTGTTTTTAACCACGGGAAAACAGTGGAGTCTCTTTGGAAAACGTCTGTCTTAACTTTCTGGTGTTATAACTTTATTGTAACTTCTTGCTTCTCAACAGATGTTATTGTGGCAAGGAGGGACAGATGTACTGGTGGACATAAACAGCAGGTTTCCGCTTTCAATACAGTACAGGTCAATGTCCCAAACAGGATTAGTGCCAGCTTCATAGTGTCAAAGCAATTACCACACTGACATCAGAGTGGTTTGAGGGTAACTGCTGATGGAGCGCAAATGTCTGCAAAGAAGAACGTCTACTGGCTCTTTGTTGTCACCACCCACTCTCCAGCACCATCTGCTTCGCTTTCCCATGCAACTGGATGGGCTTTTTCTTTTTTTTTGACAATGGCTGTATCATGCTCATCAGAGTGGTGGCAGTTTGAGCTGCTGGGTTGATTGCAGTTGGTCATCACAGAGGTTTATTTCCTGGCCTGTAATGGAATTGCCATTTGGTGAGCTGCTTTCTATTGCAGTACCTCACTCAGGAAACAAATGACTTAATTATATTACATTTTGGCATTACTTGCTGTGTATGTTGTCACTCTTTATTTCTAATTACACAGAAAATTGAAACTAATGAATATATTGTGTTGAAGCTGCAGTACATGCTGTCAAGGGCTACACAACCCCCCCAATCATCTAATATACTTAAACATTCATACTGATAAAGAATTGAAACATTCTTTGGGCTAAGTAAGTTCATCGGTTGATGAAAAATGAATTGATGAAAAAAAAAAAAAAGTACCTTGAGTGTCCTGGACAAATACATCCATAAGCCACTTAGGTAGATAAGCTAAGTGGGAGACCTTACTCAGTGCTTATAATATGCCTCAGTGGTGCTCAGAGAAAGAGGGAATGTGGTACAGATATGATGTACCCTTTTGCTCCACTTCATTAATCTTAATAAAACAATTGACCCCTGAATAGCTTATTCCTGCCCCGGACCATTAGGCTGAATGACCGATGCTTTAAATATTAAGCATGCTCTGTGAAATTTGATAAAATGTTTGGTAGATGGCATAAAGCACAGTGCACTCCTGGGGTTTTCCTCTCACCCCACTGTTCTAAATTACATCTTTTTATTATAAATGCTTTTTAAAACAACATTGTTGTAATTTGCCTTCAGCTTGTGTTTCTTATAAAGGGATGGCAGATACCAGCAAGACTCACCTTCCATCTGTTTTAAAGTTAACAGACATATTCTTGCAATAAGGTTTCAAGATTCACAGAGACAGTGATCACGCAAGATTCAATCAGAGCCTGCAGAGATACGGCCATTTCTGTCCTCTGTAATACTGCACTATTTTCTCCCCTTTAGCCTTTTAAACTATTGCAGTGGCGCGCTGTGCAGCTCACAATATACAGTAATTTGTCGCTGATTAAAATTTCTGCTGAGCTTTGAAGCCCATACTGGTGCTCTGTGCTGAAGTGGTCTTCCTTGGTGAAAAAAAATTGAAAGCCTTTTCATCTCAGAGGGCTTAAAGGGTCAAAGGAACACCAAATAACCCTCCCTGTTGTGTTTTTATTTTCCCCCTCTCTCTCTCTTTTTACTCCCTCCCTCTCTCAGAGGCTTGTAACAAACTGCATCTTTGTCGAGCGCGGCCTCTGTCAGGCCGAGGCTGGAAGGACTGCCCTCAGGTTCAGGCTTCAGAGACCTTGTCAGCTTCAAAATGGGGTCTGCTTTATTTCACCCCTTGACCTAAGGCCCCCAAAAAAAAGAGCCACGCAGGAAAAACAGAGAGATATATGATACATCAAGGCCTAGTGAAACTCCACGGCTGGAAAATGAGGAAGCTGGAAACTGCAGAGTGAGCAGAAAATGAAGGACCTTATTGTAAGAGGTGTTTTTTTTTGTGAACAACATGATTCCTATTTGGGGGTGAATCAAGGTTGCTACATTGTGAAAGTGAAGCCATGAAGTTCCATATTCTTATTGTTGATTTACTGCGACAAACATAAAACAATGGATAGCTGCAAAATAAATAGCCTGCTTTGAAAGCGGAGTAATTTGCGACAAAATTTGCATTTAATTGGCACCTTTTCATTATTTATAAATAAATCAATAGATAACATTGGAACAGAAATGAGATAAGCTCATTAAATCATCCGGAGAGCCAAGCGGTGTGCAATTTTCTTGAAGAGTAAACTGAAAGATGATGAAGTAAATACAAAATTCAACAAAAGAGAATATTTGTTTGTACCTGAATTGAGATCGACAAAACCATTTAAAGCAGTATTTTCTCTATTTATTGCAGGATTAGAATCAATAGATACATTTTCAAATTTGGTGCATCTGCATTAGCTTGATTAAATTGATTGACACAGATGTTGCCGCATAGCCAATCAATCTGAAGAGGGACAGCCCAGGGGGCATCCATGTAACTGTGGAGTAAAAAGGGCCTCCTTTTGCTTTGGGTATGTGTGAGCTAGTCCTTGACCTTGGGGTGGTCCAGGCCTCCACACTTTATGCCTGAGTGAGAACACTGGGACAAGAGCTTGGATGCTCAATACGGGAAAGCCAAGCTTTCAAGCTCAGGGTCAGGGGGTCAGCATTGACGCTCACGAGTATTAATGAGTGACCTTCGGAAAATGGTGGGCGCGGATGGAGGGAGGAGATGAAAAACGTGAAAGTCAGGGTGAGTGGGGTGAGTGGCAGAGGGAAAACTGTAAAGTCCCGAGAGAATAGAGTCCCAGACCTGTTTTTCCAAGATAACGGAGATTGGCCTATGAAAATGCATCCATCACAAGGCCGCTAAGCCGGCCCTCTCTTTTGTGTGTCCGTGCTGGCTGGGAGCAAAAGCCGAGAGGGGAGCTGGGGAAGGGGTGCAGGGGTGGGGTGGAGCAATCTGAGTAGATGGAAACAGGGGTTATAGGAGGGAGTGACAGGGGTAAGGGAGGGGAATTTTGCTCCGACTGGCTTGGCGTGGACAAGTGAGTAGGGAATGCTCTATTGCTTATTCAACAGGGAAGAGATCTGTGAGAAGATAGAACCCCCCGAGTCGTTTGAATGGTGGCTTGGTTGGGGGAGGGAGGAGCTCCAGCCAGCACACAGGAGATTTCTAATTCTGATGGTGAGGTCCGGGTTAAGGGGTATGTGACTGCGCAGTGTGGATGCGCAGAGGATGGACCGAGCAGGAAGGGAAGAGCTACTAGTCTAACACTTTTAAAATGTTAAGAACCTCTGATGTCTGTTTTTCAAAATAAACATTACTCACAATTTATATAAAAAATAGCTCATTTTATCCTTGACTGAACAGATTTAATTTAATGGGAAAGCTCCTCCTAAAAATATTTTCTTGATGTTAATACATCCCTCCAGACCTGACAGGGAAAAGCACACATTAATTGCATCAGGTCTTTATGAGTTGAGGTGAATTGTTTTGGTCACCTGTGAGCTTTTAAATCAGGACATAAAAATGTCTTCATCATCTTGTACACCACAGATCAATGCTATGTGCAGGAAGGGATTGTCTGCTTTTGCAACACTTGTGCTTTCCTCCCATCGTTGAAGACAACATTCTCCCTCTAGTCCACGCCACTCTTTGCATGTGCAGATGACTTCTGTTCTGCATTGGCAGAGGCACCTTGATACATTCAAATTAATGTGTCTACCTTCAGCTTTCCTCTATCTCTGTTCTTTCCTCGCCCTGAGGCTTTATAATTTTCATTGGTGCTGGTTTCAGCCCATTCTGGAGACAGATGCACCATCGGCGCTTTAATGCTTCTTGATGTATACATTATTCATATCACTCCACAAAAGGTGGACTCATTAAAGTTTACATGGCCAATAGAATGGGCAGCTATAGATTGAAAGTGTTGCTCATATCACAAATGTCACTCTAGATTGACAGAGCCTTGCAGGTATTTGATTTGAAAACAGCTTTGATTGAACTCCTGAGGCTATTTGTATGCAGCATTTTCCATCATCCCTCTTTAGTACTATGTGTTCTTGAGGACCAATGACCTGAATATCGGAGGACTGGAAAGAAGTTGAGTATGTAATATCATAAATGTAACTATTTTTTCGAAATACATCACATTTTTAGCGGAAATATGGTTGTTTTCTTTATTTATTTATTTTTTCCTAAAGAACAAAATATCTATAAAACACAACAGATAGATACAATCTAGTTCATGTATGTGGAGAGCCAATCTTTGGACTATCTTACAAAGTATGGAGAATTGAGCAAGGAACAAATGATTGTTGTATAGAAGTGCATAACAAAACTCTGTCTTAACGAGTGTAGGCTGCTTTATAAAGAGCCCTAAGATCCTCTTCCTCCATACAACTGTCTGTCCCCTCCGTCCGTCTCACCACCATGGGGAGCAGAGCATTCAGCCGCTCTGCTTCTCATCTCTGGAATTCACTGCCACCACAACTCAGGAACATTGACTCATTCCCTCTTTTCAAATCCCAACTTAAAACTTATCTGTTCAAGACTGCCTATTTCTGTTGTTTCTTTTTTTTTCTTTATTTCTTACCCCTGCTGTTTTTTGATGTTTTTTAAATGTGTTCTGCTGGTTTTATTTTTTAACGTGTTGTGTACGGCGACCTTGAGTGCCAAGAAAGGTGCCTTTAAATAAAATGTATTTTAATTATTATTATTGAAAGCATTCTTATATCATATTTCATCCACTTTCACAAACTCAAACTCAAATTGAACAAACCAACTCATCTAAGATTTTATTAACTGCTCGACTACAAATCTTTTACAGCTCATGACAGACCCAACATCACTTGCTTGCTTTAACAGGCGTCCACCAGCTTTATTTTGATAATTTTTTTGTTGTGCTGTTGCCTGTTGTTTTGCCCATTTTTTTTTCTAGGGTTACGGTTACCTTCTTAGCTTGCTTTTACATTTTGTTTTGAGTCGTAATCCATCTATACTGCATTTTTCCCTTTGCGATATAATTCCATGAACATATGCAAATGTAAAAGGAGCTTCTGAAAGTGGCCTTTACTTACATTCTTTCTATTAGACCAGGTATGGCCCACTTACTTTTTTATCATGCCTGTTTGGACAACACATTAAAGTTCAATAAAACCAAAGACCTACATCTGCTGATGGATTGGCGACCTGTCCAGGGTGTTCCCTGCCTACACACCTGTAACAAGCTGGCATGGGCACCAGCAGACCTCCCGTGACTCTTGATCAACCGATGATTTCTGAGGCCAAAACCCAGGAGTGGAAGGAGTTTGGAGAGGCCATGGACAATGACATCCAGACAGCTTCAAAGAGATGATCCGCCATCTGGCATCTAAGGAGGGGGAAAGCAATTCACTACCAATACTGTGTATAGTGAGGATGGTGTACTGCTGTTCTTGACTAGGGACGTTGTGAGTCGGTCAAAACAATACTCTAAGCACCTCCTCAATCTCCTTATTTGAGGAAGCAGAACCTTCAAGTTTGGAGGTGGGCTCTCCTGTCTCCGGGGCTGAGGTCAGTGAGGGGGTTAAGAAGCTCCTGGGTGGCAAGGCACCAGGGGTGGATGAAATCTTCCCAAAGTTCCTGTAGATGTTGTGTTACTTTCTTTGTTGAGACCCATGTGCAACATAATTTGGACAGTCCCTCTGGACTGGCAGACTGGGGTGGTGGTCCCCCTCTTTAAGAAGGGGGATAGAAGGGTGGGCTCCAATTACAGAGGGATCACACTCCTCACCCTCCCAGGTAAGCCAATTAGGAAATCCTGGAAAGGAGAGTCCGCTGGATAGTCGAATCTCAGATTAAGGAGGAGCATTATGTTTTTTTTGTCCTGGTAGTGGACCAGCTCTACACCTTCAGCAGGGTCCTGGAGGGGGCATGGGAGTTTGCCCAACCAGTCTACATGTGTTTTGTGGAGTTGGAGAAGGCATTTGGACTCCTTTGGAGGGGTTATCTGGAAGTATGTTGTGTAAGAACTGAAGAGCTGAGCCAAAAGGCAGAGCTCTCGATTTAACAGTCAGTCTACATTCCTGTCCTCACCTATGTTTACGAGGTGTGGGCAGGGATTCAAGGAACAAGATCATGGATACAAGTGGCATAAATTAGTTACTGTAAGTTAAAATCTGCTCACAAATGAAAAAGCAGCTGGTGAGGAAGACCCGGAAAGAAGTGCACTACCACAGCGGAGGAACCACAGCATTTCTTTTTACTGTATTGATGCTGTAAATGCACCTGAGTGTAGTTACACTGTTCAAACCTTCCCAGTCAACTCCACATCAGCGTACCACACACACACACCGTCACTCTATTGTCCATGTGCCTCTTACACATGTACGCTTACATGCGCTCAGCCCATTAAAAGGACATGACACTCTTATAATATGAAGAGAGCTAACAATATCATCTCCGCTATTATTTTTTCAAATTATTTATTTACCATGAATGCAATTAACGTGAAACGCACCCAACGTCAAGTCACCCTTTGTGTCTGGAAAGTCGGTTTTGTGTAGCTAAGGACACTCGTTTGCTGGATTTTTTTGGGCTTGTTTAGACCAGGATGTAAGGATGTAAGGGCCAATGGAGTAAAATTGGTGGCACATTTTTGCAGAAATTTTACAGAATGCAAGTATCTAAGCACCTAAGAAGAACCAGAATGTATAGTTTTTCAAATGACCACTTGGGGCCCTTTTCCCAAAAGGTTGGCAAAGGCAGCTGCATGCATTGTTGCCTTACCTCTGGCAGCAGCTGGAGAAGCTGGGCCACCTTTGCCCCTTGATCCCTCCAAGTCACAGATTGAAAGCTGCTCTAACAGCCATTGTTTCAAATGTTGTTTTGGTAGCAACATCTGAAACAAGAGAGGATGGACGTATTAAAGCAGAATAAATGTAAAGTAACATTAGTTAGCATCATAGGTTAGCATGAGTTTAGTAGCTACCTTGTGTAAGGTGGGTTGTTCCAGTCAGCTGCCAAGCTTGTTTCTTCAATCCATTCTCTGTTAAGATTATAACCGGGGCTGGGTAGAATCAGCTTTTGTTAATAGAGCAACAGAACCCTAAAACAATTTGAAACCCTGCTTCTGAAAGCTTATGGGGGCCATCACATAGGGTTGCTATTTCAAGGATACGATGCAAAGTAACAAGAAAAACAAGGAAAAAGACCTCCCTGGGCAAAGACTGTAGATCAGATAGCTGTAATTCTAAACTATCAATGAAATATCATTGTTACAATCCTTAAATTAAAGCAGAGAGTAATCACTTCTCCAGTCATATATTCAGTATACAGGGGAACTGCTACTGAAGTTGAATCAACAGTTAAATCAACATCAGATGCATCTTTAAGGCTGTCTAAACCTCAGCAGTGTTTCTCACAGCGTAAACAAGCTGTCATTAAGGGCCCTTTGGGCAAGACATACTTTCTTTCTCCTTCGCCCGAGTCCCAGCAGACCATTCATCCCTCAATACTGCAACACTTAACCCTTCTGTAGTGTCCATAAAAGGCCTTGCTGACAGGTACAGAAGGCTGCTGGGACAAAGTAAAGCCCAGCACCAAGCTGAGAAAAGCATCCACACAGGGAAATGAGCTGTCATTACAGTAGCAAGGCAGAGCTCAAGCACTTCTCTGAACATGCTCATCTCATCTGCTTGCTTCCCCCAAGGTCCTCTTCCACTCATAAATACATAATTATGCCCACCGCCCGCATGATGATTTCTGTTTTCATCAGCTGTCAGAAATGACCTGAATTACCCATCCCTGTTTGACCCAAATGCAGCCGTCGGATATGTTAATCACAGCTTACATAACTACTCAGTCGTCTTTTTCCACTGACCTGAACTGTGTGTAAACGTGTGCCTGCCACTCCTTTAAATAGCACCTGCCATAAACACAACAAAATGGGGCGGGGGCATGGATATGAGAAGAAATTTCACATCCATAAATGAACCTGGGCTTTGACGTTTTTCTGCGGGAGGTATGTTGAGCTGGAACTTTTTCATGTTGAACATGACAGAGAAGCCAAAATGACAGAAAAGTCTGATGTCCTGGAAAGCTATGACCAGAACTTATCTATTATGCAGAATGAAAACAAGAATAAGTTAAATCTATTTTGACTATTCTTTCTATTATTCATTTTTTTCATATTGTAAGAAATGTTCGTAAAAATTACAATGAAAAACTGTAAAATAGCAACAGTAAAAGACCATAAAATCCAAAATAGTATATCACTGTAGTAGATACATTATTACCCTAAATCAAGAAAGAGTACACAACTATACTTTTTACTGTAATAATATGTAGAAATCACACAATTTTACTGTAAAAATATAATTTTTGGGTAAAAAAATTTGAAAATACCATAATATCACAAGCATGTAATTACCCTAAAATTAACGGTATTATTCTGTCTAAATTACAGATTTAGCTGATGTTTCCATTTAAATTTACAGTATAAAACTGTTCAACATTATGCAAAAACATACTGTAATTTCTACATAAACAGGTTTACAATATGTCTGTTTTTCATAGTAATTTACCGTAAACACAAAAGTTCTCAACTATGAAATTTATACCGTAATGTCATATACATTGTTACTGTATTTTTTTACGGTGAAATTCTGGCAACCACAACTGCCAGTATTTTACCGTAAATTTCAGTTTTTTTTTAAATAAACATTTATGTAGATGTTTCAAGAACGTAAACAATCCTGTTATTACACTATTCATGTTCTGGTGAAGTCTTTTCTACACTGAATCTGCTCATTTCTCTGCCTGTGAAGTGTACAGTGAACTAGTTGACCCTCTTGGACATTAGACGTCCTGCAGCTTTAGCCTCCTGATGTTTCTTGTTGTGTCTTGCACCTAGCTATAACCTTCAGTTGCTTTAAATTCAGCTGTTTTCTGACTTTCTACAGACTGAACCCATGTGGCTAGGAAGAACTGCTCTATTATAGGATTTATAGGTACCACTCCACAACCGAAATAACTACCCCAACCAATCTTGACTCAGTCCATGATAATTTACATCAATGTATTATAATAAAATGATTTAAAGTCTGCATAAATTCATAGCCAGTGGTTATT
The DNA here is from genome assembly GCF_033807715.1 of Cololabis saira. NCBI lineage: Eukaryota > Metazoa > Chordata > Actinopteri > Beloniformes > Belonidae > Cololabis > Cololabis saira. The sequence continues at coordinate 20,639,411 of NC_084602.1, forward strand.
TAGATAATGGGTAAGATGTTTGCATAGCGAGACTAACTGATCACTTTGTAAAAATACCCGTACATTTACATTATCTCGCTCATATATCTCATGTACGTGGTTGTAATTAGACACAGAGTTTTATCAGCTAATCAACAGCAATAAACGAGTGAAATCTCTTGCTGTCAGCGCCAAGCATCAAAGCAACAAGTTGTCGAGGAGGCTTTTTTACAGTGTTATCTCATTAGCAGTAATTATAACAGATATCATTCTGTAGCCAACTCATCCTGAAGCAAAAGTCCTTCCCCCAGCCAGTTTCCACATACCACTGGTTAGATTTCGCTATGCCATCTTTTCTTTGCATAAACAGTCCCTGCAGTCAAAGTCTGCTCTGATCAAAGGGACAAATCTATCCAGGAGCAATCAGGTTGGTGTGCTAGCCTCAGCTGCTGACAACTCCAGGCTCTTTGATCAGAAATACATCATCTTCAGCAGCCTGCCTGCCTGGATGCCTTTGTCTGGGGCCAGGAAATAGGGGAAGTGATAGCTCCTTTTTGGTGCTCTTCTGTGCTGCTATGCCTTTTGGCAGGCAAGATGAAAGCTACCCCAGTTATAAGGGAAAATACCCCCAATGAACTGAGTGAAGATTCTTGGGTGCAGTGAGAGCTACCACCCCATATATCATCTCTAAATCTCTGTACGCTGTCTATGCATAATGGTACAGAAGATATTGTCAATTTCTCTTTTCTCTCCCCCTGTCTTTGTTGGTGAAATGAGACTTGGGCTGAGATAGTGTGCCAGTGCAATTGAGGTCACCTCCAAAAGCATCCATCTCCCTCCTCCCAATTCAGTAACTGCAGTTCTAATAATATGGTCTTCTCAGCAAGGAAAAAGAAAAGTGAATGTCTGGGCTTCTAAGCACACCACCTTCTCTCCCCTCCCCTGCTTTCAACCCTTTGACTGTGAGCTAAAGTGATTTTTTTTTTTCCTCCAGCTTGAAGAGGTGGAACAGGAGATTCTGAATGATAGACAGGTGTGCAGCCATTGTGCTGGTCTGCTCTGCACTGAAGGAGATCATTGATTTGCATTACAGTCCCCCGCATAAAACACAACCCTCCACACACAAACACACACGCCCCCATCCGCATCTTGCTGTTCCACCCCTATGACTGCACCACCTCCCACATGGCAGCCCACTACTAATCAAGGAGAGAGCGTTTATCTCACTTCCTGTCTTTTATAGGGGTGGAGTGTTATCTCCGGCTCGTGGTACCACCTCACCTGAGCTGACCTGAGAGGGAAAGCTATCACAACTCTGAACAGGCTTTGCAGTTCTGCTCAAATTATTTCCGAGCCATACCTTACCTCACAGGGAATATACATCTCCTGTTAAATGAGGGTTATTGCAAACGGACTTCCCCTTTCCTGCTGTTATCCTCGGCTCATTTATTGGCTCAAGAAAATCAAACCAATTGCACCTGGAATATATTACCCAAACTTTTTTATTATTGTATTTTTTTCCTCCTCTGTTAAAGTATTCTGAAGAAAACAAAAAACAACACCCTGTGGAGCTCGGGCTGCTTATAAGTGTAATCCCCTGCGTTAACAGCTCCAGAAGCATATCAGGTGTCTTTAAGCTCATCCACCTGTCAGCAAGCTTTTCCAGCAATTACACATCTGTCAAGTGTCACCTATCTCAGCCCTCTCTGACAAGGGTTATGTCAAGCAGTCAGCCATTACAGCAGCCCAAATGGAGTCTGCATTGTTTAGACCCAGCAGGAAGTGGCTGTGGCATGGAAGAGTGAGCAGGGTTTCCACGGTGTGAATAGAAAACCAGGCAACGGTTAGGTTCGGAGACGTTGGGGGGCTTGTGTCCAAATCTCTTTCCTTGTGTCTCCTCATATTTCTCCCTCCTGGAATGGCAACAAGAGTATTTTATTTTGTATTTTTGTTTGCTGCACCGGGCCTTGAGACTCATTCAGGCTGCTTAAATCTCTACCCAAGGCATCAGCTTTTATATGCAAGAGCTTTATTTGACCTGTCTTTGACTGTGAAGAGGGTTATGCAAAGAAGAATATTAAATCAGACATGTGGTTAGGAATTTCACTTTATTTCATTTTACTTTTACCATTTGACATTACTTTATGTAGGCTTTACATAAAAATTGTAGGCTGTGTGTTTCGTGGTTTTCAGTCCCTTTTTCTGTTTCACTTGTCATGTGGTGGAGAAATTGCACCGAAGAAGACATAAGCATGCAGTTTCCTGTTGAACAATTTTGTTCCCCCAGATGAGCTCGACCAAATGGCCGTGGAGAGGGTAGTCTGGGCTTTCCGGCTTAGGCTACTGCGCCTGCATCTTGACCTCGGCTGAAGCGGAAGAAGATGGATGGATGGATGAAAACAATTTCTGAATTTGAAAATCCTAAACTTTCTAGGCTCAAATTCTGACTTTAAAAAGTTGTGAATGGAAAGGTTTTCTTTCCAGATCACAACATAGATGTGCATTCAATATCAAATTATACTTTACAGATGGTTTTATCAACGAGTAAATTTATATAGCACAAAATCACAATATTATCAACAGAGACTTTGAAGATGCCCTCATTACGATTACATGCACATCTAAATCAAGCTATTGGCAACAATCTAGCTAAGGATTAAACTGGAGGTTCAGAGAAATCTAAGTACATGTGCGAGAAGACGATCGATTATTGAGTGAGGTGCGTTCGACTCCGCGACGCTAGGTGGCGCCACACGCACTTTTGCGTTGGCGTTCTTCCAGTATTATTAGTGAACAAGAGCGAAGGAGGTCAACAACATGTGAAAAAATGGACGCTAGAGATGCAGCAGCTCTGTAAATTGCGTACATAGGCTACTAAGCCTGATCATGTTGCAGGTAAGATGCACATAAAGTCCCCCTCCTCTTCTTCTGTTACCTTGTTGTTGTTTTTTTTTTAATAATAAACCTTATTTAACATTTCAAAAGTACAAAATTCCTTTGAGGAAACATTTGCTTGCATCTGAAACATAACATAACATTTCACAACACACAAGCGAATATGTATACCTATACATTTGTTTTCTAAGATTACCTTGTTGTTGTGATGCCGTGATTTATTATCCCCACTCCCGCGGCTCGTCCCTGCCGGAAGGAAGAGGCGTCCCGGGGCGGCCTGTGGCTCAGCGTGGGTGGCCTACATACACGTATACATATACTGTATACATACACATGTATACATATACAGGACTGGCTCAGAAAATTACAATATTGTGATAAAGTTCTTTATTTTCTGTAATGCAATTTAAAAAAACAAAAATGTCATACATTCTGGATTTATTACAAATCAACTGAAATATTGCAAGCCTTTTATTATTTTAATATTGTTGATTATGGTTTACAGTTTAAGATTAAGATTCCCAAAATATTCTAATTTTTTTAGATAGGATATTTGAGTTTTCTTAAGCTGTAAGCCATGATCAGCAATATTAAAATAATAAAAGGCTTGCAATATTTCAGTTGATTTGTAATGAATCCAGAATGTATGACATTTTTGTTTTTGTAATTGCATTACAGAAAATCACAATATTCTAATTTTCTGACACAGTCCTGTATACATAGACATATAAACGTAGACATATATACAGAGACATATATTATATATGTCTATATGTATATATGTCTATGTATATATGATATATACATATACATAGACATATAAACACATATACAGAGACATATATACATATAGACATAAACATATAGACATATAAACATATATACATAGACATATATCCTAATTCACTTTTGTACAGAGTCATATCCGGCACTTTTAAAACCTCATATTGTACATTTCTGTTTATACATTTTCTCTCTTATATATTTGCTTTTAAATTCTATATTTGTATTGTATTGCACCAATCACCACAACAAATTCCTTGTGTGTGTTTAACGAACTTGGCAATAAACCCTTTTCTGATTCTGATTCTGATATACATATATACATAGACATATAAACATACATACAGAGACATATATACATGCACATATATACATAGACATATATATATATATATATAAAGTCTGACTTTAGAAAGTCTGACTTTTTGCTTACCTACATGCTACCTGCCTGCTAAGTCTCCATAGAGGCATTTCCTAAAGCCATTCCCCGTTCAGGGAGTCTTAACTCCACCATCATCACCACCATGCCCTGCAGCTGGCCTTGGGAGTCCTTGTTCTCTCTCCGGGAGATGCAGTTATTGAGGTGATAGAATAGACCAGTAAACACAGTAGAGAGCTGCAAACCAAAACACTGGAGCTGGTATTTTCCAGCTTTCCAGCTCCAAGAAAGTTTTAATACATTGTAACAGGTCAGGAACACGAGAAAATATGGTACTTTTTCTTTTTTGTTTTAATGATATGCCTCCCTAACAGGTCTGTAAGAATTAACATGATCTATTCTAGACAAACATCACATTCTGCCAAAGTGTCAGTATTGTGCAAAAGGTCTTCATCTTCGGCCCTCCTGAATATTTCAGTGTGTAACGTTGTCTGGAGAGTTCACTGGATTGTGTCTCGCCTAAGTGGCTTGGTGTAATGGGTGTTAACGCCCTTCACTGTTGCTTTCTCAACTGAATTTTGTATCACAGGTGCTATAGTGAGTATTAAAAGCTTGCAAGTAGAGAAAGAAAAATTGAATCTGGGTCACTTTAATGCTCTCGTCCGTCACACCGCTACATCTCCTAAGGCCCGAAACGCAAGGCACATTGTCAAGTATTAATGAAGAAAATGTCCCTGCAGGGCTGGTGTTTGTCAAACCAAATTACATACGTTCAGTTGGAAAGGTGAGGATTAATCTTTGAAATCCCTTCTGGATGTGTAGGATGCACCGTGGTCCCACAAGGAAAATACCCCCCACCCTCCCTCGACACTGACGCGAATTGGCTGAGCAGAAGTATTGTGCAGTTGTAGGATACACGCTGCAGGAGGGGATGCTGGGAAACAAGTGAATATGCTGACAACAAAACAGTACCTTCCACAACGGCAGTAACTGGTAAATATGCACACACTTATAGAAAAACTGGGACAGAATATATTCTAGCAGTGTGCCAGAGACTGTTTGGTGTTTTCATAATTGTGTTTTCCATTTTTGGCTTTTCATCAAATGAACAATTCTGACAGCTGATAAACATAACAGAGGAGCAGCACTAAGTTTGTGGGAGGTTTTTAAATAATAAGACATAAATAAAGAACCTGCATGACAATAATGTCTTGCTTAGGTGGCCGTAAAACACCAATCCTTTTGTGGGGGCTTGAAACGCATGCAGATGTCTCTTTCATATTTATCATAATCTCGCAAACAAAAAGCCAATGAAAAACTGCTTAGTCAAATCTGCCCATTTAAAACATCCAGATAAACAAGCAACCGAAAAAAAGGCATTCTTCTGCAGCCAGTTGTATGTCAGTAGCCTTGTATTTTCTGGCAAAAACTGACTTTTTTCACTAACGGCTTTGCAGTGATGGTTAAAGCTTTTGTCCCATGTGGCAGTATTATTTGGATGCACAGAGCAAAAATAATTCTCAGTCAATTAAATGGGATTGATAATACAGAGAGTGGCTGCTGTGAGAATGGCAAAGCAATCCACATCCTCGCTCATTTATGGTGGGGATTTGGTGTGCCATGGGAAAGACGCACCGGAGTTAGATCCGCAGAATTTTCCCCCTCCATCGCTCCTGCTAGTGTCTTGCTGAGATTTAAATAAGCCTAAAGATTACTTGAGGGCCTTTAAATGCAAATTTTTGTGAATGTGTAAAGCCCCTCCTGTAAAAACTCAGCCTTATCATTTGCCTCCCAGATTAGAGCCTGTCTGAGATGGGATGCTGGCTTCGGCCCCCCCCACCAGTAAGCTACAGGCCAGGGGCCACTTCAGAAAGATGGGGGAGAGAGAGATGGATGGAGCGGGAAAGGAGTCTGCCGTGGACGCATGTACCAAGGTCAGTGGTGGCTACGCGCTCCATAATCAGGGAGTATCAAGAGACTTACATCTGGAGGTTTGCTTATCTTGCAGTGTGCGTCACCGCGAGCGTGTTTTTAGCTTCTTCAGACACAATCACAGCCTTATGAGTCACAAGGCTATGAGCGAGGATCTTCGACAGATTAGGCAGTAATCAATTAACAAATCAAGAAAAAAGTAAGCATTAATGCCTTGTATCCCATGAATTAGTGAACACTTTGGTGTGCAGCTACAATTGGCCCAGTGTCCTACACTTCTTTTGGTTTTTGAGGAGGATAGCAGATGTTAGAAATGGCTTTGATAGGTATATTGGCTTTGAGAAAAATCCAAAAGTATTTATGGCTTGGAACATGAAAGGATTCTGGCTTGTGGATGCATTTATATTTGAATGGCACCCACTTCATTACTTAATGATTTGAAAAGGCTGTTAGGAAGCCGAGCGTGAGCCAACAAAACCATGACCCTGCTGAGTCAATGTGTTCAACAGGCACAGGATCTGCTGCGAGGAGCTCACATCACGGAAGTATGACATCCGTAAGGAACTGAGGGAGATACATCTGTCAAAATTCAAAAAGTACAGCTATAACAAATCTATATGATTAAAGTTAATCAGTTATAATTCTAACAACAATGACTGAAATGACTCTAATGTGAGAGAGGTTGAATGCAGTCTTCTTTAGGCCCAGACAGCAGTATGGTATCTGTCAACTTACTGTTTGCTTTTCCAGTCTCCATTGCTGTTTGCCTTCACCCTGATTGCTTGAAAAGAATAACTTTCAACCGCAGTAAAAAGTTTAAAAAGCCCACTGTGCAGTACCTGCTCAGCATCAAATATGTAAACGGAGCTAAAAGTTTTTCAGACTTCTGTAACATCATCCTGTTGAAGCAACAGAATTCTGTCATGCAGATGGAGAAATTAGGTTTATGTTAATGTTACTCAGCTTCATTCAAACATACCCTCTGCAGTGACAGACAGACACGGTAAACATGGGACATTTGCCAGAGTTGGACACTACATCAAGTGTGGGATAATGCAGACTCTACGTTGCCAAGAATAAGATCCGCCTGACATCATGGTAATGTTTATAGACATGCTGGCAGTAGAAAACTTCACTTTTCTCCAAGGTGCAGCCTATCAATTAGTGGGCTGATAAATAGGGATGTGTATCTCGCTGCCATAAGACAAAAACGTGTTCCTTGCATACACCATCCATCCTCTGACTCATATAAATGGGTTATGATATGATTGAGGGTTCATACATATCATTTCAGCTGAACAACCTTAACATAGTCAATGTTATCTGGTTTAACTGAGTTCAAAATTTAAGACATTAAAAAACAACATCTAGAAGTAACATCTATCAAGCCATTCATGTAAATATTGGTAAGCTACTTTCAAACTGATCAACTTAATAAATGACCAGGGAATCACAAGTATTTCCAGGAAAATCATTTCACCAAAAAAATACATTACCATATTTTCTAGACCATAAGCCGCTACTTTTTTCATAGGTTTTGAACTGTGCGGCTTATACAAAGGTGCTATTCTGTGGATTTTTCTTCCACCGCTTGGGGCACTCTAACTGGAATTAGAATAAAAACTAAGACAAAATAAATGCAAAGAAGAATACGCTACTTCTTCTTTAGCAGATAGAAGTAGGTAGAAGCAGATTTCAAACAGATAAATAAATACCGGTTATTTTCCTCTTTGTTCTGTCCCGTTTTAATCAGCAAAGTTGCTGCCGTGTTAAAAGACACTGTTAGGAAAGGATCTATTTAGGTACAAACATGTACATCATTTACAGTTCAACATTGTTCTGTACATGTAGTAAATATCTC